>NW_024543085.1:10000-673500 GCF_018167655.1 Microtus oregoni
TAACCCTAACCCTAACCCTAACCCTAACCCTAACCCTAACCTAACCCTAACCCTAACCCTAACCCTAACCCTAACCCTAACCCTAACCCTAACCCTAACCCTAACCCTAACCCTAACCCTAACCCTAACCCTAACCCTAACCCTAACCCTAACCCTAACCCTAACCCTAACCCTAACCCTAACCCTAACCCTAACCCTAACCCTAACCCTAACCCTAACCCTAACCCTAACCCTAACCCTAACCCTAACCCTAACCCTAACCCTAACCCTAACCCTAACCCTAACCCTAACCTAACCCTAACCCTAACCCTAACCCTAACCCTAACCCTAACCCTAACCCTAACCCTAACCCTAACCCTAACCCTAACCCTAACCCTAACCCTAACCCTAACCCTAACCCTAACCCTAACCCTAACCCTAACCTAACCCTAACCCTAACCCTAACCCTAACCCTAACCCTAACCCTAACCCTAACCCTAACCCTAACCCTAACCCTAACCCTAACCCTAACCCTAACCCTAACCCTAACCCTAACCCTAACCCTAACCCTAACCCTAACCCTAACCCTAACCCTAACCCTAACCCTAACCCTAACCCTAACCCTAACCCTAACCCTAACCCTAACCCTAACCCTAACCCTAACCCTAACCCTAACCCTAACCCTAACCCTAACCCTAACCCTAACCCTAACCCTAACCCTAACCCTAACCCTAACCCTAACCCTAACCTAACCCTAACCCTAACCCTAACCCTAACCCTAACCCTAACCCTAACCCTAACCCTAACCCTAACCCTAACCCTAACCCTAACCCTAACCCTAACCCTAACCCTAACCCTAACCCTAACCCTAACCCTAACCCTAACCCTAACCCTAACCCTAACCCTAACCCTAACCCTAACCCTAACCCTAACCCTACCCTAACCCTAACCCTAACCCTAACCCTAACCCTAACCCTAACCCTAACCCTAACCCTAACCCTAACCCTAACCCTAACCCTAACCCTAACCCTAACCCTAACCCTAACCCTAACCCTAACCCTAACCCTAACCCTAACCCTAACCCTAACCCTAACCCTAACCCTAACCCTAACCCTAACCCTAACCCTAACCCTAACCCTAACCCTAACCCTAACCCTAACCCTAACCCTAACCCTAACCCTAACCCTAACCCTAACCCTAACCCTAACCCTAACCCTAACCCTAACCCTAACCCTAACCCTAACCCTAACCCTAACCCTAACCCTAACCCTAACCCTAACCCTAACCCTAACCCTAACCCTAACCCTAACCCTAACCCTAACCCTAACCCTAACCCTAACCCTAACCCTAACCCTAACCCTAACCCTAACCCTAACCCTAACCCTAACCCTAACCCTAACCCTAACCCTAACCCTAACCTAACCCTAACCCTAACCCTAACCCTAACCCTAACCCTAACCCTAACCCTAACCCTAACCCTAACCCTAACCCTAACCCTAACCTAACCCTAACCCTAACCCTAACCCTAACCCTAACCCTAACCCTAACCCTAACCCTAACCCTAACCCTAACCCTAACCCTAACCCTAACCCTAACCCTAACCCTAACCCTAACCCTAACCCTAACCCTAACCCTAACCTAACCCTAACCCTAACCCTAACCCTAACCCTAACCCTAACCCTAACCCTAACCCTAACCCTAACCCTAACCCTAACCCTAACCCTAACCCTAACCCTAACCCTAACCCTAACCCTAACCCTAACCCTAACCCTAACCCTAACCCTAACCCTAACCCTAACCCTAACCCTAACCCTAACCCTAACCCTAACCCTAACCCTAACCCTAACCCTAACCCTAACCCTAACCCTAACCCTAACCCTAACCCTAACCCTAACCCTAACCCTAACCCTAACCCTAACCCTAACCCTAACCCTAACCCTAACCCTAACCCTAACCCTAACCCTAACCCTAACCCTAACCCTAACCCTAACCCTAACCCTAACCCTAACCCTAACCCTAACCCTAACCCTAACCCTAACCCTAACCCTAACCCTAACCCTAACCCTAACCCTAACCCTAACCCTAACCCTAACCCTAACCCTAACCCTAACCCTAACCCTAACCCTAACCCTAACCCTAACCCTAACCCTAACCCTAACCCTAACCCTAACCCTAACCCTAACCCTAACCCTAACCCTAACCCTAACCCTAACCCTAACCCTAACCCTAACCCTAACCCTAACCCTAACCCTAACCCTAACCCTAACCCTAACCCTAACCCTAACCCTAACCCTAACCCTAACCCTAACCCTAACCCTAACCCTAACCCTAACCCTAACCCTAACCCTAACCCTAACCCTAACCCTAACCCTAACCCTAACCCTAACCCTAACCCTAACCCTAACCCTAACCCTAACCCTAACCCTAACCCTAACCCTAACCCTAACCCTAACCCTAACCCTAACCCTAACCCTAACCCTAACCCTAACCCTAACCCTAACCCTAACCCTAACCCTAACCCTAACCCTAACCCTAACCCTAACCCTAACCCTAACCCTAACCCTAACCCTAACCCTAACCCTAACCCTAACCCTAACCCTAACCCTAACCCTAACCCTAACCCTAACCCTAACCCTAACCCTAACCCTAACCCTAACCCTAACCCTAACCCTAACCCTAACCCTAACCCTAACCCTAACCCTAACCCTAACCCTAACCCTAACCCTAACCCTAACCCTAACCCTAACCCTAACCCTAACCCTAACCCTAACCCTAACCCTAACCCTAACCCTAACCCTAACCCTAACCCTAACCCTAACCCTAACCCTAACCCTAACCCTAACCCTAACCCTAACCCTAACCCTAACCCTAACCCTAACCCTAACCCTAACCCTAACCCTAACCCTAACCCTAACCCTAACCCTAACCCTAACCCTAACCCTAACCCTAACCCTAACCCTAACCCTAACCCTAACCCTAACCCTAACCCTAACCCTAACCCTAACCCTAACCCTAACCCTAACCCTAACCCTAACCCTAACCCTAACCCTAACCCTAACCCTAACCCTAACCCTAACCCTAACCCTAACCCTAACCCTAACCCTAACCCTAACCCTAACCCTAACCCTAACCCTAACCCTAACCCTAACCCTAACCCTAACCCTAACCCTAACCCTAACCCTAACCCTAACCCTAACCCTAACCCTAACCCTAACCCTAACCCTAACCCTAACCCTAACCCTAACCCTAACCCTAACCCTAACCCTAACCCTAACCCTAACCCTAACCCTAACCCTAACCCTAACCCTAACCCTAACCCTAACCCTAACCCTAACCCTAACCCTAACCCTAACCCTAACCCTAACCCTAACCCTAACCCTAACCCTAACCCTAACCCTAACCCTAACCCTAACCCTAACCCTAACCCTAACCCTAACCCTAACCCTAACCCTAACCCTAACCCTAACCCTAACCCTAACCCTAACCCTAACCCTAACCCTAACCCTAACCCTAACCCTAACCCTAACCCTAACCCTAACCCTAACCCTAACCCTAACCCTAACCCTAACCCTAACCCTAACCCTAACCCTAACCCTAACCCTAACCCTAACCCTAACCCTAACCCTAACCCTAACCCTAACCCTAACCCTAACCCTAACCCTAACCCTAACCCTAACCCTAACCCTAACCCTAACCCTAACCCTAACCCTAACCCTAACCCTAACCCTAACCCTAACCCTAACCCTAACCCTAACCCTAACCCTAACCCTAACCCTAACCCTAACCCTAACCCTAACCCTAACCCTAACCCTAACCCTAACCCTAACCCTAACCCTAACCCTAACCCTAACCCTAACCCTAACCCTAACCCTAACCCTAACCCTAACCCTAACCCTAACCCTAACCCTAACCCTAACCCTAACCCTAACCCTAACCCTAACCCTAACCCTAACCCTAACCCTAACCCTAACCCTAACCCTAACCCTAACCCTAACCCTAACCCTAACCCTAACCCTAACCCTAACCCTAACCCTAACCCTAACCCTAACCCTAACCCTAACCCTAACCCTAACCCTAACCCTAACCCTAACCCTAACCCTAACCCTAACCCTAACCCTAACCCTAACCCTAACCCTAACCCTAACCCTAACCCTAACCCTAACCCTAACCCTAACCCTAACCCTAACCCTAACCCTAACCCTAACCCTAACCCTAACCCTAACCCTAACCCTAACCCTAACCCTAACCCTAACCCTAACCCTAACCCTAACCCTAACCCTAACCCTAACCCTAACCCTAACCCTAACCCTAACCCTAACCCTAACCCTAACCCTAACCCTAACCCTAACCCTAACCCTAACCCTAACCCTAACCCTAACCCTAACCCTAACCCTAACCCTAACCCTAACCCTAACCCTAACCCTAACCCTAACCCTAACCCTAACCCTAACCCTAACCCTAACCCTAACCCTAACCCTAACCCTAACCCTAACCCTAACCCTAACCCTAACCCTAACCCTAACCCTAACCCTAACCCTAACCCTAACCCTAACCCTAACCCTAACCCTAACCCTAACCCTAACCCTAACCCTAACCCTAACCCTAACCCTAACCCTAACCCTGACCCTGACCCTGACCCTGACCCTGACCCTGACCCTGACCCTGACCCTGACCCTGACCCTGACCCTGACCCTGACCCTGACCCTGACCCTGACCCTGACCCTGACCCTGACCCTGACCCTGACCCTGACCCTGACCCTGACCCTGACCCTGACCCTGACCCTGACCCTGACCCTGACCCTGACCCTGACCCTGACCCTGACCCTGACCCTGACCCTGACCCTGACCCTGACCCTGACCCTGACCCTGACCCTGACCCTGACCCTGACCCTGACCCTGACCCTGACCCTGACCCTGACCCTGACCCTGACCCTGACCCTGACCCTGACCCTGACCCTGACCCTGACCCTGACCCTGACCCTGACCCTGACCCTGACCCTGACCCTGACCCTGACCCTGACCCTGACCCTGACCCTGACCCTGACCCTGACCCTGACCCTGACCCTGACCCTGACCCTGACCCCTGACCCTGACCCTGACCCTGACCCTGACCCTGACCCTGACCCTGACCCTGACCCTGACCCTGACCCTGACCCTGACCCTGACCCTGACCCTGACCCTGACCCTGACCCTGACCCTGACCCTGACCCTAACCCTAACCCTGACCCTAACCCTAACCCTAACCCTAACCCTAACCCTAACCCTAACCCTAACCCTAACCCTAACCCTAACCCTAACCCTAACCCTAACCCTAACCCTAACCCTAACCCTAACCCTAACCCTAACCCTAACCCTAACCCTAACCCTAACCCTAACCCTAACCCTAACCCTAACCCTAACCCTAACCCTAACCCTAACCCTAACCCTAACCCTAACCCTAACCCTAACCCTAACCCTAACCCTAACCCTAACCCTAACCCTAACCCTAACCCTAACCCTAACCCTAACCCTAACCCTAACCCTAACCCTAACCCTAACCCTAACCCTAACCCTAACCCTAACCCTAACCCTAACCCTAACCCTAACCCTAACCCTAACCCTAACCCTAACCCTAACCCTAACCCTAACCCTAACCCTAACCCTAACCCTAACCCTAACCCTAACCCTAACCCTAACCCTAACCCTAACCCTAACCCTAACCCTAACCCTAACCCTAACCCTAACCCTAACCCTAACCCTAACCCTAACCCTAACCCTAACCCTAACCCTAACCCTAACCCTAACCCTAACCCTAACCCTAACCCTAACCCTAACCCTAACCCTAACCCTAACCCTAACCCTAACCCTAACCCTAACCCTAACCCTAACCCTAACCCTAACCCTAACCCTAACCCTAACCCTAACCCTAACCCTAACCCTAACCCTAACCCTAACCCTAACCCTAACCCTAACCCTAACCCTAACCCTAACCCTAACCCTAACCCTAACCCTAACCCTAACCCTAACCCTAACCCTAACCCTAACCTAACCCTAACCCTAACCCTAACCCTAACCCTAACCCTAACCCTAACCCTAACCCTAACCCTAACCCTAACCCTAACCCTAACCCTAACCCTAACCCTAACCCTAACCCTAACCCTAACCCTAACCCTAACCCTAACCCTAACCCTAACCCTAACCCTAACCCTAACCCTAACCCTAACCCTAACCCTAACCCTAACCCTAACCCTAACCCTAACCCTAACCCTAACCCTAACCCTAACCCTAACCCTAACCCTAACCCTAACCCTAACCCTAACCCTAACCCTAACCCTAACCCTAACCCTAACCCTAACCCTAACCCTAACCCTACCCTAACCCTAACCCTAACCCTAACCCTAACCCTAACCCTAACCCTAACCCTAACCCTAACCCTAACCCTAACCCTAACCCTAACCCTAACCCTAACCCTAACCCTAACCCTAACCCTAACCCTAACCCTAACCCTAACCCTAACCCTAACCCTAACCCTAACCCTAACCCTAACCCTAACCCTAACCCTAACCCTAACCCTAACCCTAACCCTAACCCTAACCCTAACCCTAACCCTAACCCTAACCCTAACCCTAACCCTAACCCTAACCCTAACCCTAACCCTAACCCTAACCCTAACCCTAACCCTAACCCTAACCCTAACCCTAACCCTAACCCTAACCCTAACCCTAACCCTAACCCTAACCCTAACCCTAACCCTAACCCTAACCCTAACCCTAACCCTAACCCTAACCCTAACCCTAACCCTAACCCTAACCCTAACCCTAACCCTAACCCTAACCCTAACCCTAACCCTAACCCTAACCCTAACCCTAACCCTAACCCTAACCCTAACCCTAACCCTAACCCTAACCCTAACCCTAACCCTAACCCTAACCCTAACCCTAACCCTAACCCTAACCCTAACCCTAACCCTAACCCTAACCCTAACCCTAACCCTAACCCTAACCCTAACCCTAACCCTAACCCTAACCCTAACCCTAACCCTAACCCTAACCCTAACCCTAACCCTAACCCTAACCCTAACCCTAACCCTAACCCTAACCCTAACCCTAACCCTAACCCTAACCCTAACCCTAACCCTAACCCTAACCCTAACCCTAACCCTAACCCTAACCCTAACCCTAACCCTAACCCTAACCCTAACCCTAACCCTAACCCTAACCCTAACCCTAACCCTAACCCTAACCCTAACCCTAACCCTAACCCTAACCCTAACCCTAACCCTAACCCTAACCCTAACCCTAACCCTAACCCTAACCCTAACCCTAACCCTAACCCTAACCCTAACCCTAACCCTAACCCTAACCCTAACCCTAACCCTAACCCTAACCCTAACCCTAACCCTAACCCTAACCCTAACCCTAACCCTAACCCTAACCCTAACCCTAACCCTAACCCTAACCCTAACCCTAACCCTAACCCTAACCCTAACCCTAACCCTAACCCTAACCCTAACCCTAACCCTAACCCTAACCCTAACCCTAACCCTAACCCTAACCCTAACCCTAACCCTAACCCTAACCCTAACCCTAACCCTAACCCTAACCCTAACCCTAACCCTAACCCTAACCCTAACCCTAACCCTAACCCTAACCCTAACCCTAACCCTAACCCTAACCCTAACCCTAACCCTAACCCTAACCCTAACCCTAACCCTAACCCTAACCCTAACCCTAACCCTAACCCTAACCCTAACCCTAACCCCTAACCCTAACCCTAACCCTAACCCTAACCCTAACCCTAACCCTAACCCTAACCCTAACCCTAACCCTAACCCTAACCCTAACCCTAACCCTAACCCTAACCCTAACCCTAACCCTAACCCTAACCCTAACCCTAACCCTAACCCTAACCCTAACCCTAACCCTAACCCTAACCCTAACCCTAACCCTAACCCTAACCCTAACCCTAACCCTAACCCTAACCCTAACCCTAACCCTAACCCTAACCCTAACCCTAACCCTAACCCTAACCCTAACCCTAACCCTAACCCTAACCCTAACCCTAACCCTAACCCTAACCCTAACCCTAACCCTAACCCTAACCCTAACCCCTAACCCTAACCCTAACCCTAACCCTAACCCTAACCCTAACCCTAACCCTAACCCTAACCCTAACCCTAACCCTAACCCTAACCCTAACCCTAACCCTAACCCTAACCCTAACCCTAACCCTAACCCTAACCCTAACCCTAACCCTAACCCTAACCCTAACCCTAACCCTAACCCTAACCCTAACCCTAACCTAACCCTAACCCTAACCCTAACCCTAACCCTAACCCTAACCCTAACCCTAACCCTAACCCTAACCCTAACCCTAACCCTAACCCTAACCCTAACCCTAACCCTAACCCTAACCCTAACCCTAACCCTAACCCTAACCCTAACCCTAACCCTAACCCTAACCCTAACCCTAACCCTAACCCTAACCCTAACCCTAACCCTAACCCTAACCCTAACCCTAACCCTAACCCTAACCCTAACCCTAACCCTAACCCTAACCCTAACCCTAACCCTAACCCTAACCCTAACCCTAACCCTAACCCTAACCCTAACCCTAACCCTAACCCTAACCCTAACCCTAACCCTAACCCTAACCCTAACCCTAACCCTAACCCTAACCCTAACCCTAACCCTAACCCTAACCCTAACCCTAACCCTAACCCTAACCCTAACCCTAACCCTAACCCTAACCCTAACCCTAACCCTAACCCTAACCCTAACCCTAACCCTAACCCTAACCCTAACCCTAACCCTAACCCTAACCCTAACCCTAACCCTAACCCTAACCCTAACCCTAACCCTAACCCTAACCCTAACCCTAACCCTAACCCTAACCCTAACCCTAACCCTAACCCTAACCCTAACCCTAACCCTAACCCTAACCCTAACCCTAACCCTAACCCTAACCCTAACCCTAACCCTAACCCTAACCCTAACCCTAACCCTAACCCTAACCCTAACCCTAACCCTAACCCTAACCCTAACCCTAACCCTAACCCTAACCCTAACCCTAACCCTAACCCTAACCCTAACCCTAACCCTAACCCTAACCCTAACCCTAACCCTAACCCTAACCCTAACCCTAACCCTAACCCTAACCCTAACCCTAACCCTAACCCTAACCCTAACCCTAACCCTAACCCTAACCCTAACCCTAACCCTAACCCTAACCCTAACCCTAACCCTAACCCTAACCCTAACCCTAACCCTAACCCTAACCCTAACCCTAACCCTAACCCTAACCCTAACCCTAACCCTAACCCTAACCCTAACCCTAACCCTAACCCTAACCCTAACCCTAACCCTAACCCTAACCCTAACCCTAACCCTAACCCTAACCCTAACCCTAACCCTAACCCTAACCCTAACCCTAACCCTAACCCTAACCCTAACCCTAACCCTAACCCTAACCCTAACCCTAACCCTAACCCTAACCCTAACCCTAACCCTAACCCTAACCCTAACCCTAACCCTAACCCTAACCCTAACCCTAACCCTAACCCTAACCCTAACCCTAACCCTAACCCTAACCCTAACCCTAACCCTAACCCTAACCCTAACCCTAACCCTAACCCTAACCCTAACCCTAACCCTAACCCTAACCCTAACCCTAACCCTAACCCTAACCCTAACCCTAACCCTAACCCTAACCCTAACCCTAACCCTAACCCTAACCCTAACCCTAACCCTAACCCTAACCCTAACCCTAACCCTAACCCTAACCCTAACCCTAACCCTAACCCTAACCCTAACCCTAACCCTAACCCTAACCCTAACCCTAACCCTAACCCTAACCCTAACCCTAACCCTAACCCTAACCCTAACCCTAACCCTAACCCTAACCCTAACCCTAACCCTAACCCTAACCCTAACCCTAACCCTAACCCTAACCCTAACCCTAACCCTAACCCTAACCCTAACCCTAACCCTAACCCTAACCCTAACCCTAACCCTAACCCTAACCCTAACCCTAACCCTAACCCTAACCCTAACCCTAACCCTAACCCTAACCCTAACCCTAACCCTAACCCTAACCCTAACCCTAACCCTAACCCTAACCCTAACCCTAACCCTAACCCTAACCCTAACCCTAACCCTAACCCTAACCCTAACCCTAACCCTAACCCTAACCCTAACCCTAACCCTAACCCTAACCCTAACCCTAACCCTAACCCTAACCCTAACCCTAACCCTAACCCTAACCCTAACCCTAACCCTAACCCTAACCCTAACCCTAACCCTAACCCTAACCCTAACCCTAACCCTAACCCTAACCCTAACCCTAACCCTAACCCTAACCCTAACCCTAACCCTAACCCTAACCCTAACCCTAACCCTAACCCTAACCCTAACCCTAACCCTAACCCTAACCCTAACCCTAACCCTAACCCTAACCCTAACCCTAACCCTAACCCTAACCCTAACCCTAACCCTAACCCTAACCCTAACCCTAACCCTAACCCTAACCCTAACCCTAACCCTAACCCTAACCCTAACCCTAACCCTAACCCTAACCCTAACCCTAACCCTAACCCTAACCCTAACCCTAACCCTAACCCTAACCCTAACCCTAACCCTAACCCTAACCCTAACCCTAACCCTAACCCTAACCCTAACCCTAACCCTAACCCTAACCCTAACCCTAACCCTAACCCTAACCCTAACCCTAACCCTAACCCTAACCCTAACCCTAACCCTAACCCTAACCCTAACCCTAACCCTAACCCTAACCCTAACCCTAACCCTAACCCTAACCCTAACCCTAACCCTAACCCTAACCCTAACCCTAACCCTAACCCTAACCCTAACCCTAACCCTAACCCTAACCCTAACCCTAACCCTAACCCTAACCCTAACCCTAACCCTAACCCTAACCCTAACCCTAACCCTAACCCTAACCCTAACCCTAACCCTAACCCTAACCCTAACCCTAACCCTAACCCTAACCCTAACCCTAACCCTAACCCTAACCCTAACCCTAACCCTAACCCTAACCCTAACCCTAACCCTAACCCTAACCCTAACCCTAACCCTAACCCTAACCCTAACCCTAACCCTAACCCTAACCCTAACCCTAACCCTAACCCTAACCCTAACCCTAACCCTAACCCTAACCCTAACCCTAACCCTAACCCTAACCCTAACCCTAACCCTAACCCTAACCCTAACCCTAACCCTAACCCTAACCCTAACCCTAACCCTAACCCTAACCCTAACCCTAACCCTAACCCTAACCCTAACCCTAACCCTAACCCTAACCCTAACCCTAACCCTAACCCTAACCCTAACCCTAACCCTAACCCTAACCCTAACCCTAACCCTAACCCTAACCCTAACCCTAACCCTAACCCTAACCCTAACCCTAACCCTAACCCTAACCCTAACCCTAACCCTAACCCTAACCCTAACCCTAACCCTAACCCTAACCCTAACCCTAACCCTAACCCTAACCCTAACCCTAACCCTAACCCTAACCCTAACCCTAACCCTAACCCTAACCCTAACCCTAACCCTAACCCTAACCCTAACCCTAACCCTAACCCTAACCCTAACCCTAACCCTAACCCTAACCCTAACCCTAACCCTAACCCTAACCCTAACCCTAACCCTAACCCTAACCCTAACCCTAACCCTAACCCTAACCCTAACCCTAACCCTAACCCTAACCCTAACCCTAACCCTAACCCTAACCCTAACCCTAACCCTAACCCTAACCCTAACCCTAACCCTAACCTAACCCTAACCCTAACCCTAACCCTAACCCTAACCCTAACCCTAACCCTAACCCTAACCCTAACCCTAACCCTAACCCTAACCCTAACCCTAACCCTAACCCTAACCCTAACCCTAACCCTAACCCTAACCCTAACCCTAACCCTAACCCTAACCCTAACCCTAACCCTAACCCTAACCCTAACCCTAACCCTAACCCTAACCCTAACCCTAACCCTAACCCTAACCCTAACCCTAACCCTAACCCTAACCCTAACCCTAACCCTAACCCTAACCCTAACCCTAACCCTAACCCTAACCCTAACCCTAACCCTAACCCTAACCCTAACCCTAACCCTAACCCTAACCCTAACCCTAACCCTAACCCTAACCCTAACCCTAACCCTAACCCTAACCCTAACCCTAACCCTAACCCTAACCCTAACCCTAACCCTAACCCTAACCCTAACCCTAACCCTAACCCTAACCCTAACCCTAACCCTAACCCTAACCCTAACCCTAACCCTAACCCTAACCCTAACCCTAACCCTAACCCTAACCCTAACCCTAACCCTAACCCTAACCCTAACCCTAACCCTAACCCTAACCCTAACCCTAACCCTAACCCTAACCCTAACCCTAACCCTAACCCTAACCCTAACCCTAACCCTAACCCTAACCCTAACCCTAACCCTAACCCTAACCCTAACCCTAACCCTAACCCTAACCCTAACCCTAACCCTAACCCTAACCCTAACCCTAACCCTAACCCTAACCCTAACCCTAACCCTAACCCTAACCCTAACCCTAACCCTAACCCTAACCCTAACCCTAACCCTAACCCTAACCCTAACCCTAACCCTAACCCTAACCCTAACCCTAACCCTAACCCTAACCCTAACCCTAACCCTAACCCTAACCCTAACCCTAACCCTAACCCTAACCCTAACCCTAACCCTAACCCTAACCCTAACCCTAACCCTAACCCTAACCCTAACCCTAACCCTAACCCTAACCCTAACCCTAACCCTAACCCTAACCCTAACCCTAACCCTAAACCCTAACCCTAACCCTAACCCTAACCCTAACCCTAACCCTAACCCTAACCCTAACCCTAACCCTAACCCTAACCCTAACCCTAACCCTAACCCTAACCCTAACCCTAACCCTAACCCTAACCCTAACCCTAACCCTAACCCTAACCCTAACCCTAACCCTAACCCTAACCCTAACCCTAACCCTAACCCTAACCCTAACCCTAACCCTAACCCTAACCCTAACCCTAACCCTAACCCTAACCCTAACCCTAACCCTAACCCTAACCCTAACCCTAACCCTAACCCTAACCCTAACCCTAACCCTAACCCTAACCCTAACCCTAACCCTAACCCTAACCCTAACCCTAACCCTAACCCTAACCCTAACCCTAACCCTAACCCTAACCCTAACCCTAACCCTAACCCTAACCCTAACCCTAACCCTAACCCTAACCCTAACCCTAACCCTAACCCTAACCCTAACCCTAACCCTAACCCTAACCCTAACCCTAACCCTAACCCTAACCCTAACCCTAACCCTAACCCTAACCCTAACCCTAACCCTAACCCTAACCCTAACCCTAACCCTAACCCTAACCCTAACCCTAACCCTAACCCTAACCCTAACCCTAACCCTAACCCTAACCCTAACCCTAACCCTAACCCTAACCCTAACCCTAACCCTAACCCTAACCCTAACCCTAACCCTAACCCTAACCCTAACCCTAACCCTAACCCTAACCCTAACCCTAACCCTAACCCTAACCCTAACCCTAACCCTAACCCTAACCCTAACCCTAACCCTAACCCTAACCCTAACCCTAACCCTAACCCTAACCCTAACCCTAACCCTAACCCTAACCCTAACCCTAACCCTAACCCTAACCCTAACCCTAACCCTAACCCTAACCCTAACCCTAACCCTAACCCTAACCCTAACCCTAACCCTAACCCTAACCCTAACCCTAACCCTAACCCTAACCCTAACCCTAACCCTAACCCTAACCCTAACCCTAACCCTAACCCTAACCCTAACCCTAACCCTAACCCTAACCCTAACCCTAACCCTAACCCTAACCCTAACCCTAACCCTAACCCTAACCCTAACCCTAACCCTAACCCTAACCCTAACCCTAACCCTAACCCTAACCCTAACCCTAACCCTAACCCTAACCCTAACCCTAACCCTAACCCTAACCCTAACCCTAACCCTAACCCTAACCCTAACCCTAACCCTAACCCTAACCCTAACCCTAACCCTAACCCTAACCCTAACCCTAACCCTAACCCTAACCCTAACCCTAACCCTAACCCTAACCCTAACCCTAACCCTAACCCTAACCCTAACCCTAACCCTAACCCTAACCCTAACCCTAACCCTAACCCTAACCCTAACCCTAACCCTAACCCTAACCCTAACCCTAACCCTAACCCTAACCCTAACCCTAACCCTAACCCTAACCCTAACCCTAACCCTAACCCTAACCCTAACCCTAACCCTAACCCTAACCCTAACCCTAACCCTAACCCTAACCCTAACCCTAACCCTAACCCTAACCCTAACCCTAACCCTAACCCTAACCCTAACCCTAACCCTAACCCTAACCCTAACCCTAACCCTAACCCTAACCCTAACCCTAACCCTAACCCTAACCCTAACCCTAACCCTAACCCTAACCCTAACCCTAACCCTAACCCTAACCCTAACCCTAACCCTAACCCTAACCCTAACCCTAACCCTAACCCTAACCCTAACCCTAACCCTAACCCTAACCCTAACCCTAACCCTAACCCTAACCCCTAACCCTAACCCTAACCCTAACCCTAACCCTAACCCTAACCCTAACCCTAACCCTAACCCTAACCCTAACCCTAACCCTAACCCTAACCCTAACCCTAACCCTAACCCTAACCCTAACCCTAACCCTAACCCTAACCCTAACCCTAACCCTAACCCTAACCCTAACCCTAACCCTAACCCTAACCCTAACCCTAACCCTAACCCTAACCCTAACCCTAACCCTAACCCTAACCCTAACCCTAACCCTAACCCTAACCCTAACCCTAACCCTAACCCTAACCCTAACCCTAACCCTAACCCTAACCCTAACCCTAACCCTAACCCTAACCCTAACCCTAACCCTAACCCTAACCCTAACCCTAACCCTAACCCTAACCCTAACCCCTAACCCTAACCCTAACCCTAACCCTAACCCTAACCCTAACCCTAACCCTAACCCTAACCCTAACCCTAACCCTAACCCTAACCCTAACCCTAACCCTAACCCTAACCCTAACCCTAACCCTAACCCTAACCCTAACCCTAACCCTAACCCTAACCCTAACCCTAACCCTAACCCTAACCCTAACCCTAACCCTAACCCTAACCCTAACCCTAACCCTAACCCTAACCCTAACCCTAACCCTAACCCTAACCCTAACCCTAACCCTAACCCTAACCCTAACCCTAACCCTAACCCTAACCCTAACCCTAACCCTAACCCTAACCCTAACCCTAGCCCTAACCCTAACCCTAACCCTAACCCTAAACCTAGCCCTAGCCCTAGCCCTAGCCCTAGCCCTAGCCCTAGCCCTAGCCCTAGCCCTAGCCCTAGCCCTAGCCCTAGCCCTAGCCCTAGCCCTAGCCCTAGCCCTAGCCCTAGCCCTAGCCCTAGCCCTAGCCCTAGCCCTAGCCCTAACCCTAACCCTAACCCTAACCCTAACCCTAACCCTAACCCCTAACCCTAACCCTAACCCTAACCCTAACCCTAACCCTAACCCTAACCCTAACCCTAACCCTAACCCCTAACCCCTAACCCCTAACCCTAACCCTAACCCTAACCCTAACCCTAACCCTAACCCTAACCCTAACCCTAACCCCTAACCCTAACCCTAACCCTAACCCTAACCCTAACCCTAATCCCTAACCCTAACCCTAACCCTAGCCCTAGCCCTAGCCCTAGCCCTAGCCCTAGCCCTAGCCCTAGCCCTAGCCCTAGCCCTAGCCCTAGCCCTAACCCTAACCCTAACCCTAACCCTAACCCTAACCCTAACCCCTAACCCTAACCCTAACCCTAACCCTAACCCTAACCCTAAACCCTGACCCTGACCCTGACCCTGACCCTGACCCTGACCCTGACCCTAACCCCTGACCCTGACCCTGACCCTGACCCCGACCCCGACCCCGACCCCGACCCCGACCCCGACCCCGACCCCAACCCCAGACCCTAGACCCTAGACCCTTGACCCTAGACCCTAGAACCTGACCCTGACCCGAAGCTTAGCACTAAACCCTAAGCCATCAATGCTAACCAGAGTTCTTAATCCAAACCCTAACCTATACTCTTAACCGAACCATACACCATAATGCAAGCCTGAGCCTGAGGACTACACAATGAAAACCCAAAAACAACCAGAAACCGTTATCCACTACTCATAACCCTAACCTCTAACCGTAACACTAGCCACTAACCCCAACACCAACACCCAACCCATAAATCAACATTAATCATAACCCTCTCACCATAAACCTTACACCAAACCCCTAACAACAAACACCAACTCTCAATCCAATCCGGACCCTACAACTCACCCAAAACTGAACCCCAACCTGAAACTAAACCCTAACCCAAACAACTAACCCAGAGCCAATCATTAATACTAAACCCTAACCTGGAACCTAACACAACACATAACTCCATTACAAACCCAAGCTGTACATGTACCCTCGACCCCACTTCACAAACCTGAAACTGATACCCTAACAAGACTCATAACCAATAAGCAATGAAGCAGATCAACATGAGCCAAAAAAAGAAGCCACACCATAACACAAACAGTAACACAAATCCAAATGCTGAATCGAAACCAAAAAACAAAACCTTAAATCAATGCACGAAACCAAAACAAAGCACACAACCATATCTTAAACAAATCACAAACCCTAAATCTAAAACATACCATAAACCCAAGCAAAGCACAAGAACAAAACACTGTCCAGAACCCTAACCCTTAACCCTAATCTGAGCCAGAACTGAAACTCATAACTCTAACCCCTTAACCCTAAAACCTAACCCTAACTGTAAACCAATTACAGACCAACACCACCACCATCCTAACACCCTAGGCACTACCCATAGACCTAAATCCTGGCCCTAGCTCTAAGCCTTATCCACAAACCCTAGCCATAAACCTAATCCTAACCAAGGACCAAAACAGAGTGTCCAGGTACCTGGCAGGACAAGCAAACATCTTGGATAGACATACAGGGTCAAATCCCCAAGCCCCATCCCAATTGGCTTTTCCTCTATAGCTAGCTAAAAAGAAATACTTGCCTACATACAATCTACCCTAATACCCCAACCACTGAACCCTGGAAGCTGCTAACCCCATCCAACCCAAAAACTTACCTGTTTGCGCTCCAACGTGCTGCAACTCTGAAAGAAATGGGTTACAATGAAGAGAAAACCAACAGGTACATGAACAGCAACACAGCACAACACCACACTCTCTGGAACATCGATAGTCAGACAAATATTTTGGGTCATACCCAACCTGCCTCAGTTCAGTAGATCAAGAGAGGAAGTCCACAAACAAGCTGTGACTGCACAGAGTAGACCAAAGGAACAATAAAGTAAAAAAGAAAAAAATGAGCAGGCAAAATGAGATCCCTAAACCACAGAGCAGACCAAGAACACTTCCCAAAGACTCAGACAGCCACTGAAACAATCTGAACAAGATGCAAAGACACTACCAGGATAAAATGAAAAGTAGATACACTCTAATGCAATAATTTATCCAACATCCTAAGAGGTCACACTGTAACATCAGAATCAAGTGATCACATACCAGGCATACTTCGTAACAGGATGAAAAATGACTAAAATGATGTAAGAAGATCACTTTATGGAGAACATAGAGACATTCAAAGTGAATTGAAAATTTAACTAAAAAACGAAGAAAAAAAGCAACAGCTAAAGCATGGAAAAATTAAAAATCACACACAAAAAAAGAAACATAACGAAGGGAAAAAAATCAGACTGCTGATGAAAGCGGTTTAAGACCTAAGACTGAAATATATGCCATAAAGAAACCAATAAAAATACCAGAAATGAAAAACCAGGAAAAATGAACAGAAACTACAGAGGGAAGTACAACAAACATAATAAAAGAGATGGAAGAGAGAATCTCATGTTTGAAGAATGCTAGATCAGATAATGAAAAAAATTATTAAACCTAACAAATTTTTAACAGAAAACATACATGAAATCTCGTAAAACAACAAAAGACAAAACCTAAGAAAGTGAAGGATAGAAGGCACAGAAAATATAATCATGGAAATTACAAAAGGAAACTTTCCAAACTTAGAGAAGGATATTTCTGTTGATGTATAAGAAGCATAAAGAATAACAAAAAAAAGTAGATCAAAAAGATCCCCTCGTCACACCACAAAACATCAAACCCAAAAGCATACAGAATAAAGAATATCAGGACATGCAAAAGGAAAAGGCCAAGTAACATATTTAGGTAAACCTATCAGAATTACTCCCAACTTCTCAATGGAAACCATGAAAGCAAAAAGATCTGGGATAAATGTGCAACAAACAATATGAGACCTTGAATACAAACACAGACTACTAACACAAGCCAATCTTCCTTTCACCATTGGTGAAAACAAAATATCACCTGACCAAAAAAATACTTAAAAATACGTATCAAAATTCCCAGCCTTAATAAAAAGAAAACACCAGTGCTCCAGTGTGGGTCTCTGTCTCTATCTCTATCCATCACCAGATGAAGGTTCTATGATGATATGCAAGATATTCGTCAGTATTGCTCTAGAATAGGGTCATTTCAGGTTCCCAATCCTCAGCTGCCCAAGGAACTAACTGGGAACCTCATCTTGGGCACTTGGGAGCCCCTCTAGGGTCAAGTCTCTTGCCTACCCTAAAGTGGCTCCCTTAACTAAGAATTGTGGTTCCGTGCTCCCCTATCCACCCTTCCTTTATCCCAATCCTTCTGTTTCCCCAAGTCCCCCCTCCTTCCCTTCTACCTTTTCTCTCCCCATCTCCCCTTACCCACATCCCACCCCACCCCCAAGATCCCAATTTTCTCCCCGGCAATTTGGTCTACTTCCCTTAGCCAAGAGGATAACTATATGTTTTTCCTTGGGTTCACCTTCTTACTTAGCTTCTTTAGGTTCACCTATTGAGGAGCAGAAGGAGGGAGAACATGAGCAAAGAAGTCGGGACCACGAGGGGTGCACCCACCCACTGAAACAGTGGAGCTGATCTACTGGGAGCTCACCAAGGCCAACTGGACTGTGACCGAAAAAGCATGGGATACAACCGGACTCTCTGAACATGGCGAACAATGAGGGCTGATGAGACGCCAAGGACAATGGCAGGGGGTTTTGATCCTACTTAATGTGCTGGCTTTGTGGGAACCTAGCCAGTTTGGATGTTCGCCTTCCTAGATATGGACGGAGGGGGGAGGACCTAGGACTTTCCACAGGGCAGGGAACCCGGACTGCTCTGTGGACTGGAGAGGGAGGGGGGAGAGGAGTGGGGGGAGGGGGAGAAGGGTGGGAGGAGGGGGAGGGAAATGGGAGGCTGGGAGGAGGTGGAAACTTGTTTTTTGTTTATGTTTTTTTTTCTCCTTTTCTCAATAAAAAAAAATAAAGAAAGAAAGAAAGAAAACACCAACGCAAGAATGAAAACTTCACCCACAAATTCTCAAGCAACAAATAAACTCACATCAGCAAAACTCTAGGAAGGGAAACTCACAACCACTCTCACTGAAAAATATCAGAAATTATCAAGTATTAGTCATTAATGTCTCCTACTATACATGAACTCAATCCACATAATGACATAGGCTAAGAGAATACATAGGAAAACAAGAATCAACCATCTATTGTATACAGGAAACATACCTCAACCTCAAAGTCAGACAGTACCTCAGAGTAAAGGGTATAGAAAAGGACACAAGAAACAATCAGGTGTGGCTACCATAATATCTAACATTAGATTTCAAACTAAAGTAAGTCAGAACAATTGGAGAAGGACACTATATACTAATAACAAGTTCAATCTATCAAGATGAAGTCTCAATCATTGCCATACAAGTGCACTCACACATGTAAAGGAAACATTATTAGAACTAAAATTACTCATATAACCCTATACACTACTGATAGGAAATCTCAGCATTCCGCTCCAGACAATGGACAGGTCAACCAGACAAAAATTTATAAGCGAAATAAGAGAACTAAGAGATGTAATGAATGAAATGGGCCTAAGAGACATCTATAGAATAATACACCGAAACAGGAAAGAATATACCATCTTCTCAGCACCTCGTGAATACCTTTATAAAGCTGACCACACACTGTGCAACTCAGGAAACACACAGGAAAAAAATGGAGGAATACACTGTGTCCTATCAGATAAACACAATTTCAAATTAGAACTCGACAACAACAGCACTCTCATAAATCCCACAAAAAAAAAACACGGAAGTTTAACATCAAACTACTTAACCACCCATGGGTCAACGTAAAATAAAGACTTCCTAAAATTCAACAAAAATGAAGGCACATTATACCCAAACCTATGTAACACTATGAAAGCAGTGCTAAGAGGAAAGTTCCCGGCTCATATATCACTAGTGACTTAACAACACATGTGAATGCTCTAGAACAAAAAAAAAAGACATGACAGAAGGAGCAGAAAACAGAAAATAATCAAAATGAGTGTTGAAATAAATTAAGTAGAAACAAATAAATAATACAACGGATAAATGAGACAAAAAACAGGTTACTTTATATAATGAAGATAGACAAACCCCTATGCAAACCATAAAAGAAGACGAGAGAGAACATCCAAACTAACACAATCAGAAATGAAAAGGGATACATGACAACAGACACTAAGGAAATCCACAGAATCCTTAGATCATACAACAGAAACCTGTAATCAACATAATTGTGAAACATAAATGAAATGGACAATTTTCTGGCTAGTTACCATTTACCTAAATTAAATAAAGCCTAGGTGAGCAATTTAAATAGACTTATACTCTTAAAGGAAATAGAAGCACTCATCAAAAGCAAACAGAATATCCCAGGGCCAAATGGTTTTAATGTAGAATTCCATCAGAACTTCCTGTACTCCTCTAAGTGGTGCACATAATATAACCAGAAGGAACGTTGCCAGAACTCGTTTTATGAGTATGCAGTAAGATTGATGCGAAAACACACAAAGACTCAAAAGAGGAAGAGAATTAAAAACTAATCTCAGTAATGTACATGAACTCAAAATTACTCAATAAAATGATGGCAAACCGAATCCAGGAATACATTTTAAAAACCATCATGTTCAATTCAGCTTCATCCCAGAGATGCAGGGATGGTACAACAGTCATACATGCATTAATGTAATCAATGATATAAATAAACTTAAAGAAAAAATACATATGAACAACCTATTAAATAATAAAATAGGCACATATTGTACTTGTCATAAAACGCTCTCAGCATAGTCCATTAATCATACCTGGGATAATGTCAATGAAAATTAAGAAATATCATAACCTGTAAGTCCAGATTTTACATATTATAGTCTAAAATATCAGCCATTTATTTGGAAAACTTTTGAGCAAATTTGGCAAAATACTTCAATATAAATGGGTCAATTGGGGCAAATATGGTTAACTTAGTAACAATAGTTCTGAAATATCACAACTTGTGATTTGCTTAGTGTTACCAGAATGAATCAAGCCAAGAATAAAACTGTAACAGGAGGCCATTTTCTGGCATTGATTGCCTTCCACACAGCCCATAATGCAATACAGATCCACATTTAGAAGTTGATAGCTGCCTTAAAACCTGTTCAGCTCTTTAAGGGCACATTTGTTGGAACAGCAGTATCCATTCTACTTATAAAATTACCTTATTCAGTAATACTAATGTTACTACCTATGTGCTACTTACTAACATATGTATTTTTACCTGGAAGAGTCAATTTCACTACTGGAATTAGTAGTAAAGATTTTCTATGATATTCATGTATTAATCCCTCTGTTAAATTTAATCCTCATCACTTATGACACTACAGCAACATACACATATTTGGCTGCCGGTAAACCTAGGTCATTCTTGGGCTCTAAGTTCTCTAGATCATAATGTTGTAGAATTCCAAAATAAGATATTGAAAAGAACAAAGTGCATGTTAGATTTAGTAATAGCTGTAATTCCTAACCTTATCGCTGTTGCTGCTAATGATTCTGTGACTGGTATTGCTTTACATACATCCCTGCAAACAAAGCATTTTGTAGGGCAACAGTATAAAGTTTATCAAGAACTGGACTCAGCAAGCTCAAATAGATGCTCTACCTCAGACAGAGATTGATGGACTTAAGCAAACTGTGGGATGGTTGGGAAAGAAATATTTATCTGTGCAAGAACTTATTACTTTGCCCTGTAATTGGAATTCAACAACTTTTGGCATTACTGATAAGGCTCATGATTTTTAACATGAATAGAAGGTTATTCAAACTTATCTTTTGGGCAATGCTGCTTCTCGATCTCTCATTGAGCACTTACATGATGATATAGAACTTGCTTTTCCTAATCATTTCCTGATTCAGATTCCTCTACCATTGCACACATTTATGATGATAAATTGACAGGATAATATGGAAAATTAGATCCTAAGGGATTCACACAAGGTATTAATCATACCTCTGTTGGTATGCTTATTGCAATCATTCTTATGCCTTTCTATTTTTGATGATGTATCAGTTTGTTTCAAACAAATGCGGGAAATTTTCATACTTTATGGTTAATACTCCTTTTACCACAAATAAAAATCAAAAAAAGGAAAATAATGAATGCACCAAACTACCTTGGAGTGCAGGCCACTCGTGGTAGAGATGAGACATAGTCGGGAAATGGTTGCATGAGAAAACAAGCATAGATGAAAGCAAACTCTGCCTATTTCTCAAATGTTCTCTCAGAATCTATACCATGGATAAAGAGTTGGCTTTTGAGCTCAGGTGTTCACACTCTACCAGTCACAAAGGAGTGCTTTGCTTCTGTATACTTGTTGCCTTGTTTCTATATACTTATTTTCATTTTTATTACTGATATTAATTGAGGTATTATTCTGGCAAGGAGAGGCAAGAGTTTATCATGACCATGTACGTGAGTACAGAGGGGTTTCAGAGTTGAGGTTGTGCTTTTGAGTATGTATAAAAAGCCAAAGAAATCTTTATTCTGCAGTTGTTTATACTCTGCATCCCCGTGTACTGATTTACAAGACAACCATACCAAGGGTCTACAATGCAGTAGATGTTGATAAGTGTCACCGGAAGAGGGACCATAAAGAGTAAAAGTTAGGAAGTGTTAAAATATTAACCAGATAAGTAATCCTCATTACAGGGTTACGGGACAAGCCAAATCTTCTCTGTACCTAGCAACACTAAATCATTCAATAAAAACTCATGGGGTTCACGTTTATTTTTCTGATTTAGAAATGTGTGTGGAAATAATAAAGCCTTATAATTCTTTGGTATCCAGAAGGCACCTACTTGGTAAAGAATTAAAGCTAATGTTGAAAAAACTATGAGATAGGGTGAGAAAGTACCTGTCCGTTTCTGGTCTATATGGTTTGAGTTTTACTATTCTCAAAGAAAAGCAAATGAAAATAACTGGCCACTGTGTCAAAACAGAAAGTAGTGCCAGCTGCACAAGTAATGACCATGCATAAAAAAAATCAAATATTTGGCCTCTTTGTCAATGGGATCAGGAATTATATTGCCATCGATCTCCTTTTTTTTTTGCAGATTATTTTAATTTGGTTTATTTCAATAAAGTGCTAACCTCCTTCTTCAGTACTTATTGGCTGTATTTGATTTGTATCTAATTCTTAAATCTCTTCATAATTCAAGTTAATCTTCTGTTATGCCATAACAAATAACTTCATATGCAGCTTTGGAATCTGTTCTGGAACTTGCTCTGAACTCAGACAGATCCGCCTTCCTCTGTCTCCCAAGTGATAGGATTAAAGTTGTGCAACTACTGCCCTGCTCTAGCACTAATTTTTATCAATGGTTAATTTGTATTTTAAACAATGTGTATTCTTTAATCTTGAGTTTTAATCCTGTAGTGCTCAAGGGAACAAAGTTACTAATTTTCGTTACCTTTTTATACCTCCCATCGGAGTAACAGGAACCACAGTCTGCTAGCATTCTATCAATATTTATCCCATATGCGTTAAGGAAATATTATCAGATATATACAAGTTATATTAGTCTATTTTATTTCTGCATTGTGCAGTTCTGTATTTTAGCTACTCCGCAGCTGTTGCTGATGTTGCTGATCTACTAGGATTGACAGAGTACTGTTGAAGGAAGTACCGATCTCCTTTTAAATTTGCTGATAGAACTTAACTTGGCCCATGATCATAAGAAAATGGATTTTTTGAAAAAACAATCCATTTAAAATATTATTGGATACTTATCAATATCCTGCAGGCTCTTCAGCTCAAAATATGTTTCCCATTGAATTAACAAAAAGCATATATTTTCAAAAACAACTAGTTATAAACAAATGGTAGTCTATGGAATTCAACCACGATGTCTGACTTTCACAGGTCTAAACTTTTCTACTATCGTTTTTGCATTTCCAAAAGAATAAAGTAGAATACATGTTTTAGATTAAAGAAGCTTTACAAATTCATGCAGTTTCTATTACTGGAACTTTGAATATCATTTAACCAAAGAAAATTGTGGGAGTACTTACATTTTTAATGAATAATATTGTAGCTTTCAGGGGCTGGAGAGATGGCTCAGGTGAAGTGTAGTAATTAGGAGTGGCGGGGCTGCATCCCCGACACCCGGCCGCCCCCACAGCTAGCTTTACCCGAAATAATTACATGGACACTGTATTCTTTTAAACACTGCTTGGCTCATTTCTACCTAGCCTCTTCTAGGCTAACTCTCGCACCTGGACTAGCCCATTTCTTATCATCTGTATAGCACCAGTCTTACCGGGAAGATTCTAGCCTAAGTCCATCCTGGGTCGGACCTTCATCGTGTGTGTCTGCCAGGGAGCAGGGCATGGCGTCTCTGCTGAGGAGTCTGCTCCGGAGAGCAGAGCTGTGGAGTCTCTGACCTCACTTCCTCTTCCTCCCAGCATTTTGTTCTGTTTACTCCTCCCACCTATCCTCTAACCAATAAAATGGGCCAGGGCAGTGCCTTTATTAGCCAATGACCTTCCTCCATCAACCAGTATCCACTTTTACTTATGTATTTACCTTATTTAGAAGTAATAATGTTACTGCTTCAGTGCCGCTACCATATGTATTTTTTTAAAAGAATCAATTGTCCTACTGGAATTAGTTTTAATGATTAGCAATTGTAGTCATGCATTAATTCCTCTATTCAGTTTTATCATCATCACTTATGATATTAGAGCAACATACACAAATTTAGCTGCCTATAAACTAAGGTCATGCTTGGTATCAAAATTCTCTAGATGATATTTTTGTTGAATTCTTCAATAAGATATTGAAAAGAACAAAGTTCATGTTAGGATTAGTAAGAGATGTAATTCCTGACCTTGTTGCTGTTGTTGATACTGCTACTGTGGCTGGTATCGCTTTACATACATCCTTGCAGACAAAAGACTTTGTAGAGCAATGGCATATTCTCATAAACTGGTTTCAGCAGGTTTAAATATATGCTCGACTTTGAACAGAGATTAATGTACCATTCTCCTTACTTTTCTTTATCATGGTGCATTGTGGACCATTAGGGTCCGAAGTATTCATCCCCTCATCCTTAGACTTACCAGGGAGGCCTTTTTACTTAATAAGGGCTAATTTTTTTCTGTGCGCGCCCAACCTCTCAGTACATTCAGTTTCTGACATACTGTCCTGGACTTCTTCTAGGATGTTTCTTCCCTCTGCCACTATAGCCTTGCAGGCTTCATCCTCCAGACAGTGTTTAACCAACTTCCAAATGGCCTTTGTTCCTTGCCTTAAGGCTCCCTCAATTAGTTTTTTATCGAGGTCTTTACCTAGTTTGTTCCGTGAGGCAAGAGTCAACGATCCGGAGCAAACATACCAGTGAGCCACATGATCAATCTCTTTTACGAAGTTTTTCAGCATCTGATGGGCAATTTTTATGTCTCTTTGTTTTAACACCGACTCTAGTGCTGTGATAACGGACTTCGAGGAGCCCATGATGACAAGCAGGCACCCGCGGCTTATCTACATCCGTCTTAAAAGTGCGCCGAAAACGAAAGTATCTGCGAGCAGCTCTTTTATCTAAAAAGGGACTGAAGCGCACAGTAAGGTACTGCCGCTTATCTACGTCGGACTTACCGTACCTAACAGTTATAACGGTGGTCCCAAAATGATGATCAAAAGCGCTCCCAGAAGATCACTAAGGCCTCCACGCTACAAAATTAACTTTTAGTTTTTGGTGAGAGAAATTGAAAAATACACCAGGAATTGGAAAGATCTCCCCATGTTCTTAGATAGAGAGAATAAACATAATAAATATGGCAATCAGTCCAAAAGCAATCTGTAGATTAAATGGAATTTATACCAAAACAACAACAAATTCTTAATGTCAGCTTAAAGAGCAATAATCAATATCGAAAAACCAATGATGGACAACATAATCCTGTACAGGAAAGTAAGTTCCAGAGGCATGACAATCCATCAACCTCCATTACAGAGATACAGTATCGGAAACAGCTTGGTATTGGCATAAAAACAGACTTCACCACTGGAATCAAATCAAAGACACAGATAGTAATCCACACAGAAGTTCAGCTGATTTTTAACCAAGAAGCTAAAATTATACAATGAAATAAAGAAAGCATCTTCAACAAATGGTGCTGGCATAACTGTATGTCAACATGTAGAGGAATGAAACTAGATAAATATCAACATGCAAAAAACTAATGTCCAAAGGAATCTCCAAAATATATAAAGAGCTAAAGAAATTCTGAACCCCACCCCACTCCCATTTTGCCACTCTGAACTTACCATAAAAGTGCCCAGACTACCTGGTGTGTTAGGTGCTGGGCAGGCTCCTGGGTGGAATTCTTTCTGTCCCAAGTCTAGAGACAGGGGGCAGAGCTGTGCTTATCCTCCAAAGTCTGCCAGGTGGCTCTAAGGTGAAATTCTGTCTGCCCTGAGTCTTATTCTTTTTTTTTAAAGATTTATTTATTTATTAAGTATACAGTGGTCTGCCTGCATATGTCCCTGCAGGCCAGAAGAGGGCAGTATATTTCATTACAGATGGTTGTGAGCCACCACGTGGTTCCCGGGAATTCAACTCAGGATGTTTGGAAGTTCAGCCAGTGCTCTTAACCTCTGAGCCATCTCTCCAGCCCCATGACTCTCATTCTTAATAATTAAACCAGGATATGTCTTTAATCTTAATTGATATTGTGATTGTTACTATGATTAGATTATATATATTAATATATACAGCTGTCTGTTTCTCTCTGTATATATGTATATAGTGATGTATATATACATATACATTCACACATACATATGTGCAGCTTAGAGTTCATACTCCCAGTGTCACACATCACCTTGGCAGAGGCTCTACAGAATGTATCCTAATGTAGTTGTAAGTTTTCTCTGTCTTGTTTGATTCTGCCAGACAGGTGTCTTTTCTGCCCATCAGTCCCGCAACTGCTTATTAATAATCACTGAGAGGTAAATATTAAATATAATGGTTTGGCCAATGACAGGCATTATTGATTAGCTCTCATGCTCTGGCATCTTTTTCCTTTGGCAGCTACATGGTGTTTCTCTTATTGGGCAGCTGACTCACACTCCTCTTGACACCGCCCTAGTTTGTCTGTTTATCTGTTTGGATTTCCTGCCTAGCTATACTCTGTTTTGCCATAGGCCAAAGAGCTTTAATTATTAACCAATGGGAACAACATATATTCACATATATTCAAAATATACAGAAGAACATACAGAACATCCCACTCCCCCCCCCATTTTCTGTTAAATTAAAAAGGAAGGTGAAAATTTAAGCTCATGCTCCAGACACCAAAGATAGAGTTGCTTCTACTGCTATGCCTTCCCTGCCGTGTTGAACTGAAGGGTCTCTGAAACCATGAGCCAAAACTATCTTTTGCTTCTTAAAGATTCTTCTGTCAATATCCTGTCACATTAACAACAAAAATTATTAATACAGCTGGCCTTGGTGAGCTCCCAATAGATCAGCTCCACTGTCTCAGTGGGTGGGTGCACCCCTCGTGGTCCCGACCTCTTTGCTCATGTTCTCCCTCCTTCTGATCCTCATTGGGTCCTTGGGAACTCAGTCCAGTGCTCCAGTGTGGGTCTCTGTCTCTATCTCCATCCATCACCAGATGAAGGTTCTATGATGATATGCAAGATATTCGTCAGTATTGCTATAGGCTAGGGTCATTTCAGGTTCCCTATCCTCAGCTGCCCAAGGAACTAACTGGGGACCTTGGCTTGGGCATCTGGGAGCCACTCTAGGTTCAAGTCTCTTGCCAACCCTAAGGTGGCTCCCTTAAAGGCCAGCTGGACTGTGACTGAAAAAGCATGGGATAAAACTGGACTCTCTGAGCATGGCGAACAATGAGGGCTGATGAGAAGCCAAGGACAATGGCACGGGGTTTTGAACCTACGTAATGTGCTGGCTTTGTGGGAGCCTAGCCAGTTTGGATGTTCACCTTCCTAGAAATGGACGGAGAGGGGAGGACCTAGGACTTACCACAGGGCAGGGAACCCTGACTGCTCTTTGGACTGGAGAGGGAGGGGGAGAGGAGTGGGGGGAGGGGGAGAAGGGTGGGAGGAGGGGGAGAAGGGTGGGAGGACGGGGAGGGAAATGGGAGGCTGGGAGGAAGTGGAAACTTGTTTTTTTTTCTCCTTCTCTCAATAAAAAAATGGAAAAAAAATTATTAATACAATCTGTACATGTTCCTAATCCAGATATAAATTTTTATGTAGAGGATAATTTAATTGTGTAAGAAATTGTGGTAGGATAGTGAAATAAAAACAGATCAATCTAATCGCATTGTTTACTATTTTTTATCCTCAGCACAGGAATAATTTTATCACAGAAATGAATTCTTTTAGAGTTCCTAGTATTACTAGGATAGAGTAGCTGGAGCAGATATAAAAGTATTTGAAATAAAGTATAGTGCAACCATGTGGATAGTGGTTGTAACTTTTGTTTCTGTGTATCAGCAAGTTGTCCGTCATTTCACATTACTCTAAAACATCAGAAAGGTAGGTCCTAGACCAGTTTATGATCGTAACTTATTCTATATAGAAAAAACAGGTTAATTCCTTAGTTATTATTTGGTTCCCTCATTTAAGGAATATCACAGATCACATGTCGTGTATACTTTTTAGTCAAGCATTCTCATAACTACATAAAACTTTTCATGAATTTGGAGCCTGGGCTACAGTACTTAACGTTCCAGAGAAACAATTATACTCTTATTACCAATGTAGGACTGGGTCTCCAAAGACAAACAATTCTTACAGAATCTTTCTAACAAGATGCCGTGAGCATAATTAAGACTTATTGGGTGCTCAGAGACAAATAATTAGAAAACTAAATAAACGATCTGTCACACTTCTAAACAAGTTTCAGAGGAACCAATTAATAGGGACAATTAAAACTTCCTGGGTGTTAATTGGTGTTCAGTTCTGAAGTTATCTCCTAGGACTTGGTAGATAGCAAAGAGGTTTCAGTTCTGATGACAGCCAGGTTGGTGAAAGGCAACCTGGCTTAGCCCTTGATTCTTTACCCTACAAACAAAACAGAATACAACATAACACATTCAATTAACAACTACCAACAGATCAAATACTAAAAACAGAAAGCTGTAGGAGAAAGTGAAATTCAGATCTTCATCATGCAGAAGTCTTTCTAGATAGTCACACTGAAATACCACCTTTTGATCTGGAGAAACTGTCAAAAACTCTAGAATTCTCATTCCCTCCATGTAAAAGGAAGTTATTGATTCATCACTGAAGAATTGCACAAGATGATTATTGAGTGTGTGCATGGTACATAAAAGAAATCAATACATGTACAATGTCACCATTGTGTAATTCCCTTTTTCCTTCTCAATCCTGGGCTCACTCTTAACTGCAACTAGATCAGGTGGTTCTGGTCAATTCCAACTGATTGAATCTAGACTAAGAAGCTCTGCTCTTGGCCCTTTGCTCCAGAAAAAAATAGAAACAGATCCTATAATTTCAGTGTTGAAACTTAATTCACTATTATTTAAATTATCAGTCAAAACTAAGTATCTAAAGGCTTGAGAAGAGGCTCAGTGTTTAAAGTGTTTACTGCACAAGCATGAGAAATTGCGTTCAGATTCTCAGCACAAACTAAAAGCTGGGTCCTGTGGCATACATCTGTAATCTCAGGGTGATGGGGTGGACATAGACATATTCCTGGTGCTTACTGATCATTTAGTCTATCTGAAATTAAAGCCACAAACTCACTGGGAGACTAACTCCAAAATGAAGGTGGAGGCTGATAGAGGAACACACTCAACCTTAACCTCTGTCATTTACACATACATGCACAAGAGAACACACACATCTAAGCACACACAATTACTTATGTAGTTTTTCTTTCCATAAGACATGAGTCAAAGGTATTTTGTTGAACACAGTGGCAGAAAGAAACTAGTGAAGACAGTCAATTGCAAATATGTATTTATCAGCATTTGAGAATCCCATTGGTACTATAGGTGACATATTTAGGTCAAAAATCCTATTCCTAGAAATTAATTGTCGCAAGGTTAGACCTAATTCAGCAAACAACAGTAGAGTCAGTCTTTATGTATGTATTAAATTCATTGATCTGAAAGCTCAAAGAATCAATCCTAAAAGAAAAAATGCAGCAAAGCAATAGTTGGAGAGAATTAGTGTATACCAACAGAGATAAAGTTATGGGAGACAAAGAAGAAGGTTGCCAAGCTGGACAGATATTCAAGCTCAAGTTTTGCAAAATCTGCAATCCAAATCTCTCAATATAAGTGTAGCTCTCACCCTTAGTTAGAGAAGCTCCTTTTACAACAGATGGAGATGATTACAGAAATCTACAAGTGATCAAAATGTATAGAACAACTGTAGGGATCCCAGCCTTCACTGGTAAACCTACAATGCAACCCTTACACCTAAGGTTGAGGGATATTGCAGGAAGAGAATGACTGTAACAGTCAGGGGAACATCTTCTGTAATAAAGTGTCTTTCAGACATGACAAGGATGCTATATCTATGAAATTTCAACAACATTGTCTGTGAATAAGACTTGCATAATGACAACTCCAGTTTATATGCCAATGTAGATGGAAGAAATCTCACAAAGTCCTACCCATAGATTACGAACTTTAGGCAATAATGGCTGCTTAAGAGAATCAATTTTCTGCAGAGCTGAGGCCCCCAATAGGTTGCTCAATTCCAAGTGATCACCTTAAAATGTGAACATTTTGGGCAGCATTAAATGGAATATATAATACATATTATATAATAATTACTTATATATGAGTATAACAATAATAATTAAGATATAATCAACATAAATATGGATGTAAAAATAACAAGGAAAAAGTCATAAATTTGAGAAGGAGTGAAAGGATAAAGAGAAGTTAGAGGAAGAGAGAAAGGGATGGAAATGATATAAATACAGTACTTATCTATAAACTTAACAGAAAGTCGAATTTAAATTTTAAAAGAATGTATACATCAAAAACAACATTATTGGAAGAGAGAAAAAACAAAGGTGAAATGATATAATTATTATCTCAATAACTAAAAGAAATATTTTTAAAGATATCATTTTATAAGTTTCACAAAATAAATGATTATGTGTCAACAGCAGGTTTTCTTGTTCTAGAAGCATAAAGACATCAGCAATGGAGCTGTACAATTTCCTAGAAACCAGATTGCATTTTCCAATGACTAGCCAAAATGTCAGGTGAAACACAAAGTATCCTGGTGTCCAGTCATATCATGGAGAGGCTTGGACCTACACTCTGGCAGGGTCTTAGGTTCATTTCCGTGTCTCCATCCTCTCACTACAGTCAATCTCACAACCAGTATTTTTGTGCAAAGATGTGCCAGATATGAAAATCCTAATTGGAATTATGTTCATCTAGTTGATAATTTTATAGAGGAATTCCTCATAAAAGAATATCCAATTTTAGAAGGATTACGTTCTCTCTGTTCCTTTGTTTGTCTATCTATCTATCTATCTATCTGTCTGTCTGTCTGTCTGTCTGTCTCTGTCTGTCTGTCTGCCTGCCTGCCTATCTATCTATCTATCTATCTATCTATCATCTATCTACATGTCTTTCTCTATATATCTATATCTCTGTTTTTATCTCCCTATCCCTATCTCTATATCTATCCCTATCTCTAGCCACTTCTCTCTTTGAAATAAGGTTTCATATTAGTCCCAGCTGGTCTAAAGCTATGTGTCTAAGGATGGTTTGAACTTCTGCTCTTCTTTTCTCTACTTTCTAAGTGCTGGGCTTATAAGTGTGTACCACCATGCTGGGCTTAGGGGGTGCTGGGGATTGAGCCCAGAGCTTCATGCATTGTAGGTTAGCACTTTACAAACTGAGCTATGTCCTTAGCCAAAATTTCACTTTTAATTGAGGAAAATTAATCTAAGTAAATATAAAATGTTTTACTAAGAAATTGTATTAGTTCTATTTTTCCTCTCTGGGAAGAATACTGAACAAAAGCAATGTAAGCAAGGAAGGCTGAGCGTTTAGTTTTAGTTGTAGTTTTCTCCTGTTACTGGTTTTATGGTACACTCCACAATGGCTCTAAAGTCATGATTGCTGAAATAGAGGCAGCATTCTCAGGAAACGGACAGAGGTAAATTTGTATGCTCAGTACATTTTTTCCTGTTTTTTTTTCTTCCAGTCCAGGAATCCAGTCCATGAAATGATGCTGCCCACATTCGGGAAGGGTCTTCCTGGAAACCTCACAGATGCATCCAAAAGTGCACCTGCCAGACGATTCCAGATCTGATGGCAAAGGCAGCAAAGATTAGCGACCACTGAAATAGATAAGCACAGCTTCTAAAATATTAGGCAGGCCACAAAAGAGCCTTTAGTAATAAATATTAGAGTTATCAAAAAGTCTAATAGTTAATAATTAAGAAATAAAAGATGTAGTAATAGATGTTCTATCTAAACAAATGCTAAAAGCAAACTGATCATATTGACACAGACAAGGAGGCTGAATGAAACAAGTATCACTATAATATATATTTCTTAGTCCAACACAAATGTAAAAGAAACATTTTGATGACAGGGAAGTAGTGATAGAAAACTAAGCAGAATATAATTTGACATCCGCGTGGGGGTTGTCTTGTTCTGTTTTGTTATTAGGGAGCTTCGTGAAGCCAGTGACACCCACAAGCCTCCTCCTCTATGTCTCTCAGAAGAGGATGATTCCTGCTTCATAATGTCATCTTGAAGCAAAATTATTTTTACAGGTGCCACAATACCACCTCCATAGTTTTTCTGTATTCTATGCTGACAGCATATTTTAAGAGTTCGACATTTGTTGGTATTTTTAAATTTCCATTATGTATCTAGCATAGTGAACATAGATTTATTAAAGAAAAGTGAGAAAGAACTACCAAGAACAAGAGTGCCACCTAGATTTGAAGATGTACAACCTCTGTTATTGTATGTGAGCATTGCCCCACAAAAAGAAAGAAGGTTTCTCTTAGGGTACTTTAAAGTTCCTGGATGATGAAAATAAAATTAAAAAAAGTAGGAAAACAGAATAATATTCTAATAACCAACTACAGGAAGAGCGATGAAAGCAACAGCAAACATTTATTCTGTGTGCCTTAGAAGTAGTGAAGGACCAACTAGGAAAGATATTTGCAGCTAAGAGAGCAGAACTGTCTTATCTGTTATTGCTCTGATGGCAGCAGACACGTGAGGATGTTTGACAAGTCAGAGCTAAACTCTGTGTCTCTAGGATGGGCATATCCAAGCTCTTTTGCATGTCGTAGGAACCCTTTTATCCTCTATAATTAGTTCCACAATCAAAAGGCATGTCAACACCCATCTGTGAGGATTAAATGATTACGTGATGATGAAAGTTCATAAGCCAATTAAAGTGCTGGCCTTTCGCTAGGGAGTCTGTGCACACAGGCACACTCTAAACTTTGCTTGATCTCTCAGCCCACACAAATCATTTCTCCAAGCCTGTCATCTCCCTAAAACTACAGGAACGGAAACATGGATAGGCCATTTTAAATGTTGTTTCTATGCTGATGCTGCCATCTAATGGCCAGATGCGGCAAAAGCATAGTAAGAAATGGCTATTTCACAACATTGGAAGGCCTTTATTGAACACACCTGATATTTCCCAAGCAGGTGATGACTTAAGAGGTACAGGGAGACAAAAAGAGAGTTTCTCAGTTCTGTGAAATGGTTCATGTTGTGAATACCCTCCTGCCTTTAATTTCCAATTGCTTTAAATACCCTAACTCAAAAGGTGGGAGTAAGACAAAAACTGAATTAATATGATAAAAGGAAATGAACAGACTGAAGGTTGCAGGCTACATCCATAGTTAAACATTCTGTTGCTAGGACAAAACAAGTCACACTCACACCCGAGACCATTCTGTAAACCCCAGGTAGATTCCAAAGTTATCTCTTTAAAGGAACTGAAACTTTGTTGGGTCTACAGACTTTTGTTTGAGGTAGGAGCAAATCTACTTCTCTTTTCTGGAAGTACAAGGCCTGGCTATTAGCCACAGCTGTTGACAATAACCTTGAGAGAGCAGGACTCTCTGGTCTAAATCCAGGTGGGACCTTTGAGGAGGAAACACAATAACCTTGAAGGAATAGAGGTTAGTTCCCACTCTCTGACCTTTGTTCAACATGGAAAGAGACGCACATTTTCGGGAAACAGTGATATAGAGTCATCGGATCAGTCATAGTGGAGACTTGGAGTAACCCAGTACCCTTACTGGTTGAACCAGTCCTGCCCCAATGCCACCCTAGTCACCCCAGTGAACATGAGTCCTGACCAGAGCGTCGTTACTCCAGTAATCAGTGTGGGTGTATGATTGACTGTTGGTCAAGTTAGCAAAATAGCTTTTGTTTTGTTTCTTCTTTTTTATTTGAGGGTTTTAGTTAAATAGCATTGTATATTTTCTCATTTAAATCATAGAAAAATAAAATCAATATATGAATGTACTCCATAACATCAAATTCTGTGGTTAGAAATTCAGTTGCTGCCAAGAGGTGGCAGCACAGTCCTTTAATCCCGGCACTAGCACAAGGGAGACAGAGGCAGGCAGATCTCTGGTGAGTTCAAGGCCAGTCTGGTCTACAAAATGTGTTCCAGGACTGGCTCCAAAACTACAGTGAAACCCTGATTCAAAAAAAAGGAAGGGAGGGAGGGAGGGAGGAAGGGAGGGAGGGAGGGAGGGAAAAAGAAAGAAAGAAAGTAAGTGTGTCACCTGAAAGAAGAATGCAGATCACAGGATATATACAGTTATTTTTTCTTAACCAAGTAAAGGAAGCAATAGCAATGGTGGCAAATGAGGTAGAAACAGAAATCCTGTCTAAATAGCTATTCCTTTGCCTATGACTCAGAAACATCATTGAGTAGCCTGGAACCGTAGAAACATTGCAGGTGTGTTTGCTTTCCCTGGAAGCTCTTCTAAGAGTCCCCCACATGTTTTGTCTGTGCGTGTGTGTGTGTGTGTGTGTGTGTGTACAGAAAACCTCACTATACCTAATAAATAAATATAAACTTGGTCCCCATACAGGATGAATTTTTATCACAATTGCAAGGGGAGGAAACTGTACCTTCCAACAGCCAAAAGGGTTCTCAGCTTAAAAAAAAATCAGACAGTTAAAACACCAGGTTAACTACACAATTGAAGAATTACAAACTAGAGGATGAAAATATAAGACTCTCTCAGACTGTTTTATCATTTTATACAATTAAAGACATTGGATTGGGTACCAGAGTTTTCAGTGGCAGACCAGTTAGGAGACAGAGAAAATGGGGAGAAAATCAGTGAGCACAGAGTTGAAGCTTGCCCAGCACTGTGACAAAATGTCAATGGATTACCAGTGACACAGGAGTGTGTGCCATGGTTGACAGGAATTCTGAAAAAAAGTCACAGATTCAAAGAACCTTGCTGTCAAGTACAGCCCAAGCTTGGATAACTTTTTAAGGTAACAAGCAGTCACTTTTTTTTTTTACCAAAAGTGGCAAGCACACTCAAAACAGATTGCTCATCCTAGCCTCCATCTAATTGTTTAAAAAAAATAAATTACAGAAGTTAAGTGGAAGAACTTTCTGAGCTACAGTATGACTCCGTTTTATGTTCCCCTATTGGCACTGTTCTGTTTCCTTAGCAACTTGGCTCAGAATCCAGGCTTTCATTCCGAGATAATTGCAGCATACAGTCTTGTTTATGTGTCCTCTGACCTGTCTGGGTCTACAGCTGTGTATGGTCCCTATGGAAAGAAAAATGAAAAACTATAGGAGAGTCACGTCTCTCAATAATGCACAAGAGAAGAAACTACAGACTGAAGCTACAGTACTGAATTTTAGGGTTAACAAAATATACTAGAAAATCAAATATGTGTTATCAGAAGAATAATATGAGCTAAAATATTATATAGAAAATGAGGGTGTAGTATGAAAGGGTTTAACATTACCTGTAAAATCATCCACCGCCTTTACAGTCAAAAGGGAAAAGCATTGTTATTTTCATTAAAATTTTAAAAGAATTCAAGGAAAGGTAGTTCTCAATATAATCTTTTCAAACTAGACATAAAAGTAGTGATTTGTGTTTTGGTGGAAGCTGAGTGAAACAACACCTTACTTAGTAAATGTCAGACTCTAGGTTTGATCCTAATTGGAAAAGTATTTAACTGAATAAGGAGAATGTCCCTGAAAATATATAGTATAGACACTGATCATGTCATATGAGGTTAGTAGAAATTGTAGACTGAGCTTCCAAGGCCCAAATGAGGAGCAGAAGGATAGTGTTTTCTATTTCCATCCATTTGCATGCAGAATTCAAGATGTCATTGTTTTTTTACCTCTGAGTAGTACTCTAATATGTATATAGAACATGAGCAAGGAAGTCAGGACCGCACGGGGTGCATCCACACACTGAGACAATGGGGCTGATCTATTGGGAACCCACCAAGGCCATGCAAAGATGATGAGAATTATAAAAATAAGATTAAATCATAGAGTTCAATGTAGAACCTGCTATATGATCCATATGTGTGTTATTTCAATTTGTGGCACTGTCAGAAGAAATAATGTGTATAAATGTTTAACTCTTGACACATGAGTAATACTCAATTAATTATGGAAGAATACTAAATGTGTGTGTGTGAATATTCTGTTGGAGATACTGTGAAAGCTTAAAATTAACCTGAATTTAGGATGCTCTTGTCTCAGTACCTTGTGGGCTTCACCGTGCTTTCTTGCAATTCTTGCAATCCTCATTTCCTATTTCAACATCCTCTTGGCTATCTTGAGGATCCGCTCAGCCTCAGGAAGACGCAAGGCATTCTCCACCTGTGCCTCTCACCTGGTCTCTGTCATGCTATTCTATGGCTCCTTGCTTTTCATGTATTCAAGGCCTAGTTCAATCTACTCTCTAGAAAAGGACAAAGTGGCCGCCCTCTTCTACACTGTGGTTAATCCATTGCTTAACCCTCTCATCTATAGCCTGAGAAACAAAGATGTGAAAGAGGCCTTCAAGAAAGCAACACAGACAATACGACCACACACATGAAGCTTATCCCCCTTTGCTAAGTGCTGTGTTAATTTATTGTCCCAGTAATTCAGTTTTGCATGTGCTCACACATTTGGACCTTTCAATTAAATTCTACAAGTGAACCGCTAAACAATGAAAGATTGAGCAAATGATTTTTACTTATTGTTTTACACTCTGTGTGACATAATTTATTTCAATACTTACAGTTTAAAGTACTTGATTATTTAATGTTCTTCAATATTATATTTTGTCTCTTAATTTTTCTTGTTCATTAATTCTGAAATATTTAAGAGAAAAGGAATTACAGTTTCAAAGGATATAGTTTAATTTTAAGTTTGTCAAGACATTGTTGCTGCTCCCTGAGAAGAAGATTCAGACTGCTAATATTCTTGGGCATAACTGTAGGATTTTACTTTAGTATGGTGCCTCCTTCAATAAATTCTGTAATAAAGTATAAATGGAGTGTGTAGAAGCACACTTTGTAAACCACATATCTTTTATATCAATGTAGTATTAGATAAAGACTTCAAGAGTTGTCTAGATTATGAGGTGCAGCGAAAAGTAACATTAAAACCCTTCATAAACGTACGAAAAAATATGAGTCCTTCTAGGTGTGTATCACCCTCGCTAGTGTGTAGTCTCCTAGGTAGAGTACGTACTTGACAGGATCCCTTCTCAGGTCACATATAAAACTGGCTCAATGGGCGGAGTGGGGACAACTTTAAGATAAAAGGAAATAAAAGGTCATTTAGCATATATCTGTCCAGATCTAGCAGCTGCCTGGTTGTTTCTTGGCAACAAGCAGGGAAATTATCAGAGCATTTCCAGCCCTAACAAAGCTGTTTATGTTGCCATGGGAAAGCCTGGAGAATCAAGTAGTTGGTACCCCTGGCTCTGAGCCAGCACCTTCACATGAATTCAAACTTAACCCCCTAGTGAATGGATACCATAGGGTAGAAACCTTTGCTTAAGTGTCCTGTAAGGACCTACTATAATCACATTCATATCTAAGTTCCATCAATAAATACAGTAGATCAATCAGCATGTTATATAGTGATTTATTATTTTAGAATTCCACCAGATGGTATTTTAGGATAGTGTGGGCCAATAGCTTAAAGCAAATCCTCTGCTGCCTTTTCAGGCTGATTCTACTTATTTTCAGATAAATGAAACAATGCTCTAGACACAACATTTAAAATACTATACTTAAAATTTGGTGCTTAGGAGGTTTAATTATTATGTTTCTAGATCAGAGATTAAAAATAAAAATGGAGTTTCTCTATCAGAGATTAAATTTTATTTTTACAATTGACAAAATGAGCACATTTATATATTTAGTAAAATTTAAAAACAGCCAATAAAAAACAGTTCATTCCATCAGGTGAACTAGCTCCAAGTTTCTCATCTTTTCCTTTATCTGTAATTGTTCTCCCATACATAATTGTTATCTTCCTTCCTTAAACCAGTTTTGACATTACACATTTTTTGTTCAGTAAGGAATCCCTACCAGCATCTATGAGAAATTACAGATTGCTGTACACATATTAATAATTCATAAGGTGTTTCCTTAATATATCTACAATACCTATTGTGCAAGGACAAGAACTGGATCAGTATTAGGAGAGACAATATATAAGCACCAATCCAATAATAAAGTACTATATTTACTTACTTCACATCCAATTACAAAATTTGTGTTTTAAAACTGCATTGATAATATAAATTGATAGCCGAGAGCAAACTGAAGTTCAATTACTCAGCAACTAATATGAAGCAAACGAGAGAAAAGTACATTGTGTACAATTATGTACATAAATGAAGACATGACCATAAAATCCACAAAGTTATATTAAAATATGAAACTGTTACACTACTAAAGAAACATGTACACTAATGAGACATTTTCTGTTGAGTTTCAAACAAGGGAAACTTTATCTTCAGATTCAAAGTTCCTTAATCGTGCCCCCATGTATTTTGTTATCACGTAATCCTGGCTTGCAAAGAGTGTGTCAAGCTAGACTTCAGAAGGAGCTAACTGAAGAGTTTTCCCAGAGCTTCCTTCACATCTTTATTCTTCAGACTCTATGTAGATCATGGAGTTCAACCTTGGGAATAAAACAGTAGAAAAGGTAGACACCATTGTGTTCCTTTCCAGGGGGTATCTAGAACTTGGGCAAGAGTAGATGTAGAGAATGGAACCATAGCACAAGGAGGTCAAAGAGATGAGGCACTAGAAGTATGTGGAGAAAGCCTTGAGGTGGATCCTCAGAATGGCAACAATAATGAAGAGACGGAAGGCCATGTTGAGCAGGTTGGGAGTAATGGCATTGGAGTCCGCAGAAGCACATCATAGGTGGGTAACTCTCCCTCACATCACACCCCATTTTCACCAGAATTGAGACATCACAGAAAAAGTCATCAATGACACTGTCTTCAAAACAACCCAATGCAATGTGTTGTTGGTTAATTGTTCTTCATTGGTAAGTCCTCAGGTATAGGAGTGCACAACAAGACAGATGCACAACCTCCTTGACAAAACCTGTGCATTGGGCAGGTGCCTGTATGTGGCTACAGAGATCATAAACTATGCCACCTAAAAGGTATAGGCCAGTCTGGAAAAGAAGAACTGAGACAAACATCCAGCAAAGGAATTGCTTTTGTCTTCAGAGATGCAGGTCACTGGGAATTTTGTAGTATGGAAGACTAGGATCCAAGAGACTTACCGCACTGGGCTGGGCACAGCATGTGTGACTTGAATTCAGCCTTAGAATTCTGGAGGATAAATGTGGCCTGGAGTTTCTAGAGATCTCCAGACTAAATAGGTTCAAATTTGATTCTGATCGTAAGACCCAGGAATTTTGAGTAAGACATTTATGATCTGACTTAGGATGTAAAATCACTTTGGAGATCATGAGTGAAGTACATGTCAGAACCAAAACAAGGTGGTAGCAATAGCTAAATGATGAGGTGTTGGTTCCTCTCTCTCAAGTTGCAAAGAGGTCAAAAGTGTTCTCACTCTCCAAACATAAAACTGTTCCACCTTCTTGTATGGTAATCACATATAAAATATCATCCTCATTGCTCTTTCCAGAGTCTCTCAATTGATTTCCCACATTCAGATGTATTAGTGATTCTAACATATTCTATTGTCCTTGTTTTCTGAGGCTTGGTTTCTCCTAGTAAAATCAATCCTTTGCATGATCATAAATGACAGAAAATGATACATACCTTAGATACACTGATTGGTAAGACATTACAGAGCTAAGGATTATTAGAACATATTATTTTCTATCTATCTGTGTTTTAATATTCATCCTCCAACATATGATAATTCTTCCAGCTGTCTCGGTCTCTAGTAATTGTGGCTGCACATTTAAATGAAGCTTTTAAAAATATTGTCTTTATTTTTAAAATTCTGTCTATAGAAAGTGCATATATTACATATTGGAGGTATGATGTAGGATTCCCCTCTATATGCTGTAAATATGTTTTTATTACCATTGGTTAATAAAGAAGCTACTTTGACCTATGACAGGGCAGAATATGGTTAGGCAGGAAAACTAATCTGAATGCAGGGAGAAAGAAGGCAGAATCAGGCAGATGTCAGCAGCCGCCAAGGAAGCAAGATGTGAGGTAACAAACCATGAGTCTCATGGTAAAATATAAAATAATGGAAATGGATTAACAAGATGTAAGAATTAGTTAGTAATAAGCCTGAGCTACTAGGCCAAAGAGTATGTATTAGTAAACCTCAGAATGGCTATTCATAAACAGCTTCAGGAACAGGCAGGTGGAGAAAAGCCAGTCTGGGGGACCATTGGGATGGAGATTCTTCTAGCAACAGAAGTAAGAGTTTTATTTTAGACACTTCTATTTGACTCAGTCTTCAATATTATTTTCCAAAAACAGTAATTCTGAAACATTCTGTAGATCTTTTGTACATCGAGGTGACTCTAGTTAATAATATTTTATATACAAGAAATTGTCTAAGAGCATAGGTCTCATGTGTTGTCATCACAAAGGACAAATATGTTAATTAAATTAATGGAATATTTTCACAATTTACACTTTTGCCAAAATATCCTATTGTATGTAGACTTTTGTGTGAGCATGCTGGGGAACGACTCTGGACTGCACATGTGTTCTAATGATGAACTATCCCAATCTCCATCTATGCAACTTTTATTTATGGTCTAGAACTTAATAAATCTAGTAATAAAAATTTATTAACATTTTCCTCATAGACCTCATCTCCTGGGATTCCGATTCCTTGAGGGAGTTGACACCAATTATTCTCAGTCTTTAGAAAACACTTTTCTACATTCTGTACAAAATTAAATCAGCGAACATCTTATTAAAGTTCAGCTTCAGGAGGCTATGATATAGAATTTATACTTCTGGATAACCAGGAAAGACAACAGGTGTAATTTCCAAGGTAAGTTGATCTCATATAAACAATTATAAATCTGATACTTCATTATTACATTGGCAGATGGTTATGTGGCAAATTTCTTCTGAAATGTGAATTAATGATACATAAACACCTTCAGGGGCCAGGTAACTAAAATGAAGTCAGAGACCTGGGAAAATATCATGTTAGCCAACCGTGTGTGGTGATATTTTGTTTGTGATTAACAAATAAAGCTTGCCTGAAGATCAGAGTGTGGAGCTAAACACAGTTAGCCATAGAGATCAGGTGGTGGTGGCACAGACCTTTAATGCGACCTTTAATGCCAGCACTTGGGAACTCTGTGAGTTCAAGGGCACCCTGGGCTACATGAGATTGAATCAGTCTAAAAGAGAAACAGATCTCATATCTTTGATACCAGCACTTGGGATCACACGTCTTTAATCCCAACATGAGGGAGGGGGAGACAGGGATGAGAGAGCTGGGTGGAGAGGATGAGACAGAAACTCAGTTTTCAGTCTGAGGATTTGTAGGGACAGGATCACCCCTTTGACCTGCGGTAAGAACTAGTGGCTAATTGCTCTGCTTCTCTGATCTTCAAGCAAGCATTAATTGTTACAGCAGAAAGAAAATACCACCACACCATGAAAAATAAAACTAGGTATTGGTTGGTTATCCCACGTATGTCTTTTGCTTTGAATGACGTAGCTTGAATGCACATGATAATGTGATTTCTGTCGAGGTAGGGGTATGGGAGTTATCATAGGGATAGCACAATATGAAGAAAGGTTTATTGGCTAATCGAATGTTAGAGCTGAGAAATCTTGTTTTCACTGGTATCTAATTTATTCACCCATTTGATGTTCCTTTAATTATAATAATAAAACACATATCTGGATCAGCTTATTTAAATTCTCAGGTAGCTCAGGTGAGCTTGGAAAGCGTAAAGTCTAATAAACTTTTATACAACCAGAATATCATTTCACGCAGCATTTCAAGTTGAACACAGAGTTTAAAGTATAATAATTATCATATAAAATTGTATGCATTTTAACATCTTTGCTTAACAGGGGCAATTATCTGATACACAGTTTTGTGCGTTTTCATTTGCTCAGTCTTTTCCTGTAACTTTAACAGTGGCACACAAAATCCTTTATTGCTGACCCCTTGATTTAATAATGAAAGATATAAGTAATCAGAAGTGAGTTTCTACACCTAGAAAGTATAAAAATGTTGAAGCATTTTTAATTCTAACAGTTTTTCTGACCAACCTTAGACAAACTCATCCCGGTGTTTTCTCACCTCCCATTGCCATTGAAACTGGAAAGTACTGAAGGGTTGTCTCATTCACAGCTTTCAGTACATCCCACTTTTCCTTCCAGACCTTCAGACAGCACACACTGTGGTCATAGCCCATCCTGTGGCTATTTTTATACAATTTTTGTAATAGCTATGATCATTTCAACTGCATGTCCCTCTTTCCTAGTTTTACTGCACTGTTCTACCTTCTTCTGCTTCTCCAAGTGATGTCATTCTTGCTAAATAAGTGCTTAAGTTAGAAAAACACACAGGTGCTTAGAAAGCAAAGGGGATGTAGTTATGTCCTTGGTAATATTTCCCTAATTTTATCAAACCTGACTTCTTTCAGATCAGTGAAATGCTTTAAATATCCACTCATGTTGTTGCCTGGATTGTACTTGAATATTTCACTAATTTAGGAGAATTTTGTCTGTTTCAAATTCTTGACTACTGTAGGTGAGGCTTCTAGGAACAATCATGTATGGTTTACTATGTAGATATAAATTATTTCTCTGGGATGAAGATGAAATGTCTGTTTTTATTCTTAAATCATTCACTTCTCTCTCCAAAGATCCTGTCAACAATCAGTATTTAAGATTGAACCCTTCTTTGGGGGCCACAGAATATATGAGGAGTTAAGGCTGTGTTATGAATGATTTAGTTGGAAAATGTGTGACAAAGAGCACACCATGTACTTATGTGACTCCTATTCAAAAGGTTTGTATTCTTTTCTTAATATACAATTCTATAGCTTAGACATTGTAAATTATGTCTTAGAAAGCATGGGGATTTAGTTCTATGGGATATGTGTGTCGGAATGGAGATTGTACATATAACACTTGCCTGTCCTTAAGTTGGTTAAAATAATCTAAATTCAGTGATTCATCCAATTATTTTTTCTCATGTGATGTTTTAAAACTATCCTTGTGAAGTTAGTTAGGAGACATTGTAGCATAATCTCCAAAGTTCACATTGTAGGTCTAAAATTTTCATTCCTTAAGAAAAATGAGGAAATCAAAGACCCTAGTGAGGTTTTTTACTGGCTCAGAGGTGCCCAAGCCCTGGAGAAGGCAGCCCTAATGACTAGCAGGAAGACAAAGGGTAAAACTGAAGTTAACAAAAGTTAAATTTTAATTGTGAATTTACATCAGAAAAAAAGCAAAATTTTGTCTTTCTCATAATAGATTGATCAAGAAGAATGCACAGAAATCAAACTGCAGTGACAGAGTTCTTCCTCATGGGATTGACCAGCTCCTTCCAGCTCCAAATTCTCCTCTTCCTGCTATTTCTCTGTGTTTATCTTGTCACACTTCTGGGGAACCTGGGAATGGTCATTCTCATATGCCTGGACACTCGACTCCACATCCCCATGTACTTTTTGCTCAGCCACTTGTCCTTTGTGGATGCCTGCTCCTCTTCGGTCATCAGTCCTAAGATGTTGTCCGACATCTTTGTGGAGAGAAAAGTGATCTCCTTCCTAGGTTGTGCTGTCCAGCTTTGCTTATTCGGCCAGTTCGTAGTGACGGAATGTTTCCTCCTGGCCTCCATGGCATACGATAGGTATGTTGCCATCTGTAAGCCTTTGCTGTATACACTCATTATGTCCCAGACAGTCTGTGTGCTACTAGTAATAGGGCCTTATGGCGTAGCCCTTATAAGCACCACGGTACATATAACTTTTGCCTTTCTTCTGCCCTACTGTGGTCCAAATCTCATCAATCACTTTTTCTGTGACCTTCTCCCTGTTTTATCACTGGCATGTGCAGATACGCAGGCGAATAAACTTTTGCTTTTCCTTTGGACTGGGATCCTGGGTGTATTCAGTGGTATCATCATCTTGGTGTCCTACATGTACATTGTCATGACTATCCTGAAAATCCACTCTGCTGATGGGAGGCGCAAAGCCTTCTCCACCTGCTCTTCACACCTGACAGCTGTCTCTATCCTTTATGGGACTCTCTTCTTTATCTACGTGTGTCCGAGCACCAGCTCTTCTCAGGATATCAATAAGGTTGTGTCATTATTTTACACCACTGTTATCCCTATGTTAAACCCGTTCATCTATAGCCTGAGAAATAAGGAAGTCAAAGAAGCATTCATCAGGACATTCGAAAAGCAATTTTGCTACAACTTGCAAGATAAAATGTTATAGACATAAACATTATTAGATAACAGTTATCCTATTTCAGATTTTCCTTTCAATCACAAGAAGCTCAAATCTTTACACTGAGGTGTATGGATTATAGAATGTTCAACTTTAGCAAAACTATGAGGATTTTTGACCAAAAAGAACAGACTCTGTTAAGCTCTAAAAGAATAAAACTTAGTAAGCAATGAAATTCATACTTCAGCTATGGTTTACAGGTAGCCAAGTCCCTAAATTATCTCCTATAATAGGATAATTCATGATGTGTTGTAGTTTGAGTAAGAATGACCCCCATAGACTAATGTGTTTGAATATTTGGCCAATAGGTAATAGCACTATTAGGAAGTATGGCCTTGTTAGAGTGGGTGTGGCTTTGTTGGAGGAAATATGTCACTATGGAGTTGAGCTTGGAGGTCTCACTTGCTCAAGCAAAGCCTAATGTGGCAGTCTCATTCTGCTGCCTGTAGATAAAGACATAGAACTCTCAGCTCCTACTCCAGCACCATTTCTGCCTGAATGCTAACATTCTTCTTGCCATAATGATGATATACTAAACCTCTGAAACTGTAAACCAGCCCCAGTTGCATGTTTTCTTTAGTCAGAGTTGCCATGGTTATGGTCTCTCTTCACTGAACTAAGAGAAAATGCTTAATGTTGAATCTGTTCAAACAGCTATAAAGAGTTTGATCAGGTAGTAAGCAAACAACCCTTTTTACAAGTATTTTCATACATGGAGTAGATAATGGACAAAGACATTGTATACACACTGTAGTCTCTATTTGTACTATACTAGTAGCTTTGGAGATTGAGGCAATATACATTTGCATTTGTAGACCTAAGATAACAGAATGCATGAACTTTTAATACAGTGATAACTAATATGTTGTCTATTAGTACAATTGTAAATATTATTTCATTTCTGGATACATTTTAATTTGTTTATAACAATGATTTTGACTTCTATGAAGCAATATGATCCCCCAAAACATTATTAAATGATTTTATATTTTGAGATTATAATATAATCATACCGTTTCTCCTCCCTTTCTCCCTCCCAAACACCCATGTTCCCCCTCCTTGCTCTTGTTCAGATTCTTTAATTGTTGCTGTATCCATAAACACAGCATGTTCAATCTGTGTAATGTGACTTGCGTATGCATATACATATTCAGTACTGATCATTTGGTATTAGAGAACCAGCTGATGTGGTTTTCCCTGGGAAAGACTATTTCTCCCGCTCTTCGCAGAGAAGTCCTTAGTTTCCTATAATTCTTTGTTAGGGTAGAGGCCTTGTGAGCTTTCCCACAACCACACTGTTACTGTTTTGGAAAACTCACATTTTTGCTGTATTTGATTATGTATGTTTTCTACTAAAAATGCCTGTTCACATTGACTGAACTTTAAACTGATTTATCACAGAATATAGGGCTTTGAAGGTTTGCATAGAGAATTATTTTAGTAAATTCAAAACTGTACATTCTTTCTTAGTTCTTTCAACATGCTAATAAATATTTCCAGCATATGGTAAGTTCTACAACCCAGGTCTAGCATTCTCAAGACCTTGGGAGTTAGATCAGAAAGAGAATGTCTTTTGCTTTGGGTCTCTGGGAGAATATAGGAGCAATAATTCAGTTTTCAGCAATCAGAGAATGTTGTAAGAGGCCACTTGTTTGTTCCTGGATGCTCAGCCCCAAACTAATCACACAGAGACCATATTATTTACAATACTGTTTGGCCAATACCATAAGCATATTTCTAGCTAACTCATATCTTAAATTAACCCATCTCCTTTAATTGTACCACCATGAGGCTGTGGTTTACCAAGTAAGGTTCCAGTATCTGTCTCTAGAGGGGCTACATGGCTTCTCTCTGACTCCACCTTCTTTCTCCCAGCATTCAGTTTAGTTTTCCCCTCCTAGCTCTATTCTGCCTGTGCAGGCCCAAGACATTTCTTTATTAACAAATAGTATTCACAGCATACAATGGGGAATCCCACATAAAAAGAACACAAATAAACAAAGAACAAATAAACTGCCCCAAGTGTTCTCTAGTTCTCTTCCTTAGCTCCTAGTTGTTTGTTTGTTTTTGAGATTGTATTTTAATCACATTTCTCTGTTTCTTTTCTTTTCCTTCTAATCCTCCGGTATATCCTTCCAAACTGTCCTTCAAATTCATGGACTCTGATCATCAATTGTTATTAAATGCACATATGTATTTATGCAAACATATATTCCCAAATGTAACCTGTTGAGTCCATATAATCTGACTTGTGTGTATGTTTTGGGGGCTAACCCTGTGGTATGAGACATCCAATTAGTTTGTTATTTCCTGGGGAAGGCCACCTCTCCTGCTTCCTGCTTTTCTCAGTTGCATATGTTATTTGTGAAGGGCACAAATATCCAAATTAACAAAATTAGAAAGAAAAGGGGGGATATAGCAACAACACAGAGAAAAATCTGGAGAATCATCAGGTCATACTTCAATTACCTGTACTCCACAAAACTGTAAATTTAAAAGAAAAGGACAGTTTTCTGGATAGGTACCACATACCAAAAATAAAATCAAGAACAGATAAACAATTTAAATAGACCTATAAACCCTAAGGAAATAGAAGCAGTCATTAAAAGTCTCTCAACCTAAAAAAAAACCCAGGACCAGAGCAGAATTCTACCAAAATTTCAAAGAAAAGCTGATACCAATACTCCTCAACTTGTTCCACACAATAAAAACAGAAAGAACATTGCCAAATACCTTTCATGAGGCTACAGTTACCCTGATAACCAAGCCACACAAAGATGCAACAAAGAAAAAGAACTACAGAGCAATCTTCATAATGAACATTTATGATAAAATACTGGCAAACCAAATCCAAGGATACATCAAAACAAAAAACAACCATCCACCATAATCAAGTAGGCTTCATTCCAGAGATGCAGGCTTGGTTCAACATAGAGAAATATGTCAATGTAATCCACCATGTAAAAAAACTGAAGGGAAAAAAACATGATTATCTCATTAGATGCTGAAAAAAACCTTTGACAAAATCCAACATCCAGAGCCGGGCCGTGGTGGCGCACGCCTTTAATCCCAGCACTCGGGAGGCAGAGGCAGGCGGATCTCTGTGAGTTCGAGACCAGCCTGGTACTACAAGAGCTAGTTCCAGGACAGGCTCCAAAACCACAGAGAAACCCTGTCTCGAAAAACCAAAAAAAAAAAAAAATCCAACATCCATTCTTGGTATAGGTCTTGGAGAGATCAAGGATAAAAGGAACATATCTAAATATAATAAAAGTGATAAACAGTCCTCTAACAACAAACATCGCATTAAATGGAGAGAAACTCAAAGCAATTCCACTAAAATCAGGAGCAAGAGAAGGTTATACACTCTCTCCATATATGTTCAACCCTAACCCTCTCCACATCTTTAATCCCAGCACTCAGGAGGTAGAAGCAGGCAGATCTCTGTGAGTTTGAAGCCAGCCTGGTCTATAGTGGGAGTTCCAGGACAGGCTCTAGAGCTACTGAGAATCCCTGTCTCAAAAATAAATAAATAAATAAATAAATAAATAAATAAATAAATAAAGATTAAGGGGATACAAATTAGAAAGGAAAAACTCAAAAAAATCACTATTTACAGATGATACGATAATATGCATAAATGACCCCAAAAATTCTACTCGGGAACTCCTACAGCTGATAAACACCTTCAGTAATGTGGTGAAATACAAGTTTAACTCGAAATGGTCAATAACCTTCCTATGTAAAAATGATAAATGGGCTGAGAAAGAACTCAGAGAAATATCACCCTTTAAAATAGGCACAAATATAAAATATCTTGGGATAACTCTAAACAAACAAGTGAAATACCTGTATGAAAATAACTTTAAGTCTTTGAAGAAAGAAATTGAAGAAGATATCAGAAAATGGAAAGATCTCTTGTGCTCATGGATAGGTATGATCAGCAAAATAAAAATGACAATCTTACCAAGAGCAATCTATAGATTCAGTGCAATCCCTATCAAAATCTCAACACGATTCTTCACAACCTTGAAAGAACAATACTCAACGTCATATGGAAATACAAAAAAGCCAGAATAGCCCAAACAATCTTGTACAATAAAAGACATCACCATCCCTGACTTTAACCTCTACTATAGTAATAAAAAATATACAGAGCTATAGTAATAAAAAACAGCTTAGTATTGGCATAAAAACAGACACGTGGATCAATGGTATCAAATTGAACATTCTGATGTTAATACATACTTCTATGAACACCTGATTTTTGACAAGGAAGCCAAATTGCACAGTGGAAAAAAGAAATCATCTTCAGCTAATGGTGCTGGCACAACTGGAGGTCAAGCAGTAAAAGATTACAAATAGATCCATATCTATAACCATGCACAAACTCAAGTCCAAGTGGATCAAAGACCTCAACATGAATCCAGTTACAGTGAATTTGATAGAAGAGAAAGTGGGAAGTAGCCTTGAACTCATTGGCACAGGAGTTATTTGCTAAAGATAATACTCGTTGCATAGAAACTGAGAGCAACAATAAATGGGACTTCCTGAAACTGGAAAGCTTGTGTAAAGCAAAAGACACGGTAAATGAGACAAAAAGGCAGCCTACAGAATGGGAAAAGTTCTTCTGCATCCTAATATATGACAGATGGCTGATCTCCAAAATGTCATGCTTTGTTGAAACCATGGGAGTTCTGCCCCTTTCTGAGCAATTAAAGAGAAGGGGCGAATTGAGAGGGTTACTGAGGGGAAAAGGGGGGTGGGTAGTGGGAAGAGAAGAGGGAGGGGAGGCTGCAGTTAGGATATAAAATAAATAATTAATTTAAAAATCGTCAGCCTGGCCTGGGTTAAAGGTCAAGTGAAAAGTCAACCCATCCTTTAAATGTCAACTTGGCCAACCACAAGGAATACTAAGTGGGCTTTCTTTTCCCAGTTTTGTCTCTGCAATTAAAATTTGTGAAGTTTGTTTTGTTCTTATTATCTCAACGTTTCCTTTCTTCTCAGATCCTTCCTTCCAGTATTGAGTTGAATCATTTTTCTTTGATTGTTACTTGTGTGAGAGTGAAATTTTATGCTAGAAAATAATGGAGAATTATCATAGGAGGAAGTGGAGGGAAGAAACAGAAAGTGTAAAATGACGAATTTTGGTGATGGTGGGAGGGGCTTTTACTGATTCAGAACTAATCCAGGGTGATGCTTGAACACCACACATAAGCTATATTCACAATGAAATAGGCATAACATGCTGCAAAAGCTCACCAGATGTAGAAGCAACACATTTCATCCCAGCAATACAGTCCCAGCCCAAACCCCAAATAGCACAGAAAGCTGACAGCGTCAAGTGGTAGGCAGAGCAGAAAAGGGACTTAATCAGCACAAGCAGTCCTGTCGCTTACGATACAGGAGAAATTGTGAAACTCAAAGTTAGAGTGGTATAAAAAAGAAAAACAAAACAAAACAGGATGAAGCTCAATTGAGCCAAAGCGGTAAGTTAACTTGGGTCATGGATTCAAAAGCAACCCCGTGCAGTTTGCTGGCGAGAATCATACAAATTTTGAGAAGCAGCTTTTGGTTTATTCCTACTTCCTGATAGATAACTAACTTTTGTTTATGAAGTAGTTGCCGTGCATCCAAGCATGCCCCCATTGAGCAGAATCTGGTCATATACTCCAATAAACAAAACTAGAAAAACACAGCGGTAGACCATCCTAAGGTGAAAGTGTGCACACGAACTGAGCCTAGAAGAAGTAGAGAGAACAATAGAACTGGGATCCATATAGCTGAGCAAAGCTCTAAATTTCTGTCAATCCATTCTTGACAAAATAATCAGTGTAATGTGTGCTAATCAGCTAAATATATCATCAGTTAAATTTGTGTTCTTTCAACATTCCTCTAAATTCTCCACAAATGTATGTATGTGAGTTTTACTCTTTTGGAAAATCTAATAAGTACAGCAATATGATTTGCAATTTGATTTTTTATGTTACTGGAAAAATATAAAATTGTTCGATGTCATTCATCTTGTAAACTGTACAATATTTATAAAAATTAATGATCTTTCCTTATAGGGCTGGGTATTTGAGTTATTTTCTCCTAGTCTTGTTTTTCTACACATACTATTGCAATATGTATAATTGTATGCACTGGCACTTATGTATAAGGGATAGAGATATCTAAAAGAGTCTTCTGAAGAAAAACCCATGTAAAGTTATCATTTCCAATAGAAACTACCAAAAGTCTTTATGGGTTAGGATTGGATCATCAGCAACACCAGTTAAGTATATAGTCAAACAGGGAACTCATCAATCATTAATTTAAAAAAAATCTTGTAATGTTTCATGTGAGTTGGAACCTACTGCATTGGTCAATTAATTATTCTTCCTTAGTTGATTGAAATATAAAACAAGATTAACCTTCTTTCACATATTTGGTAATTTTGCTCTCATTGATGTTCATTGTTTACTCATTTATTTTCCAAATTAACTACTTTTAACCTTTGATTTATCAATGTCAAACTCTTTTACACATTATAAATATGATTCATGATGGAACATATATAAAAACATCTTTGCCTTTATTGTATTTAATTTTACATGCATTGATCAACTACTTCTAACATTTCTCATGTCTATATTAAGAAATATTCATATATTCAAATAATATTCATCTAAGTTATCTTCTAGTATAAATTTACATATCTCTTCTCAATATACTTCTATGATTTAACTGGAACTGTCACATCAAAAAGGCTGGGTATAAAAGTACTTAGAAGAATCTTGACTTTTGAGGAGGGCATTGTCTGTGTACCATTGGCTATCCTGAAACTAGCTCTGTAGACCAGGCTTGCCTCAAACTCAGAGATCTGCCTCCCCTCTCTCCTGAATGTTGGGATTAAAGGTCTTTGCCACCACCACCTGGCATGACTTCACTTTTCAAACGAACTACAAACTGCATTACCAGGCTCCTTATGTTGCCTCTAATTCCCATTCCAGGTGTCTTTAACATAAATATTGCACCATTATCTTAAGTCTGACACAAAAGAATTCTATCTTAAGCACCTATTAGGAAGTGGTTCCTCTCCAATGTTCTCCTGAATGCATCTTTCACCTCTTTGTTCCTCAAGCTGTAGATCAGGGGATTCAACATGGGGATCACGACAGTATAAAATAGGGAGATAACTTTATTGATATCCAAGGAAGAACTTGCGTTAGGTCGAACATAGATGAAGAAAAGAGTCCCATAAAGAATAGAGACAGCTGCTAAGTGAGAAGAACATGTAGAGAAGGCTTTCTGTCTACCATCAGCAGTCTTGATCTTCAAGATAGTCCCCAGGATGCAGATGTAGGAGATCAGGATGATCAGACCACTAGGAACCCCTATCATTCCAGCCAGGACAAAAAGCACTACCTTGTTAATCCACGTGTCTGCACATGCTAAGGAAAGCAGAGGGGAAACATCACAGAAGAAATGGTTGATGGTATTTAGACCACAGAATGGTAAGCAAAAAGTCAAGGTTGTATGAGTTGTGATGTTCATAGCAGCTAGGACATAAGGTCCTATGACAAACTGCACACAGACCCTCTGGGACATTATGAGTGTATACAGCAAGGGCTTACAGATGGCTGTATACCGATCATATGCCATGACAGCCAGGAGAAAACAATCAATTGTCACAAAGAGACCAAAGAACCACATTTGTGCGGCACAGCCCACAAAAGAGATGGCTTTGTTCTCTGCAAAGATGTCACACAGCATCTTAGGGGCTATGGAAGAAGAGGAGCACACATCTACAAAGGACAGGTGGCTAAGAAAAAAGTACATAGGTGTGTGCAGCCTGGGGTCCACCCATATGAGAGTGATCATGCCCAGGTTACCCCCCAGGGTGACAAGATAAACAAAGAGAAAGATGATGAAGAGGACAATCTTTTGATGGAAGTTATCTGTGATGCCAAGGAAGAGAAACTCGGTCACTGCAGTCTGATTCTTTTCTTCCATTGGTCAGTTGGGATCTATCAAAAGAATAAGAATGATGCCTTACCAAGTTCAGTCAACTTGAAATCAATGTCAACTTGTGCTCAATAGGTCTACTACGAACTACTCAGCAACACTGTTGAACTGTAAGGATAGATCTAGGCAGTCATGCAAAAAACCTATGCAACTTCAGTATCTTACTCTTGAGCTCTTTGGATTCTCCACTCCTTTCTCTTCAAGAGTTGCCCAGCATGTGATGCAAAGCTCACTCACATTATAAAATTGTGTTATACTTACTTTTTAGTTTTTAACTTACTATGTGAACTGTATTACTTAATAATAATCACTAAGTTATAACAATTTTTAACTTAATGTTCTTACATTAAGTATTCTGTAACAGATGATTGGAAATATTATTTAACTGAGAAAAAATGAACATTCTTAACCTTTATGTCTGTATAGTTGTGCAAGTACCTTTCAAAACCTTGGAGATAGCTTACTCTTGATCTATTTGGACTCTGTAACTATTCCCATTAAATTGTCTTTTATATTTATATAATCTAAAATATATATTTATATGATCTAAAATCCTTCAGGTTATAAAATAATATTTTAAATGGTAATCAAATTACTATGTTTAGAAGTAAAGTTACAATAGATCATGGTCATGAAATTCTTCGCTTAAAAGTATAAATTATAGTTCCTGGCAGATATAATTCTAAAAGCAGCATTATAAAATAGAAGAAATCGAGTAAGGAATGGGGTGGTAGAAATGTCTCCTGACTGCATAATTATACCTAAAGAATATGATATCACCAAAGGACATCAGAGTCATGCCTCTAACATCAACAAATCTGATAAATGTTGGCAAAAACTTGTAATGAAAATTGTATGGGAAAGGAAGGGTCTACTGAATTAAAACAAAAGATTTCATGTGATTTGCATTATCTTATATAAATTCTTTAGTACAAATATGAGATTTAATATATGGGATATACAGAGACCCACAGCCAAACATCAGACTGATCTTGCGAAATCCTGCTGAAGAGAGAAAGGATTGTATAAGCCAGAGGGGTCAAGGATATCACAAGAAAACTCATAGAAACAACTAAGCTGGGGTCATAGGCACGCACAGAGTCTGAATCAATAACTAGGGAGCTTGCACGGAACCAACCTATACCCTATACATATATGTGACATTGTGTGGTTTGGTCTATTTGTGGGACTCCTAACAGTGGGAGGAGGGGCTTTCCCTGATGGTATTCCTTGTACTGGCCTCTACCAGCCTTAACACAAGGAGAGGTGCTTAGTCTTATTGCAACTTAATATGCTATGTTTTGTTGATACTTATGGGAGGCCTGCTCTCTCTTAGCAGAAACAGAAGAGTGGATTGGTGAGTGGGTGGAGGGGAGGTAGTGGGAAGGAATGGGAAGAAAGGAAGGAGGGGAAACTGGGGTAGGGATAAAAATTAAATAAATGTATTTTTTAAAATATTGAGGCAAATCAATTCAGAAAAGTTGACACAAAGCAGTAGTTTAATCGATGTGAACAAAATGCAGAACCTGCAGGAGGATTTATGAATTGAAACCCAAGCCATGGGAGGAACCAATGCCAGACACTGCCTGGAAGACCAGGAATCAGAATTTGGATAGCCCAGAGATGAAGGATAGAACCAAACATGATTGGAAAAAAGTTAAGGCAATGAATGTATTCTTAATGATATTATGCTATACTCATAGACCAGAGCCTAGCATAATCATTAGAGAGGCTTCATCCATCAGCCGATGGGAGACACGCAGAGACCCATAGCCAGACATTATGTGAACCTCAGAGAATTCTGAAGAAGGGACCCAGGAAGGATTGTAGGAACCAGAGGGGTCAAGCACACCACAAGAAAACAACCCACAGACTCTACTAACCAAGGCCCTTAGGGGCTTAGAAAGACTCAACTGACAATCAGGGTGCCTGTATGAGTTTGACCTACACCCTCTGTGTGTATGCTATGGTTGTGTAGTTTTGTATTTCTGTGGGACTACTAACAGTGGGAGTGGGGGCTGTCACTCTTTTGTGTGCTTTCGGGACCCTTTTCCTCCTACTAGCTTGCCTCATCCAGAATTAATATGAGGGGAAGTACCTAATTGTATTATAACTTGACATCCGATGTTTGGTTGATATCCCTGGGAGGCCTGCCCTTTTCTGAAGGAAAGGAGGAGTGGGGGTGGGGAGAAGGGGATGAAGGGATTGGGAGGGAAGAAGGAGGGGAAGCTGTGATCAGGATAAAATATATGAGAGAAGAATAAATTTAAAAAATCTTTATTTTAAAAAATCAAAGTTCGAACTGAACCTGGTGTTTCCCCTCAGAATTTCAAGCACATCCTATAGTCCAAATGTAGTGTACTCACATCTTCAAAGATGTCCTTTCTGCATCTTCTTTAGTTGCTTCAAAGGCCATTATTGTTTTCTAAAACACAGGAAAAAAATTTAACAGCCTTCATGGCGTGAACCCTTCTGAGATGGATGGCTTTCTAGGCAGCCGGCAAAAAAGATGAACTTTCTATCCTGATGGACCTAGACACAACGGGAGAAAAATTGACCTGATCAGTGGCTCCCTTGTTTCACAAAATAAGGGACCTGATACTGAGATCTTACAATTATTCAGAAGCAGTTCCCCAAAGAACTTAAGCCTCAGGGGCTTACCCCTGAAGGGACAAAATCAGCTAGATATCAACATCATGGACAAGTACAATTTGTTTGAGTGCATCTTTTCTCAAAGAGAATAGTCCTAATGAAACTGTGTGAGAGTGGTGTGTGTGTGTGTGTGCATGTGTGTGTGTATGCACGTGTGCTTGAACATTCCTTCCTGTGACCCTCATTGTCAAAACTTCCCTCTTTCCTTTTACTTGTAATTATTCTTAAGTAGAATATGTTAATTAAGCAAAGCCGCTGTATCATGACATTTCACCCATGCATTTGAGTTTCTTTGATTCCACACTGAGACTAGTATTGTTAAATGTTATTAATATGCTAAACACTAATAAATTCAAGTCACGTAATTTTCAAATGAAAACATGACATCAAATAAAAAAGGGGAGAAACTTTCGTTTGCCAAATCATTATTATTTTGATTGTAGAAGTATATTCATAATGTACTATGTTTGTTGTGAGATCGGGTAGAATGCCTCAATTCATGTATATTTGGGAAATTGACCTCTGGGTATAAACATCTTAATTTCATATCAAGATTTTATATGTTTGCATTAAACTCCTATCTTCTCACTTTTATTGAAATAATTTCTTTCATACAAGATATTTGGTCACCATTTTTACTCCCTCCTTTCTTCCTAGATGTTTCCCTACCTTTCACCCTCCAACATCAAGTCTTCTTCTCTCTCTTTAGAAAATAAATAGGCAAATAAAGAAAAAGAATGAAACAAAATAAAAGAAAAGAATGGGAAACAAAATCGCACATACACACAAAAATATGAAATAGAAAAGCTTAATATATGGGGAAAAACAGTAAGATAAAGAAGATGACCAGACAGAGAAATATGAGTCAAAAAATTGCCCCCAAAACATCACTGAGTTTTTGCATTAGCCGTCTACTGCTGGGCATAGAGCCTTCCTTAAATGCGATTTGTATATCCAATGATATACCATTGGAAAAAAAAACTACTAATTTTTCATTAGCAAGTACATGTCAGCTGGAGACAGCTTGTTTATTTAGAAAGGGAGTTAACTATCTATTTTTTGCTCTCAGAGTTGGGACACCATCTGCCTTGGACTTGTCCATACTTGTGTATGTTGTCACAGACTCTGCGAGTTCATATGTGCATCAGTGCTATTATGTCCAGAAGATGCGTCTTCCTTGGTGTTACCCATCCCCTCCAGCTTTTACAATCTTTCTACATCCTCTTCCACATGGACACCTGAGCCCTGGGGGGAAGGGGTTTGATAGCTACATCTCATTAAGTACTGAGTGTTCAAAGTCTCTGACTCTCTGAACATTGTCCAGTTGTGGATCTCTGTGTTAGTTCCCATCTCCTGAAGGAGAAAACTTTTCTGATGATGGCTGAGCAAGACACTGATTATGTATCTAGAAAATTGATATCCTAGTCATTTTATTGCTACATTACTCTAAAGAGCAATAGTATTTTGTTTGCCACTAGATCCATGAATATCTAGTTTGAGATTTTTGGTTACTCAAGAAGTGTTGGGTTAATTAGCATTTTAAAGTCTAGTTTCCTGAGTTCTCTATATATTTTGGAGATCAGACCTTTGTCTGTTGCGGGGTTGGTGAAAATCTTCTCCCAGTCAGTAGGTTGCCTTTTTGCCTTGGTGACAGTGTCCTTTGCTTTACAGAAGCTTCTCAGTTTTAGTAGGTCCCATTTATTCAATGTTGCCCTTAAAGTCTGTGCTGTTGGGGTTACACACAGGAAGCGATCTCCTGTGCCCATCTCCTGTAGGGTACTTCCCACTTTCTCTTCTATCAGGTTCAATGTGTTCTGACTGATAGTGAGGTCTTTAATCCATTTGGACTTGAGTTTTGTGCATGGTGATAGATATGGGTCTATTTTCATTCTTCTACAGGTTGACATCCAGTTATGCCAGCACCATTTGTTGAAGATGCTTTCTTTCTTCCATTGCATACTTTTGGCTCCTTTATCAAAAATGAGGTGTTCATAGGTTTGTGGGTTAAAATTCGGGTCTTCTATACGATTCCATTGGTCTACTTCTCTGTTTTTATGCCAGTACCACACTGTTTTCATTCTTAGTTAAGGGAGCCACCTTAGAGTTGGCAAGAGACTTGAACCTAGAGTGGCTCCCAGATGCCCAAGCCGAGGTCCCCAGTTAGTTCCTTGGGCAGCTGAGGATAGGGAACCGGAAATGACCCTATCCTATAGCAATACTGACGAATATCTTGCTTATCATCATAGAACCTTCACCTGGTGATGGATGGAGATAGAGACAGAGACCCACACTGGAGCACTGGACTGAGCTCCCAAGGCCCCAATGAGGATCAGAAGGAGGGAGAACATGAGCAAGGAAGTCAGGACCATGAGGGGTACACCCACCCACTGAGACAGTGGAGCTGATCTATTGGGAGCTCACCAAGGCCAGCTGGACTGTGACTGAAAAAGCATGGGATGAAACTGGACTCTCTGAGCATGGTGAACAATGAGGGCTGATGAGAAGCCAAGGACAATGGCACGGGGTTTTGAACCTACGTAATGTGCTGGCTTTGTGGGAGCCTAGCCAGTTTGGATGTTCACCTTCCTAGACATGGACAGAGTGGGGAGGACCTAGGACTTACCACAGGGCAGGGAACCCTGACTGCTCTTTGGACTGGAGAGGGAGGGGGAGAGGAGTGGGGGGAGGGGAGAAGGGTAGGAGGAGGGGGAGAAGGGCGGGAGGAGGGGGAGGGAAATGGGAGGCGGGGAGGAGGTGGAAACTTGTTTTTTTTTTCTCCTTTTCTCAATAAAAAAAAAATGGAAAAAAAAAGAAGTGTTGGGGATGGGTTCCAGCTAATGGAGTGGGCCTTAAATCCAACCAGATAGTGGCTGGTTATAACCATGACGCCTGTGTCACTACTTATGCGGGAAGGCCACTGTGGTAGATTGCATGGTTTGGTGTATACCTTGCTCCTCTGGGTACATGCAGAGGACTTTCTGCTGCCGCGAACCACGCCCCCGTGTCTGCGCTCTGTGCGCTGGCACCCAGTTGGCGAGCTTCGGGCAAGGGGGCTGGAGGTTAAAATACACAGACACACAGACAGAGAGACAGCGACTCGGGTCATCCCTGAATTCTCCAAGAATGCCCCCTTTATTGTGTTCAGGGGCAGATTATATAGAGATAGCCACGCCCCAGCCAAATCCACCAGAAACCACTCTCCTGCCATCAGGAACTCCTGAAGGTCTCGTGCTCAGAGCAGCTGTAGGCACTCAGATCAGAGGATTACAAGAAATTCAGGATCTGGGGTCTCACTGCTCCCAACATTCTGCCACCATGAAGACTAATCAGCAGTGATGAAGGCTCTAGTTAGACACCAGCTCAACTTTTCTGTGTGCAATGAGTTACATAGCAATAGGTATTGACTATAAGCTTGTGGGTAGCAATTAGTAGCCACAGCAATAGCCTGAGTTGTTACATGTGGTGCCATTGGTCAACACTTCCATTAGATGTAGTTCATTCCTGGCAATGGAAGCTTCACTTGGTGGGGGGGAAAACGTCTATTTAGGGCTTTGTCTTCCCTGTTATTTAGTGATTCTTTCATATAAGTATAGTTTTTAAGAAGCTACTCCTTTAGTAGGTTTCCATACGACCCCCTCAAATAGACATTAGTGTTAGTTGTCCCTCCATAAATCCCCTCCCTTACCAGCCTCTTCCTTCCCCCTCTTCATTTAATCTTACCATTTAACTATATATTTTATTTCCCTTTCCTCAGGAGATCTTCCCCTGGCCCCTACTCCCTTACTTTATACAAAACGTTTATAGTTATATATGTTATACCATGTTGTACTGATAGAAGACACAGCCAATAGCCCACATGTAAGAAAATGCATGACATTTTTGTCATTTTTAAACTAGGTTGAATTTAGAAAAATCTTAGGATAATTTTTTTTCTAGTTACATCTGTTTACCTGGGATTTTCACAACAGCCTCAAAAAAAAAAACTTCCTCAGTATAAATCTATAAATCTAAACAAGTCAGTGAAAGACCTGTATAATAAAAATTTTTAAGACATTTAGAAAGGAATTAAAAAAAGATATTAGAATTTGAAAAGATCTCCCATGATAATAGGTTAATATAGTGGAAATTTTCTTTGCTCCCCTCCCTTCCTCTCACCTCTCCTTCAACCCTTTCCCATGGTCCCCATGCTCCCAGTTTACTCAGGAGATCTTGTCTTTTTCTGATTCCCATGTAGATTAGATCCATGTGTGTCTCTCTTGATGTCTAGGTTCTCTGGGATTGTGAATTGTAGGGTAGTTTTCTTTACTTTATGTCTAAAGGCCACTTATGAGTTAGTACATATGATATTTGTTTTTCTGGGTCTGGGCTACCTCACTCAATATGATGTTTTCTAGATCCATCCATTTGCCTGCAAATTTCAAGATCTCATTATTTTTCTGCTGTGTAGTACTCCATTGTATAAATGCACCACATTTTCCTTATCCATGAACATTGATGCAAAAATACTCAATAATATAACATTGATTTTATTTCCTTCTTTCAGATTTATACTCACTAGCAATATTGCTGGATTCATGCTATCCTATTTTCATTTCTATAGCCTCTATGCTACTTTCTGTAAGGAATGTACTGAATTTACCTGGCTACTATATAATTTATTCATAACCTCACAAGATACTTTTGTCTTTCTAATAATAACCTTTGTTGGTGTAGTAAGAAGGAATATCACGTGGTTTTGATTGCCATTTTTATTATGAGTAATGATATTAAGTCGTCAGTTATGAATATTTTCTTTTAAGATATTTCTCATATTTTATAGTTAGATAGGAATCATACTGTTGTTTTAAAATATTCTTTTACAGTCCGATATCAAGCAACAGGGAAAGAAACCTACATTATCAGATGGTGAGATATAAAACAGAGGGGCTCTATTCGGAGCTTCTACAAGTTCATACACAAGTCTGGACTCTGAATGATTTAGACGGTTTACAATAAGATATATGGGAACATGTGCTAAGATATAGTCCTCTAGAAGTCTTTGAAGCTTCAGAAGGTGACTTCAGCGATGTTTGGAGAAGGAGCCTTCCTTTATCCACAGATGGCACATGATTTTCTTTACATGAATCATGTGCTTCATAAGAAAATATTGTTTCTCTTTATATGTAGTTTCTCATTTATATTATTTTATACCCATTTGCATGTATGCATGTGTATATGGTGGAAAGCATATGTGAAGAGATCTATCATTGAATGTCTTCCTCAATTTTGCCACTTCATTCTTTTTTCAAGGAGTCATTCACTAAACCTGGGCCCCACTGATTGGACACACTAAATAACCAATAAGCTGTAGGAATTCTTCTTTATCTACCCAGCATTCATAATATAGTCATATCACCACATCTAGTGTTTATATGGGTCCTGGGGATCTGAATTCAAATCCTCATGATTATGCAAAAAACACATTGCTGACTGAGCCATCTCTCTAAACACTTTAATAGATCTTACCCCTAATAAGCAGTGGCAATGTTCAAGGTGGTGTTGTGTGGGGACATAAGAAAAATGGCTCTAACTAAACAAAATAAGTAATCATCTAGAAATTTACAAGATTTGGTTTATGTACCAGCTATAGAGGTAAATATTTGGCAGATAATATACTTGGAATTAGAGCAACATAAGATTCTATTTAAATTTTCTATAGAGAATTCAAAAATCAAAGAGAACACCAATAACTCACGAAAAAAATATGTAGCCAAGACATTAAGTACTGTTCTTTAAATTTGTTTATTATTATTATTATCATTGTTGAGTTTAGAGGAAGAATTTCCAAGACTTAAAATTCCCCTATGGGAATGCTAAGAGGAATTTATTATACAAAATCAAATAATATGTCATTTGATGACTATAGTCCTTGAAAAGACCTAAGAAACAGTCGTGCTATTATAACAAGGAAGGAATACACCAGTGAGACAGAATTGATGGAGGAAGGTCATTGGCTAATAAAGGAACTGCCCTGGCCCATTTTATTGGTTAGAGGATAGGTGGGAGGAGTAAACAGAACAGAACGCTGGGAGGAAGAGGAAGTGAGCTCAGAGATTCAACAGCTCTGCTCTCGGGAGCAGACGCCTGAGAGAGACACCATGCCCCGCTCCGGGCATGAAGCTCCGACCCAGGATGGACATAGGCTAGAATCTTCCTGGTAAGCGCACCTTGGGGTGCCATACACAAATGATTAGAAATGGGCTAAATTAATATGTGAGAATTAGCCTAGAAGAGAATGGGCCAAGCAGTGTTTAAAAGAATACAGTGTCCGTGTAATTATTTCGGGGCATAAGCTAGCCGGGCAGGCAGCCGGGGTGTTGGGGACGCAGCCCCGCCGCCGCCCTTATTACTTCATATGGCCCCCATTCTCACATCCCGATCAACCCATCTCTAATAATCTGTGAGCACCGGTCTTACCGGGAAGATTCTAGCCTATATATATATATATATATATATATATATATATATATATATATATATATTCCTAGATTTCTTCATGATATGACCTAAAGCTATCTGAACAATCACCAGAATGGCTACTACATGGATCACATTCTTCTAACAGAAGGACTATTTCAGATTTAGGGAAAATAATGTGATTCAGAGAGTACACAAACAAACCCCATTAAAATGTGGGAAGTCGAGGTTGAGTAGACGGCACAGCACATTGGCTACCTAACCCAGTGACCTGAGTTCAGTGCCCAGAGCGCATGTGGTAGACAGAGAGAAACAACTCTGTCAAATTTCCCTCTGACCACATGCGTACATGCACCTGGGCATATACACATGTGTGTGAACACACATACACACAAAATCAATAAATATACAGAAAATTCAGGAATGTGACACTCTTTGAAGTCTTTTACAGAGCCAGAGCTAAGGGCCATATCTGATAATCCTTCCAACTTGGTATTTCATCTCCCCTAAAATGAACTGCAATGATCTTTAAATTTGACCTTATAAGATCAAGAGACAGATCTAATAATTTTTGTTTAATTTTCCATGTTTTTAATAATTATCATCCTTGTTTCTGAGTTGCCTCTTTCTTCCTTTATATAACTACTTACCTATTTTTATTGTTATGGTTTTTAATTTGAAGTTATCTTTATCATGGATGTGGTTTAATTGATAAAATATGTATAAAAATAATTTCTGCCATTTGCTATTTTCTTTTTTAATTTATTTGTAGTATTGTGAACAGTTATCATTTGGTTTTTTTATGCTTGAATTTAAAAAGTATTGGCAGATTGAATATCATACAAACATTGCAAATATTGACTTCTAGTAATCTTTTAGTATAAACTCATATTTATGTTCCCTATCCAACTCTATATAATTTTACAATGCCAGACATATCACAAAAATACAAAGGAAGCAGATAAGTAATTAAAAGCCCCCAAGTTTTCAGATAAACTACACTACAAGTGGCAGAACTAGGGTCTTCCAACAGCCTCTACCCCACTCCAGTGTCCTTTTAAGAATAGACTAATGCAGTGGCATTGAAGGCACAGCACTAACATAATGCGACCTTACCTGCCTACTGGAAAACGTTTCTTTGGCATCTTTCTCCTGAATGCCCTTTTCACTTCCTTGTTCCTCAGGCTGTAGATGAGGGGGTTCAGCATCGGGATCACCACAGTATAAAACAGGGAAATCATCTTGTTGATGTTCAAGGAAAAGCTTGCACTGGGTCTAACATAGATAAAGAAAAGAGTCCCATACAGGATGGAAACAGCTGCCAGGTGAGAGGAACAAGTGGAGAAGGCTTTTCGTTTCCCTTGGGCAGTTTGAATCTTCAAAATGGCCATCAAGATGCAGACATAGGAAACTATGATAATCAGACCGCTGAACACTCCTATTGCGCCAGACAGGACAAAAAGGACAATCTTATTGATCCAGGTGTCAGCACATGCTAAGGAAAGCAGAGGGGAAACATCACAGAAGAAATGGTTGATGGTGTTTGGACCACAGAATGGTAAGCAAAATGTCAAGGTTGTATGAGTTGTGATGTTTATAATAGAAAAAGCATAAGGCCCTACAACCAGATGCACACAGACCCTCTGGGACATAATGAGTGTATACAGCAAGGGCTTACAGATGGCTGTATACCGATCATATGCCATCACCGCCAGAAGGAAACATTCAGTTCCCACAAAAAGGCCAACGAACCACATCTGTGCAGTACAGCCCACTAAAGAGATGGCTTTGTTCTCTGCAAAGATGTCGCACAGCATCTTAGGGGCTATGGAAGAAGAGGAGCACACATCTACAAAGGACAGATGGCTGAGAAAAAAGTACATAGGTGTGTGCAGCCTGGGGTCCACCCATATGAGAGTGATCATGCCCAGGTTACCCCCCAGGGTGACAAGATAAACAAAGAGAAAGATGATGAAGAGGACAATCTTCTGATGGAGACGATCGGTGAGGCCCAGGAAGAGAAACTCGGTCACTGAGGTCTGATTCTTTTCTTCCATTTTCAGTCGCCTTCTGCTGTGAGACAATTGTGTATTCTTTTTACCACAAACTATCATTAACAATTGCAAATGTTTTAATTCAATAACAGGTTTCCTTAAAGAGGTTTTTTAGCAGATTATTGGCCAATGTTATTGAACTAGAAGAGGATTTTTCTAGCTTCTGTGGGCGGTTTCTATGTAAATACTTTGTAAAATGTTGGTGGATGGCCTTGGTTTCTATCGGTGCTGTAACACTTCCCACAAAGATTGCATGACTATGTGACCTAAAGCTCCTTCAATAAAACTGCAGTTTAAAAGAGAATTTCTTTGTTTAGGAGTAATTATTCATGTTCATGCTCCTAAATATCTTTCCATAAAAAGAAAGAATGTACAAAGTCTTTAACAGATAGGTTGTGAAAAGTAGCTGATGTCATAAAAAGACATGAAACTTACCTAAGAGATGGAGGACTCAGATGTTGACAGTCATTTGCCACAGAAATTATGCAGAAAATCAACCATATAATAAGCTAAAATAATGTCGAATTGTGCCTTAATATTTCTGTTATTTTATATAAGATCCCCGGGTATACATTTTTAATCAATCAGCAACATTCCTGAAATGCTGAGTATGCCTCCTAGTTATGATAGTTTTGTGACTTTCATAAGAGCAACTTGTAAAAGTCCTAGAAGAAGATTATGTAGGATAAGTATTAAAATAAAATTGGTTAATGTGCCATAACCAATTCATGTGCTCCCTAAATAAAAAAAATACAGTATTGAACTTATTAGTAATTTTTGTATATCAATATATAACACTTTCAAGTAGCTAACAGTTACTATATTTTTCAAACATTTTCAGTAGTATAAAGTGATTGAAATTATTTAGATGATGTTAATTAGATGTTTTTTCAGCAATCACAAGCATTAATCTGGAAATTGGGGCTGGACACATAGCATCTAGCTTTGAAGCGATCATTATGTATTTGATTGGTTTGTTTTTATTTATTCATTGCAAGTAATTCTGAACCATCCATAAAATACGTTACAAAATCTTTATGTCTTTCATATGCCCTTTCTGCTAGCATCTAGAAAGCCTTCTGTACACCTAGTCTTTAAAAATTATTTATTTAAAACTGACAAAACTATATGCAATTTATATATAATGTATTGCTTTAAGATATATATATATTATGGATATGCACATTGATCCAATTATGTATCAGTCTTCTTACATGTTTTTCTTGATAAAGACATGTCTAAAACTTTAAAGACACAGACCAGGTGATTGAGGTGCATGCCTTTAATCCCAGCACTCAAGAGGCAGAGGCAGAGAGATTTCTGTGAATTCGAGGCTAGTCTGGTCTACAAGAACTAGTTCCAAGACAGGTCCCAAAACTACAGAGAAACCATGTCTTAAAAGACAAAAACCAAAAAAATAATGAAGAACACATAAAATCTCTTTGCAGTTTTAAAAACTACAATATATTGCTATTAAAAATATTTAAATTATTTAAAATCAGGTAATTCTCCCATACTTGTTCAGGCTTGTGGGACTTTGTGTTTCCAAAGTTTAAGCTGTTACTGGTCTTTCTCCCCCACATTTCATCACCTTCTTAGAGTTCAGCCTCCAATGCACTCACTTCTTTAAGGAGCTCCTTTCTTCATATCCTTTTGCCACTTCAAAGTCAGTGACCATCCTTTGAATAAGGAAGAAAGATTCTTCAGCCTACATGGTGATAAGCTTCCTGCAAAGCATGGCTTCATAAGTTCTCAGTGAAGAGGATGAACTGCCCGTGCTGATGGCCCTAGCCATAAAGAGAGAATTCCTGGGCGAGTGTTCACCCACTCACTGCACAGAATAAAGAATCTCCTCTGGAGCTACCAATAACTGAGAGTCAAGTCCCTGAAGAACTTGGCCTCAAGAGCTTACACCTGAAGGGACAAGATTAACATGGTCTCAGCAGCATCAGGGCCAGTGTTAATTTCTAACAGTATTCCATTCTTAATGAAACACACAATCTCTCTCTCTCTCTCTCTCTCTCTCTCTCTCTCTCTCTCTCTCTCCTCTATTGTCTTTTATTATGTCTTTCCCTCTTTCCTTTCACACATCCTTAATAGTCTCCTCTCTACTATCATATCTTTCCCCAAAGATTCAATGAACTCGTAGAAGAACCCTATCTTCTATCAGCAGAGACTAATGCCATAAATAGTCATTCACTTAGCCTGAAGTAATTTTCTGTCTTCATTCTGAAGCCAGACTATATAGGCAGAAATACTGAAGCCACAGTTTACACGCTGTCACTTTCAATAGGATTCTAATTGTGTCTCAGTCTTCCTCTAGTGGTTTGTTGCTTCCTTGGGTGCTGGTATGCTCACTGAAGGCATAAATTTAGAGCATCCAACATAGACTAACACAACACTCTCTGATGTATTCATTTTTATAAGGTCATCTAAAAATATATAAATGAGGGACATGGAGTCTGAACTGAACATCTTCTGTAACCAAGGAAGACCTCAAGTGGAAGGATTGGGACACCAACCCAACAAAAGTGTCAACCTATGGTTTGTCCTGCCTGCAAGGTGTTCAGGGACTGAGTCTACCTAGCAGACTCTTCATCAAAGAGACCAAAAAGACTTCATCCAGAAACTGGTGGAAGCAGATGGCAAAGCTCTGGGAGTCCTTCAGAGGAGGGAAAGGACAGATGTGAGGAATCAGAGGGGTCAGGGACACCATAAAAATGCAACCCACAGAATCAACCGAATGGGAATCACAGGGACTTGCAGAAATCACTGAGCCTGGTCCTCACCATGTGTTATGGCTGAGTGACCTGATGTTCTTGTGGGATTCCTAAAGTAGGAGTGGGGGCTGTCTCTGACTCTTTTGCCCACTTGTGTGACCCTTCTCTTACTGGGTTGTCTCATGCAGCCTCGATGTGATGATATGTGCCTGGTCTTATTTCAGCTTCTTATGATGGATGTCCCTGGAGAGACCTCTTTTGTGAGGGGAGGTAGAAGGGGGTGGATCTGGAGGTGAAGGGAGGTGGAAGAGATACTTGAGGAAGGGGAGGGAGGAAAAGCTGCACTCAAAATGTAATATATGAAAAAAACGGATAGTGCCTTAGAAACAACACCTAAGATTGTCCTCTGACATCTACTTCATGTATACAACTCTAAATCTACACCACACAGAATAAAAAGGAAGAGACTGTTGATGAGCAAGAAACATCATTTGCCAAATGACTCTATGCAAAATAACTTTAACACTAAAAGCATGCAAAAAAAAATCCCAGAAAAAGATAGGTGCATTCACAACAATAAATGTAAAAAAATCCTTACAAAGCCACAGCAGATTGAATGCAAATACAACCAGATGAAGTATATTACAGAAGAGCATCTTTACAAAGACATTGGGAAGTTTCGGTGCAATTATTCATATTCTCTCAATTTTTCAACAAAACTATGTCTGTGGATACAGAAAATACATTTGAAAAAGTCACCAATATCCATTTCTAGTGTCTGATAATTTTCTCTGTCCTTTTCTTCCATCTTTCTGGTAAAATATATTTCTATAAATTTTAATTTGTCATATATGAAAACTACCTAGAAAATTACCACAGTTTCTCTTTTAGTTAAACAATTTTAGTGTGTAGAACAATTGTGGGCCAATCCTGTATTCTCCAACCTTATTGTATTCGTTTACAGGTTCTCACATTTTCTAATGGAGTACTGGGGGCTTTAATTTTTTTAGACTTATTTTCAGTTTTTATTTTAAATTTTATTTCTGTGTACTAATTTCTAATTTGATTCTGCACATTTTTTTCACTTTTATTGATTCTTAGTGGATTTTACATCGCACGTTCCAAACCTCTTTTCCCCTTGTCCCCTTGCATCAGCCCTCTGCCCTTGCAACATTCCTCCTCAAAACAAAATCAAATTTAAAAGAAAAACCAAAGAAACAATACAAAACAAATAAACAAATCAAGATATAAAAAAGAGAAGAATCTCGACGTGGAAGCTGAAGTGTGGAGCAGTGAGTCACACAGTTTACCCTTTAATCCATTCACCTTTACTTGGATGGATCTAGAAAACATATTGAGTGAGATAACCAGGCCAAGGATGACAATTATCATATGTACTCACTCGTAAGTGGCTTTTAGACAGAAAGCAAAGAAAACCAGCCTACTTGCATGTGTTCTTTGCAACAGGTTCAAGGTCTCTGGCTTCCTCCATGCTACCAATAATGGGCTCTAACTGGAACCCCTCTTTGACATGCTGTTGTTATCCTGCGTCCTGGAGATCCTGCTGTTTTGGACCTGTGGATTCATCCCCTTCACATGCTCCAATAGTTCGTAGATGAGGTGGATGCTGGAGTGGGCCGACTCATATCCCTGGTTCTGGGTCGGGGTGGTAGTAGCTGGGTTGGTCTGCCTGCCAGGTTTCCCTCATCATCACTATGCAGGTGAACTCTCCAACACAGCCTCAGTTAGCTCACCTGATGCAGCCTACAACAAGCAGTGGGGATAGTTCTCCTCTCAGGTCCACAGATCTGGGTCCCCCTCACTCATATTTCCAGGACCATCTCTACCATTCTCTTCTGCTCTGATGAGATGCAGGGCCCACTCAAAACCACTTTGGGGGGCATATGGGGGAGGGGCTAACTCTCCTATTTGCTGCAGCTGGGGAGGAGCAGGGCCAAATAATGTATGACCCCAGGGCCTGATCTCTCACCCGCCATAGCAAAGGGCTGAGAAGCGGGGGCACCTTTTTCTCACCCGTGTCATGGCCTGGAAGGCAAAAGGGAAAAGCGTCGGTTCTGCTCCTCTCACGCCCTCATAGCTGGCTCACCTGCATGTGCTGCAGCCCGTGAGGGTCAGGGCAAGCTCTCCCATTCTTGTGACCCCAAGGCCGGCTCTCTCACCTGTTGCAGGTGGTAATGGGCGAGGGGAGAAGGGCATCTCGGGCATACCACCAACCATATGGCAGACGAGCGGAGGGGAGGATCCGTTCCTCTATTCTCACACTCTCAGGGCTGGCTCAGCTGAGTCTCCTACCACAAGGTTAGCTCTAGTGTGCAGCCCAGGTGAGATGCACACCCATGGTAAGAGGATGGGGGCCATCTTTCCCAAATGCAGGATGGGGCTGCATGGACGGGAGCTCTTCCCTGAGTGGCAGAACCAGCTAACCTGCTGCATTAACCCCAGCTAGGGGCAGGGCTGTCTCTCCCAGGACCAGTGACTGGTGGAGATGGCTCAGCACAGCACGGTTCCAATGACCCCTTGTGCTAACACAGGCCCTGGACATCATCACAAACCATGGACCCAGACATGGCACCCAGCAGTAGCTTGACCAGACATATCCATGGTGCTGGTGGCAGCACAGGCCACCCAGATCAGTACGGCTCCAGCAGCAGCATGGCTCTAGGGAAGCAACATGATCTCAGGTAGCTGATCAGACTCTGGGCAACAGAGGAGCCTCAGTGCTAACAGGAGCCATGGACATCACCTCAGATCCATCTTTGTTTTTGTTTTGTTTTATTCTTTGACAGGTCGGTATATGTAATCATTTTGTAACTTTTCACAAACACACACTGATGTAATGAGGAGCAGGCTCCCGGCTAGCTTTACACCCAAAATAATTACATGGAAATTGTATTCTTTTAAACACTGCTTGGCCCATTAGTTTCAGTCTCTTATTGGCTAGCTCTTACATATTGATCTAACCCATTTCTGATAATCTGTGTAGCCCACAAGGTGGCTTACCAGGGAAGATCTTAACCTGCGTCTGTGTCCGGCAGGAAAATCATGGCAGCTCCTTGAATCTACTCCTTTCTCCCAACATTCTGTTCTGTCTACTCTGCCTACCTAATTTTCTGTCCTATTAAAGGGCCAAGGCAGTCTCTTTATTTAACCAATGAAATTAACATAAAACAGAAGATCCTCGCCCATCATTTCCCCTTTTTCTGTTTAAACAAAAAAGAAAGGCTTTCACTTTAACATAGTAAGATTACATATAACAAAACAGTTATCAAGCAAGAATTACAGTTACAATATTTACATCTACTTTATCTTTTATCATAACTAAGGAAAACAATAACTAAATATCTATTCTTCAATTCCATCAAAGACTACAGAAGGATATAATATTACCTAAGCAAACAAGAAGTCCAAAACTCCACAAATGACAGAGACATCTTGCTGTCTGGACAGTCACCCAAAGTTCCTCTGTACTGTTGGGGAATCCATCTTCGGCCTTCAGGCCCATGGTATCCAGCAGACATTTTCATGAAGCATGAAATTCCAAAGACAGTTTGGTCACTATCTGCTGTGTCCTGCAGAATGTCTTGCAGACTCTTTAATGAATCAGAAACCCTGAAAGATCATCTCACCTTCAGGCAAGTTCAGCAGTTCTCTCTCTGTGGGTTCTTTGTGTCCAGTTTATGCAACAGTCCAGGCAAGAGCAGTTTCTTGCCCAAATGGCTAACCAACTCCATAAGGAGCTTCTTCAGTGCCCATCTTCCTCTTGAAGTAGATTGGTGCTGCCAGGAGCAGATGTGTCTCATTGTCATGAAAAGCCCTAAGTTATTAAAACATTTAAAATGCCATATTCTGTAGTCTTTGAAAGATATGAAGAATGCCTATCTGAAATATATCTATGCACATCTAGAAAATCTAACTAACATGACTACAAGCTTGACTATTATTGATGATTATCCATTAACAACCTATATTTCCTAATTATACATTATATTTTTAAATGAACTACACAATCACAATACCTTAATCAATATTAGAAATACATATACATAAAACAAAATTGACCTTCAAATCCATTCCAATGCAAATTATTCATATCTATATCATATCCCCCTTAAAATATAAAAGAACATTTATAAATAATATTTGGGAATATGGGCACAGTATTTTCTCTCCAAACTGCTTCCTGCTGAATGGGGGCGCTGTTATCTAGTAATTTTACTATGTTAAAATGAAAGCCTTCTTTTTTGTTTAAACAGAAAAAGGGGAAATGATGTGGGAGTGATTCCTTTCTAATCTGTTGCTTTCATTGGTTAATTAATAAAGAAACTGCTTAGGCCCATTTGATAGGCCAACCCTTAGGTGGGTGGAGTAAACAGAACAGAATGCTGGGAGAAAGAAGCCGAGTCAGTGAGTCGCCATGATTCACCCACTCCAGACAGACTCAGGTTAAGATCTTCCTTGGTAAGCCACCTCGTGGGCTACACAGAATATTAGAAATGGGTTAGATCAATAAGTAAGAGCTAGCCAATAAGAGGCTGGAACTAATGGGCCAGGCAGTGTTTAAAAGAATACAGTTTCCGTGTAATTATTTCAGGGTATAAAGCTAGCCGTGCAGGCGGCCGGGTGCCTGGAATGTAGCCCTGACTCTCATATTACAACATTTCCCAGCCCCTATTTCTTTGCTCTGTTGTTGATCTGACTGTCGGTCACCACATATATTGACTCTGTGAAATCTCCCTCTTTATGTTTTGGAGAGTGAGTTATTCTTCTGCTATTCCAAAGTCATGAGGGCTTGGAAAGACATAGGTGGTTTTTCCTACCCTGCCCTCTGCCTATAAGCATTTTTAACTGCACAGGGGAAAGAGGCAGCCCCTGGGATCCAGCAACAACCAGGCAAGTTTGAGACCTTTCTGAGATCCCCACAGCTGGTTCCCATTTGCTATGGGCATAACTTAGTGTCATCCCAGCCAAACTCTTCTCCAATTCCATCCAAACCAGGACCTCCCACCAGAACATCCTGTCAAAACCAGGAGGGATGTGGGCATCCAAGCTCAAGGCAGGAATATGAAGTTCTGATGGTCTTAGACTGGTGTGGCTGTTCCAGGACTGAGAGAGGAGCGAAGTCAGGGGAGAGTGGTGGCAGAGGGCTTGCTTTTCAGCCTAAGAAATCTGAACTTCTCTCTCTGCCCTGACACCCACATCTCACGAGAAGCCCGGATTGCTTTCGGAATGAAGTTCCAACTCCACCCACGCAAACCATCTAGAGGGTAGCTAGATGCTTGACAATGTAGTGATGAGATGAGCAGGCCTGCTTTTCATCCCACCTGGCTCCTGTATGGTTAGCTTTACACCCGAAATAACAACGCACAAATTGTATTCATTTAAACACTGCTTGGCCCATTATATCTAGCCTCTCTTTGGCTAATTCTCACATCTTGCTTTAACCCATATTTGATAATCTGTGTAGCACCACGAGGTGGTGGCTTACTGGGAAATATCTTAACCTGTGTCCGTCTCTGAGAGGAGAGGCATGGCATCTGCCTCACTTCCCTTCTTCCCAGCATTCTGATCTGTCTACTCCACCTACCTATGTTCTGACCTATCATGCCAAGCAGTTTCTTTATTCATCAACCAATGAAAGCAACACATAGAAAGAAGACCCACCTACATCATGACAGGGTTATCCCATCTAAACATTTTTGCTTGGATCATATTTTCTATAAGAATTGTAAAATACAAGTGTTAGGGCTTGCAAGCCATTGTCTTGCATCTCCTTGCCAGCCTAATATGCAGCCAGCATCAACATCTGTCCCCTTGGCTGCTGGTACCCAGGACATATTCATTTTCTCAGCTCCATTTTTCTCTCTCAGGAAATCTGTCATACAAACACCTTTCTTTCCAGCCTCTGCCTTTTTCTTTTCTGAGATAAGGTCTCATGTATTGGAAGATGAAGCTAAGCTTGTTTTATGTCTAAGGATGACCTTGAAGTCCTGCTCTTCTTGTCTCTACCTCCTGAACACTGAGAACTCGGATTACAGGGTACACCACCTTGCTTAGTGTATGAAGTGCTGGGAATTGAACCCAGGGCTTATGAACACCAAGGCAATTACTCTACCAACTGAGCCATAAGCCCAGCCCTCAGAATCTGGCTTTTGAGTGTAGTTGTATAGTTAATTTGGAGTCCAGGGTGAATGTATACAGATGTTTCCTTCCTAGACAACTTGCATCCAGGCCATAGGAGTCCTCTCATGTTCAGTTACATGTTAAGGTTATCTCATGTGTAGGACGTACATAGATGGCACAGTTCAGGTGCCTTCAGCAAAGAGAGCTGTCGCAGAGCAGAGAGATGGGCTGATCAACAACAGAACATGACCAGCCCTCCAAAATCTCCAAGCTTTCTTTCATTATTTCCATGTTACTGGAGGTTATTGTTGTCCTGACTCAGAAGCTGTAGATGGTGACTGTCCCAGAACATTGTCTTTATGGAATTGTCCATTGTATTCTGTTGTTCATCTGGCTGCTCTCTCTCACTGAAGTGTTTGTAAAGCTTCATTCTGTTGGTTCATGTCTCTCTAGTCTGCTCATTTTCGCTGCCGTCTCTCATTCTCCATTTCTCTCTATATATAATGCATGTATCTTATTTTATTCATTCTTCTCTTGATGGGAATTTGGATTATTTTCAGCTTGAGCTGATGACAAATTTTGCTCTGATTAAAACACTTTTACGTGCCTTTTGGTACACACAATCCTTTTCTGCTGCTTTGCTGCTTGTGAGAGGAACTGGCACCCCCAAGCCTAGCAGATATCCAGCTTCAGAAGCCCTGTTTCTAAAGTTGATTTACTAATTCATATTGCCCCAGGAGGGGCTCAAGAGCTCCAGTTGCAGGTATAATGTATCAGAATTGGTGTCCAGGAACCATGCAGATAAATATTCATGTGACAAACTTTCTTTTCCTTCTGGTGTGGTTGCTCTCCTGGTTTGCTTCACTGTTGCTATGCCAACACTGTGGCCACAAACAGCTCAGGGGTCAGGAAAGAATTTATTTGGCTCATGTTTCCATGCCACAGCCCATCACTGAGGGAAGCTAGGGCAGGAATTCAAGCAGGAACCTAGAAGCAGGAACTGAAGCAGAAACCATGGAGGAACACTGCTTACTGGTTTGTTCCCCGTGGCTCTCTCCGCTACCTTCCTCTTACTACCCAGACCCATCTGTCCAGAGATGGTACTCCCTACAAGGAACTGGGTCCAACTACATCAGTTAGTAATCAAGAAAATTCCCCAGACATGCGCAATCTGAGGGAGGCAGTTGCTCAGTGGACTTTTCTCTTCCCAGGTGTGTCGCGTTGACAACCAGGATTAGTTTCCACAATCAGGCATCAATTAGTTGTCCCTGAAAGACCCATATGTTAAGGTATAGGCTCTAGCCTGTGGCACCCTCTTCCCAAGTGTGTTGAGTTGACAACCAGGATTAGATTCCCCCATCAGGAATCAATTAGTTGTCCCTAAAAGACCCATATGTTAAAGCATAGAATCTAGCCTGTGGCACTCCTAGGAACCAAACTGGTGGACCCGTTAGGACAGTGATTCTCAACCTTCTTAATTCTGTGACCCTTTCATACCCTCCCTCATGTTGTGTTGCCCCCCAACCATAAAATTATTTTTGTTGCTACTTAATAACTGTAATTTTTGCTACTGTTCTGAATTATAATGTAAATACTACTGTTTTCAGATGGTCTTAGGTGACCGCTATGAAAGGGGTCATTGACTACTAAGGGGATCGCAGGTCCTGGTAGGAAGAGGTTGGGGCATTGCTCCTTCCCTTTTGTGTCTCCCTTTCCTCTTGGATACCATGAGAAAAGAGACTTTCTCTCTACCACCTGCTCCTCACCATGATGCTTTGTTTGCCCAAAGCAGCAGGCCCAGATGATCATAGACTGGAACCATGAAGCAAACAAACCTGTTCTCCTTTTAAGGTGCATCTCAGGTGTTTTGTCCTGACAAAAGCTGACAAACACATCTCCCTTCTCTCACATCCAAACCACGCTTTCTAACCCTGCCCTTTGATTTCCTTTTGTCTTGATGGAGTATTACAGAAGTTTCCAGGTTGTTCTATTAAACTTCTGCGCCAAAGGAAAACAGAAAATCGAGCTAAATATGTGAGAAAGACTTCATCCAAGACCATTTTGGTAGGAAAAAAGGATGAAGCCGACTCTTCTGAGATGAAAGGGAAGGGAGTTTGTAGCCTGGGCTGAGCCAAGGGAAGGGTACTGGAAGGTATTGATGGGGTAGTTGAAAAGTCAGTTGCCATTAGCATTTGCTACTTGGTGCTTAGGAGTCAGTTTCTTAATGTCCCACAGAGATGAGGAAATAGTGTTCCTAGTGGTATAGTAATCATGTTTAAAGGTTAGCTTCCAGGTTCTTGGGAAAGACATTTCTGAGTTATAACATTGGCAAGCCAGTACCCAGGGAAGATTTACACTGTAAAGGGAATAAGAAGGAATTTATATTAGCAAGTTTTCTAAGGTGCAGCCTATAAGAAAAGAGAAATCAAAAATCTATGGTTAGGCATATGTCAGTTTAAATTTTAGTCAACTCCACACTAGCCACCGAATGAGCTCGCCACTCAGGGTATCCAGGCTTCTTTCTATGTGTTTCCTGATCTTCAGTGGCTGGATTACTGAGAGGATGTGCTCGCCACTCAGGGTATCCAGGCTTCTTTCTATGTGTTTCCTGATCTTAAGTACCTGGATTACTGAGAGGGTGTGAGAGGGCTGCCTGCCACTCATGGTGCTAATGAGAAGTGTGAGGGAGTTAGCCACTGAGAACTCAAAGAGGCTTTCAAGTGGGTACCATCCTCTGGGTCTAGGCCAGGGTAAGGAGTCTACCCCTCTCATGGCAAACTGTGCTTGGAACTGTGGGTTGTATCAATGTAACCATTGTTTTTGATTTTCTTTTATCTCTCTGAGGATGTTGAATCTAAGAACTAGAAAACAGAATCATAGCCAAGTCACCGTGTGCAAACGTGAGGATCAGAGTTTGATTCCCAGAACCTACATACAAGAGCCAGGAGTCACAGCACATACCTGTAACCCAGCACTGTGCAAGCAGAGACAGGAAGACCCCGGGGCACCCAACCAGCCCAGTGGATCAGTGAACTCAAGCTTGCGTACAGGGCCCTGTTACATTAGATAGGGTGAAAAGTGACTGTGGTGGCCACGTCAACCTTGAGCCTCTACACACATTCATGGGTGTCCCCCAGCACAAACACATACACACATGTACACTATATACATAGGAGAAATAAATATTAAATATAAGAATAAGAATGGTTTTATCCAACAGTTGACCAATGGAGCCATCTCCCCAGCTTCACCAGTTCTGTTTTCAAGGGGAGGAAACTGAGGCTGAGAAAAGCTGACTTCAGAGTATCACAGGGTGATGGAAGGTATTCGGTGAGGGTGGAATAAAAGAAAGGAGATCAGAGCCGGGCAGTGGTGGCACATGCCTTTAATCCCAGCACTCGGGAGGCAGAGGCAGGCAAATCTCTGTGAGTTCGAGGCCAGTGTGGTCTACAAGAGCTAGTTCCAGGACAGGAACCAAAAGCTATGGAGAAACCCTGTCTCAAAAAATCCAAAAAAAAAAAAAAGAAAGAAAGAAAGAAAGAAAGAAAGAAAGAAAAGAAAGAAAGGAGATCAGGTAAATGCCCTGCTACTTAACTTCAGCTAGTGTGTTCCTGGAAAGACAGGATTTCCCTACTCTCTAGTAGGTGCTCAGAGGGGGTCCACCTGGATTCCCGAGGGACAGCTAACCTCAAGGTTGTGGCCAGTGGGAGAACTGAGTCCCTTATCTGCTCTCTGAAGGTCAGGGATGTGGATGTGGCTCCCCTTCTATATCTCCCAAGTGAAGGGAAATTTTAGCTTCCCACCTTCCTGCTCCATGGAACACACAGAACTCAATTGAAAAGCCATAACACATTTAAGTGTCTCAAATTAAATCCAGAGTCGAAGGAGCAGCATCTTTATTACTTTTCATCAGTGTGGTGCAGGAAAGCTGCTTCAGAGAAATCATTATTTTACTTCTATGAGCGGAAGACAGACGGGCTCTTTATTTTCCCTGGTCTCTGCGAAAGGAGAGGGGCCTCCTCACCTTCTCTGTCCATCAGACTTGGGAGCTGCTCTCCATGTCTGCCCCAGCCAGTGTTGGGGACAGATTTTATTCTTAGGATAGCTTCCTTAAGTTCTTACTTTTCCTGACTTTCAGATATGTCTTTTGTAATAAAGGGACAAAAAAAGCTGAGGGATTAGTAACTATAGTTACCATTTATTAAGGAGATTCCTTATCAGTTAATGTTTTAGTAGCACACAATCAAAACTAGTTTGAGCAGAAGGGCAATTTATTAGGGGGTATTAGTGTGCAAAATCTCTGCCACAGCTAAAGACTCGGAGGTGGAGGGAGTGATGTCTAGAAGCAGTGCAGCCAGAGAATATAATATCTCAAATCTCACTGCAGACTTCGAAGTAAAGGGGCCACCATTGCTGCTTCTCTCGGGCACATCTGCACAGATTAAACTGCCGTGCTGATCTGTGAAAACCAAACTAACTTTCCTTGCAACAATCTGAGGTAGATACCATTATCTTTATTTTACAGGTGCAGGAACTGGAGCTGGGTGATTAGATTGCCTGTCCACAAATTTACCTGGCTATGCAGCTATGAGGCTCAGGAGTACGCTGGTTTTGCTCTGCTAATCTCAGTACTCAGTGCAGGGTCTGGACTGTTGGGGGAATAAATGGAGAAGTGGCATTTGTGTTACAGATGATTTGGGGTGTTCAACTTGGACGCAATTTTGCTTTTCTCTTCATTCTAAGCAACTTCTTTTGTCTCATGTCTTCAGACAAGGACTGGCAAATGCTTCAGGTTGAACTAATTGTATTATTTCCTTCTGTCCATGGTGGTTGGTTCCAAAGTTGAAGAAACACAGTTTTCCTTTGGCTTGTTCCACTGTATGGTAAAAGTAAGAATGCAACATAAAAGATTAAAATTGCTGAGTAGAAGAAAACCAAATATGGTGGTTGAAGTGGGAAATACATAGGCTCATGTAGTCAGACACTTGGTCTCCAGTTGGTGGCGCTGTTGGAGGAGGTTAGTGAGCCTTTAGGAGGTGGAGCCTTGAGGGAAGAAGTGCATCACTGGGTATGGGCTTTGAGGATTTATAGCCTTATCTCCATTCCTGCCCTCTCTGCTTCCTGTGTGTAGACAAAATGTGATCAGCCTGCTCTCTGCTCTTGCTGGCCGATGCCTTCCCTGCCATGATGTACTCCAGCTCTTGGGAACCCTAAGCCCAAATAAACTTTCCTTCCTTGAGTTGCTTTTAGCCATGGTGTTTTATCACAGTAACAACAACAAAAAAACTGCTGTACAAAGTTAGGAATTATGATTCAGTTTCCCCCTATTACTAATATATACTCCTTTACAAGCAGGTGATACTCATTTAGTCTTAAAAGGCAAATTGAAAATGGTGACTTGTCTGAGGAAGGGATTTTCTTTTAGATGTCAGCTCCTAGGCTTCATTACATGTATGCACTTTAGAACTGACCAAAGTATACATCCAGTCAATCATCCCATTGTTTCCACAAGTCCCTGCACATCATATCCCATTCTTACTTGGATGGACTCTTTTCCTATGGAAAAAAGAGCAAAATCCTTTTCCAAAAGTAACATATATTTTGACTTAAATTTTGAAGTCAAGGCATTTCCAAAATATGTATGTTGGATTAATCCAGCAGCATTTATAATTAAATATCTTATTAGCAGCACTTGCTTCATCCTCAGTCATCAAACAATTCCAAGACAACACAATACCACACAGTATACAGATTCTCTGTGTATTTTCCATCTTTGTGTGGCTTTATTTTACACTCTAGTTCTTTTATTTTTATTTTTTATATTTGTTTTTATAAGACAGAGTTTTCTGTGTATCTTTGGCTGTCTTGGAACTCACTCTGTAGACCAGGCTGTCCTTGAATTCATAGAGACCCTCATGCCTCTACCTCCCAAGTGCTGGGATTAAAGGTGTGTGTGCCACCACACCCAACTTCTTTCTTTCTTTCTTTCGTTCTCTCAGGACTTTATCCTTTTTCTTTTCTCTCCTAAGCCTACATATATTTTTAAACATACTATAAATCATTTAGAGCTTTTTTCCCATCTGAATCTCTTTACTGTATATCTCTCTTTTTCTGACCACATGAATCTTTAATTTACTAAACAATATGACTAGGAGTAAATCTGTGGCTTTGACAGCTGGATATATCCCATTTCTTAGCTTTCTGAGAGTCTAGCTTCATGGTGGAGGTACTGGCAGAAGCCATGCTTATTACCAGAACTCTATGGAGTTTCAAGGCCCAGGTCACCACCAAGAAGCATGCTGTTGGCTATCCATAAACACCATTTAAGTGTTTGCTGGTGGGTTCTCTTAAAACAGATGCAAACTTTTTGTTGCTAAAACTGAGGCAGGAAGCCTCTTTGAAATGAGACATGCTTGCCTCTAGCTAGCAGAGCCCACCTGAGAAAATGCTACTACCAAGAAGCCATTCTTAACTCTGTTCTTTTTGTGTCTAGAATTCTTTCTCAAGCTTTCTCGGGTTTTAAGTGGACTACTTTCCACGTTGGCATCATTTGTTGATAGAGGTTTCTGTCCCACCTGGTCCCACAGCTGTTCAGTCCCAAAGAAACGCACAGAAGTCTACATTAATAATAAGCTGGTTGGCCTATTAGCTCAGGCTTCTTATTAATGCTTATATCCTACATTAACTCATAATTCTTATCTGTGTCAACCACATGGCTTGGTTCCTTTAATCAGCAAGGCAGTCTTACCTTGCTTCCTCTGCATCTGGGTAACAACTGTGGACTGAGCCTTTCCTCTTCCCAGAATTCTTCTGTTCTGGTTGCCCCACCTCTACTTCCTGCCTGGTCACGCTTCCTATACTTCCTACCTGGCTACTGGCCAATCAAAAGTTTATTAAAGCCATACTTGTGGCAAATCTTTGCAGGGAAGAAGACAATTGTCCCACAACAATTTTGGGAATTCTTGTGCAGCCAAGAATAGAGACTTACTTAGGTTGGCTTCTTTGATGGCATTGTTATGACATTTGTCCCTGGAGCAAGACCTTATGGGGGGTGACTGTGGAAATGGATCATAATTCCAGAATCCAACATTTGCTCTATTCAAAATAGCTCTTCCCTTAGGTCATTACAACATCCCCTTGTCACACCAGGGGTGCTTTCTTATCAGGATTCCATTGTCCTCTATTTCTGGCCCCCCCTTCCCCATCTTTACTCACACATGTCACTGGCTCACCCACAGATGACTTGCTTGTACATTAATATCATTTCTGCTTTTACTAACTCTTGCAAGAGGACTCATGTGTCTTGGTATGAGCATCATGGTTATTTGTTTCCAATACATCTTAGAGTAGTGACCTCTGTAGGGACCATAGGTAGAACCGAGAGGGAAAAAAAGGCATTCCTAAGGTTCCACAGTGCCCAACAAATGACTTATGGATGGCTCCAGTCTAAGAATGAAACTGGGGCTACTTCACAGAGGACATTGAGATTCCTGAGTGCAGATAATGCTTGTCATGCCCCAAGCCACATCCTCTCCCTTGTTTGATTAATTTATGTCTATGGTGTGGCACAACAAGTTTATAACTCTTTGATTTAATTTAATATTATTTAATGCTGTAGATATTTCTATGAAGACAAGGGAATTATTTAGCTTTTCTCAGGTACAACAGAATGGTGTAGAAATTAATGGTCTTTCTCCCTAGAATCACTCTTAACCAATTGGGGAGAATTTTAGTGGGAGGGTATCCTGGCTGTCCTGTCTGTAAAGATGTACCCTTTCTAGATCCTTCTCCAACAGCCTACAGAGGGAATGAGTTGTTAGATTACCATGTAGTTTATCATGTTTACCTGTTCTCTCTTACTTTCTTCACCCTCTACCCTGGCCTCATGTGGTAGTATCTTAAGAACAGCATCCATTTTTTTTCCTTCAATCTGTTGTGTTCTGTTACCAACCAACAGTCCTTACTATTAGCACAGACTCCATGAGTTGAATCCTTTGCCAGACTGCCTCCATGTCAGATATCAATAGCAGGTCTGGAGAGGCCACTAGAACTGCTGACAGGGTGACATGCTGCTGATGAATTTAAGGGCCACATGATGCCCCTTCTTGTGATGGCAATTCTCAGAACTGTTCTTGGAGCTTTTTGATGGTTTCATACTTATAATTAGAATTCAATTATAAAGGACACAACCCAGGAACAGTCCAATGGAAAATTTGCTAAGGGCAAGATTGTGGTGAGGAGAGACACACTGAGCCTCCATTCATAGGGGTTGCCAAGGCTCACTCTGATGCATGTGTGGCATTGAAAACAGGTGACAATCACTTAGATTTCTAAAGTAAAAAATAATAGAATGAATGTGCTGCCCACAGTGACCATTGAAATCATACACATCCTGGAAATCCTGATTAAGACTTAGGCCTGGGGAAGTGACTGGGTCCTGGTGCCTGCTACCCTGATGAGACCCGAGTTCGGAGCTTGAGAACCCAGGTCAAAAGTTGGGCATGATAGAATGCACCTGTAACCCTAAACCCTAAGCTCCTTAGAACTAGCTGGTCAGAAAGTCTAGACAATTAGAAAGTACTAGGTTCAGTAAGAGACCCTTTCTCAAAACCCACGGTGGAGAGTTGTAGTGGCAAATCAAATGTCCCACTGTCTGACTTCTACACTCTGCTTCCTACTCATCTTCATTATCTTCATGGCTTCCACAAATGCATCTCTGCCTCTCAGGCCCAAGTTTGCATCCACACTTTGCAGACGACTTTCCCAACTCTATCTTTCTGTCTTCCAACTTCATTGAACATCGGCCTCAGAGCTCTTGCTTCCCTGCTCGGACCTCTGGCCTTCCTCCCTTTTGCACTGAGAGGAAAGCAGTGTACTGCAGCTTTGCCACACACCGCTTGCAACAACACTGCTTTCTGCAATGATGCTTAATTGTAGGTTTTATTGACAGACTTATGTTATGCCCCCAGGAACCCGTCTTGAATCAATTAGAATCAATTAATCACACAGTGATTAACTTTAATTGTGGGATATTTCCTACACCCAGCAAATGTTTCAATTAATATTTTACCCCCCTGTGTTGACAAATGATCTATTGTACTTGAGATTAACTAAATGTTAGCATGGTCCCAATTAACACTGTATCACCAATAAAAGCTGCCTTGACTGTCAATACTGAACCAAATCTGTGATGGTCTATCATTTACAGTGCACGGCGTGTGTTATCTCAGTGCCACGGGGACTTGGCTTCTTGGTATAGATACTATGCGACCTAGCTGAAATAGGAAACTGCATTTAAAGATATTGTGAACCTTGAGTTTTTTTACTTTCTCTTGAAATGAAACCTTGACTACCTAGAAACGTCTCTTTTTCTCTGCCCTTTATTGCTGATCCCACAGTTATCAATTTATACATTTTTTTTGGTTTCTTTTGTTTGTTTGTTTGCTTTTTGAGACGGGGTTTCTCTGTAGCTTTGGAGCCTGTCCTGGAACTAGCTCTTGTAGACCAGGTTGGTCTTGAACTCGCAGAGATCCACCTGCCTCTGCCTACATGGTTTGTTTTATAAGTTTTTATAAGGTGCTTTCATATTTAATAGTTTATATAAAATGTAGCCCGGGCTGGCCTCAGACTTGCTGTATAGATGGCGAGGACCACGATTTCCTGAGCCTCCTACTTCCACCTCCGCTGAGGTCATAGTGCCTGGTGGAGACAGGGCTGGGATCACACCCAGGGCTGTGTGCACTCTAGGCAAGCGTTCTGGCAGCTGAAGTACCTTGCCTGTTCTTTCTCTCATATTTTCTTTGCCTACTCATTCACATTCTCCTCTACTTTGGATGCCTGTTTACCTAAGTGCTGTTGAACTGGAAATTCCAAACTGCATCTTTTGTTTTCCAATCTTCTCAAGATCTCTCTAATTAGGATATGTTGGTCTATTTCATATGCAAATACTGTTTATCTATGCCTGCACTGATAAGTAGTGGGATTGTTTTGAACTCTGTTTTTAGAAACAATTAGGGATTGGATTTTTATTTTATTTTATATTATTTTTGTGCAGCCGAACTGGGTCATCTGTATAAAATCCACCCTTACCAGGCAAGCAGTGAGTCACAGGACAGATTTAAACTGCGTTCTGCATTCAGACATACTCAGTGAAGAAGGAGACAGAAGTCTGGGACCTGGAGTGGTTTTTCTTTTTTTTATTTCATTTATATTTTATTGAAAAAATTTCCACCTCCTCCCAGCCTCCCATTTTCCTCCCTCTCCTCCCACGCCTCTCCCCCTCTTCCCACTCCTGTCCCCCTCCCCCCACTCCTCTTCCCCTCCCTCTCCAGTCCGAAGAGCAATCAGGGTTCCCTGACCTGTGGAAAGTCCAAGGTCCTCCCCCCTCCATCCAGGTCTAGGAAGGTGAGCATCCAAACTGGCTAGGCTCCCATAAAGCCAGATCATGAAGTAGGATCAAAACCCAGTGCCATTGTCCTTGGCTTCTAATCAGCCCTCATTTTCCACCATGTTCAGAGAGTCCGGTTTTATCTCATACTTTTTCAGTCACAGTCCAGCTGGCGTTGGTGAGCTCCCAACAGATCAGCCCCAGTGTCTCAGTGGGTGGGTGCACCCCTCATGGTCCTGACTTCCTTGCTCATGTTCTCTCTCCTTCTGCTCCTCATTGGGATCTTGGGAGCTCAGTCCTGTGCTCCAGTGTGGGTCTCTGTCTCTATCTCCATCCATCGCCAGATGAATCTTCTATGGTGAGAGGCAAGATATTCATCAGTATGGCTATAGAATAGGGCCATTTCAGGTTCCCTATCCTCAGCTGCCCAAGGAACTAACTGGGGACATCGCCCTGGGCACCTGGGAGCACCTCTAGGTTTAAGTCTCTTGCCAAAACTAAGATTGCTGCCTTGATTAACATATATGCTTTCCTGCTCCAATATCCACCCTTCCTTTATCCCAACCATCCCATTTCCCCAAGTTCCCCCCATCCTCCCCTTCTCACTTTTCTCTCCCCATCTCCCCTTACCCCCGTCCCACCCCACCCCCAAGATCCCAATTTTTTGCCCGGCAATCTTGTCTACTTCCCATATCCAGGAGGATAACTATATGTTTTTCTTTGGGTTCACCTTCATATTTATCTTCTTTAGGATCACAAATTATAGACTCAATGTCGTTTATTTATGGCTAGAAATCAATTATGAGTGAGTACATAACATCTTCATCTTTTTGGGTCTGGGATACCTCACTCAGGATAGTGCTTTCTATTTCCGTCCATTTGCATGCAAAATTCAAGAAGTCATTTTTTTTTTTTTACCGATGAATAGAACTCTAATGTGTATCATGCTTTCTACATCCATTCTTCCATTGAAGGACATCTAGGTTGTTTCCAGGTTCTGACTATTATAAATAATGCTGCTATGAACATAGTTGAACAAATGCTTTTGTCATATGATAGGGCATCTCTTGGGTATATTCCCAAGAGTGGTATTGCTGGGTCCAGTGGTAGGTTGATCCTGAATTTCCTGAGAAACTGCCACACTGATTTCCAAAGTGGTTGCACAAGTTTGCATTCCACCAGCAATGGATGAGGGTACCCCTTCCTCCACAACCTCTCCAGCAAAACTATCATTGGTGTTTTTGATTTTAGCCATTCTGACAGGTGTAAGATGATATCTCAAAGTTGTTTTGATTTGCATTTCCCTGATCACTAAGGATATTGATCATGACCTTAAGTGTCTTTTGGCCATTTGAACTTCTTCTATTGAGAATTCTCTGTTCAGTTCAGTGCCCCATTTTTTAATTGGGTTAATTAGCATTTTACAGTCTAGTTTCTTGAGTTCTTTATATATTTTGGAGATCAGACCTTTGTCTGTTGCGGGGTTGGTGAAGATCTTCTCCCAGTCAGTAGGTTGCCTTTTTGTCTTAGTGACAGTGTCCTTTGCTTTACAGAAGCTTCTCAGTTTCAGTAGGTCCCATTTATTCAATGTTCACGTTTGGGACAAGTCTCACTCTTGTATCTCCACAGAATGCTGCTGTCTCAGCCATGGGGACTTTCTGAGGGCACCATGGCTAACACGCTGGATTTGCTATGTTTTAGCTTGGCCTCTTCCTTGCTTTGGTTAATTTAAAGCATATAACATATGAGTTGTTATATATATAAAGACATATCCAACCATCATCAGGCAGTATCCAGAGACTGTAAATACATTGGCCTTTAGTACTGGGCAAAGACCAGGAGAGCTCACCCATCACTTTGGTATACATGATGGAGACATAGCCATCATCAGTGTGGAATCTCAGCTCCTGTCATAGAAGTGAATAACACATGACTTTTAATGATCAACCTCCCTAACTTCTACACTGATCTTGTTCAGGAAGCTTGCTTTGGAGGTTTGTGTACATGTGTGTCTTGAAGACACATGGAATTACAGAAACAGTTAAAAAATTTCTTTAGGAGCCTTTGAAACTTTGTATATCTTTTTTTAGGTTAGTTCTTTGAGAAATTGGGCAGTGTGTTTTGATTGTATTCACTGCCCAACCCACTCCTCCCAGATCCATCCTCCTTTCCCTACCGGTGCAACTTTGTATCTTCTTTGTACTTTACCTACCAGGTCCAATTTGTGCTTCTCAGTATATGCATGCATGTGTGACCTTCCACTGAAGTATAGTCAACTTACTAGGGGTCAACCTACTAAGGGCAACACTCTTTTCACTTTTAATTCTTATTTCTTAAATTAAAACATAATCATAAAACCTTCCTTTCCTTCAATCTCTCCTGAGTGTCACTTCATTACTCCTTCTTAAAATCATGACCTCCTTTTTTCTAATTATTCTTGTTACACATTAATGCATATTATATATCCAAACATATAAACACAGCCTGCTGGGTCCACTCAGTGTTGTGTGTATATAATGTTTTCAGGGATGACTCCAGGTACTCAGTAACCAATTACAAGAACTCTTTCACATGGCTTGCTGTGGCTTATACTTGCAACTACCTTGCTGTATCAGGAAGACACTATTTCTTTTTATCAATCTACCCCCTCTTTAAAAATGATTCCAGAGCCTTGGGAGGAGGAATTGTGGTATGAGACGTCCCATTTAGTGCTAAGTATCTCATGATCTCTTATTCTTTGTCTATGACCTGACTAAACACAGGTTCTTAGTGTGACACTGGTGCCAGATATGGATTTCATCTTGTTGAGCAGGACTTAAATTCAATCAGAAAATGGTTGGTTGTTCCACAATAACCATGCCACTATGGCGCCAGAGCAGCTCGTAGTGTTCAGAATTGGGCAAGACTGATGACTACTTTTCTCCTTTTCTGTGTTAGCATGCACAGCACCTTTTGGCATTATGAAAACTCGTCAGCAGGAATAAAAGTTACAGTGAAAATTACTAGCTTGAAATGGCTGTTGACTTGATTGAGGTTTCTGTCCCACCAGGTCCCACATCTGTTTAGTCCCAAATAAATACACAGAGGCCTACATCAATTATAAACTGGTTAGCCTATTAGCTCAGGCTTCTTATTAATTCTTATAGCTTTTATTAGGCCATTATTCTTGTCTGTGTTAGCCACGTGGCTTGGTACCTTTGTGGTGAGGCAGTCACATCTTACTTCCTCTGTGTCTGGATGATGACTGTAGACTGCCTCTTTCCTCTTCCCGGAATTCTCCTGTTCTCATTGCCCTGCCTCTACTTCCTGCCTGGTCACCCCTCTTATACTTCCTGCCTGGCTACTGGCCAATCAGCATTTTATTAAAAATAATACAAGTGACAGGATAAAAGACCATTGTCCCACAGCAAATATGTCAATGTTTTTATTCATTTATTTATTCATTTCATTAAAAGTCATTAGAATTTATTAAACAATGTTTTCTTTAAAATATATATTTATATCCATAAAATCCTTCACCAAAAATTATTATTCACAAAAACAAAAGTTCCTTCTGGAAGTAAACTCATGTGGCTACTGAGATGACAGGTATCTGCTGTGATACTAGAAACTGCTTCTTGTCCTTTCATTGGCAACCTGTATCCTATTGTTCAAACAAACAGAAAACAACCAGAAAGGTCACTAGCTAGGCTCCATTGCACTTCCGTCCTTCCATAGGAAAGGCAGGTCATTTTCCACCGTCCACTCTGCTAACCAGTATCCGACCGATAGCCACACAGCACTTGTGAGCAAAAATTCTGACCATCATGGTGCTTCACTTCCTGAGTGTGTCGTCGCCATCAAACAGTGGTCTACACTAGATCAAAGTTTCCAATTGCGCAAAGACAGCTCAAGCGTCAAGTAATCCCAGCCTGTTTTAGGGAGTTTTGGGTGTTTGTTTCAGCCACTGCAGACCTTGCCTTGTGTAGATCACCAGGTCCACCAGGCTGCTGTTGAGGCGAGGCTCAAGATATGCACCTTTGTGCTGAGCTGAGCAAAGAATTTTTTATTCTCATTTGTAAGGGCCTCTGACTGTTCCCAGAGTTCCAAGGCTTTAAGGAGGTGGTTTGTGATGGTGAAATAGGCAAAGGTCTTGTTCTGGATGGTGACTGGGACACTGACGGTGGCCATCATCCCACCAGCACTTGACTGGGACCTGACAGATCTGGCAGGAGAAGGCACTGGGGAGAGGGAGGACGGAATACCTGTGCAGAGAGAAGAATTGTTGAAGTGGTCACCAAGAGAGTGAGAATACTTCATTACTATGTCCTTTTTACAGCGAAACATCGCCATGTTCACCAGTGACTGGCAACGTAAACATAAAACGTCAAATATCTTTTCTTGTGCTGGCACCGTGGCATCCGAGAAGGATTTTAATGACATCGTGAACTTAATGAGGTCTGCAGTTTCTGAGTAGACAGCGTACGCTGCCTTTACTGAGCTTTCTGACTCCATGGCCATCCCACACTCAATTAAAGACAGGACAGCTTCCAAATATTTGAAGGCCTTTTTGATCTTGTTCGTCATTGCCGCTGCTTTACACTTCAACCTTTGAGCTTCCTTCATGTAAAAGTTAGCTTTCTGCATGTAAGGTTTCACTTGTGGCTTCCCTGGTTTACAGTTACCCTTTGGCGAAGAAGGCACTAGGAACGCGTTTGTGGCTTCTCTAGAAGACCCTTTGTATTCCGAGCCCTTGGCCTGCACTTTCGGCACTTTTCTGGGCTTGGGAACAGAAGAGTCCTTGTCATTGGCATTGGCACTGCCTGCACTTTTGGGAGGGTCCTGACCACAGGTGTCTACATCCGGCTTTGGTTTCTTGCCTGCAGTTTTGGTTGACTTCTGGGAGGAGGAAGAGGCTGACACAGGTGGCAGAGAAGGCATTTTGGAAGTCTCTGTTTTGGAAGATTCAGTATGGGAAGAGGAAGAAGAAGTACAATGTGACTGGACATCTTTCTCCCTTCTGATTTTCTTGCTGGCACGGTCTTTTTCTGAGTCGCTGCCCTTTCTCTTCTTGCTCAGTCTGCTGGAGCCATTGCAGTCTCTCTTTTCAGAGTCTTGCTTCTTATCTGCTTGCGGCTGCCTGTCTTCTGCTTTCCTAGGGCTGCCACCCTGCCCCAGGGGCTGGGGAATCCGAGTGAGGTGATCTAGGTTTATCTTCTCTACCAAACTCATTGGTAGTGAAGAGTCCCTGAGCGGTGAGAGCAATTCGGTGTCTCTCTTTTGACCGTCTTCCCGGACACTTGCAATTTGTTGGCAGTGGCTAGACCTGCCACTGCTGCCACCACTGCAGCCCCTACCACAGTGGGGTGGAGTGAAAGAGTTCCTGTTTAGAGCTTTGTCCTTTGACAGCTGAGGGCCTGAGGGAGCCTGGGAACCCTTGTGCTTCCTTTTCTCCTTAGGGGCAGGCTCGGCTGCCTGATGGTTGGGCATAGGAGCTTCAGGCTTAGGCTCCCTGCCTTTTGCATTCATCTCGGGTTTGTCTTTGGAAGTCTGTTTTTTTGATACAGAAGGCAGGGGTCCTGGTTTACTTTCCACCTGGCCAGAGCCCTTGGCAGGATTTCTGGGTTGTTTGGTTTCAATAGTTCGCTGAGGTGGGGACTCCTGTTGGGCAGGGGATTTCTGGCAGCTCCTCTCCTCAGGTTGGGGCCCTTCAGTGGGATCCTGGACGGCTTTGCTGGAACTCTTGGGGGGAGAGCCTTTGGACTCAGGGTGTAGCTGGTCAGTGTTGCGGTTTTCACCCTTATTTTCCGACTTTGCACTACTGGAATGTGCTGACACCACCGGCTTGGGGAGAATCTGGGGAGCGCTTGGAGGTGCAGATAGGGAAGGAAGCTTCTCTGCAGCTTGTTCAATGTCGCTCTCTTCACTATCACTGAGCTGCAGGTCCTCCCAGAGTATGGATGTTTTTTGCTGGGAATTGGGATCCGGCTTGGGGAGAATCTGGGCAGCGCTTGGAGGTGCAGCTAGGGAAGGAAGCTTCTCTACAGTTTGTTCAATGTCGCTCTCTTCACTATCACTGAGCTTCAGGTCCTCCCAGAGTATGGATGTTCCTTGCTGGGAATTGGGATCCGGCTTGGGGAGAATCTGGGCAGCGCTTGGAGGTGCAGATAGGGAAGGAAGCTTCTCTGCAGTTTGTTCAATGTCGCTCTCTTCACTATCACTGAGCTGCAGGTCCTCCCAGAGTATGGATGTTCCTTGCTGGGAATTGGGATCCGGCTTGGGGAGAATCTGGGCAGCGCTTGGAGGTGCAGATAGGGAAGGAAGCTTCTCTGCAGTTTGTTCAATGTCGCTCTCTTCACTATCACTGAGCTGCAGGTCCTCCCAGAGTATGGATGTTCCTTGCTGGGAATTGGGATCCGGCTTGGGGAGAATCTGGGCAGCGCTTGGAGGTGCAGATAGGGATGGAAGCTTCTCTACAGTTTGTTCAATGTCGCTCTCTTCACTATCACTGAGCTGCAGGTCCTCCCAGAGTATGGATGTTCCTTGCTGGGAATTGGGATCCGGCTTGGGGAGAATCTGGGCAGCGCTTGGAGGTGCAGATAGGGATGGAAGCTTCTCTGTAGTTTGTTCTGTGTCGCTCTCTTCACTATCACTGAGCTGCAGGTCCGCACCGAGTGTGGATGTTTTTTGCGGCGAATTGGGATAAATTTTGGAAGCCGGATCGTATTGATTTTGGCTTTGGGTTGCAGAACTATTGGGCAGAGGCTCCTTTGTAGGGAAAGGAGATCTGGATGACTTGGCCGTACTGGGTGTATGCTTGGTCTTGGCCGTCCTGGGTTTATGCTTGGCTGTCAGAGGAGGGAGCCACGAATGGGTCATTTCCTTCAGAATCTCCTCAATGCAGCGGACTTCATTGGAGAACAACTGCTCCACCAACTCCGACTGTGAAGATATCTTCAGTCTGGTGAGTTTGGCTTTGGCTGGCACTTTTACATCCAATTTTTCGAAGCTCTGCTGACCATTGTCTTCCAGTGGCGTCTTCAGGCCCAAGGACTCACTGGGAGCCTGATTCTCACCGTCCGTGGGCCAGATACATGTCATGGGCTTCTGCTGCATTGCAACACTTTCTGAGGGGAGGGGTGGGGGTGGAAACGTTTGAGAAGAGGCCACCCCCAGTCTCGTAATTACCACTGAACTGGCGAGAGGAGGCTCGTTATCTTGAACCTTCACCTTCAGGTCCTTGGAAGACTTGTCGAGAGGAGTCGCGTTATCTTGAACCTTCACCTTCAGGTCCTTGGAAGACACGTCCGCACAGTAGCCTTTATTGCTAGTGCTACTGCTGCTGTAAACCTTGCTGGTTCTTTGCAGTCTGGAATGTACAGGGGACAAATGGGACACAGGGGAGATTAAGGGTGAGAGTTTTTTAGCCGGAGCTGAGTCACCATCAGCTCTGCGGTCACACTTTTTGTGGTTTGAAGAGTGCCCCTCCTGACTGAGGCGATCTCGAGTCAGATGCTGTTTGTCGGGTGGACCATAGTTTTTGGCATGGAGACTTGGCACTGGCTCCATCCTTGGTGGTGCCATCTTTGAACTGTGGCTAATGTTACCAACAAAAGGTGATCCACGGGCAGAAGAAGTACCGAAAAGCTTGTGGTAGATGTGCGTGCAACAGGAGTTGGATTCAAGGCTCTCCCTGTCATGAAATGAAGGATATTTCGGCTTCCCCTGGCTGTCTTCAGAACCATTTGGACACTGAGTACAAGACATAGATCTCCATAACTCCTTCATAACTTCGTAGTCTCCTAGTATGTTCTGTATCCGACGCGACAACTCATCCCTGTTTGTAGTCTTGTAGGGCTCCCCAAACAGTGGCATCTTTTCTGCAAACACCTCTTTCTCCGGGTGAGCTTCTTGGTTGCCTCTCTCCTTCTCTCAAATCCGAAGAAGGTTACTATTTTCACTGATGTCCTTGAATGCAATTAATGGCGGTCAGTAGAAGGTGCTCATTTTCCAGGCTCTCTGGTTCTATAGTTATGTCTGGGGTGTCTGTGTCACCTGCCTTGACCTGTTGAGATGCAGGGACAAGAGAGTTCGACTTTAGAATTGTGGGAGCCAATGGTACAGGCCACACTTTGGCGCATGCAGGCTGTGGGCCAAGTGCCCCTGGCTCTGCCAGCTACCGATTTGCCAACTTCCGGCATTGGCCACCCAGAATACCCCAGGCCCAGGCCACGCCCTCCGTGCCAAGCCACGCCCATAGCTTCACCCCACCCCCACTTGGCCCCAAATGCGCACATTTTATGACTCAAGTATGTGGAGCTTTTGAATTTCTGGGGAGGTGTTTGCATAAGGGTTAGTTGCTACAGAGGCATCTTTATGCTGTAGTCTCCCCATCTCTCCTACTTCGGTTCACATTCATTCCTTAAAGATTACTGAGGAGCAGGAGAGACTGCTCAGTGGATAAAAATAGTTGGTGTGAAAACAAGAGGACCTCAGATTGTCCTTAGCACCCGTTCAAAAGCCTAGCATAGACACACATATCTGTAACTCAAGGGTTGTGAAACATTTCCAAGCAGATTCCAAAATCTCAACGGTCAACCAGTCTAGCCCTAATAGCAATCTTCCAGTTCAGTGAGAGACCCTGTCTCAAAAAATAAGATGGGATGTAGGAAGACACTTGACATCTGTCTCTAGCTCCTACATGTGTGTACATGGGTGTGTACGCTGCATGCACATGTGTGCATATACCACACAAATACACACATACACATACTTTATACATCATTAATTGAGCCACTACGGAGATCAAGAATTAGCCTGCAGGGATCCTATAGAGCCAGCCATGATAAATTAGGACAGAGGGAAGGAGTCAAGTGCAGTGTCTGTCTAGAGGAGAAAGGAATGAGAATCAGGGAGCATGAGTGCTGTCCAGGGAGGTGACAGCTAAGCTGGTCTTTGGCAGATGTGTAGGAGTTGGGCACACAGAGAAAGGAAGGAGTCTTAAGGACCAGAGAAGAAACTCCCTCCTTCCTCCCACACTCATACCCTGCCCCCTTTCCCTCCCACCCGGCCAGCAGTCAGAACACAGAAATAATCCTGGATCCCGCGGAAAGAGGAGCAAATGCTCAACACTGTACCGCGAGACTGCGCCAGCTTGCTAAGCGTTCACCAGCAGCACTTGTGCCTGTGAAATGCATTTCCTGGCTCATCTGTTCCTAAATGAGATGTGAAGGCAGTTTACACCTCGTTTACATTTGCGCTGTTTTAAGGAACAGTATAGATGCTACACCACCCAAGAAAAGAAATGAGGTCAGCTGCTCCCTTCTCTCTATGGAGTGCCTCTACACAACCCTCAGACCCTCCCAGGCACACAGGAACCTAAGCTTTGAGTTGAGCAGGTAAACCAGCCATAAGATAGGTGCTCAGAGCAGAGGCCATTGGGTTCCTTTGATGTGGGGGATGGGTAGCCCTTCTTTAAGCCAGCACTGGGTTCATGGTGTCTAAGTTATTCAAATAGAATGCAGAGATTTTGAATGTACACTTAGAAATTTCACTTTACACATCCTCTTACCTGAGTATGTGAGACCTCTACTAAAATCGTTCATGCTCCTCTCCTGTCATGAGTGATCTCTTAAATGAGCACTGTGGTGACATTTATTTCCACAGAGCCACTGTGCTATTCCAGAACTTCATATATACAAAACTAATAGTGTGCGCTTTTCTTTCGGGTCTGCTTTGTTTTGCTCACAGGACGCGTGTGAGGGTTGTGTATGCAGCACTATGGCTCCACGGCTCATCCCCTTGAATGATTTTTTAGTGTCCTAAATCCTATCTCTTTTTTTGTGTGTCCTGATCCTGATTCTGATCTAGAATTCACTATAGTTGACAGAGCACAGTCATTTTCTGCCCTGGTCATTTACTTGCAGAGTGTGAGGCCTTCTGCCCCTCTTTTGCCAGGGGAGAGATCATGTTGCCGTGTTTTAGCAAATTGCTATCTGTATATATGTTTCTAAGTTTTGTGCTTTGAAAGCACTAAGGCATAAGTTTTCCTTATTTTCCCACACCAAGTTTTGTTCCTTCGTGATTGTAGCTGCCCATCTCTGTAGCACGAGTTCTAACTGTTCTTTATAATTAGTACCGAGTGTCAGAAGCAGGGGTTAACGCTAAAGATCAGAGAAACAGACCAGTAAGCCCCAAGTGAAACTCACCTCTATCCAAGCTCAGATCAAGATGGGTGATCCTCAGACTTCCTAGACTGAGCTGGGTCTCCACCAAATCTCATACGGTATGTTCAAATAGCACTTGAGGTCCTGCTTATATAGCTTTCTCTGCCCCGCCTTAAACTTTAATCCCTTCTTGACTCCACCTCCCTATTGCTGGTAGTAAGGGTGTGTGAATCTCAAACACCAGGATTAAACGTTAATCCACTGACTGGCTCAATCCACTGTTTCAAGTAGGCCGGATTAACCTTGAACTCCCAGAGATCTGTCTGCCTGTCTTGTGAGCGCTGGGATTAAAGGTGTGCGCCATTACTGTCTGCCCTCTATGTCTAACTTGCAGTAACCCTGCACTCTAACCTCCAGGCAAGCTTTATTTCTTAGATTACAAACAAAATATCAACACATATCTCCATGTCCTCTTGTGGCTTGACTTTCTCATGGTGCCATGCTAACGGCCTTACATCAGCCTTCCTTGGGACTATGCAAATGTTTGCTTGTTTCAGTTGGTTACACAAAATGTCTCCTTACATTATTTGTATTCATTTTTCTTTTTTTCATTATTTGAGACAGGATCTCACTATACAGACCTGGCTGACCTCAACTCATTATGCAGATAAGGTTGACCTTCAAACTCACAGGGATCATCCTGTCTTTGTCTCCAAGCTGCAGGGATTGAAAGTGTGGGCCAACTTTTATTACTATTTTTTAAAACATTTAAAATTAAAAGTACTAATTGCTCTTCATAAAACATTTATCACCAAGAGATACAAATTGAGCCAAATTCCATTTTCTAGAAATGCAACTAAAACCAGAGGTAACAATAGATTTTGATTAAAACCACTTAAACATCTCTCCATTCAGTACTCAGGTAGCTAATGATGTATCTAGGTATAGGTTTTAAAGAACTGCTTTGAACAATTCAACATAAAATCATTTGAAATGGCTCTCTTGTTGTGCAATGGTAGACACACATGATAGAATACATTACTCTCAAAAGATTCTTTTTATGTACATTTCAAATGACATTAGAACTGCATAATTTGACTTTGGAATGTATCTCTAGAAATCCATATTATTGGGAATCAATCTATCTCAGGATCCAGCAATACCACTCTTGGGAATATACCCAAGAGATGCCCAATCATACTACAAAAGCATTTGTTCAACTATGTTCATAGCAGCATTATTTGTAATTGCCAGATCCTGGAAACAAACTACATGCCCCTCAATGGAAGAATGGATAAAGAAAGTGTGGAATATATACACATTAGAGTACTACTCAGTGGTAAAAAAATAATGACATTTTGAATTTTGCATGCAAATGGATGGAAATAGAAAACACTATCCTGAGTGAGGTAACCCAGACCCAAAAAGATGAATATGGTATGTACTCACTCATTAGTGGATTCTAGCCATAAACAAAGGACATTAAGCCTATAGTTCACAAACTTATATGCTTAGAGAAGCCAAATGACAAGGTGAACCCAAAGAAAAACATATATGGATCATCTTGAAAATTGGAAGCAGACAAGATTGCCGGGTAAAAGGTGGAAGCATGGAGGTGGGGGTAAGGGGTTGGAGTTGTGGGAAGAAGAGGGGGGGGGAGAGAAGGGAATAAAGGCATGAGCCACTACTGCCCTGTGAAAATTTTTCTCCCCTTCCAAGAGAGTAGTATTCACTTTGAGCTAGCAATAAGTCCTGGTGAGCAAACAAACACAATAGAAGCTCCACAGATTCTTAATGGAATCAACAGGGATTGCCAGGGAGAAAGGGTTTTAATAATCCTTTATACCCACATGGGTGGGAGAGGGAGGCAGAGTGGTCATGCTAGGTTTTCTATCAAATTGTGCAGTGTAAAAAAATTCTCACATGGGGAGAGTCACCAATGACCTGGGATGTTTGGGGTTAGGGTTCCTGCATAATATAGGCCTTCTTCTGCTTGATTAGATGGAATATTTTGGATTAGATGGAATATTTTGATGAAAAGAAAAGGTGTTGTGGGAGAGCAGGTCCAAGATGCATGAATTGGCCCAATTCAATTATTTTGCCACATATATCTAAATATAATGCTGTACTTCATAAATCTATGAGCATTATTTGCCAGCTAACAGTTGATGGCAGTTGGGCTGTTTAGGACTGTGGTTACTGGTAGGTTGACCATGCCTCATGGGCATGCATCTGTTCATGGGTAGCACTAATTTGATTCAATCGTGGGAAAGGTATGTTGGAAAGCATGTGGGGGGAGTTAGATGGGAGGATATACAGTATATATAATTGACATATATTATATACATACCTGAAATTTTAAGAGAATATTAAAAATATAAAAGAATAAATTCCTAAAAGTGAAAAAAAAACACTGCTGACTAGTTTTTGTCAACACAAACTAGAGTCACCTGGGAAGAAGAGGGCCTCAGCCATTGGATTGCCTCAAACTGTCCTGATCTCCTCCCAGCCCCTCCCTACGTCCCCACCCACCCAACACCAGAACTTCTTTCTGTTTTTAAAAAACAAGTAGGCCAATAAACAAACAAACAACAAAGCAAACAGACAAATGGAAAAACAAAAAACACTTAGAAACGCATACACATGTAGACACACATGCCCTATAAAAACACAAAATTGGAAGCCATAATAGATAAGCAAAAGACAGTAAAAGTAAAAATTGGGGGGTATTTTCCTGATTGATAATTGATGTGGGTGGGTGTTGCTGCCCTGGGCAGGGTGGTCCTGAGTTCTAAAAGAAAGCAAACTCAGGGCAAGCCATTGGGCACAAACCAGCAAGCAGCATTCATTCATGGTCCCTGTCTCTGCTCCTCTTTGAGTTCCCTGACTTTCCTCATAGCTGGACTGTGATCAGGACATGTAAGCCCGACAAACTTTCTCCTCCTTAACTTGCTTTTGGTCATGGTGGTTACCACAGAAATAGAAAGCAGACTATGTCACTTGTCAAGTCTTCCTGCCTGGCTTGCTCACTATTCTCAAGATTTAGACCAGCCCCCATCTTTTTGGTGATACCATTCTGAATATCCTCAGAGAGATTTAGGAACTCCAGCTCCAGTCCTGGGTACCTGTCTTTATCTTGGTTTTGGTATTTTTTTTCTTTATTTTTGTTTTGTTTTTTTGAGGCAGAGTTTCTCTGTGTAACAGTGCTAGCTGTCCTGGAACTAGCTCTTGTAGACAGGCTGGCCTTGAATGTACAGAGATACGCCTGCTTCTGTCTCCTGAGTGATGGGATTAAAGGCATGCACCACCACCACTCGGTTGGTTTTGGTAATTTTTGTTGTGGTGTCTGACTCTGGAAGTTAATGTCTGATTCTTTCCTACCATCAGCACAAGGATGAGTGAATTGGTCACTCAACAGTAGAGCACTGGTTGTCACAGGACTTGTGATAATATCTATAACTCAGAGTCAGTCATGATGTGGGATTCCCTCTGTATGCTGTGAATACCATTGGTGAATAAAGTGTTGGGCCCTAAAGTCCAATCACCAAGGAAGAGTTGCCCCAAGAGGCCACTCTCACACCACAGTTGATGCAAAAGCAAGAGGAATTTTTATTTCTGCTGCAACAGAGGTCCCCCAGTCTCGGGAGGAGAGGGACCACGAAAAGTTATTACAGGCTTCTTTTAAAAACCGCAGAACCAAAAGAGGGAGTGCAGAATCAAAAGGGGGAGTGCAGACTCAAAAGTGGGAGTGAAGAAGTCATTTGTCAACTATTGTGATTAGCTCTTTTGAATGGTCAGCTAACTATGATGGGTCATTGCTATGGTGATTGCTGGGTTGGTTGAAAAAGGAGAAACACCTGCAGGTCATCTGCAGGTCGTTTTACTCCAGTTCCAAGGCCTGGGTCTATTGAAGAAGAAATACAAAAAGGATGGAGAATTCCAGGGTATTTCCCAAAGCTCCAGTGCACCTGTGGGTGATTATCACGTTCCTGGTTCCCAGAGGAGGGGGGGGCAGTTTTGCTAAGGTGGCCCAGAGTCTTTCAAAAGAAACTGCCTTGGTCTGTGGATGGGGCAGAGTAGAACTAGGCAGGAAAAACTAAACTCAATGCTGAGAAAAAGAAGGTGGATTCAGTGAGAGGCCATGTAGCCCTGCCAGAGACAGATGCTGAACTTTACTACAATCTCATGGTGATACACAGATTAATGGAGATACGTAAATTGAGATATAAATTAGCTAGAAATACGCTTAAGCTATTGGCCGAACAGCATTGCAAATATTATGGTTACTTTATAATTATTTCAGGGCTGAGAAGCCGGGAACAAACTTTTACAACGCAGTCATGTGAGGTTTAGGATGTTTTAGTCTTTTCCTTAGCGTCAATTGCAATATCCACCACATCACAGCTATGTGAGGAAAGCATGCCAAACATGATGAGACAGATGCTTGAGCGGATACGAGGAAATCACCACATGTGTCTTTACTGGAGGCAACGCGTCTATGAGTACTCTGCAGATTTCAACGCCTTCGTTTTTAAGATAAATTAATGCTTAATCTGTCACTCTCTAGAGATAGATGAGGGTTCAATACAAAAACTCTAGCTTTTTCAACATTTTTTGGACATCTTATTAGAGTTATATATTTCAGTTTTCAGACCTGTTTAGTGTTCTTTCACTTGTTCAGGGAAGGTGTACATCTGTGCTTCTTCGAAAGAAACCTCAGATCTGCCTTAAACTTCTGTAGATTGGTTTGTATTTGTGAATAGGTGCATTCCCCATATACAGAAAAATCTGCCTCTGTGTTAATGACTTTACAAGGCTGACTGATTGGAGCTTCTGGGTGTTGTGGAGAGCTGGAATGTTTCTTGCTTTGCTGCAACCATCCCCACCTATGTATTATTTTAGATGTATATACTTTATCTTATGTGTACCTGCATGACTCTATCAGTACCATATGCAAACCTTCTGACCCACGAGGGGTGATGGTGGTCAGAAGAGGTCGTTGGATACCCTGGAACTGAAGTTAGATTGTTGTGAAGCATCATGTAGATGTTGGGAACCAAATCCAGGTCCTTTGGAAGAGCAGCCAGTACCCTTCCACCACAGATCCATGCTCCTGCTGCCCCCAGCCAAGGCATTTTTAAAGTACTTTGATTTATGGCTCTTTCCTCCTTTTTCTATTACTGTTAAAAATCTTACTTCCAGACAGTGGCGGCACACACCTTTAATCCCAGCACTCAGGAGGCAGAGGCAGGTGGATCACTGTGAGTCTGAGAACAGTCTGAGCTACACAGCAAGTTTCACAAAAGCTAGAGCTGTTAAGCAGAGAAACCCTGCCATGAGAAGCCAACCAACAAACCAAATAAACAAATAAACAAACTTTATGACCATGACATGGTTTCCACAGTGGGACCTGGGTTGAGTTCCTAGGTTATAGTTGCTGACTTTGCTCACTCACCATAATCACTCATATTTGACTCCAGAATAAACTCTCCTTTGAGATGAAAGCTGTTTTTGTTGTTGTTGTTGATGTTTTTATATTTACAAAAAAATTAATGAGAATCTTTTTATGGTGAAACTTAGAGTTGTACATTTGTATTTTGTTCTAAATATAATAGCATCTGTGATCAAACTCATTTCAGGGTACATGTCCATAAATCAGAACTCTCCTTTTCTTGCTCTCTGACAACTATTATTTTTACTGTAGAATTTTAAAACTTAATAAATAAAAATCACAAAAACATCAGACATAGAAGAACTCTGATTAAAAATATTTTGAATCCCAAGTTTGAAGAAAAATCATTATTTTTGACTATAGAGTTTCAAAATTCATTTGAGAAATTATATATATTTAATAAAAATTAAAATTACCGTGTTAATTTTTCTATAATACTTCTTATTATACTATAAGTGTACCAGAAATGTCATGTTCTTAGATTTTTAATTGTTAATTATAGTATTTGAGGATTCTGATATAATTAAATATTAATCGATCATTAGACATCTGCTTTGTCTGGTAAAGAACATGGAAGACTGAAGTCTCCAATCTCATCTAATTTTCTTGTTGGCTTATTTCTCGATAATATGGTTAAAGACTGGATTGTTTTGAGATTTATTTTTACAAATTTTAATTGATGTGTATGTACATATGTGGGTGTTTGTGCGTGTGACTGCAGTTGCTCATGGAGTCCAGACTGTGAGCTATACAATATGGGTTCTGGGAACCCAACCCAGGTCCCCTACAGGTGTAAGTACTATTACCTACCAAACCATCTCTCCTATCCACACTATGTACTTTGGAAAGAAGCTGTGTTATCTAGCACAAGTTTCATTTAAAAGAACCCACAAGTCACTCTTCCACCTGCTTGCAATGGAAGAAACTTCCCACCTGTGTTATTCAGTTTTGCTACTCTCACATTTTCAGTTGGGCATTTTGTTAGAACAACGAGGAAAAGAATTGATACAGTATAGGATAAAAATGGAATAGAAGGAGGAGGGACTCGCGAGATGGTTCAGAAGGCAAAGACACTTGCTGTGTGAGCTTGGTGACCTGGGTTTGATCTCTAGAACCTATGAAAAGGTGGAAGGAGGGAATGGAAAATATTATGGAGCTGTCCTCTCATTTCCACATATTTACCTGTTCACTGCCCCATCTTTCCCCGTCTCTCTGTCTGTTGAGGGAGCTGCAGGCCTGTGTTACTGCCACCCAGCTCCCAGCCGACTGGCTAGCTTATGCCCCAAAATAACAACACACAAACTGTATTCATTTAAACATTGCTTGGCCCACTAGCTCTTGCCTCTTATGGGCTAATTCTCATTATTTTGCCTAACCCATTTGTAGTAATCTGTGTAGCACCAGTCTTACCGGGAAAGATTCAGCATTTCTGACCTAGCAGCTAGCTTCACCGCATCTGCCCAGGATGGGGAGCATGGCGTCTGAGCTAACTTCCTCTTCCTCCCAGTATTCTGTTCTGTTTACTCCGCCCACCTATGTTCTAATCTAAGAGGGCCAAGCAGTTTCTTTATTTACCAATGAACTTCCTCCATCATTTCCTGTTTTTCAGTTTAAACAAAAAAAAGGAAGGCTTTAACTTTAACATAGCAAAATTACATATAACAAAACACTTATAAAGCAAGAATTACAGTTACAATATTTACATCTACTTTATCTTTTATCATAACAAAGGAAAACAATTATAATAACTATCTATCTATTCTTCAACTCGATCAAAGACTCCAGAAGGATATAATATTTCCTAAGTAATGAGAAGTAAGCAACTTAAAAAACTCTAGAAATCACAGAGACATCTCGCTGCCTGGAAAGTCACCCAAAGTTTCTCTGTACCACTGGGGCATCCATCTTCAGCCTACAGGCCCATAGTATCCAGAAGACATTTCCATGAAGCAGGAAATTTCAAAGGCAATTCAGTCACTCTCTGCTGTGTCCTGCAGAATGTCTTGCAGACTCTTTCATGAATCAGAAACCCTGAAAGATCATCTCACCTTTAGGCAAGTTCAGCAGTTCTCTCTCTGCCGGTTCTCTGTGTCCAGTTTATGCAACAGTCCAGGCAAGAGCAGTTTCTTGCCCAAATGGCTAACCAACTCTATAAGGAGCCTCTTCAATGCCCATCTTCCTCTTGAAGTAGATTGGTGCTGCCAGGAGCAGATGTGTCTCATTGTCATGAAAAGCCCTAAGTTATTAAAACATTTAAAATGCCATATTCTGTAGTCTTTGAAAGATATGAAGAATGTCTATCTAAAATATATCTTTATATATCTAGAAAATCTAACTAACATGACTACAAGCTTGACTATTATTGATGATTATCCATTAAAAACCTATATTTCCTAATTATACATTATATTTTAAATGAACTACAAAATCACAATACCTTAATCAAGATTAGAAATACATATACATAAAACAAAATTGACCTTAAAGTCCATACCAATGCAAATTATTCAGGTATATATGTCATATCCCCCTTTAAATATAAAAGAACATTTATAAACAATATTTGGGAATATTGGCACAGTTTTTTCTCTCCAAACTGCTCCGTGCTGAATGGGGTGCTGTTATCTAGGATTTTCATGGTATAACCTGGGTGGTAGGTACATTTCAGTCAGCAGTTGAGTCAAGTAATTTTAAGGTGTTCACTGCTGCAACCTTTCAGGAGGGTGTGGTCTATCATACAATATTGGGATAGAAGCAATCCACAGGGTTTCTTCCTCTGTGAAAACAAAAGGAGAACTTTCCCAAAGCATCATAACCTTAGATTCAATTTTAACATCAAGGTATTTCAAAATATCTACCTTGGATTAGTTCAGCAGCATTTATAAACAAATATCTTTTAGCAGCTGTTACTCTTTCTTCAGCATTCAACAATTCAAAGAGAGCATAATAAAATAGAGTATCAAGATTATCTGTGTATTTTCCATCTTTGTGCAGCTTTATTTTAACCTCTATTTTGTTTATTTTTACTTTTTGAGACAGGTTCTTTGTATATCTTTGTCCTGGAATAAGTCTGTAGACCAGGCTGTCCTTGAACTCACAGAGATCCACTTGCCTCTGCCTCCCAAGTGCTGGGGTTAAAGGTGTGTCCTACCACACCTTGAAGTCACAGAGATTTGTCTGTCTCTGCCTCCCAGGCATTGGGATTAAAGGTGTGTGCTACCACACCTTGAAGTCATAGAGTCAATTTACCTCTGCCTCCCAAGTGTACCACCACACCCAACTACTTCCTTTTTTTCTTTTTTACTTTTAAGAACTTTAACCTTTAGCTTGCATATATTTTTAACACACGGTAAAGCATTTAGAGGTTTTCTTTGTCTTTGAATCTCTCTTTACTGTATATCTCTCTTTTTCTGACCACATGAGTCTTTATGGAGAGGATTAAAAGCTGTGGCTTTGATGGCTAGACCCAGCCCATTCCTTAGCTTTTCAGCTGTAGTTATTTTTATTGCCACAACTCTATGGCATTTCAAGGTCCTTGCCAGCAAGCAAGCTGCAGCATTCTGCTCACAGACCACACTTAGTCAGATTGCCTGCCTGAAAGAGTCAGAGTTTGCCCTGGCAGGAAGGCCCAGAAAGCTGGCATTTTAAAATGGCACAGCTTTTTTTCCTGCTATGGCTGAAAACCAAAAAACATGTGGTCTGCTTTTTATCAACACTATTTAAGTGTTTCTTGTCAGGACCTCTTAAGAGCTGCAGGGATTTGCAGCTAAAGCTGAGTCAGGAAACCTCTCTTAAATGACAGTGTTTTCCTCTAGCAAGCAGAGCAGACCCGAGAAATTGCTGCTATGAAGACAACATTCTTTACTCTATTCTTTCCCAAGCTTTTTCAGGCTTTCTGTGGATTCAGTTATCCACGTCTGGGTGCCATTTGTAGGAGGAGTGGTGGGCTGCATTCCCACCTACCTCCCGCCCGGTTAGCTTTGTACCTGAAATAACAACACACAAACTGTATTCTTTTAAACACTGCTTGGCCCATTAGCTCTAGCCTCTCACCGGCTAACTCTCACATCTTGATTAACCCATTTCTATTGATGTGTGTAGCACCATGAGGTGGTGGCTTAGCGGGAAAGATTCTAGCCTATATCTGTCTCGAGTGGAGGAATCATGGCATCTGCCTCACTGCCTTCTTCCTTCCAGCATTCTGTCCTGTCTTCCCCACCTACCTATGCTCTTACCTATCAGGCCAAGTAGTTTTCTTTATTAATTAACGAATGAAAGCAACAGAGAGATAGAAGACCCACCTACAACCCCCCCCAAAAAAACCAACTCCCCTCAAAAACCCAAAAAACAAAAAAAAAATCACTCAGAACACCAAAAAACAAACCGAACCAAAAAACAACAACAACAACAAAAAAAAATAACAAAATCACATAGCCACTCAGTGTAGTAATTAGGGCGGCGGGGCTGCGTTCCCAGCACCCCGGCCGCCTGCTCGGCTAGCTTATGCCCCAAAATAATTACACAGACACTGTATTCTTTTAAGCACTGCTTGGCCCATTCTCTTCTAGGCTAATTCTCACATATTAATTTAGCCCATTTCTAATCATCTGTGTATGGCACCCCAAGGTGCGCTTACCAGGAAGATTCTAGCCTATGTCCATCCTGGGTCGGAGCTTCATCCCGGGAGCGGGGCATGGCGTCTCTCTCTGAGGTGTCTGCCCCGAGAGGAGAGCTGTCGAGTCTCTGACCTCACTTCCTCTTCCTCCCAGCGTTCTGATCTGTTTACTCCACCTACCTATGTCCTAACCAATAAAATGGGCCAGGGCAGTTCCTTTATTAGCCAATGACCTTCCTCCATCATTTCCCCTTTTTCGGTTTAAACAAAAAAAAAAAGGCTTTAACATAGCAAAATTACATATAACAAAACAGTCATCAAGTAAAAGTTACAATAATCTTTATCATAACTAAGGAAAACTATAACTATAACTAACTATTCTTAACTCCATCAAAGACTCCAGAAAGATATAATATTACCTAAGTAAACAAGAACTAAGAAACTTCAAACTCTAGAAATGACAAAGACATCTTGCTGCCTGGACAGTCACCCAAAGTTCTTTTGTACTGTTGGGGCATCCATCTTCAGCCTTCAGGCCCATAGTATCCAGCAGACATTTCCATGAAGCAGGAAAATTCAAAGTCATTTCAGTCACTATCTGTTGTGTCCTGCAAAATGTCTCGCAGACTCTTTCATGAATCAGGAACCCTGAAAGATCATCTCACCTTAGGCAAGTTCAGTAGTCCTCTCTCTGTGGGTTCTCTGTGTCCAGTTTATGCAGTAGTCCAGGCAAGAGCAGTTTCTTGCCCAAATGGCTATCAAACTCCATAAGGTGCCTCTTCAATGCCCATCTTCCTCTGGAAGTACATTGGTGCTGCCAGGAGCAGAGTGTCTCATTGTCATGAAAAGTCCTCAGTTATTAAAACATTAGATGTTCTATTCTGTAATCTTTGAAAGACATGAAGAATGTCTATCTAAAATATATCTACGCACATCTAGAAAATATTAACTAACATGATTACAAACTTGACTATTACTGATGATTATCCATTAACAACCTATATTTCTTAATTATACAGTACATATTTAAATGAACTACACAATCACAATACCTTAATCAAAATCAGAAATACATATACATATAACAAAATTGACCTTAAATCTCTATCAATAAAGCAAAATCTATACTAATGCAAATTATTCATACCTATATCATATCCCCCTTTAAATGTAAAAGAACGTTTATAAACCATATTTGGGAACATGGGCGCAGTTTTTTCTCTCCAAACTGCTTCCTGCTGAATGGGGGCGTCGTTAATTAGGTCTTTCATGGTATAACCTGTGTGCTAGTTTCATCTCAGTTGGCAGTTGAGCGAAGCAATTTTCTGAAGATGTTCACTGCAACCCTTCAGGAGGGCATGGTCCATCATACCAAATCGGAATAGAAGAAATGAACAGTGTCTCATCCTCTGTGAAAACAAAATAAGAAACTCCTTTCCAAAGTATCATATCCTTAGATACAAATTCAAAATATCTATGTTGGATCAGTTCAGAAGCATTTATAAACAAGTATCTTTTAGTAGCTTTTGCTCTTTCCTCAGCATTCAAACAATTCAAAGAGAGCACAATAGCATACAGTATCAAAATTCTCTGTTTATTTTCCATCTTTGTACACCTTTGTTTTAACCTCTATTTCGTTTATTTTTACTTTTAACTTTTTGCTTTTTGAGACAGGTTCTCTGTATCTTTGACCTGAAGTAACTCTGTAGACCAGGCTGTCTTTGAACTCTTAGAGATCCGCCTGTCTCTGCCTCCCAGGCATTGGGATTAAAGGCGTGTGCTACCACACCTTGAAGTCACAGAGGTCTATCTCCCTCTGCCTACCAAGTGTTGGGATTAAAGGTGTGTACCACACACAACAACTCTCTTCCTTTTTTTTTTACTTTAAGAACTTTAAATTTTAGTCTGCATATATTTTTAACACACTTCAAACCATTTAGAAATTTTCTTTGTCTTTGAAGCTCTCTTTACTGTATATCTCTCTTTTTCTGACCACACGAGTCTTTAATTTACCAAGCAATATCAGTAGGATTAAAGGCGTGGCTTTGCCAGCTAGATCCAGTCCATTCCTTAGCTTTCCAGCCTCATGGCGGATATACAGGCTGTAGCCATGTTTACTGCCACAACTGTATGGCATTTCAAGGTCCCTGCCAGCAAGTGAGCTACAACAGACAATACTCAAGTCCTCTCTCGGTAGCTGGCCCTCCTGCCTCAAACAGTCAGAGTTTGCCCTGGCAGGACAGCCCAGAAAACCGGCATTTTTAAACGGTGCAGCTTTTTTCCTGCTACGGCTGAAAACCGAAAAGCATGCGTTCAGCTTTTCGTCAACACCGTTTAAGTGTTTCATGGCAGGAACTCTTAATGAGCTGCAGGCTTCGCAGCTAAAGCTGAGTCAGGAAGCCTCTTTAGATGAGACGCTTGATTGCGTCTAGCAAGCAGAGTAGAACCGAGAAATTGCTGCTACCAAGAAACCAGGCACAATGCTTTCATTTTGTTCTAGAATTACTTCCCAAGCTGTCTCAGGCTTTATGTGGAAGCAGTTGTCCACGTGAGCGCATATGTAGTAATAGGGATGGCAGGGCTGCATCCCCAGCACCCGGCCGCCCCTACGGCTAGCTTTACCCAAAATAATTACACAGACACTGTATTCTTTTAAGCACTGCTTGGCCCATTCTCTTCTAGGCTAATTCTCAGTCGGCTAGCTCAGTCGGTAGAGCATGAGACTCTTAATCTCAGGGTCGTGGGTTCGAGCCCCATGTTGGGCGCCAACTGTAGTAATTAGGGCGGCAGGGCTGCGTTCCCAGCACCCCGGCCGCCTACTCGGCTAGCTTATGCCCCAAAATAATTACACAGACACTGTATTCTTTTAAGCACTGCTTGGCCCATTCTCTTCTAGGCTAATTCTCACATATTAATTTAGTCCATTTCTAATCATTTGTGTATGGCACCCCAAGGTGCACTTACCAGGAAGATTCTAGCCTATGTCCATCCTGGGTCGGAGCTTCATCCCGGGAGCGGGGCATGGCGTCTCTCTCTGAGGTGTCTGCCCCGAGAGGAGAGCTGTCGAGTCTCTGACCTCACTTCCTCTTCCTCCCAGCGTTCTGATCTGTTTACTCCACCTACCTATGTCCTAACCAATAAAATGGGCCAGGGCAGTTCTTTTATTAGCCAATGACCTTCCTCCATCAACTCAGGGCCCTCAAGCACTACCTGACCTATGATGGAGGTACTGGCAGGAGCCACGTTTATTACCAGAACTCTATGGAGTTTCAAAGCCCAGGTCACCACCAAGAGGCATGCTGTTGGCTATCCATGAACACCATTTAAGTGTTTGCTGGTGGGTTCTCTTAAAACAGATGCAAACTTTTTGCAGCTAAAGCTGAGTCAGGAAGCCTCTTTGAAATGAGACACACTGGCCTCTAGCAAGCAGAGCCCACCTGAGAAAATGCTACTACCAAGAAGCCATACTTAACTCTGTTCTTTTTGTGTCTAGAATTCTTTCTCAAGCTTTCTCGGGTTTTAAGTGGACTACTTTTCACGTTGGCACCATTTGTTGATAGAGGTTTCTGTCCCACCTGGTCCCACAGCTGTTCAGTCCCAAAGAAACACACAGAAGTCTACATTAATCATAAACTGGTTGGACTACTAGCTCAGGCTTCTTATTAATGCTTATATCCTACATTAACTCATAATTCTTATCTGTGTCAGCCACATGGCTTGGTTCCTTTTATCAGCAAGGCAGTCTTACCTTGCTTCCTCTGCATCTGGGTGACAACTGTGGATTGAGCCTTTCTTCTGTTCTGGTTGCCCCACCTACCTGGTCACGCTTCCTATACTTCCTACCTGGCTACTGGCCAATCAACAGTTTATTAAAGCCATACTTGTGGCAAATCTTTGCAGGGTAGAAGACAATTGTCCCACAACAATTTTGGGAATTCTTGTGCTGGCCAAGAATAGAGACTTACTTAGGTTGGCTTCTTTGATGGCATTGTTATGACATTTGTCCCTGGAGCAAGACCTTATGGGGGGGTGACTGTGGAAATGGATCATAATTCCAGAATCCAACATTTGCTCTATTCAAAATAGCTCTTCCCTTAGGTCATCACAACATCCCCTTGTCACACCAGGGCTGCTTTCTTATCAGGATTCCATTGTCCTCTATTTCTGGCCCCACCTTAACCATCTTTACTCACACATGTCACCTGCTCACCCACAGATGACTTGATTGTACATTAATATCATTTCTGCTTTTACTAACTCTGGCAAGAGGACTCTTGTGTCTTGGTGTGAGCATCATGGTTACTTGTTTCCAATACATCTTAGAGTTGTGACCTCTGTAGGGACCATAGGTAGAACCGAAGGGAAAAAAAAGGCATTCCTACGGTTCCACAGTGCCCAACAAATGACTTATAGATGGCTCCAGTCTAAGAATGAAACTGGGGCTACTTCACAGAGGACATTGAGATTCCTGAGTGCAGGTAATGCTTGTCATGCCCCAAGCCACATCCTCTCCCTTGTTTGATTAATTTATGTCTATGGTGTGGCACATCAAGGTTATTACTCTTTGATTTAATTTAATTTAATATTATTTAATGCTGTAGATATTTCTATGAAGACAAGGGAATTATTTAGCTTTTCTCAGGTACAACAGAATGGTGTAGAAATTAATGGTCTTCCTCCCTTGAGTCACTCTTAACCAACTGGGGAGAAATTTAGTGGGAGGGTATCCTGGCTGTCCTGTCTGTGGAGATGCACCCTTTCTAGCTCCTTCTCCAACAGCCTACAGAGGTAATGAGTTGTTAGATTACCATGTAGTTTATCATGTTTACCTGTTCTCTCTTACTTTCTTCACCCTCTACCCTGGCCTCATGTGGTAGTATCTTAAGAACAGCATCCATTTTTTTTCCTTCAATCTGTTGTGTTCTGTTACCAACCAACAGTCCTTACTATTAGCACAGACTCCATGAGTTGAATCCTTTGCCAGACTGCCTCCATGTCAGATATCAATAGCAGGTCTGGAGAGGCCACTAGAACTGCTGACAGGGTGACATGCTGCTGATGAATTTAAGGGCCACATGATGCCCCTTCTTGTGATGGCAATTCTCAGAACTGTTCTTGGAGCTTTTTGATGGTTTCATACTTATAATTAGAATTCAATTATAAAGGACACAACCCAGGAACAGTCCAATGGAAAATTTGCTAAGGGCAAGATTGTGGTGAGGAGAGACACACTGAGCCTCCATTCATAGGGGTTGCCAAGGCTCACTCTGATGCATGTGTGGCATTGAAAACAGGTGACAATCACTTAGATTTCTAAAGTAAAAAATAATAGAATGAATGTGCTGCCCACAGTGACCATTGAAATCATACACATCCTGGAAATCCTGATTAAGACTTAGGCCTGGGGAAGTGACTGGGTCCTGGTGCCTGCTACCCTGATGAGACCCGAGTTCGGAGCTTGAGAACCCAGGTCAAAAGTTGGGCATGATAGAATGCACCTGTAACCCTAAACCCTAAGCTCCTTAGAACTAGCTGGTCAGAAAGTCTAGACAATTAGAAAGTACTAGGTTCAGTAAGAGACCCTTTCTCAAAACCCACGGTGGAGAGTTGTAGTGGCAAATCAAATGTCCCACTGTCTGACTTCTACACTCTGCTTCCTACTCATCTTCATTATCTTCATGGCTTCCACAAATGCATCTCTGCCTCTCAGGCCCAAGTTTGCATCCACACTTTGCAGACGACTTTCCCAACTCTATCTTTCTGTCTTCCAACTTCATTGAACATCGGCCTCAGAGCTCTTGCTTCCCTGCTCGGACCTCTGGCCTTCCTCCCTTTTGCACTGAGAGGAAAGCAGTGTACTGCAGCTTTGCCACACACCGCTTGCAACAACACTGCTTTCTGCAATGATGCTTAATTGTAGGTTTTATTGACAGACTTATGTTATGCCCCCAGGAACCCGTCTTGAATCAATTAGAATCAATTAATCACACAGTGATTAACTTTAATTGTGGGATATTTCCTACACCCAGCAAATGTTTCAATTAATATTTTACCCCCCTGTGTTGACAAATGATCTATTGTACTTGAGATTAACTAAATGTTAGCATGGTCCCAATTAACACTGTATCACCAATAAAAGCTGCCTTGACTGTCAATACTGAACCAAATCTGTGATGGTCTATCATTTACAGTGCACGGCGTGTGTTATCTCAGTGCCACGGGGACTTGGCTTCTTGGTATAGATACTATGCGACCTAGCTGAAATAGGAAACTGCATTTAAAGATATTGTGAACCTTGAGTTTTTTTACTTTCTCTTGAAATGAAACCTTGACTACCTAGAAACGTCTCTTTTTCTCTGCCCTTTATTGCTGATCCCACAGTTATCAATTTATACATTTTTTTTGGTTTCTTTTGTTTGTTTGTTTGCTTTTTGAGACGGGGTTTCTCTGTAGCTTTGGAGCCTGTCCTGGAACTAGCTCTTGTAGACCAGGTTGGTCTTGAACTCGCAGAGATCCACCTGCCTCTGCCTACATGGTTTGTTTTATAAGTTTTTATAAGGTGCTTTCATATTTAATAGTTTATATAAAATGTAGCCCGGGCTGGCCTCAGACTTGCTGTATAGATGGCGAGGACCACGATTTCCTGAGCCTCCTACTTCCACCTCCGCTGAGGTCATAGTGCCTGGTGGAGACAGGGCTGGGATCACACCCAGGGCTGTGTGCACTCTAGGCAAGCGTTCTGGCAGCTGAAGTACCTTGCCTGTTCTTTCTCTCATATTTTCTTTGCCTACTCATTCACATTCTCCTCTACTTTGGATGCCTGTTTACCTAAGTGCTGTTGAACTGGAAATTCCAAACTGCATCTTTTGTTTTCCAATCTTCTCAAGATCTCTCTAATTAGGATATGTTGGTCTATTTCATATGCAAATACTGTTTATCTATGCCTGCACTGATAAGTAGTGGGATTATTTTCAACTCTGTTTTTAGAAACAATTAGGGATTGGATTTTTATTTTATTTTATATTATTTTTGTGCAGCTGAACTGGGTCATCTGTATAAAATCCACCCTTACCAGGCAAGCAGTGAGTCACAGGACAGATTTAAACTGCGTTCTGCATTCAGACATACTCAGTGAAGAAGGAGACAGAAGTCTGGGACCTGGAGTAGTTTTTCTTTTTTTTATTTCATTTATATTTTATTGAAAAAAATTTCCACCTCCTCCCAGCCTCCCATTTTCCTCCCTCTTCTCCCATGCCTCTCCCACTCTTCCCACTCCTGTCCCCCTCCCCCCACTCCTCTTCCCCTCCCTCTCCAGTCCGAAGAGCAATCAGGGTTCCCTGACCTGTGGAAAGTCCAAGGTCCTCCCCCCTCCATCCAGGTCTAGGAAAGTGAGCATCCAAACTGGCTAGGCTCCCATAAAGCCAGAACATGAAGTAGGATCAAAACCCAGTGCCATTGTCCTTGGCTTCTCATCAGCCCTCATTTTCCACCATGTTCAGAGAGTCCGGTTTTATCCCATACTTTTTCAGTCACAGTCCAGCTGGCGTTGGTGAGCTCCCAGTAGATCAGCCCCAGTGTCTCAGTGGGTGGGTGGAACCCTCACAGTCCTGACTTCCTTGCTCATGTTCTCCCTCCTTCTGCTCCTCATTGGGATCTTGGGAGCTCAGTCCTGTGCTCCAGTGTGGGTCTCTGTCTCTATCTCCATCAATCGCCAGATGAATCTTCGATGGTGATAGGCAAGATATTCATCAGTATGGCTATAGAATAGGGCCATTTCAGGTTCCCTATCCTCAGCTGCCCAAGGAACTAACTGGGGACATCGCCCTGGGCACCTGGGAGCACCTCTAGGTTTAAGTCTCTTGCCAAAACTAAGATGGCTGCCTTGATTAACATATATGCTTCCCTGCTCCCATATCCACCCTTCCTTTATCCCAACCATCCCATTTCCCCAAGTTCCCCCCATCCTCCCCTTCTCACTTTTCTCTCCCCATCTCCCCTTACCCCCATCCCACCCCACCCCCAAGATTCCAATTTTTTGCCCAACAATCTTGTCTACTTCCCATATCCAGGAGGGTAACTATATGTTTTTCTTTCGGTTCACCTTCTTATTTATCTTCTTTAGGATCACAAATTATAGACTCAATGTCCTTTATTTATACTTAGAAACCAATTATGAGTGAGTACATCCCATGTTCATCTTTTTGGGTCTGGGACACCTCACTCAGGATAGTGTTTTCTATTTCCATCCACTTGCATGCAAAATTCAAGATGTCATTTTTTTTTTACCGATGAATAGTACACTAATGTGTATATATTCCATGCTTTCTACATCCATTCTTCCATTGAAGGGCATCTAGGTTGTTTCCAGGTTCTGGCTATTATAAATAATGCTGCTATGAACATAGTTGAACAAATGCTTTTGTCATATGATAGGGCATCTCTCGGGTATATTCCCAAGAGTGGTATTGCTGGGTCCAGTGGTAGATTGATCCCGAATTTCCTGAGAAACCGCCACACTGATTGCCAAAGTGGTTGCACAAGTTTGCATTCCACCAGCAATGGATGAGGGTACCCTTTCCTCCACAACCTCTCCAGCAAAACTATCATTGGTGTTTTTGATTTTAGCCATTCTGACAGGTGTAAGATGATATCTCAAAGTTGTTTTCATTTGCATTTCTCTGATCACTAAGGAGGTTGAGCATGACCTTAAGTGTCTATTGGCCATTTGAACTTCTTCTGTTGAGAATTCTCTGTTCAGCTCAGTGCCCCATTTTTTAATTGGGTTAATTAGCATTTTACAGTCTAGTTTCTTGAGTTCTTTATATATTTCGGAGATCAGACCTTTGTCTGTTGCGGGGTTGGTGAAGATCTTCTCCCAGTCAGTAGGTTGCCTTTTTGTCTTAGTGACAGTGTCCTTTGCTTTACAGAAGCTTCTCAGTTTCAGTAGGTCCCATTTTTTCAATGTTCACGTTTGGGACAAGTCTCACTCTTGTATCTCCACAGAATGCTGCTGTCTCAGCCATGGGGACTTTCTGAGGGCACCATGGCTAACACGCTGGATTTGCTATGTTTTAGCTTGGCCTCTTCCTTGCTTTGGTTAATTTAAAGCATATAACATATGAGTTGTTATATATATAAAGACATATCCAACCATCATCAGGCAGTATCCAGAGACTGTAAATACATTGGCCTTTAGTACTGGGCAAAGACCAGGAGAGCTCACCCATCACTTTGGTATACATGATGGAGACATAGCCATCATCAGTGTGGAATATCTCAGCTCCTGTCATAGAAGTGAATAACACATGACTATTAATGATCAACCTCCCTAACTTCTACACTGATCTTGTTCAGGAAGCTTGCTTTGGAGGTTTGTGTACATGTGTGTCTTGAAGACACATGGAATTACAGAAACAGTTAAAAAAATTCTTTAGGAGCCTTTGAAACTTTGTATATCTTTTTTTAAGTTAGTTCTTTGAGAATTTGGGCAGTGTGTTTTGATTGTATTCACTGCCCAACCCACTCCTCCCAGATCCATCCTCCTTTCCCTACCGGTGCAACTTTGTATCTTCTTTGTACTTTACCTACCAGGTCCAATTTGTGGTTCTCGTATATGCATGCATGTGTGACCTTCCACTGAAGTATAGTCAACTTACTAGGGGTCAACCTACTAGGGGCAACACTCTTTTCACTTTTAATTCTTATTTCTTAAATTAAAACATAATCATAAAATCTTCCTTTCCTTCAATCTCTCCTGAGTGTCACTTCATTACTCCTTCTTAAATTCATGACCTCCTTTTTTCTAATTATTCTTGTTACACATTAATGCATATTATATATCCAAACATATAAACACAGCCTGCTGGGTCCACTCAGTGTTGTGTGTATATAATGTTTTCAGGGATGACTCCAGGTACTCAGTAACCAATTACAAGAACTCTTTCACATGGCTTGCTGTGGCTTATACTTGCAACTACCTTGCTGTATCAGGAAGACATTATTTCTTTGTATCCATCTACCCCCTCTTTAAAAATGATTCCAGAGCCTTGGGAGGAGGAATTGTGGTATGAGACATCCCATTTAGAGCTAAGTATCTCATGATCTCTTATTCTTTGTCTATGACCTGACTAAACACAGGTTCTTGGTGTGACACTGGTGCCAGATATGGATTTCATCTTGTTGAGCAGGACTTAAATTCAATCAGAAAATGGTTGGTTGTTCCACAATAACCATGCCACTATGGCGCCAGAGCAGCTCGTAGTGTTCAGAATTGGGCAAGACTGATGACTACTTTTCTCCTTTTCTGTGTTAGCATGCACAGCACCTTTTGGCATTATGAAAACTTGTCAGCAGGAATAAAATTTACAGTGAAAATTACTGGCTTGAAATGTCTGTTGACTTGATTGAGGTTTCTGTCCCACCAGGTCCCACATCTGTTTAGTCCCAAATAAATACACAGAGGCCTACATCAATTATAAACTGGTTAGCCTATTAGCTCAGGCTTCTTATTAATTCTTATAGCTTTTATTAGGCCATTATTCTTGTCTGTGTTAGCCACGTGGCTTGGTACCTTTGTGGTGAGGCAGTCACATCTTACTTCCTCTGTGTCTGGATGATGACTGTAGACTGCCTCTTTCCTCTTCCCGGAATTCTCCTGTTCTCGTTGCCCTGCCTCTACTTCCTGCCTGGTCACCCCTCTTATACTTCCTGCCTGGCTACTGGCCAATCAGCATTTTATTAAAAATAATACAAGTGACAGGATAAAAGACCATTGTCCCACAGCAAATATGTCAATGTTTTTATTCATTTATTTATTCATTTCATTAAAAGTCATTAGAATTTATTAAACAATGTTTTCTTTAAAATATATATTTATATCCATAAAATCCTTCACCAAAAATTATTATTCACAAAAACAAAAGTTCCTTCTGGAAGTAAACTCATGTGGCTACTGAGATGACAGGTATCTGCTGTGATACTAGAAACTGCTTCTTGCCCTTTCATTGGCAACCTGTATCCTATTGTTCAAACAAACAGAAAACAACCAGAAAGGTCACTAGAAAGGTCACTAGCTAGGCTCCATTGCACTTCCGTCCTTACGTAGGAAAGGCAGGTCATTTCCCTCCGTCCACTCTGCTAACCAGTAAGTATCCGACCTATAGCCACACAGCACTTGTGAGCAAAAATTCTGACCATCATGGTGCTTCACTTCCTGAGTGTGTCGTCGCCATCAGACAGTGGTCTACACTAGATCAAGGTTTCCAATTGCGCAAAGACAGCTCAAGTGTCAAGTAATCCCAGCCTGTTTTAGGGATTTTTGGGTGTTTGTTTCAGCCGCTGCAGACCTTGCCTTGTGTAGATCACCAGGTCCACCAGGCTGCTGTTGAGGGTCAAGATATGCACCTTTGTGCTGAGCTGAGCAAAGAATTTTTTATTCTCATTTGTAAGGGCCTCTGACTGTTCCCAGAGTTCCAAGGCTTTAAGGAGGTGGTTTGTGATGGTGAAATAGGCAAAGGTCTTGTTCTGGATGGTGACTGGGACACTGACGGTGGCCATCATCCCACCAGCACTTGACTGGGACCTGACAGATCTGGCAGGAGAAGGCACTGGGGAGAGGGAGGACGGAATACCTGTGCACAGAGAAGAATTGTTGAAGTGGTCACCAAGAGAGTGAGAATACTTCATTACTATGTCCTTTTTACAGCGAAACATCGCCATGTTCACCAGTGACTGGCAACGTAAACATAAAACGTCAAATATCTTTTCTTGTGCTGGCACCGTGGCATCCGAGAAGGATTTTAATGACATCGTGAACTTAATGAGGTCTGCAGTTTCTGAGTAGACAGCGTACGCTGCCTTTACTGAGCTTTCTGACTCCATGGCCATCCCACACTCAATTAAAGACAGGACAGCTTCCAAATATTTGAAGGCCTTTTTGATCTTGTTCGTCATTGCCGCTGCTTTACACTTCAACCTTTGAGCTTCCTTCATGTAAAAGTCAGCTTTCTGCATGTAAGGTTTCACTTGTGGCTTCCCTGGTTTACAGTTACCCTTTGGCGAAGAAGGCACTAGGAACGCGTTTGTGGCTTCTCTAGAAGACCCTTTGTATTCCGAGCCCTTGGCCTGCACTTTCGGCACTTTTCTGGGCTTGGGAACAGAAGAGTCCTTGTCATTGGCATTGGCACTGCCTGCACTTTTGGGAGGGTCCTGACCACAGGTGTCTACATCCGGCTTTGGCTTCTTGCCTGCAGTTTTGGTTGACTTCTGGGAGGAGGAAGAGGCTGACACAGGTGGCAGAGAAGGCATTTTGGAAGTCTCTGTTTTGGAAGATTCAGTATGGGAAGAGGAAGAAGAAGTACAATGTGACTGGACATCTTTCTCCCTTCTGATTTTCTTGCTGGCATGGTCTTTTTCTGAGTCGCTGCCCTTTCTCTTCTTGCTCAGTCTGCTGGAGCCATTGCAGTCTCTCTTTTCAGAGTCTTGCTTCTTATCTGCTTGCGGCTGCCTGTCTTCTGCTTTCCTAGGGCTGCCACCCTTCCCCAGGGGCTGGGGAATCCGAGTGAGGTGATCTAGGTTTATCTTCTCTACCAAACTCGTTGGTAGTGGAGAGTCCCTGAGCAGTGAGAGCAATTCGGTGTCTCTCTTTTGACCGTCTTCCCGGACACTTGCAGTTTGTTGGCAGTGGCTAGACCTGCCACTGCTGCCACCACTGCAGCCCTTACCACCGTAGGGTGGAGTGAAAGAGTTCCTGTTTAGAGCTTTGTCCTTTGGAGGCTGAGGGCCTGAGGGAGCCTGGGAACCCTTGTGCTTCCTTTTCTCCTTAGGGGCAGGCTCGGCTGCCTGATGGTTGGGCATAGGAGCTTCAGGCTTAGGCTCCCTGCCTTTTGCCTTCATCTCGGGTTTGTCTTTGGAAGTCTGATTTTTTGATACAGAAGGCAGGGGTCCTGGTTTACTTTCCACCTGGCCAGAGCCCTTGGCAGGTTTTCTGGGTTGTTTGGTTTCAATAGTTTGCTGAGGTGGGGACTCCTGTTGGGCAGGGGATTTCTGGCAGCTCCTCTCCTCAGGTTGGGGCCCTTCAGTGGGATCTTGGACAGCTTTGCTGGAACTCTTGGGGGGAGAGCCTTTGGACTCAGGGTGTAGCTGGTCAGTGTTGCAGTTTTCACCCTTATTTTCCGACTTTGCACTACTGGAATATGCTGACACCACCGGCTTGGGGAGAATCTGGGGAGCGCTTGGAGGTGCAGATAGGGAAGGAAGCTTCTCTGCAGCTTGTTCAATGTCGCTCTCTTCACTATCACTGAGCTGCAGGTCCTCCCAGAGTATGGATGTTTTTTGCTGGGAATTGGGATCAGGCTTGGGGAGAATCTGGGCAGCGCTTGGAGGTGCAGATAGGGAAAGAAGCTTCTCTGCAGCTTGTTCAATGTCGCTCTCTTCACTATCACTGAGCTGCAGGTCCTCCCAGAGTATGGATGTTCCTTGCTGGGAATTGGGATCCGGCTTGGGGAGAATCTGGGGAGCGCTTGGAGGTGCAGAAAAGGAAGGAAGCTTCTCTACAGTTTGTTCAATGTCGCTCTCTTCACTATCACTGAGCTGCAGGTCCTCCCAGAGTATGGATGTTTTTTGCTGGGAATTGAGATCAGGCTTGGGGAGAATCTGGGCAGCGCTTGGAGGTGCAGATAGGGAAAGAAGCTTCTCTGCAGCTTGTTCAATGTCGCTCTCTTCACTATCACTGAGCTGCAGGTCCTCCCAGAGTATGGATGTTCCTTGCTGAGAATTGGGATCCGGCTTGGGGAGAATCTGGGCAGCGCTTGAAGGTGCAGATAGGGAAGGAAGCTTCTCTGCAGCTTGTTCAATGTCGCTCTCTTCACTATCACTGAGCTGCAGGTCCTCCCAGAGTATGGATGTTCCTTGCTGGGAATTGGCATCCGGCTTGGGGAGAATCTGGGCAGCGCTTGAAGGTGCAGATAGGGAAGGAAGCTTCTCTGCAGTTTGTTCAATGTCGCTCTCTTCACTATCACTGAGCTGCAGGTCCTCCCAGAGTATGGATGTTCCTTGCTGGGAATTGGGATCCGGCTTGGGGAGAATCTGGGCAGCGCTTGAAGGTGCAGATAGGGATGGAAGCTTCTCTGTAGTTTGTTCTGTGTCGCTCTCTTCACTATCACTGAGCTGCAGGTCCGCACCGAGTGTGGATGTTTTTTGCTGGGAATTGGGATAAATTTTGGAAGCCGGATCGTATTGATTATGGCTTTGGGTTGCAGAACTATTGGGCAGAGGCTCCTTTGTAGGGAAAGGAGATCTGGATGACTTGGCCGTACTGGGTGTATGCTTGGTCTTGGCCGTCCTGGGTTTATGCTTGGCTGTCCGAGGAGGGAGCCACGAATGGGTCATTTCCTTCAGAATCTCCTCAATGCAGCGGACTTCATTGGAGAACAACTGCTCCACCGACTCCGACTGTGAAGATATCTTCAGTCTGGTGAGTTTGGCTTTGGCTGGCACTTTTACATCCAGTTTTTCGAAGTTCTGCCGACCATTGTCTTCCAGTGGTGGCTTCAGGCCCAAGGACTCACTGGGAGCCTGATTCTGACCCTCCGTGGGCCAGATACATGTCATGGGCTTCTGCTGCATTGCAACACTTTCTGAGGGGAGGGGTGGGGGTGGAAACGTTTGAGAAGAGGCCACCCCCAGTCTCGTAATTACCACTGAACTGGCGAGAGGAGGCTCGTTATCTTGAACCTTCACCTTCAGGTCCTTGGAAGACGTGTCTGCACAGTAGCCTTTATTGCTAGTGCTACTGCTGCTGTAAACCTTGCTGGTTCTTTGCAGTCTGGAATGTACAGGGGACAAATGGGACACAGGGGAGATTAAGGGTGAGAGTTTTTTAGCCGGAGCTGAGTCACCATCAGCTCTGCGGTCACACTTTTTGTGGTTTGAAGAGTGCCCCTCCTGACTGAGGCGATCTCGAGTCAGATGCTGTTTGTCGGGTGGACCATAGTTTTTGGCATGGAGACTTGGCACTGGCTCCATCCTTGGTGGTGCCATCTTTGAACTGTGGCTAATGTTACCAACAAAAGGTGATCCACGGGCAGAAGAAGTACCGAAAAGCTTGTGGTAGATGTGCGTGCAACAGGAGTTGGATTCAAGGCTCTCCTTGTCATGAAATGAAGGATATTTCGGCTTCCCCTGGCTGTCTTCAGAACCATTTGGACACTGAGTACAAGACATAGATCTCCATAACTCCTTCATCACTTCGTAGTCTCCTAGTATGTTCTGTATCCGACGCGACAACTCATCCCTGTTTGTAGTCTTGTACGGCTCTCCAAACAGTGGCATCTTTTCTGCAAACACCTCTTTCTCCGGGTGAGCTTCTTGGTTGCCTCTCTCCTTCTCTCAAATCCGAAGAAGGTTACTATTTTCACTGATGTCCTCGAATGCAATTAATGGCGGTCAGTAGAAGGTGCTCATTTTCCAGGCTCTCTGGTTCTATAGTTATGTCTGGGGTGTCTGTGTCACCTGCCTTGACCTGTTGAGATGCAGGGACAAGAGAGTTCGACTTTAGAATTGTGGGAGCCAATGGTACAGGCCACACTTTGGCGCGTGCAGGCTGTGGGCCAAGTGCCCCTGGCTCTGCCAGCTACCGATTTGCCAACTTCCTGCATTGGCCACCCAGAATACCCCAGGCCCAGGCCACGCCCTCCGTGCCAAGCCACGCCCATAGCTTCACCCCACCCCCACTTGGTCCCAAATGCCCACATTTTATGACTCAAGTATGTGGAGCTTTTGAATTTCCGGGGAGGTGTTTGCAGAAGGGTTAGTTGCTACAGAGGCATCTTTATGCTGTAGTCTCCCCATCTCTCCTACTTCGGTTCACATTCATTCCTTAAAGATTACTGAGGAGCAGGAGAGACTGCTCAGTGTATAAAAATAGTTGGTGTGAAAACAAGAGGACCTCAGATTGTCCTTAGCACCCGTTCAAAAGCCTAGCATAGACACACATATCTGTAACTCAAGGGTTGTGAAACATTTCCAAGCAGATTCCAAAATCTCAACGGTCAACCAGTCTAGCCCTAATAGCAAGCTTCCAGTTCAGTGAGAGACCCTGTCTCAAAAAATAAGATGGGATGTAGGAAGACACTTGACATCTGTCTCTAGCTCCTACATGTGTGTACATGGGTGTGTACGCTGCATGCACATGTGTGCATATACCACACAAATACACACATACACATACTTTATACATCATTAATTGAGCCACTACGGAGATCAAGAATTAGCCTGCAGGGATTCTATAGAGCCAGCCATGATGAATTAGGACAGAGGGAAGGAGTCAAGTGCAGTGTCTGTCTAGAGGAGAAAGGAATGAGAATCAGGGAGCATGAGTGCTGTACAGGGAGGTGACAGCTAAGCTGGTCTTTGACAAATGTGTAGGAGTTGAGCACACAGAGAAAGGAAGGAGTCTTAAGGACCAGAGAAGCAACTCCCTCCTTCCTCCCACACTCATACCCTGCCCCCTTTCCCTCCCACCCGGCCAGCAGTCAGAACACAGAAATAATCCTGGATCCCACGGGAAGAGGAGCAAATGCTCAACACTGTACCGCGAGACTGTGCCAGCTTGCTAAGCGTTCACCAGCAGCACTTGTGCCTGTGAAAAGCATTTCAAGGCTCATCTGTTCCCTAAATGAGATGTGAAGGCAGTTTACACCTCGTTTACAATTGCGCTGTTTTAAGGAACAGTATAGATGCTACTCCACCCAAGAAAAGAAATGAGGTCAGCTGCTCCCTTCTCTCTATGGAGTGCCTCTACACAACCCTCAGACCCTCCCAGGCACACAGGAACCTAAGCTTGGAGTTGAGCAGGTAAACCAGCCATAAGATAGGTGCTCAGAGCAGAGACCATTGGGTTCCTTTGATGTGGGGGATGGGTAGCCCTTCTTTAAGCCAGCACTAGGTTCATGGTGTCTAAGTTATTCAAATAGAATGCAGAGATTTTGAATGTCCACTTAGAAATTTCACTTTACACATCCTCTTACCTGAGTATGTGAGACCTCTACTAAAATCGTTCATGCTCCTCTCCTGTCATGAGTGATCTCTTAAATGAGCACTGTGGTGACATTTATTTCCACAGAGCCACTGTGCCATTCCAGAACTTCATATATACAAAACTAATAGTGTGCGCTTTTCTTTCGGGTCTGCTTTGTTTTGCTCACAGGACACGTGTGAGGGTTGTGTATGCTGCACTATGGCTCCAGGGCTCATCCCCTTGAATGATTTTTTAGGTCCTAAATCCTATCTCTTTTTTTGTGTGTCCTGATCCTGATTCTGATCTAGAATTCACTATAGTTGACAGAGCACAGTACATTTTCCGCCCTGGTCATTTACTTGCAGACTGTGAGGCCTTCTGCCCCTCTTTTGCCAGGGGAGAGATCATGTTGCCGTTTTTTAGCAAATTGCTATCTGTATATATGTTTCTAAGTTTTGTGCTTTGAAAGCACTAAGGCATAAGTTTTCCTTATTTTCCCACACCAAGTTTTGTTCCTTCGTGATTGTAGCTGCCCATCTCTGTAGCACGAATTCTAACTGTTCTTTATAATCAGTACCGAGTGTCAGAAGCAGGGGTTAACGCTAAAGATCAGAGAAACAGACCAGTAAGCCCCAAGTGAAACTCACCTCTATCCAAGCTCAGACCAAGATGGGTGATCCTCAGACTTCCTAGACGGAGCTGGGTCTCCACCAAATCTCATATGGTATGTTCAAATAGCACTTGAGGTCCTGCTTATATAGCTTTCTCTGCCCCGCCTTAAACTTTAATCCCTTCTTGACTCCACCTCCCTAATGCTGGGAGTAAGGGTGTGTGAATCTCAAACACCAGGATTAAACGTTAATCCACTGACTGGCTCAATCCACTGTTTCAAGTAGGCCGGATTAACCTTGAACTCCCAGAGATCTGTCTGCCTGTCTTGTGAGCGCTGGGATTAAAGGTGTGCGCCATTACTGTCTGCCCTCTATGGCTAACTTGCAGTAACCCTGCACTCTAACCTCCAGGCAAGCTTTATTTCTTAGATTACAAACAAAATATCAACACATATCTCCATGTCCTCTTGTGGCTTGACTTTCTCATGTTGCCATGCTAACGGCCTTACATCAGCCTTCCTCGGGACTGCAAATGTTTGCTTGTTTCAGTAGGTTACACAAAATGTCTCCTTACATTATTTGTATTCATTTTTCTTTTTTTCATTATTTGAGACAGGATCTCACTATACAGCCCTGGCTGACCTCAACTCATTATGCAGATAAGGTTGACCTTCAAACTCACAGGGATCATCATGTCTTTGTCTCCAGGCTGCAGGGATTGAAAATGTGGGCCAACTTTTATTACTATTTTTTAAAACATTTAAAATTAAAAGGACTAATTGCTCTTCATAAAACATTTATCACCCAGAGATACAAATTGAGCCAAATTCCATATTCTAGAAATGCAACTAAAACCAGAGGTAACAATAGATTTTGATTAAAACCACTTAAACATCTCTCCATTCAGTACTCAGGTAGCTAATGATGTATCTAGGTATAGGTTTTAAAGAACTGCTTTGAACAATTCAACATAAAATCATTTGAAATGGCTCTCTTGTTGTGCAATGGTAGACATACATGATAGAATACATTACTCTCAAAAGATTCTTTTTATGTACATTTCAAATGACATTAGCACTGCATAATTTGACTTTGGAATGTATCTCTAGAAATCCGTATTATTGGGAATCAATCTACCTCAGGATCCAGCAATACCACTCTTGGGAATATACCCAAGAGATGCCCAATCATACTACAAAAGCATTTGTTCAACTATGTTCATAGCAGCATTATTTGTAATTGCCAGATCCTGGAAACAAACTACATGTCTCTCAATGGAAAAATGGATAAAGAAAGTGTGGAATATATACACATTAGAGTACTACTCAGTGGTAAAAAAATAATGACATTTTGAATTTTGCATGCAAATGGATGGAAATAGAAAACACTATCCTGAGTGAGGTAACCCAGACCCAAAAAGATGAATATGGTATGTACTCACTCATTAGTGGATTCTAGCCGTAAACAAAGGACATTAAGCCTATAGTTCACAAACTTATATGCTTAGAGAAGCCAAATGACAAGGTGAACCCAAAGAAAAACATATATGGATCATCTTGAAAATTGGAAGCAGACAAGATTGCCGGGCAAAAGGTGGAAGCATGGAGGTGGGGGTAAGGGGTTGGAGTTGTGGGAAGAAGAGCGGGGGGGGGGGGGGGGAGAGAAGGGATTAAAGGCATGAGCCACTACTGCCCAGTGAAAATTTTTCTCCCCTTCCAAGAGAGTAGTATTCACTTTGAGCTAGCAATGAGTCCTGGTGAGCAAACAAACACAATAGAAGCTCCACAGATTCTTAATGGAATCAACAGGGATTGCCAGGGAGAAAGGGTTTTAGTAATCCTTTGTACCCACATGGGTGGGAGAGGGAGGCAGAGTGGTCATGCTAGGTTTTCTATCAAATTGTGCAGTGTAAAAAAATTCTCACATGGGGAGAGTCACCAATGACCTGGGATGTTTGGGGTTAGGGTTCCTGCATAATATAGGCCTTCTTCTGCTTGATTAGATGGAATATTTTGAGAAAGGGTAGAAGATTCATGAGTTCAAGAAAATATCCCCCAACAATATTATTGTCTGTCATAGTTTCCTTTCTATTTCTTTGATTAAATACCACTACCAAAACCAATTTGGGGAAGAGGTCTCTTTTGCTTACAGATCGAATCACCGCTTTTTATTGAGAGAAGACAGGGCATGAATTCAATAGGCATGAACTGAAGCAGGAATGCTGTGTACTGGCTTATTCCCCTTGAATTTATCAATTTGCATTTTGATACAACCTAGAACTACCTGCCCAGGTGTGATGGTTTAAAAGAAAATGGCTCCCAAAGGGAGTGGCACTATTAGCAGGTTTGGCCCTGTTAGAGGAAGTGTGTCACTGTGGGGGTGGGCTTTGAAGTTTCTTTTTCTCAAAATTCTCTCAGTGTAACAGTCAGTTGACTTCCTGTCGCCTTTGAGTCTGAAAGACCCTGGGGCTCAGCGTTACCACCCCTCCTCCTCTGGGAACCAGGAACCTGATAATCACCCACATGTACACTGGAGCTTTGGGTACTTTCCCCTGAAATTTTCCATCCCCTTTGTATTTTTTCTTCAATGGACCCAGGTCCTGGAACTGGGGTAAAATGACCTGCAGATGACCTGCCAGTGTTTCTCCTTGCTCAACCAACCCAGCAATCGCCATAGCAATGACTCATCATAGTTAGCTGACCATTAAAATGAGCTAGTCACAATAGTTGACAAATGACTTCTGCACTCCCCCTTTTGATTCTGTGGTTTTTCTCTTTAAAAGAAGCCTGTAATAGCTTTTTGGGATCCTTCTCCTCCTGAGGCTGAGGACCTTGATGTGCCAGTCAAATTAAATTCCCTTTGCTTTTGCATCAACTGCAGTGTAAGAGTGGTCTCTTGGGGTGCCCTTTCCTATGTAAGTGGCTTTAGGGTCCAACACATTGAGATCTAGGGCTCTTCGCCATGATACTGGGCTGATCCTCTGAAATTGTGAGTTTCCCCCATTAAATGTTTGCACTTACAAGAGTTGCCATGGACACGGTGTCTCTTCATAGCAATAAAAACCCAAACTAAGACACCAGAAGTAGCACCACCCACAGTAAACTAAACTGGGCCCTCCACAGCAATCATCAATCAAGAAAATGCCCCACAGACTTGCCCACATGTGAAGTTGATGGAATCGAGTTCTCAACAGAGGCTTTGTCTTCCCAGGTGTCTAGTTTAGTAAAGTTGGTAAAACTAGCCAGCACATTGCCCATTCTGCCTGCATGCACCAGAATATTTCCACAGTATTAAAAAGACTACTATTAGTAAATGAAAAATATTTCCTTCTCCTACTAATCTTTCCCTAAATACTTTAACACTAGTAAATGTGAGAGCTCAGAGGCACGGGATCCGCATGCAGGGCAGATTAAGATCTCTTAGTGTTGAATAAGAATACAGAAGCCTAAGGTTGTTTTCTAGCATTGCAGACCCAAACTCCATGTGTGTGCGTGTGTGTGTGTGAGTGTGTGTGTGTGTGTGTGTGTGTGTGTGTGATTGCCTTCCCACTTCTCTCTTCACTCTCATCAAAACAGTACTGAAATTAAGAAATCAGGATAAGTCCGAGTCAAGGTCACGAAATGTCAACATTAAGCAAAAACAAAAAACAAATTTAGAAAATCTTGGAAAGTTTCTCTTTCATATAAATGGAAAAGTTCTTAGATATGATGGGGGAAAATGTTGAGGAGTATCCTTAAGGAAGGCTATCGAAGTCTGGTTTCTGGACAAACTCATATAGTTTGCTAATACTGTACTTAATTTCCCATGAGTCTTTGCAAAGTCTACCAAAAGACAGCCTGTCCCAGCTGTTGGTGTTGCCAACACTAAAGGAAGACAAGCTTCTATGACCTAGTGGAAGCTACAGAAAGCAGGTCCATTCCCTGGGGATGGATAAGGTCATCTAAAGAGACTGAGGAAGTATGGATGTAGCCATCCAATGCAGCAGTCCCATTTGGTCTCACACTGCCTCTTTCATAACACAGTCCTTTCTGCTCTTGTTCAACACATTAGAACCAGATTTGCATTGGTTTATTTTCCCCAAGGTTGTGACAAATGAATCACTTCCCAGTGACTTACATCCTCTGAGACATACGGCCCAATTATTCTAAACTTTTTGCTTTTATAAAGGGACAAAGTTAAATGATTAGAATGACCATATAATTTGTTTTTCAAAACAAGAGCTTTCTGAGAGTAGAAATGAGAGCCATTAATAATTGTGCTTGGAGAAAGAACAAAATAGGATTACAGGGTCCTCCGCTTACAATAAAAATAAAAATATGTACCTAGCCGGGTCCACTGATTTATTGCAGTTCAAACTGAAATACACTCAATATCTAACACACATGGTTATATAATTTTTATTTTAATTTCTCCTTAAGGAGAAAATCACAATAATAACCCACTGAAAAATGTCCCATACCATTTGACACATAGTTTCTCCTGGGGTGAGATCATCATAAATGAAACTTAAATAAATGTTATATAAAACAATGAACAATGAAGCTCTTTGCAGAAAATAGATTTGAGAGCCTTCTACCTGTGAAGTAAATATTGCTGGAGCCTAGAAAAAAAGGAGGATGCCAAAATTTGTATGAAAAGAAAAGGTGTTGTGGGAGAGCAGGTACAAGATGCATGAATTGGCCCAATTCAATTATTTTGCCACATATATCTAAATATAATGCTGTACTTCATAAATCTATGAGCATTATTTGCCAGCTGACAGTTGATGGCTGTTGGGCTGTTTAGGACTGTGGTTACTGGTAGGTAGGTTGACCATGCCTCATGGGCATGCATCTGTTCATGGGTAGCACTAATTTGATTCAATCGTGGGAAAGGTATGTTGGAAAGCATGTGGGGGGAGTTAGATGGGAGGATTGAGAGTATATGTAATTGACATATATTATATACATACCTGAAATTTTAAGAGAATATTAAAAATATTAAAAATAAATTCCTAAAAGTGAAAAAAAAACACTGCTGACTAGTTTTTGTCAACACAAACTAGAGTCACCTGGGAAGAAGAGGGCCTCAGCCATGGGATTGCCTCAGACTGTCCTCATCTCCTCCCAGTCCCTCCCTACGTCCCCACCCACCCAACTCCAGACCTTCTTTCTGTTTTTAAAAAACAAGTAGGCCAATAAACAAACAAAAAAGCAAACAGACAAATGAAAACACAAAAAACACTGAGAAACGCATACACATGTAGACACACATACCCTATAAAAACACAAAATTGGAAGCCATAATAGATAAGCAAAAGACAATTAAAGTAAAAATTGGGAGGTATTTTCTTGATTGATCATTGATGTGGGTTGGTGTTGCTACCCTGGGCAGGTGGTCCTGAGTTCTAAAAGAAAGCAAACTCGGGGCAAGCCATTGGGCACAAACCAGCAAGCAGCATTCATTCATGGTCCCTGTCTCTGCTCCTCTTTGAGTTCCCTGACTTTCCTCATAGCTGGACTGTGATCAGAACATGTAAGCCAAACAAACTTTCTCCTCCTTAACTTGCTTTTGGTCATGGTGGTTACCACAGAAATAGAAAGCAGACTATGTCACTTGTCAAGTCTTCCTGCCTGGCTTGCTCACTATTCTCAAGATTTAGACCAGCCCCCATCTCTTTGGTGATACCATTCTGAATATCCTCAGCGAGATTTAGGAACTCCAGCTCCAGTCCTGGGTACCTGTCTTTATCTTGGTTTTGGTATTTTTTTCTTTCTTTTTGTTTTGTTTTTTGAGGCAGAGTTTCTCTGTGTAACAGTGCTAGCTGTCCTGGAACTAGCTCTTGTAGACAGGCTGGCCTTGAATGTACAGAGATACGCCTGCTTCTGTCTCCTGAGTGCTGGGATTAAAGGCATGCACCACCACCACTCGGTTGGTTTTGGTAATTTTTGTTGTGGTGTCTGACTCTGGAAGTTAATGTCTGATTCTTTCCTACCATCAGCACAGGGATGAGTGAATTGGTCACTCAACAGTAGAGCACTGGTTGTCACAGGACTTGTGATAATATCTATAACTCAGAGTCAGTCATGATGTGGGATTCCCTCTGTATGCTGTGAATAACATTGGTGAATAAAGTGTTGGGCCCTAAAGTCCAATCACCAAGGAAGAGTTGCCCCAAGAGGCCACTCTCACACCACAGTTGATGCAAAAGCAAGAGGAATTTTTATTTCTGCTGCAACAGAGGTCCCCCAGTCTCGGGAGGAGAGGGACCTCGAAAAGTTATTACAAGCTTCTTTTAAAAACTGCAGAACCAAAAGAGGGAGTGTAGAATCAAAAGGGGGAGTGCAGACTCAAAAGGGGGAGTGAATAAGTCATTTGTCAACTATTGTGATTAGCTCTTTTGAATGGTCAGCTAACTATGATGGGTCATTGCTATGGTGATTGCTGGGTTGGTTGAAAAAGGAGAAACACCTGCAGGTCATCTGCAGGTCGTTTTACTCCAGTTCCAGGGCCTGGGTCTATTGAAGAAGAAATACAAAAAGGATGGAGAATTCCAGGGTATTTCCCAAAGCTCCAGTGCACCTGTGGGTGATTATCAGGATCCTGGTTCCCAAAGGGGGGCGGCAGTTTTGCTAAGGTGGCCCAGAGTCTTTCAAAAGAAACTGCCTTGGTCTGTGGATGGGGCAGAGTAGAACTAGGCAGGAAAAACTAAACTCAATGCTGAGAAAAAGAAGGTGGATTCAGTAAGAGGCCATGTAGCCCTGCCAGAGACAGATGCTGAACTTTACTACAATCTCATGGTGATACACAGATTAATGGAGATACATTAATTTGAGATATAAATTAGCTAGAAATATGCTTAAGCTATTGGCCGAACAGCATTGCAAATATTATGGTTACTTTATAATTATTTCAGGGCTGAGAAGCCGGGAACAAACTTTTACAACGCAGTCATGTGAGGTTTAGCATGTTTTATTCTTTTCCTTAGCGTCAATTGCAATATCCACCACATCACAGCTATGTGAGGAAAGCATGCCAAACATGATGAGACAGATGCTTGAGCGGATACGAGGAAATCACCACATGTGTCTTTACTGGAGGCAACGCGTCTATGAGTACTCTGCAGATTTCAACGCCTTCATTTTTAAGATAAATTAATGCTCTCTAGAGATAGATGAGGGTTCAATACAAAAACTCTAGCTTTTTCAACATTTTTTGGACATCTTATTAGAGTTATATATTTCAGTTTTTAGACCTGTTTAGTGTTCTTTCACTTGTTCAGGGAAGGTGTACATCTGTGCTTCTTCGAAAGAAACCTCAGATCTGCCTTAAACTTCTGTAGATTGGTTTGTATTTGTGAATAGGTGCATTTCCCATATAGAGAAAAATCTGCCTCTGTGTTAACGACCTTTACAAGGCTGACTGATTGGAGCTTCTGGGTGTTGTGGAGAGCTGGAATTTTTCTTGCTTTGCTGCAACCATCCCCACCTATGTATTATTTTAGATGTATTTACTTTATCTTATGTGTACCTGCATGACTCTATCAGTACCATATGCAAACCTTCTGACCCACGAGGGGTGATGGTGGTCAGAAGAGGTCGTTGGATACCCTGGAACTGAAGTTAGATTGTTGTGAAGCATCATGTAGATGTTGGGAACCAAATCCAGGTCCTTTGGAAGAGCAGCCAGTACCCTTCCACCACAGATCCATGCTCCTGCTGCCCCCAGCCAAGGCATTTTTAAAGTACTTTGATTTATGGCTTTTTCCTCCTTTTTCTATTACTGTTAAAAATCTTACTTCCAGACAGTGGCGGCACACACCTTTAATCCCAGCACTCGGGAGGCAGAGGCAGGTGGATCACTGTGAGTCTGAGAACAGTCTGAGCTACACAGCAAGTTTCACAAAAGCTAGAGCTGTTAAGCAGAGAAACCCTGCCATGAGAAGCCAACCAACAAACCAAATAAACAAATAAACAAACTTTATGACCATGACATGGTTTCCACAGTGGGACCTGGGTTGAGTTCCTAGGCTATAGTTGCTGACTTTGGTCACTCGCCATAATCACTCATATTTGACTCCAGAATAAACTCTCCTTTGAGATGAAAGCTGTTTTAGTTGTTATTGTTGTTTTTATATTTACAAAAAAATTAATAAGAATCTTTTTTTGGTGAAACTTAGCATTGTACATTTGTATTTTGTTCTAAATATAATAGCATCTGTGATCAAACTCATTTCAGGGTACATGTCCATAAATCAGAACTCTCCTTTTCTTGCTCTCTGACAACTATTATTTTTACTGTAGAATTTTAAAACTTAATAAATAATAATCACAAAAACATCAGACATAGAAGAGCTCTGATTAAAAATATTTTGAATCCCAAGTTTGAAGAAAAAATCATTATTTTTGACTATAGAGTTTCAAAATTCATTTGAGAAATTATATATTTTTTTATTTTTTTATTTTTTTTATTATTATAACGGTTTTCTTTTTTTTTCTTTTTTTTCTTTTTTTATTGAGAAAAGGAGAAAAAAAACAAGTTTCCACCTCCTCCCAGCCTCCCATTTCCCTCCACCTCCTCCCCCCCTACGCCCCCTCCTCCCACCCTTCTCCCCCTCCCCCCACTCCTTTCCCCCTCCCTCTCCAGTCCAAAGAGCAGTCAGGGTTTTCTGCCCTGTGGTAAGACCTAGGACCTCCCACCTCCGCCCATATCTAGGAAGGTGAACATCCAAACTGGCTGGGCTCCCACAAAGCCATCACATTACGTAGGATCAAACCCCCGTGCCATTGTCCTTTGCGTCTCATCAGTCCTCATTGTTCGCCATGTTCAGAGAGTCCAGTTTTATCCCATGCTTTTTCAGTCACAGTCCAGCTGGTCTTGGTGAGCTCTCAATAGATCAGCTCCACTGTCTCAGTGGGTGGGTGCATCCCTCGTGGTCCCGACTTCTTTGCTCATGTTCTCCCTCCTTCTGCTCCTCATTGGGACTTTGGGAGCTCAGTCCAGTGCTCCAGTGTGGGTCTCTGTCTCTATCTCCATCCATCACCAGATGAAGGTTCTATGATGATATGCAAGATATTCGTCAGTATTGCTCAAGGATAGGGTCATTTCAGGTTCCCTATTCTCAACTGCCCAAGGAACTAACTGTGGACCTCAGCTTGGGCACCTGGGAGCCCCTCTAGGGTCAGGTCTCTTGCCAACCCTAAAGTGGTTCCCTTAACTAAGAATTGTGGTTCCGTGCTCCCCTGTCCAACCTTCCTTTATCCCAATCCTCCTGCTTTCCCAAGGCCCGACCTCCTTCCCTTCTAACTTTTCTCTCCCCATCTCCCCTTACCCCCATCCCACCCCACCCCAAGATCCCAATTTTCTCCCCGGCAATTTTGTCTACTTCCCTTAGCCAAGAGGATAACTATATGTTTTTCCTTGGGTTCCCCTTCTTACTTAGCTTCTTTAGATTCACCTATTGTAGACTCCGTGACCCTTATTTATGGTTAGAAACCAATTATGAGTGAGTACATCCCATGTTCATCTTTTTGGGTCTGGGATACCTCACTCAGGATAGTGTTTTCTATTTCCATCCATTTGCATGCAAAATTCAAGAAGTCATTGTTTTTTACCGCAGCGTAGTACTCGAGCGTATATATATTCCATACTTTCTTCATCCATTCTTCCATTGAAGGGCATCTAGGTTGTTTCCAGGTTCTGGCTATTACAAATAATACTGCTATGAACATAGTTGAACAAATGCTTTTGTCATATGATAGGGCATCTCTTGGGTATATTCCCAAGAGTGGTATTGCTGGGTCCAGGGGTGGGTTGATCACGAATTTCCTAAGAAACCGAAACACTGACTTCCATAGTGGTTGCACAAGATTGCATTCCCACCAGCAATGGATGAGGGTACCCCTTCCTCCACAACCTCTCCAGCAAAGGTTATCGTTGGTGTTTTTGACTTTAGCCATTCTCACAGGTGTAAGATGATATCTCAAAGTTGTTTTGATTTGCATTTCCCTGATTGCTAAGGAAGTTGAGCATGACCTTAAGTGTCTTTTGGCCATTTGAACTTCTTCTGTTGAGAATTCTCTGTTCAGATCAGTGCCCCATTTTTTAATTGGGTTAATTAGCATTTTGAAGTCTAGTTTCTTGAGTTCTCTATATATTTTGGAGATCAGACCTTTGTCTGTTGAGGGGTTGGTGAAGATCTTCTCCCAGTCAGTAGGTTGCCTTTGTGTCTTAGTGACAGTGTCCTTTGCTTTGCAGAAGCTTCTCAATTTCAGTAGGTCCCATTTATTCAATGTTGCTCTTAATGTCTGAGCTTCTGGGGTTATACATAGGAAGCGATCTCCTGTGCCCATCTGTTGTAGGGTATTTCCCACTTTCTCTTCTATCCTTTTCAGTGTGTTCGGGCTGATATTGAGGTCTTTAATCCATTTGGACTTGACTTTTGTGCACGGTGAAAAATGTGGGTCTAATTTCATTCTTCTACAGGTTGACATCCAGTTGTGCCAGCACCATTTGTTGAAGATGCTTTCTTTCTTCCATTGTATACTTTTAGCTCCTTTATCAAAAAGAGGTGTTCATAGGTTTGTGGGTTAAAATCCGGGTCTTCTATACGATTCCATTGGTCGACTTCTCTGTTTTTATGCCAGTACCACACTGTTTTCATTACTGTAGCTCTGTAATAGAGTTTGAAGTCAGGGATGGTAATGCCTCCAGAAGATCCTTTATTGTATAGGATTGTTTTGGCTATCCTGGGTTTTTTGTTTTTCCATATAAAGTTGATTATTGTCCTCTCCAGATCTGTGAAGAATTTTGATGGGATCTTGATGGGGATTGCACTGAATCTATAAATTGCCTTAGGTAGAATTGCCATTTTTACTATGTTGATCCTCCCAATCCAAGAGCAAGGTAGATCCATCCATTTTTTGGTATCCTCTTCAATTTCTTTCTTCAATGCCTTAAAGTTCTTGTCAAATAGATCTTTCACTTCCTTGGTTAGATTTACCCCAAGATATTTAATGCTGTTTGTGGCTATCGTGAATGGTGAAGCTTCTCTGATTTCCCTCTCTGCTTCCCTATCCTTTGTGTATAAGAGGGCAACTGATTTTTTGGAGTTGATCTTGTATCCTGCCACATTACTAAAGCTGTTTATCAGCTGTAAAAGTTATTTGGTGGAGTTTTGGGGTTCGCTTAAGTACACTATCATATCATCTGCGAATAACGAAAGTTTAACTTCTTCCTTTCCAATTTGAATCCCCTTGATCCCATTATGTTATCTTATTGCTATTGCTAGAACTTCAAGTACTATATTGAAGAGGTATGGAGAGAGTAGACATCCTTGTCGTGTTCCTGAGTTAAGCGGGATGGCTTTGAGTTTCTCTCCGTTTAATTTGATGTTAGCTGTCGGCTTGCTGTATATAGCTTTTATTATATTTAGGTATGACCCTTGTATCCCTAATCTCTCCAAGACTTTTAACATAAATGGATGTTGAATTTTGTCGAATGCTTTTTCAGCATCTAATGAGATGATCATATGGTTATTTTCCTTCAGTTTATTTATATGCTGGATTACATTGATAGATTTTCGTATGTTGAACCAGCCCTGCATCTCAGGAATGAAGCCTACTTGATCATAATGGATAATTTTCCTAATGTGTTCTTGGATTCGGTTTGCCAGTATTTTGTTGAGGATTTTTGCGTCGATGTTCATGAGTGAGATTGGCCTGTAATTCTCTTTCCTGGTTGAGTCTTTGTGTGGTTTTGGTATCAGAGTAACTGTAGCTTCATAAAAGGAATTAGGTAATGACCCTTCTGTTTCTATATTGTGGAATACATTAAGGAGAATGGGTATTAGGTCTTCTTGGAAGTTCTGGTAGAATTCCGCATTGAAACCATCTGGTCCTGGGCTTTTTTTGGTAGGGATGTTTTTGATAACAGCTTCTAATTCTTCGCGACCAACAGGTCTGTTTAGATTGTTCACCTGGTCCTGGTGTAACTTTGGTATATGGTATTTATCTAAAAAAGTATCCATTTCTTTTACATTTTCCAGTTTTGTGTTATACAGGCTTTTGTAATATGATCTGATGATTCTCTGAATTTCCTCTGTGTCTGTGGTTATGTCCCCCTTTTCATTTCTGATCTTATTAATTTGTGTATTCTCTCTCTGCCGTTTGATTAGTTTGCATAGGGGTTTATCAATCTTGTTGATTTTCTCCAGGAACCAGCTTTTTGTTTCATTGATTCTTTGGATTGTTTTCTGTGTTTCTATTTTGTTGATTTCAGCCCTCAGTTTGATTATTTCCAATCTTCTACTCCTCCTAGGTGAGTCTGCTTCTTTTTTTTCTAGAGCTTTCAGGTGGGCTGTTAAGTCTTCAATATGTGCTTTCTCTGTTTTCTTTAAGTGGGCACTTAGTGCGATGAACTTTCCTCTTAGCACTGCTTTCATAGTGTCCCATAAGTTCGAGTATGTTGTTTCTTTATTTTCATTGAATTCAAGGAAGACTTTAATTTCTTTCTTTATTTCTTCCTTAATCCAGGTATGGTTCAGAAGTTGACTGTTCAGTTTCCATGAGTTTGTAGGCTTTCTGGGGGTAGCATTGTTGTTGAATTCTAACTTTAATCCATGGTGATCTCATAAGACACAGGTGGTTACTAATAATTTTTTGTAACTGTGTAAGTTAGCTTTGTTACCGAGTATGTGGTCAATTTTCGAGAAGGTTCCATGAGCTGCAGAGAAGAAGGTATATTCTTTCCTCTTCGGGTGGAATAATCTATAGATGTCTGTTAAGTCCATTTGCTTCATTACCTCCATCAATTCTCTAATTTCTCTGTTAGGTTTCTGTTTGATTGACCTGTCCATTGGTGAGACAGGAGTGTTGAAGTCTCCTACTATTAGTGTGTGTGGTTTGATGGCTGCCTTGAGTTTTAGTAATGTTTCTTTTACATACGTGGGCGCTTTTATATTCGGGGCATAGATATTCAGGATTGAGACTTCATCCTGATGAATTGTTCCTGTTATGAGTATAAAATGTCCTTCTCCATCTCTTCTGATTGATTTAAGTTTGAAGTCAACCTTGTTAGAAATTAGTATGGCCACACCTGCTTGTTTCTTAGATCCATTTGCTTGATAAGCCTTTTCCCAGCCCTTTACTCTGAGTAGGTGCCTGTCTTTGTGGTTGAGGTGTGTTTCTTGTAGACAGCAGAACGTTGGATCCTGTTATCGTATCCAATCCCTTAGCCTGTGCCTTTTTATAGGTGAGTTTAGCCCATTGACATTAAGTGATATTAATGACCAGTGGTTGTTAACTCCGGTCACTTTTTTAGTAGTAGGGTTTGTGTGTTTCCCTTCTTTGAGTTGCGCTGGTGAAAGGTCTCTAGATGACTGAGTTATTGTGGGCATTGTTGGACTCCTTGGTTAGTGATTTTCCTTCTATAATTTTCTGTACGGCTGGATTTGTGGCTACGTATTGTTTGAATTTGTTTTTATCCTGGAAAATTTTGTTTTCTCCATTTATAGTGAACGAAAGCTTGGCTGGATATAGTAGTCTGGGCTTGCATCCATGATCTCTTAGTTTTTGCAGTACATCTATCCAGGACCTTCTGGCTTTCATGGTTTCCATAGAGAAGTCAGGTGTAAGTCTGATAGGTTTACCTTTATAAGTAACTTGGCCTTTTTCCTTTGCGGCTCTTAATATTCTTTCTTTATTCTGTATATTTTGTGTTTTGATTATTATATGGCGAGGGGATGTTTTTTTTTGATCCAGCCTATTTGGTGTTCTGTATGCTTCTTAAACCTTCATAGGTACCTCTTTCTTCAGGTTGGGAAAGTTTTCTTCTATAATTTTATTAAGTATATTTTCTGTACCGTTGAGCTGCACTTCTTCTCCTTCTTCTACTCCAATTATTCTTAGGTTTGGTCTTTTTTGTGTGTCCCAAATTTCCTGAATGTTTTGTGATGAGAATTTGTTGGTTTTGCGGTTTTCTTTGATCAGTGTGTTTATTTTCTCTATGGTATCTTCAGTGTCTGATAGTCTCTCTTCTATCTCTTGTAATCTGTTGTTAGTACTTGTTTCTGTCATTCCTGTTCATTTACCCAGATTTTCCATCTCCATTCTTCCCTCGGTTTGTGCTTTCTTCATTGCTTCCATTTCATTCTTCATGTCTTGAAACGCTTCCCTAACCTGTTTGATTGCTTTTTCTTGTTTCTCTTGGTTTTCTTGTGTGTCTTTGAGCGATTTATTCATTTCCTCTACCTTTTTGTTTGTAATCTCTAATTGTTTATGGCAGTTTTTCACCTCCTGTTTAAGGTCCTCTATTATTTTCATATAGTTCACTTTTGAGTCGATTTCTTCTATTTCTTCAGGAGTAGGGTGTACAATTCTTCTTATTTCGGGATCCCTGGTTTCTGGTGGTGTCATGTTGCCTTTCAGATTGTTGGAGGAATTCTTGTATTGGTGCCTTCCCATCTCTTCCTTCAAATGGAGCCGGGAGAGGCCTGGTCTCTTGGTCCAGTCTTTGCTGTGATTGACTCTCAGGGTATATCTCGTCAGTGTAGAAGCAGGAACCGTTCCCGTCCAGATGGGATTCCTCAGCAACCGTCCTGATGGGATTCCTCAGCAACTAAACAGGGCCGCTGGTAGCCCAATGATCCAGGGCCAACAGGATGAATGGAGCAAGTCAGAAATTATATATATTTAATAAAAATTAAAATTACCGTGTTAATTTTTCTATAATACTTCTTATTATACTGTACGTGTACCAGAAATGTCATGTTCTTAGATTTTTAATTGTTAATTATAGTATTTGAGGATTCTGATATAATTAAATATTAATCGATCATTAGACATCTGCTTTGTCTGGTAAAGAACATGGAAGACTGAAGTCTCTAATCTCATCTGATTTTCTTGTTGGCTTATTTCTCGATAATATGGTTAAAGACTGGATTGTTTTGAGATTTATTTTTACAAATTTTAATTGATGTGTATGTACATATGTGGGTGTTTGTGTGTGTGACTGCAGTTGCTCATGGAGTCCAGACTGTGAGCTATACAATATGGGTTCAGAGAACCCAACCCAGGTCCCATACAGGTATAAGTACTATTACCTACCAAACCATCTCTCCTATCCACACTATATACTTTGGAAAGAAGCTGTGTTATCTAGCACAAGTTTCATTTAAAAGAACCCACAAGTCACTCTTCCACCAGCTTGCAATGGAAGAAACTTCCCACCTGTGTTATCCAGTTTTGCTACTCTCACATTTTCAGTTGGGCATTTTGTTAGAACAACGAAGAAAAGAATTGATACAGTATAGGATAAAAATGGAATAGAAGGAGGGGGGACTCGCAAGATGGTTCAGAGGGCAAAGACACTTGCTGTGTGAGCTTGGTGACCTGGGTTTGATCTCTAGAACCCATGAAAAGGTGTAAGGAGGGAATGGACAATAATACGGAGCTGTCCTCTCATTTTCACATATTTACCTGTTCACTGTCCCATCTTTCCCCGTCTCTCTGTCTGTTGAGGGAGCTGCGGGCCTGCGTTACTGCCACACAGGTCCCAGCCGGCTGCCTAGCTTATGCCCCAAAATAACAACACACAAACTCTATTCATTTAAACACTGCTTAGCCCACTAGCTCTTGCCTCTTATGGGCTAATTCTCATTGTTTTGCCTAACCCATTTTTAGTAATCTGTGTAGCACCAGTCTTACCGGGAAAGATTCAGCATTTCTGACCTAGCAGCTAGCTTCAACACGTCTGCCCGGGAGAGGGGAGCATGGCGTCTGAGCTCACTTCCTCTTCCTCCCAGTATTCTGTTCTGTTTACTCCACCCACCTATGTTCTAACCTATGAGGGCCAAGCAGTTTCTTTATTTACCAATGACATTCCTCCATCATTTCCCCTTTTTCTGTTTAAACAAAAAAAAGGAAGGCTTTAACTTTAACATAGCAAAATTACATATATCAAAACACTTATAAAGCAAGAATTACAGTTACAATATTTACATCTACTTTATCTTTTATCATAACAAAGTAAAACAACTATAATAACTATCTATCTATTCTTCAACTCGATCAAAGACTCCAGAAGGATATAATATTTCCTAAGTAATGAGAAGTAAGCAACTTAAAAAACTCTAGAAATCACAGAGACATCTCACTGCCTGGACAGTCACCCAAAGTTTCTCTGTACCACTGGGGCATCCATCTTCAGCCTACAGCCTATATCCAGCAGACATTTCCATGAAGCAGGAAATTTCAAAGGCGGTTCAGTCACTCTCTGCTGTGTCCTGCAGAATGTCGTGCAGACTCTTTAATGAATCAGAAACCCTGACAGATCATCTCACCTTTAGGCAAGTTCAGCAGTTCTCTCTCTGCCGGTTCTCTGTGTCCAGATTATGCAACAGTCCAGGCAAGAGCAGTTTCTTGCCCAAATGGCTAACCAACTCCATAAGGAGCCTCTTCAATGTCGATCTTCCTCTTGAAGTAGATTGGTGCTGCCAGGAGCAGATGTGTCTCATTGTCATGAAAAGCCCTAAGTTATTAAAACATTTAAAATGCCATATTCTGTAGTCTTTGAAAGATATGAAGAATGCCTATCTGAAATATATCTATTCACATCTAGAAAATCTAACTAACATGACTACAAGCTTGACTATTATTGATGATTATCCATTAACAACCTATATTTCCGAATTATACATTATATTTTTAATGAACTACACAATCACAATACCTTCATCAAGATTAGAAATACATATACACATAACAAAATTGACCTTAAAATCCATACCAATGCAAATTATTCATATATATATATATATATATATATATATATATATATATATATATCATCCCCCTTTCAATAAAAAAGAACATTTATTTTTTTTTCTTTTAAACGATTTTTTTATTGAGAAAAGGAGAAAAAAAAACAAGTTTCCACCTCCTCCCAGCCTCCCATTTCCCTCCCCCTCCTCCCCCCCTAGGCCCCCACCTCCAACCCTTCTCCGCCTCCCCCCACTCCTTTCCCCCTCCCTCTCCAGTCCAAAGAGCAGTCAGGGTTTTCTGCCCTGTGGTAAGACCTAGGACCTCCCCCCTCCGTCCATATCTAGGAAGGTGAACATCCAAACTGGCTGGGCTCCCACAAAGCCATCACATTACGTAGGATCAGAAGCCCGTGCCATTGTCCTTTGCGTCTCATCAGCCCTCTCATCAGAGCACTGGACCTCTGTCTCTAAAAGAACATTTATAAACAATATTTGGGAATATTGGCACAGTTTTTTCTCTCCAAACTGCTTCGTGCTGAATGGGGTGCTGTTATCTAGGATTTTCATGGTATAACCTGGGTGGTAGGTACATTTCAGTCAGCAGTTGAGTCAAGTAATTTTAAGGTGTTCACTGCTGCAACCTTTCAGGAGGGTGTGGTCTATCATACAATATTGGGATAGAAGCAATCCACAGGGTTTCTTCCTCTGTGAAAACAAAAGGAGGACTTTTCCAAAGCATCATAACCTTAGATCCAATTTTAACATCAAGGTATTTCAAAATATCTACCTTGGATTAGTTCAGCAGCATTTATAAACAAATATCTTTTAGCAGCTATTGCTCTTTCCTCAGCATTCAAACAATTCAAAGAGAGCATAATAAAATACAGTATCAAGATTATCTGTGTATTTTCCATCTTTGTTCAGCTTTATTTTAACCTCTATTTTGTTTATTTTTACTTTTTGAGACAGGTTCTTTGTATATCTTTGTCCTGGAATAAGTCTGTAGACCAGGCTGTCCTTGAACTCACAGAGATCCACTTGCCTCTGTCTTCCAAGTGCTGGGGTTAAAGGTGTGTCCTACCACACCTTGAAGTCACAGAGATTTGTCTGTCTCTGCCTCCCAGGCATTGGGATTAAAGGTGTGTGCTACCACACCTTGAAGTCATAGAGTCAATCTACCTCTGCCTCCCAAGTGTACCACCACACCCAACTACTTCCTTTTTTTCTTTTTTACTTTTAAGAACTTTAATCTTTAGCTTGCATATATTTTAAACACACGGTAAAGCATTTAGAGGTTTTCTTTGTCTTTGAATCTCTCTTTACTGTATATCTCTCTTTTTCTGACCACATGAGTCTTTATGGAGAGGATTAAAGCTGTGGCTTTGACGACTAGACCCAGCCCATTCCTTAGCTTTTCAGCTGTAGTTATTTTTATTGCCACAACTCTATGGCATTTCAAGGTCCTTGCCAGCAAGCAAGCTGCAGCATTCTGCTCACAGACCACACTTAGTCAGATTGCCTGCCTGAAAGAGTCAGAGTTTGCCCTGGCAGGAAGGCCCAGAAAGCTGGCATTTTAAAATGGCACAGCTTTTTTTCCTGCTATGGCTGAAAACCAAAAAGCATGTGGTCTGCTTTTTATCAACACTATTTAATTGTTTCTTGTCAGGACCTCTTAGAGTTGCAGGGATTTGCAGCTAAAGCTGAGTCAGGAAACCTCTCTTAAATGACAGCGTTTTCCTCTAGCAAGCAGAGCAGACCCGAGAAATTGCTGCTATGAAGACAACATTCTTTACTCTATTCTTTCCCAAGCTTTTTCAGGCTTTCTGTGGATTCAGTTATCCACGTCTGGGTGCCATTTGTAGGAGGAGTGGTTGGCTGCATTCCCACCTACCTCCCGCCCGGCTAGCTTTGTACCTGAAATAACAACACACAAACTGTATTCTTTTAAACACTGCTTGGCCCATTAGCTCTAGCCTCTTACCGGCTAACTCTCACATCTTGATTAACCCATTTCTATTGATGTGTGTAGCACCATGAGGTGGTGGCTTAGCGGGAAAGATTCTAGCCTATATCTGTCTCGGGTGGAAGAATCATGGCATCTGCCTCACTGCCTTCTTCCTTCCAGCATTCTGTTCTGTCTTCCCCACCTACCTATGCTCTTACCTACCAGGCCAAGCAGTTTTCTTTATTAATTAATGAATGAAAGCAACAGAGAGATAGAAGACCCACCTACAACCCCCCCCCAAAAAAAACCAACTCCCCTCAAAAAACCCAAAAAACAAAAAAAAAAATCACTCAGAACACCAAAAAACAAACCGAACCAAAAAACAACAACAACAAAAAAAAATAAGAAAATCACATAGCCACTCAGGGCCCTCAAGAACTATCTGACCTATGATGGAGGTACTGGCAGGAGCCACGTTTATTACCAGAACTCTATGGAGTTTCAAAGTCCAGGTCACCACCAAGAGGCATGCTGTTGGCTATCCATAAACACCATTTAAGTGTTTGCTGGTGGGTTCTCTTAAAACAGATGCAAACTTTTTGCAGCTAAAGCTGAGTCAGGAAGCCTCTTTGAAATGAGACACGCTTGCCTCTAGCAAGCAGAGCCCACCTGAGAAAATGCTACTACCAAGAAGCCATTCTTAACTCTGTTCTTTTTGTGTCTAGAATTCTTTCTCAAGCTTTCTCGGGTTTTAAGTTGACTACTTTTCACGTTGGCACCATTTGTTGATAGAGGTTTCTGTCCCACCTGGTCCCACAGCTGTTCAGTCCCAAAGAAACACACAGAAGTCTACATTAATCATAAACTGGTTGGCCTATTAGCTCAGGCTTCTTATTAATGCTTATATCCTACATTAACTCATAATTCTTATCTGTGTCAGCCACATGGCTTGGTTCCTTTTATCAGCAAGGCAGTCTTACCTTGCTTCCTCTACATCTGGGTGACAACTGTGGACTGAGCCTTTCTTCTGTTCTGGTTGCCCCACCTACCTGGTCACGCTTCCTATACTTCCTACCTGGCTACTGGCCAATCAACAGTTTATTAAAGCCATACTTGTGGCAAATCTTTGCAGGGTAGAAGACAATTGTCCCACAACAGTTTTGGGAATTCTTGTGCTGGCCAAGAATAGAGACTTACTTAGGTTGGCTTCTTTGATGGCATTGTTATGACATTTGTCCCTGGAGCAAGACCTTATGGGGGTGACTGTGGAAATAAATCATAATTCCAGAATCCAACATTTGCTCTATTCAAAATAGCTCTTCCCTTAGGTCATCACAACATCCCCTTGTCACACCAGGGCTGCTTTCTTATCAGGATTCCATTGTCCTCTATTTCTGGCCCCACCTTCCCCATCTTTACTCACACATGTCACCTGCTCACCCACAGATGACTTGCTTATACATTAATATCATTTCTGCTTTTACTAACTCTGGCAAGAGGACTCTTGTGTCTTGGTGTGAGCATCATGGTTACTTGTTTCCAATACATCTTAGAGTTGTGACCTCTGTAGGGACCATAGGTAGAACCGAAGGGGAAAAAAAAGGCATTCCTAAGGTTCCACAGTGCCCAACAAATGACTTATAGATGGCTCCAGTCTAAGAATGAAACTGGGGCTACTTCACAGAGGACATTGAGATTCCTGAGTGCAGATAATGCTTGTCATGCCCCAAGCCACATCCTCTCCCTTGTTTGATTAATTTATGTCTATGGTGTAGCACATCAAGTTTATTACTCTTTGATTTAATTTAATATTATTTAATGCTGTAGATATTTCTATGAAGACAAGGGAATTATTTAGCTTTTCTCAGGTACAACAGAATGGTGTAGAAATTAATGGCCTTTCTCCCTTGAGTCACTCTTAACCAACTGGGGAGAAATTTAGTGGGAGGGTATCCTGGCTGTCCTGTCTGTGGAGATGCACCATTTCTAGCTCCTTCTCCAACAGCCTACAGAGGTAATGAGTTGTTAGATTACCATATAGTTTATCATGTTTACCTGTTCTCTCTTACTTTCTTCACCCTCTACCCTGGCCTCATGTGGTAGTATCTTAAGAACAGCATCCATTTTTTTTCTTTCAATCTCTTGTGTTTTGTTACCAACGAAGAGTCCTTACTATTAGCACAGACTCCATGAGTTGAATCCTTTGCAAGACTGCCTCCATGTCAGATATCAATTGCAGGTCTGGAGAGGCCCCTAGAACTGCTGACAGGGTGACATGCTGCTGATGAATTTAAAGGCCACATGATGCCCCTTCTTGTGATGGCAATTATCAGAACTGTTCTTGGAGCTTTTTGATGATTTCATACTTATAATTAGAATTCAATTATAAAGGACACAACCCAGGAACAGTCCAATGGAAAATTTGCTAAGGGCAAGATTGTGGTGAGGAGAGACACACTGAGCCTCCATTCATAGGGGTTGCCAAGGCTCACTCTGATGCATGTGTGGCATTGAAAACAGGTGACAATCACTTAGATTTCTAAAGTAAAAAATAATAGGATGGATGTGCTGCCCACAGTGACCATTGAAATCATACACATCCTGGAAATCCTGATTAAGACTTAGGCCTGGGGAAGTGACTGGGTCCTAGTGCCTGCTACCCTGATGAGACCCGAGTTCGGAGCTTGAGAACCCAGGTCAAAAGTTGGGCATGATAGAATGCACCTGTAACCCTAAACCCTAAGCTCCTTAGAACTAGCTGGTCAGAAAGTCTAGACAATTAGAAAGTACTAGGTTCAATGAGAGACCCTTTCTCAAAACCCACGGTGGAGAGTTGTAGTGGCAAATCAAATGTTCCACTGTCTGACTTCTACACTCTGCTTCCTACTCATCTTCATTATCTTCATGGCTTCCACAAATGCATCTCTGCCTCTCAGGCCCAAGTTTGCATCCACACTTTGCAGACGACTTTCCCAACTCTATCTTTCTGTCTTCCAACTTCATTGAACATCGGCCCCAGAGCTCTTGCTTCCCTGCTCGGACCTCTGGCCTTCCTCCCTTTTGCACTGAGAGGAAAGCAGTGTACTGCAGCTTTGCCACACACCGCTTGCAACAACACTGCTTTCTGCAATGATGCTTAATTGTAGGTTTTATTGACAGACTTATGTTATGCCCCCCCAGGCACCCATCTTGAATCAATTAGAATCAATTAATCACACTGTGATTAACTTTAATTGTGGGATATTTCCTACACCCAGCAAATGTTTCAATTAATATTTTACCCCCTGTGTTGACAAATGATCTATTGTACTTGAGATTAACTAAATGTTAACATGGTCCCAATTAACACTGTATCACCAATAAAAGCTGCCTTGACTGTCAATACTGAACCAAATCTGTGACGGTCTATCATTTACAGTGCACGGCGTGTGTTATCTCAGTGCCACGGGGACTTGGCCTCTTGGTAAAGATACTATGTGACCTAGTTGAAATAGGAAACTGCATTTAAAGTTATTGTGAACCTTGAGTTTTTTTACTTTCTCTTGAAATAAAACCTTGTCTACCTAGAAACATCACTTTTTCTGCCCTTTATTGCTGATCCCACAGTTATCAATTTATACATATTTTTGGTTTCTTTTGTTTGTTTGTTTGCTTTTTGAGACAGAGTTTCTCTGTAGCTTTGGAGCCTGTCCTGGAACTAGCTCTTGTAGACCAGGTTGGTCTTGAACTCGCAGAGATCCACCTGCCTCTGCCTACATGGTTTGTTTTATAAGTTTTTATAAGGTGCTTTCATATTTAATAGTTTATATAAAATGTAGCCCGGGCTGGCCTCAGACTTGCTGTATAGATGGCGAGGACCACGATTTCCTGAGCCTCCTACTTCCACCTCCGCTGAGGTCATAGTGCCTGGTGGAGACAGGGCTGGGATCACACCCAGGGCTGTGTGCACTCTAGGCAAGCTTCTGGCAGCAGAAGTACCTTGCCTGTTCTTTCTCTCATATTTTCTTTGCCTACTCATTCACAGTCTCCTCTACTTTGGATGCCTGTTTACCTAAGTGCTGTTGAACTGGAAATTCCAAACTGCATCTTTTGTTTTCCAATCTTCTCAAGATCTCTCTAATTAGGATATGTTGGTCTATTTCATATGCAAATACTGTTTATCTATGCCTGCACTGATAAGTAGTGGGATTGTTTTCAACTCTGTTTTTAGAAACAATTAGGGATTGGATTTTTATTTTATTTTATATTATTTTTGTGCAGCCAAACTGGGTCATCTGTATAAAATCCACCCTTACCAGGCAAGCAGTGGGTCACAGGACAGATTTAAACAGCATACTGCATTTAGACATACTCAGTTAAGACGGAGACAGAAGTCTGGGACCTGAAGTGGTTTTTCTTCTTTCTTTCATTTATTTTTAATTGAAAAAAATTTCCACCTCCTCCCAGCCTCCCATTTTCCTCCCCCTCCTCCCACTCCTCTCCCACTCTTCCCACTCCTGTCCGCCTCCCCCCCCCACTCCTTTTCCGCTCCCTCTCCAGTCCGAAGAGCAGTCAGGGTTCCCTGACCTGAGGAAAGTCCAAGGTCCTCCCCCCTCCATCCAGGTCTAGGAAGGTGAGCATCCAAACTGGCTAGGCTCCCATAAAGCCAGAACATGAAGTAGGATCAAAACCCAGTGCCATTGTCCTTGGCTTCTCATCAGCCCTCATTTTCCGCCATGTTCAGAGAGTCCGGTTTTATCCCATGCTTTTCCAGTCACAGTCCAGCTGGCGTTGGTGAGCTCCCAATAGATCAGCCCCTGTGTCTCAGTGGGTGGGTGCACCCCTCACAGTCCTGACTTCCTTGCTCATGTTCTCCCTCCTTCTGCTCCTCATTGGGATCTTGGGAGCTCAGTCCTGTGCTCCAGTGTGGGTCTCTGTCTCTATCTCCATCAATCGCCAGATGAATCTTCGATGGTGATAGGCAAGATATTCATCAGTATGGCTATAGAATAGGGCCATTTCAGGTTCCCTATCCTCAGCTGCCCAAGGAACTAACTGGGGACATCGCCCTGGGCATCTGGGAGCACCTCTAGGTTTAAGTCTCTTGCCAAAACTAAGATGGCTGCCTTGATTAACATATATGCTTCCCTGCTCCCATATCCACCCTTCCTTTATCCCAACCATTCCATTTCCCCAAGTTCCCCCCATCCTCCCCTTCTCACTTTTCTCTCCCCATCTCCCCTTACCCCCATCCCACCCCACCCCCAAGATCCCATTTTTTGCCCAACAATCTTGTATACTTCCCATATCCAGGAGGGTAACTATATGTTTTTCTTTGGGTTCACCTTCTTATTTATCTTCTTTAGGATCACAAATTATAGACTCAATGTCCTTTATTTATAATTAGAAACCAATTATGAGTGAGTACATCCCATCTTCATCTTTTTGGGTCTGGGATACCTCACTCAGAATAGTGTTTTCTATTTCCATCCATTTGCATGCAAAATTCAAGATGTCATTTTTTTTTTACCGATGAATAGTACACTAATGTGTATATATTCCATGCTTTCTACATCCATTCTTCCATTGAAGGACATCTAGGTTGTTTCCAGGTTCTGGCTATTATAAATAATGCTGCTATGAACATAGTTGAACAAATGCTTTTGTCATATGATAGGGCATCTTTCGGGTATATTCCCAAGAGTGGTATTGCTGGGTCCAGTGGTAGGTTGATCCTGAATTTCCTGAGAAACCGCCACACTGATTGCCAAAGTGGTTGCACAAGTTTGCATTCCACCAGCAATGGATGAGGGTACCCTTTCCTCCACAACCTCTCCAGCAAAACTATCGTTGGTGTTTTTGATTTTAGCCATTCTGACAGGTGTAAGATGACATCTCAAAGTTGTTTTCATTTGCATTTCTCTGATCACTAAGGAGATTGAGCATGACCTTAAGTGTCTTTTGGCCATTTGAACTTCTTGTCTTGAGAATTCTCTGTTCAGCTCAGTGCCCCATTTTTTAATTGGGTTAATTAGCATTTTACAGTCTAGTTTCTTGAGTTCTTTATATATTTTGGAGATCAGACCTTTGTCTGTTGCGGGGTTGGTGAAGATCTTCTCCCAGTCAGTAGGTTGCGTTTTTGTCTTAGTGACAGTGTCCTTTGCTTTACAGAAGCTTCTCAGTTTCAGTAGGTCCCATTTATTCAATGTTCACGTTTGGGACAAGTCTCACTCTTGTATCTCCACAGAATGCTGCTGTCTCATCCATGGGGACTTTCTGAGGGCACCATGGCTAACACGCTGGATTTGCTATGTTTTAGCTTGGCCTCTTCCTTGCTTTGGTTAATTTAAAGCATATAACATATGAGTTGTTATATATATAAAGACATATCCAACCATCATCAGGCAGTATCCAGAGACTGTAAATACATTGGCCTTTAGTACTGGGCAAAGACCAGGAGAGCTCACCCATCACTTTGGTATACATGATGGAGACATAACCATCATCAGTGTGGAATCTCAGCTCCTGTCATAGAAGGGAATAACACATGACTATTAATGCTCAACCTCCCTAACTTCTACACTGATCTTGTTCAGGAAGCTTGCTTTGGAGGTTTGTGTACATGTGTGTCTTGAAGACACATGGAATTACAGAAACAGTTAAAAAAATTCTTTAGGAGCCTTTAAAACTTTGTATAATTTTTTTTAAGTTAGTTCTTTGAGAATTTGGGCAGTGTGTTTTGATTGTATTCACTGCCCAACCCACTCCTCCCAGATCCATCCTCCTTTCCCTACTGGTGCAACTTTGTATCTTCTTTGTACTTTACCTACCAGGTCCAATTTGTGGTTCTTGTATATGCATGCATGTGTGACCTTCCACTGAAGTATAGTCAACTTACTAGGGGTCAACCTACTAAGGGCAACACTCTTTTCACTTTTAATTCTTATTTCTTATATTAAAACATAATCATAAAATCTTCCTTTCCTTCAATCTCTCCTGAGTGTCACTTCATTACCCCTTCTTAAATTCATGACCTCCTTTTTTCTAATTATTCTTGTTACACATTAATGCATATTATATATCCAAACATATAAACACAGCCTGCTGGGTCCACTCAGTGTTGTGTGTATATAATGTTTTCAGGGATGACTCCTGGTACTTGGTAGCCAATTACAGAACTCTTTCACAGGGCTTGTGCTGCTAAAATTGCTGTGGCTTATACTTGCAACTATCTTGCTGTATCAGGAAGACACTATTTCTTTGTATCCATCTACCCCCTCTTTAAAAATGATTCCAGAGCATTGGGAGGAGGAATTGTGGTATGAGACGTCCCATTTAGAGCTACGTATCTCATGATCTCTTATTCTTTGTCTATGACCTGACTAAACACAGGTTCTTGGTGTGACACTGGTGCCAGATATGGATTTCGTCTTGTTGAGCAGGACTTAAATTCAATCAGAAAATGGTTGGTTGTTCCACAATAACCATGCCACTATGGCGCCAGAGCCGCTCGTAGTGTTCAGAATTGGGCAAGACTGATGACTACTTTTCTCCTTTTCTGTGTTAGCGTGCACAGCACCTTTTGGCATTATGAAAACTCGTCAGCAGGAATAAAAGTTACAGTGAAAATTACTGGCTTGAAATGTCTGTTGACTTGATTGAGGTTTCTGTCCCACCAGGTCCCACATCTGTTGAGTCCCAAATAAATACACAGAGGCCTACATCAATTATAAACTGGTTAGCCTATTAGCTCAGGCTTCTTATTAATTCTAATAGCTTTTATTAGGCCATTATTCTTGTCTGTGTTAGCCACGTGGCTTGGTACCTTTGTGGTGAGGCAGTCACATCTTACTTCCTCTGTGTCTGGATGATGACTGTAGACTGCCTCTTTCATCTTCCCGGAATTCTCCTGTTCTGGTTGCCCTGCCTCTACTTCCTGCCTGGTCACCCCTCCTATACTTCCTGCCTGGCTACTGGCCAATCAGCATTTTATTAAAAATAATACAAGTGACAGGATAAAAGACCATTGTCCCACAGCAAATATGTCAATGTTTTTATTCATTTATTTATTCATTTCATTAAAAGTCATTAGAATTTATTAAACAATGTTTTCTTTAAAATATATATTTATATCCATAAAATCCTTCACCAAAAATTATTATTCACAAAAACAAAAGTTCCTTCTGGAAGTAAACTCGTGTGGCTACTGAGATGACAGGTATCTGCTGTGATACTAGAAACTGCTTCTTGTCCTTTCATTGGCAACCTGTATCCTATTGTTCAAACAAACAGAAAACAACCAGAAAGGTCACTAGCTAGGCTCCATTGCACTTCCGTCCTTCCATAGGAAAGGCAGGTCATTTTCCACCGTCCACTCTGCTAACCAGTATCCGACCGATAGCCACACAGCACTTGTGAGCAAAAATTCTGACCATCATGGTGCTTCACTTCCTGAGTGTGTCGTCGCCATCAAACAGTGGTCTACACTAGATCAAAGTTTCCAATTGCGCAAAGACAGCTCAAGCGTCAAGTAATCCCAGCCTGTTTTAGGGAGTTTTGGGTGTTTGTTTCAGCCACTGCAGACCTTGCCTTGTGTAGATCACCAGGTCCACCAGGCTGCTGTTGAGGCTCAAGATATGCACCTTTGTGCTGAGCTGAGCAAAGAATTTTTTATTCTCATTTGTAAGGGCCTCTGACTGTTCCCAGAGTTCCAAGGCTTTAAGGAGGTGGTTTGTGATGGTGAAATAGGCAAAGGTCTTGTTCTGGATGGTGACTGGGACACTGACGGTGGCCATCATCCCACCAGCACTTGACTGGGACCTGACAGATCTGGCAGGAGAAGGCACTGGGGAGAGGGAGGACGGAATACCTGTGCAGAGAGAAGAATTGTTGAAGTGGTCACCAAGAGAGTGAGAATACTTCATTACTATGTCCTTTTTACAGCGAAACATCGCCATGTTCACCAGTGACTGGCAACGTAAACATAAAACGTCAAATATCTTTTCTTGTGCTGGCACCGTGGCATCCGAGAAGGATTTTAATGACATCGTGAACTTAATGAGGTCTTCAGTTTCTGAGTAGACAGCGTACGCTGCCTTTACTGAGCTTTCTGACTCCATGGCCATCCCACACTCAATTAAAGACAGGACAGCTTCCAAATACTTGAAGGCCTTTTTGATCTTCTTCGTCATTGCCGCTGCTTTACACTTCAACCTTTGAGCTTCCTTCATGTAAAAGTCAGCTTTCTGCATGTAAGGTTTCACTTGTGGCTTCCCTGGTTTACAGTTACCCTTTGGCGAAGAAGGCACTAGGAACGCGTTTGTGGCTTCTCTAGAAGACCCTTTGTATTCCGAGCCCTTGGCCTGCACTTTCGGCACTTTTCTGGGCTTGGGAACAGAAGAGTCCTTGTCATTGGCATTGGCACTGCCTGCACTTTTGGGAGGGTCCTGACCACAGGTGTCTGCATCCGGCTTTGGCTTCTTGCCTGCAGTTTTGGTTGACTTCTGGGAGGAGGAAGAGGCTGACACAGGTGGCAGAGAAGGCATTTTGGACGTCTCTGTTTTGGAAGATTCAGTATGGGAAGAGGAAGAAGAAGTACAATGTGACTGGACATCTTTCTCCCTTCTGATTTTCTTGCTGGCACGGTCTTTTTCTGAGTCGCTGCCCTTTCTCTTCTTGCTCAGTCTGCTGGAGCCATTGCAGTCTCTCTTTTCAGAGTCTTGCTTCTTATCTGCTTGCGGCTGCCTGTCTTCTGCTTTCCTAGGGCTGCCACCCTTCCCCAGGGGCTGGGGAATCCGAGTGAGGTGATCTAGGTTTATCTTCTCTACCAAACTCATTGGTAGTGAAGAGTCCCTGAGCGGTGAGAGCAATTCGGTGTCTCTCTTTTGACCGTCTTCCCGGACACTTGCAATTTGTTGGCAGTGGCTAGACCTGCCACTGCTGCCACCACTGCAGCCCCTACCACCGTGGGGTGGAGTGAAAGAGTTCCTGTTTAGAGCTTTGTCCTTTGACAGCTGAGGGCCTGAGGGAGCCTGGGAACCCTTGTGCTTCCTTTTCTCCTTAGGGGCAGGCTCGGCTGCCTGATGGTTGGGCATAGGAGCTTCAGGCTTAGGCTCCCTGCCTTTTGCCTTCATCTCGGGTTTGTCTTTGGAAGTCTGTTTTTTTGATACAGAAGGCAGGGGTCCTGGTTTACTTTCCACCTGGCCAGAGCCCTTGGCAGGATTTCTGGGTTGTTTGGTTTCAATAGTTCGCTGAGGTGGGGACTCCTGTTGGGCAGGGGATTTCTGGCAGCTCCTCTCCTCAGGTTGGGGCCCTTCAGTGGGATCCTGGACGGCTTTGCTGGAACTCTTGGGGGGAGAGCCTTTGGACTCAGGGTGTAGCTGGTCAGTGTTGCGGTTTTCACCATTATTTTCCGACTTTGCACTACTGGAATGTGCTGACACCACCGGCTTGGGGAGAATCTGGGGAGCGCTTGGAGGTGCAGATAGGGAAGGAAGCTTCTCTGCAGCTTGTTCAATGTCGCTCTCTTCACTATCACTGAGCTGCAGGTCCTCCCAGAGTATGGATGTTTTTTGCTGGGAATTGGGATCCGGCTTGGGGAGAATCTGGGCAGCGCTTGGAGGTGCAGATAGGGAAAGAAGCTTCTCTGCAGCTTGTTCAATGTCGCTCTCTTCACTATCACTGAGCTGCAGGTCCTCCCAGAGTATGGATGTTCCTTGCTGGGAATTGGGATCCGGCTTGGGGAGAATCTGGGCAGCGCTTGAAGGTGCAGATAGGGAAGGAAGCTTCTCTGCAGTTTGTTCAATGTCGCTCTCTTCACTATCACTGAGCTGCAGGTCCTCCCAGAGTATGGATGTTCCTTGCTGGGAATTGGGATCCGGCTTGGGGAGAATCTGGGGAGCGCTTGGAGGTGCAGATAGGGAAGGAAGCTTCTCTGCAGTTTGTTCAGTGTCGCTCTCTTCACTATCACTGAGCTGCAGGTCCTCCCAGAGTATGGATGTTCCTTGCTGGGAATTGGGATCCGGCTTGGGGAGAATCTGGGCATCGCTTGAAGGTGCAGATAGGGATGGAAGCTTCTCTGTAGTTTGTTCTGTGTCGCTCTCTTCACTATCACTGAGCTGCAGGTCCGCACCGAGTGTGGATGTTTTTTGCTGGGAATTGGGATAAATTTTGGAAGCCGGATCGTATTGATTTTGGCTTTGGGTTGCAGAACTATTGGGCAGAGGCTCCTTTGTAGGGAAAGGAGATCTGGATGACTTGGCCGTACTGGGTGTATGCTTGGTCTTGGCCGTCCTGGGTTTATGCTTGGCTGTCCGAGGAGGGAGCCACGAATGGGTCATTTCCTTCAGAATCTCCTCAATGCAGCGGACTTCATTGGAGAACAACTGCTCCACCGACTCCGACTGTGAAGATATCTTCAGTCTGGTGAGTTTGGCTTTGGCTGGCACTTTTACATCCAGTTTTTCGAAGCTCTGCTGACCATTGTCTTCCAGTGGCGGCTTCAGGCCCAAGGACTCACTGGGAGCCTGATTCTGACCGTCCGTGGGCCAGATACATGTCATGGGCTTCTGCTGCATTGCAACACTTTCTGAGGGAAGGGGTGGGGGTGGAAACGTTTGAGAAGAGGCCACTCCCAGTCTCATAATAACCACTGAACTGGCGAGAGGAGGCTCGTTATCTTGAAACTTCACCTTCAGGTCCTTGGAAGAAGTGTCCAGAGGAGTCGCGTTATCTTGAACCTTCACCTTCAGGTCCTTGGAAGACACGTCCGCACAGTAGCCTTTATTGCTAGTGCTACTGCTGCTGTAAACCTTGCTGGTTCTTTGCAGTCTGGAATGTACAGGGGACAAATGGGACACAGGGGAGATTAAGGGTGAGAGTTTTTTAGCCGGAGCTGAGTCACCATCAGCTCTGCGGTCACACTTTTTGTGGTTTGAAGAGTGCCCCTCCTGACTGAGGCGATCTCGAGTCAGATGCTGTTTGTCGGGTGGACCATAGTTTTTGGCATGGAGACTTGGCACTGGCTCCATCCTTGGTGGTGCCATCTTTGAACTGTGGCTAATGTTACCAACAAAAGGTGATCCACGGGCAGAAGAAGTACCGAAAAGCTTGTGGTAGATGTGCGTGCAACAGGAGTTGGATTCAAGGCTCTCCTTGTCATGAAATGAAGGATATTTCGGCTTCCCCTGGCTGTCTTCAGAACCATTTGGACACTGAGTACAAGACATAGATCTCCATAACTCCTTCATCACTTCGTAGTCTCCTAGTATGTTCTGTATCCGACGCGACAACTCATCCCTGTTTGTAGTCTTGTACGGCTCTCCAAACAGTGGCATCTTTTCTGCAAACACCTCTTTCTCCGGGTGAGCTTCTTGGTTGCCTCTCTCCTTCTCTCAAATCCGAAGAAGGTTACTATTTTCACTGATGTCCTTGAATGCAATTAATGGCGGTCAGTAGAAGGTGCTCATTTTCCAGGCTCTCTGGTTCTATAGTTATGTCTGGGGTGTCTGTGTCACCTGCCTTGACCTGTTGAGATGCAGGGACAAGAGAGTTCGACTTTAGAATTGTGGGAGCCAATGGTACAGGCCACACTTTGGCGCGTGCAGGCTGTGGGCCAAGTGCCCCTGGCTCTGCCAGCTACCAATTTGCCAACTTCCGGCATTGGCCACCCAGAATACCCCAGGCCCAGGCCACGCCCTCCGTGCCAAGCCACGCCCATAGCTTCACCCCACCCCCACTTGGCCCCAAATGCCCACATTTTATGACTCAAGTATGTGGAGCTTTTGAATTTCCGGGGAGGTGTTTGCAGAAGGGTTAGTTGCTACAGAGGCATCTTTATGCTGTAGTCTCCCCATCTCTCCTACTTCGGTTCACATTCATTCCTTAAAGATTACTGAGGAGCAGGAGAGACTGCTCAGTGTATAAAAATAGTTGGTGTGAAAACAAGAGGACCTCAGATTGTCCTTAGCACCCGTTCAAAAGCCTAGCATAGACACACATATCTGTAACTCAAGGGTTGTGGAACATTGCCAAGCAGATTCCAGAAGCTCAACGGTCAACCAGTCTAGCCCTAATAGCAAGCTTCCAGTTCAGTGAGAGACCCTGTCTCAAAAAATAAGGTGGGATGTAGGAAGACACTTGACATCTGTCTCTAGCTCCTACATGTGTGTGTATGGATGTGTACGCTGCATGCACATGTGTGCATATACCACACAAATACACACATACACATACTTTATACATGATTAAGCCACTATGGAGATCAAGAATTAGCCTGCAGGGATCCTATAGAGCCAGCCATGATAAATTAGGACAGAGGGAAGGAGTCAAGTGCAGCGTCTGTCTAGAGGAGAAAGGAATGAGAATCAGGAAGCATGAGTGCTGTACAGGGAGGTGACAGCTAAGCTGGTTTTGACAGATGTGTAGGAGTTGAGCACACAGAGAAAGGAAGGAGTCTTAAGGACCAGAGAAGCAACTCCCTCCTTCCTCCCACACTCATACCCTGCCCCCTTTCCCTCCCACCCGGCCAGCAGTCAGAACACAGAAATAATCCTGGATCCCTCGGAAAGAGGAGCAAATGCTCAACACTGTACCGCGAGACTGCGCCAGCTTGCTAAGCGTTCCCCAGCAGCCCTTGTGCCTGTGAAATGCATTTCAAGGCTCATCTGTTCCCTAAATGAGATGTGAAGGCAGTTTACACCTCGTTTACATTTGCGCTGTTTTAAGGAACAGTATAGATGTGACTCCACCCAAGAAAAGAAATGAGGTCAGCTGCTCCCTTCTCTCTATGGAGTGCCTCTACACAACCCTCAGACCCTCCCAGGCACACAGGAACCTAAGCTTGGAGTTGAGCAGGTAAACCAGCCATAAGATAGGTGCTCAGAGCAGAGGCCATTGGGTTCCTTTGATGTGGGGGATGGGTAGCCCTTCTTTAAGCCAGCACTAGGTTCATGGTGTCTAAGTTATTCAAATAGAATGCAGAGATTTTGAATGTACACTTAGAAATTTCACTTTGCACATCCTCTTACCTGAGTATGTGAGACCTCTACTAAAATCGTTCATGCTCCTCTCCTGTCATTAGTGATCTCTTAAATGAGCACTGTGGTGACATTTATTTCCACAGAGCCACTGTGCCATTCCAGAACTTCATATATACAAAACTAATAGTGTGCGCTTTTCTTTCGGGTCTGCTTTGTTTTGCTCACAGGACGCGTGTGAGGGTTGTGTATGCTGCCTTGTGGCTCCACGGCTCATCCCCTTGAATGATTTTTTAGTGTCCTAAATCCTATCTCTTTTTTTGTGTGTCCTCATCCTGATTCTGATCTAGAATTCACTATAATTGACAGAGCACAGTACATTTTCCGCCCTGGTCATTTACTTGCAGAGTGTGAGGCCTTCTGCCCCTCTTTTGCCAGGGGAGAGATCATGTTGCCGTGTTTTAGCAAATTGCTATCTGTATATATGTTTCTAAGTTTTGTGCTTTGAAAGCACTAAGGCATAAGTTTTCCTTATTTTCCCACACCAAGTTTTGTTCCTTCGTGATTGTAGCTGCCCATCTCTGTAGCACGAATTCTAACTGTTCTTTATAATCAGTACCGAGTGTCAGAAGCAGGGGTTAACGCTAAAGATCAGAGAAACAGACCAGTAAGCCCCAAGTGAGTACTCACCTCTATCCAAGCTCAGACCAAGATGGGTGATCCTCAGACTTCCTAGACTGAGCTGGGTCTCCACCAAATCTCATATGGTATGTTCAAATAGCATTTGAGGTCCTGCTTATATAGCTTTCTCTGCCCCGCCTTAAACTTTAATCCCTTCTTGACTCCACCTCCCTAATGCTGGGAGTAAGGGTGTGTGAATCTCAAACACCAGGATTAAACGTTAATCCACTGACTGGCTCAATCCACTGTTTCAAGTAGGCCGGATTAACCTTGAACTCCCAGAGATCTGTCTGCCTGTCTTGTGAGCGCTGGGATTAAAGGTGTGCGCCATTACTGTCTGCCCTCTATGGCTAACTTGCAGTAACCCTGCACTCTAACTCCAGGCAAGCTTTATTTCTTAGATTACAAACAAAATATCAACACATATCTCCATGTCCTCTTGTGGCTTGACTTTCTCATGTTGCCATGCTAACGGCCTTACATCAGCCTTCCTCGGGACTGCAAATGTTTGCTTGTTTCAGTAGGTTACACAAAATGTCTCCTTACATAATTTGTATTCATTTTTCTTTTTTTCATTATTTGAGACAGGATCTCACTATACAGCCCTGGCTGACCTCAACTCATTATGCAGATAAGGTTGACCTTCAAACTCACAGGGATCATCCTGTCTTTGTCTCCAGGCTGCAGGGATTGAAAGTGTGGGCCAACTTTTATTACTATTTTTTAAAACATTTAAAATTAAAAGGACTAATTGCTCTTCATAAAACATTTATCACCCAGAGATACAAATTGAGCCAAATTCCATATTCTAGAAATGCAACTAAAACCAGAGGTAACAATAGATTTTGATTAAAACCACTTAAACATCTCTCCATTCAGTACTCAGGTAGCTAATGATGTATCTAGGTATAGGTTTTAAAGAACTGCTTTGAACAATTCAACATAAAATCATTTGAAATGGCTCTCTTGTTGTGCAATGGTAGACATACATGATAGAATACATTAGTCTCAAAAGATTCTTTTTATGTGCATTTCAAATGACATTTGAACTGCATATTTTGACTTTGGAATGTATCTCTAGAAATCCATATTATTGGGAATCAGTCTACCTCAGGAACCAGCAATACCACTCTTGAGAATATACCCAAGAGATGCCCAATCATACTACAAAAGCATTTGTTCAACTATGTTCATAGCAGCATTATTTGTAATTGCCAGATCCTGGAAACAAACTACATGCCCCTCAATGGAAGAATGGATAAAGAAAGTGTGGAATATATACACATTAGAGTACTACTCAGTGGTAAAAAAAAAATGACATTTTGAATTTTGCATGCAAATGGATGGAAATAGAAAACACTATCCTGAGTGAGGTAACCCAGACCCAAAAAGATGAATATGGTATGTACTCACTCATTAGTGGATTCTAGCCATAAACAAAGGACATTAAGCCTATAGTTTACAAACCTATATGCTTAGAGAAGCCAAATGACAAGGTGAACCCAAAGAAAAACATATATGGATCATCTTGAAAATTGAGAGCAGACAAGATTGCCGGGCAAAAGGTGGAAGCATGGAGGTGGGGGTAAGGGGTTGGAGTTGTGGGAAGAAGAGGGGGGGGGAGAGAAGGGATTAAAGGCATGAGCCACTACTGCCCAGTGAAAATTTTTCTCCCCTTCCAAGAGAGTAGTATTCACTTTGAGCTAGCAATGAGTCCTGGTGAGCAAACAAACACAATAGAAGCTCCACAGATTCTTAATGGAATCAACAGGGATTGCCAGGGAGAAAGGGTTTTAGTAATCCTTTGTACCCACATGGGTGGGAGAGGGAGGCAGAGTGGTCATGCTAGGTTTTCTATCAAATTGTGCAGTGTAAAAAAATTCTCACATGGGGAGAGTCACCAATGACCTGGGATGTTTGGGGTTAGGGTTCCTGCATTATATAGGCCTTCTTCTGCTTGATTAGATGGAATATTTTGGATTAGATGGAATATTTTGATGAAAAGAAGAGGTGTTGTGGGAGAGCAGGTCCAAGATGCATGAATTGGCCCAATTCAATTATTTTGCCACATATATCTAAATATAATGCTGTACTTCATAAATCTATGAGCATTATTTGCCAGCTGACAGTTGATGGCTGTTGGGCTGTTTAGGACTGTGGTTACTGGTAGGTAGGTTGACCATGCCTCATGGGCATGCATCTGTTCATGGATAACACTAATTTGATTCAATCGTGGGAAAGGTATGTTGGAAAGCATGTGGGGGGAGTTAGATGGGAGTATTGAGTGTATATATAATTGACATATATTATATACATACCTGAAATTTTAAGAGAATATTAAAAATAAATTCCTAAAAATAAAAAAAAACACTGCTGACTAGTTTTTGTCAGCACAAACTAGAGTCACCTGGGAAGAAGAGGGCCTCAGCCATTGGATTGCCTCAAACTGTCCTGATCTCCTCCCAGCCCCTCCCTATGTCCCCACCCACCCAACTCCAGACCTTCTTTCTGTTTTTAAAAAACAAGTAGGCCAATAAACAAACAAACAACAAAGCAAACAGACAAATGAAAAAACAAAAAACACTGAGAAACGCATACACATGTAGACACACATGCCCTATAAAAACACAAAATTGGAAGCCATAATAGATAAGCAAAAGACAATTAAAGTAAAAATTGGGGGGTATTTTCTTGATTGATAATTGATGTGGGTGGGTGTTGCTACCCTGGGCAGGGTGGTCCTGAGTTCTAAAAGAAAGCAAACTCAGGGCAAGCCATTGGGCACAAACCAGCAAGCAGCATTCATTCATGGTCCCTGTCTCTGCTCCTCTTTGAGTTCCCTGACTTTCCTCATAGCTGGACTGTGATCAGGACATGTAAGCCAAACTTTCTCCTCCTTAACTTGCTTTTGGTCATGGTGGTTACCACAGAAATAGAAAGCAGACTATGTCACTTGTCAAGTCTTCCTGCCTGGCTTGCTCACTATTCTCAAGATTTAGACCAGCCCCCATCTCTTTGGTGATACCATTCTGAATATCCTCAGAAAGATTTAGGAACTCCAGCTCCAGTCCTGGGTACCTGTCTTTATCTTGGTTTTGGTATTTTTTTCTTTCTTTTTGTTTTGTTTTTTGAGGCAGAGTTTCTCTGTGTAACAGTGCTAGCTGTCCTGGAACTAGCTCTTGTAGACAGGCTGGCCTTGAATGTACAGAGATATGCCTGCTTCTGTCTCCTGAGTGCTGGGATTAAAGGCATGCACCACCACCACTCCGTTGGTTTTGGTAATTTTTGTTGTGGTGTCTGACTCTGGAAGTTAATGTCTGATTCTTTCCTACCATCAGCACAGGGATGAGTGAATTGGTCACTCAACAGTAGAGCACTGGTTGTCACAGGACTTGTGATAATATCTATAACTCAGAGTCAGTCATGATGTGGGATTTCCTCTGTATGCTGTGAATACCATTGGTGAATAAAGTGTTGGGCCCTAAAATCCAATCACCAAGGAAGAGTGGCCCCAAGAGGCCACTCTCACACCACAGTTGATGCAAAAGCAAGAGGAATTTTTATTTCTCCTGCAACAGAGGTCCCCCAGTCTCGGGAGGAGAGGGACCTCGAAAAGTTATTACAGGCTTCTTTTAAAAACTGCAGAAACAAAAGAGGGAGTGCAGACTCAAAAGGGGGAGTGAAGAAGTCATTTGTCAACTATTGTGATTAGCTCTTTTGAATGGTCAGCTAACTATGATGGGTCATTGCTATGGTGATTGCTGGGTTGGTTGAAAAAGGAGAAACACCTGCAGGTCATCTGCAGGTCGTTTTACTCCAGTTCCAGGGCCTGGGTCTATTGAAGAAGAAATACAAAAAGGATGGAGAATTCCAGGGTATTTCCCAAAGCTCCAGTGCACCTGTGGGTGATTATCAGGTTCCTGGTCCCCAAGGGGGGGGGGGGCAGTTTTGCTAAGGTGGCCCAGAGTCTTTCAAAAGAAACTGCCTTGGTCTGTGGATGGGGCAGAGTAGAACTAGGCAGGAAAAACTAAACTCAATGCTGAGAAAAAGAAGGTGGATTCAGTGAGAGGCCATGTAGCCCTGCCAGAGACAGATGCTGAACTTTACTACAATCTCATGGTGATACACAGATTAATGGAGATACATTAATTTGAGATATAAATTAGCTAGAAATACGCTTAAGCTATTGGCCGAACAGCATTGCAAATATTATGGTTACTTTATAATTATTTCAGGGCTGAGAAGCCGGGAACAAACTTTTACAACGCAGTCAAGTGAGGTTTAGGATGTTTTATTCTTTTCCTTAGCGTCAATTGCAATATCCACCACATCACAGCTATGTGAGGAAAGCATGCCAAACATGATGAGACAGATGCTTGAGCGGATACGAGGAAATCACCACATGTGTCTTTACTGGAGGCAACGCGTCTATAGGTACTTTGCAGATTTCAACGCCTTCGTTTTTAAGATAAATTAATGCTTAATCTGTCACTCTCTAGAGATAGATGAGGGTTCAATACAAAACTCTAGCTTTTTCAACATTTTTTGGACATCTTATTAGAGTTATATATTTCAGTTTTTAGACCTGTTTAGTGTTCTTTCACTTGTTCAGGGAAGGTGTACATCTGTGCTTCTTCGAAAGAAACCTCAGATCTGCCTTAAACTTCTGTAGATTGGTTTGTATTTGTGAATAGGTGCATTTCCCATATAGAGAAAAATCTGCCTCTGTGTTAACGACTTTACAAGGCTGACTGATTGGAGCTTCTGGGTGTTGTGGAGAGCTGGAATGTTTCTTGCTTTGCTGCAACCATCACCACCTATGTATTATTTCAGATGTATTTACTTTATCTTATGTGTCCCAGCATGACTCTGTCAATACAATATGCAAACCTTCTGACCCACGAGGGATGATGGTGGTCAGAAGAGGTCGTTGGATACCCTGGAACTGAAGTTAGATTGTTGTGAAGCATCATGTAGATGTTGGGAACCAAATCCAGGTCCTTTGGAAGAGCAGCCAGTACCCTTCCACCACAGATCCATGCTCCTGCTGCCCCCAGCCAAGGCATTTTTAAAGTACTTTGATTTATGGCTTTTTCCTCCTTTTTCTATTACTGTTAGAAATCTTACTTCCAGACAGTGGCGGCACACACCTTTAATCCCAGCACTCGGGAGGCAGAGGCAGGTGGATCACTGTGAGTCTGAGAACAGTCTGAGCTACACAGCAAGTTTCACAAAAGCTAGAGCTGTTAAGCAGAGAAACCCTGCCATGAGAAGCCAACCAACAAACCAAATAAACAAATAAACAACCTTTATGACCATGACATGGTTTCCACAGTGGGACCTGGGTTGAGTTCCTAGGCTATAGTTGCTGACTTTGGTCACTCGCCATAATCACTCTTATTTGACTCCAGAATAAACTCTCCTTTGAGATGAAAGCTGTTTTAGTTGTTATTGTTGTTTTTATATTTACAAAAAAATTAATAAGAATCTTTTTTTGGTGAAACTTAGCATTGTATTTTGTATTTTGTTCTAAATATAATAGCATCTGTGATCAAACTCATTTCAGGGTACATGTCCATAAATCAGAACTCTCCTTTTCTTGCTCTCTGACAACTATTATTTTTACTGTAGAATTTTAAAACTTAATAAATAATAATCACAAAAACATCAGACATAGAAGAGCTCTGATTAAAAATATTTGAATCCCAAGTTTGAAGAAAAAAATCATTATTTTTGACTATAGAGTTTCAAAATTCATTTGAGAAATTATATATATTTAATATAAATTAAAATTACCGTGTTAATTTTTCTATAATACTTCTTATTATACTATAAGTGTACCAGAAATGTCATGTTCTTAGATTTTTAATTGTTTATTATAGTATTTGAGGATTCTGGTATAATTAAATATTAATCGATCATTAGACATCTGCTTTGTCTGGTAAAGAACATGGAAGACTGAAGTCTCCAATCTCATCTGATTTTCTTGTTGGCTTATTTCTCGATAATATGGTTAAAGACTGGATTGTTTTGAGATTTATTTTTACAAATTTTAATTGATGTGTATGTACATATGTGGGTGTTTGTGCGTGTGACTGCAGTTGCTCATGGAGTCCAGACTGTGAGCTATACAATATGGGTTCAGAGAACCCAACCCAGGTCCCATACAGGTATAAGTACTATTACCTACCAAACCATCTCTTCTATCCACACTATGTACTTTGGAAAGAAGCTGTGTTATCTAGCACAAGTTTCATTTAAAAGAACCCACAAGTCACTCTTCCACCAGCTTGTAATGGAAGAAACTTCCCACCTGTGTTATTCAGCTTTGCTACTCTCACATTTTCAGTTGGGCATTTTCTTAGAACAACGAAGAAAAGAATTGATACAGTATAGGATAAAAATGGAATAGAAGGAGGAGGGACTCGCGAGATGGTTCAGAAGGCAAAGACACTTGCTGTGTGAGCTTGGTGACCTGGGTTTGATCTCTAGAACCCATGAAAAGGTGTAAGGAGGGAATGGACAATATTACGGATCTGTCCTCTCATTTTCACATATTTACCTGTTCACTGTCCCATCTTTCCCCGTCTCTCTGTCTGTTGAGGGAGCTGCGGGCCTGCGTTACTGCCACCCAGGTCCCAGCCGGCTGGCTAGCTTATGCCCCAAAATAACAACACACAAACTGTATTCATTTAAACACTGCTTGGCCCACTAGCTCTTGCCTCTTATGGGCTAAATCTTATTGTTTTGCCTAACCCATTTTTAGTAATCTGTGTAGCACCAGTCTTACCGGGAAAGATTCAGCATTTCTGACCTAGCTGCTAGCTTCACCACGTCTGCCCGGGAGAGGGGAGCATGGCGTCTGAGCTCACTTCCTCTTCCTCCCAGTATTCTGTTCTGTTTACTCCACCCACCTATGGTCTAACCTATGAGGGCCAAGCAGTTTCTTTATTTACCAATGACATTCCTCCATCATTTCCCCTTTTTCTGTTTAAACAAAAAAAAGGAAGGCTTTAACTTTAACATAGCAAAATTACATATATCAAAACACTTATAAAGCAAGAATTACAGTTACAATATTTACATCTACTTTATCTTTTATCATAACAAAGGAAAACAACTGTAATAACTATCTATCTATTCTTCAACTCGATCAAAGACTCCAGAAGGATATAATATTACCTAAGTAATGAGAAGTAAGCAACTTAAAAAACTCTAGAAATCACAGAGACATCTCACTGCCTGGACAGTCACCCAAAGTTTCTCTGTACCACTGGGGCACCCATCTTCAGCCTACAGGCCCATAGTATCCAGAAGACATTTCCATGAAGCAGGAAATTTCAAAGGCAGTTCAGTCACTCTCTGCTGTGTCCTGCAGAATGTCGTGCAGACTCTTTAATTAATCAGAAACCCCGGAAGATCGTCTCACCTTTAGGCAAGTTCAGCAGTCCTCTCTCTGCCGGTTCTCTGTGTCCAGATTATGCAACAGTACAGGCAAGAGCAGTTTCTTGCCCAAATGGCTAACCAACTCCATAAGGTGCCTCTTCAATGTCCACCTTCCTCTTGAAGTAGATTGGTGCTGCCAGGAGCAGATGTGTCTCATTGTCATGAAAAGCCCTAAGCTATTAAAACATTTAAAATGCCATATTCTGTAGTCTTTGAAAGATATGAAGAATGCCTATCTGAAATATATCTATTCACATCTAGAAAATCTAACTAACATGACTACAAGCTTGACTATTATTGATGATTATCCATTAACAACCTATATTTCCGAATTATACATTATATTTTTTTATAAGTAAAAATGTTTTATTTTATTTTTTTTATTATTGAGAAAAGGAGAAAAAAAAACAAGTTTCCACCTCTTCCCAGCCTCCCATTTCCCTCCCCCTCCTCCCCCCCTAGGCCCCCTCCTCCCACCCTTCTCCCCCTCCCCCCACTCCTTTCCCCCTCCCTCTCCAGTCCAAAGAGCAGTCAGGGTTTTTTGCCCTGTGGTAAGACCTTGGACCTCCCACCTCCGTCCATATCTAGGAAGGTGAACATCCAAACTGGCTGGGCTCCCACAAAGCCATCACATTACGTAGGATCAAACCCCCGTGCCATTGTCCTTTGCGTCTCATCAGCCCTCATAGTTCGCCATGTTCAGAGAGTCCAGTTTTATCCCATGCTTTTTCAGTCACAGTCCAGCTGGTCTTGGTGAGCTCTCAATAGATCAGCTCCACTGTCTCAGTGGGTGGGTGCATCCCTCGTGGTCCCGACTTCTTTGCTCATGTTCTCCCTCCTTCTGCTCCTCATTGGGACTTTGGGAGTTCAGTCCAGTGCTCCAGTGTGGGTCTCTGTCTCTATCTCCATCCATCACCAGATGAGGGTTCTATGATGATATGCAAGATATTCATCAGTATTGCTCAAGGATAGGGTCATTTCAGGTTCCCTATTCTCAACTGCCCAAGGAACTAACTGGGGACCTCAGCTTGGGCACCTGGGAGCCCCTCTAGGGTCAGGTCTCTTGCCAACCCTAAAGTGGTTCCCTTAACTAAGAATTGTGGTTCCGTGCTCCCCTGTCCAACCTTCCTTTATCCCAATCCTCCTGCTTTCCCAAGGCCCAACCTCCTTCCCTTCTAACTTTTCTCTCCCCATCTCCCCTTACCCCCAACCAACCCCACACCAAGATCCCAATTTTCTCCCCGGCAATTTTGTCTACTTCCCTTTGCTGGAGAGGTTGTGGAGGAAGGGGTACCCTCATCCATTGCTGGTGGGAATGCAATCTTGTGCAACCACTATGGAAGTCAGTGTTTCGGTTTCTTAGGAAATTCGGGATCAACCTACCCCTGGACCCAGCAATACCACTCTTGGGAATATACCCAAGAAATGCCCTATCATATGACAAAAGCATTTGTTCAACTATGTTCATAGCAGTATTATTTGTAATAGCCAGAACCTGGAAACAACCTAGATGCCCTTCAATGGAAGAATGGATGAAGAAAGTATGGAATATCTACACATTTGAGTACTACTCAGCGGTAAAAAACAATGACTTCTCGAATTTTGCATGCAAATGGATGGAAATAGAAAACACTATCCTGAGTGAGGTATCCCAGACCCAAAGAGATGAACATGGGATGTACTCACTCATAATTGGTTTCTAGCCATAAATAAGGGTCACGGAGTCTACAATAGGTGAATCTAAAGAAGCTAAGTAAGAAGGGGAACCCAAGGAAAAACATATACATTATATTTTTAAATGAACTACAAAATCACAATACCTTAATCAAGATTAGAAATACATATACATATAACAAAATTGACCTTAAAATCCATACCAATGCAAATTATTCATATATATATATATATATATATATATATATATATATCATCCCCCTTTCAATATATAAGAACATTTATAAACAATATTTGGGAATATTGGCACAGTTTTTTCTCTCCAAACTGCTTCGTGCTGAATGGGGTGCTGTTATCTAGGATTTTCATGGTATAACCTGGGTGGTAGGTACATTTCAGTCAGCAGTTGAGTCAAGTAATTTTAAGGTGTTCACTGCTGCAACCTTTCAGGAGGGTGTGGTCTATCATACAATATTGGGATAGAAGCAATCCACAGGGTTTCTTCCTCTGTGAAATCAAAAGGAGGACTTTTCCAAAGCATCATAACCTTAGATCCAATTTTAACATCAAGGTATTTCAAAATATCTACCTTGGATTAGTTCAGCAGCATTTATAAACAAATATCTTTTAGCAGCTATTGCTCTTTCCTCAGCATTCAAACAATTCAAAGAGAGCATAATAAAATACAGTATCAAGATTATCTGTGTATTTTCCATCTTTGTGCAGCTTTATTTTAACCTCTATTTTGTTTATTTTTACTTTTTGAGACAGGTTCTTTGTATATCTTTGTCCTGGAATAAGTCTGTAGACCAGGCTGTCCTTGAACTCACAGAGATCCACTTGCCTCTGCCTCCCAAGTGCTGGGGTTAAAGGTGTGTCCTACCACACCTTGAAGTCACAGAGATTTGTCTGTCTCTGCCTCCCAGGCATTGGGATTAAAGGTGTGTGCTACCACACCTTGAAGTCATAGAGTCAATCTACGTCTGCCTCCCAAGTGTGCCACCACACCCAACTACTTCCTTTTTTTCTTTTTTACTTTTAAGAACTTTAACCTTTAGCTTGCATATATTTTTAACACACGGTAAAGCATTTAGAGGTTTTCTTTGTCTTTGAATCTCTCTTTACTGTATATCTCTCTTTTTCTGACCACATGAGTCTTTATGGAGAGGATTAAAGCTGTGGCTTTGATTGCTAGACCCAGCCCATTCCTTAGCTTTCCAGCTGTAGTTAATTTTATTGCCACAACTCTATGGCGTTTCAAGGTCCTTGCCAGCAAGCAAGCTGCAGCATTCTGCTCACAGACCACACTTAGTCAGATTGCCTGCCTGAAAGAATCAGAGTTTGCCCTGGCAGGAAGGCCCAGAAAGCTGGCATTTTAAAATGGCACAGCTTTTTTCCTGCTATGGCTGAAAACCAAAAAGCATGTGGTTTGCTTTTTATCAACACTATTTAAGTGTTTCTTGTCAGGACCTCTTAAGAGCTGCAGGGATTTGCAGCTAAAGCTGAGTCAGGAAATCTCTCTTAAATGAGAGCGTTTTCCTCTAGCAAGCAGAGCAGACCCGAGAAATTGCTGCTATGAAGACAACATTCTTTACTCTATTCTTTCCCAAGCTTTTTCAGGCTTTCTGTGGATTCAGTTATCCACGTCTGGGTGCCATTTGTAGGAGGAGTGGTGGGCTGCATTCCCACCTACCTCCCGCCCGGCTAGCTTTGTACCTGAAATAACAACACACAAACTGTATTCTTTTAAACACTGCTTGGCCCATTAGCTCTAGCCTCTTACCGGCTAACTCTCACATCTTGATTAACCCATTTCTATTGATGTGTGTAGCACCATGAGGTGGTGGCTAAGTGGGAAAGATTCTAGCCTATATCTGTCTCGAGTGGAAGAATCATGGCATCGGCCTCACTGCCTTCTTCCTTCCAGCATTCTGTTCTGTCTTCCCCACCTACCTATGCTCTTACCTATCAGGCCAAGCAGTTTTCTTTATTAATTAACGAATGAAAGCAACAGAGAGATAGAAGACCCACCTACAACCCCTCTCCAAAAAAACCCAACTCCCCTCAAAAAACCCAAAAAACCCACTGGTCATTAATATCACTTAATGTCAATGGGCTCAACTCACCTATAAAAAGGCACAGGCTAAGGGATTGGATACGAAAACAGGATCCAACGTTCTGCTGTCTACAAGAAACACACCTCAACCACAAAGACAGGCACCTACTCAGAGTAAAGGGTTGGGAAAAGGCTTATCAAGCAAATGGTCCTAAGAAACAAGCAGGTGTGGCCATACTAATTTCTAACAAAGTTGACTTCAAACTTAAATCAATCAGAAGAGATGGAGAGGGACACTTTATACTCATAACAGGAACAATTCATCAGGATGAAGTCTCAATCCTGAATATCTATGCCCCGAATATAAAAGCGCCCACGTATGTAAAAGAAACATTACTAAAACTCAAGGCAGCCATCAAACCACACACACTAATAGTCGGAGACTTCAACACTCCTCTCTCACCAATGGACAGGTCAATCAAACAGAAACCTAACAGAGAAATTAGAGAATTAATGGAGGTAATGAAGCAAATGGACTTAACAGACATCTATAGATTATTCCACCCAAAGAGGAAAGAATATACCTTCTTCTCTGCAGCTCATGGAACCTTCTCGAAAATTGACCACATACTCGGTAACAAAGCTAACTTACACAGTTACAAAAAATTATTAGTAACCACCTGTGTCTTATGAGATCACCATGGATTAAAGTTAGAATTCAACAACAATGCTACCCTGAGAAAGCCTACAAACTCATGGAAACTGAACAGTCAACTTCTGAACCATACCTGGATTAAGGAAGAAATAAAGAAAGAAATTAAAGTCTTCCTTGAATTCAATGAAAATAAAGAAACAACATACTCGAACTTATGGGACACTAGTAAGCAGTCCTAAGAGGAAAGTTCATAGCACTAAGTGCCCACTTAAAGAAAACAGAGAAAGCACATATTGAAGACTTAACAGCCCACCTGAAAGCTCTAGAAAAAAAAGAAGCAGACTCACCTAGGAGGAGTAGAAGGTTGGAAATAATCAAACTGAGGGCTGAAATCAACAAAATAGAAACACAGAAAACAATCCAAAGAATCAATGAAACAAAAAGCTGGTTCCTGGAGAAAATCAACAAGATTGATAAACCCCTATGCAAACTAATCAAACGGCAGAGAGAGAATACGCAAATTAATAAGATCAGAAATGAAAAGGGGGACATAACCACAGACACAGAGGAAATTCAGAGAATCATCAGATCATATTACAAAAGCCTGTATAACACAAAACTGGAAAATGTAAAAGAAATGGACACTTTTTTAGATAAATATCATATACCAAAGTTACACCAGGACCAGGTGAACAATCTAAACAGACCTGTTGGTCGCGAAGAATTAGAAGCTGTTATCAAAAACCTCCCTACCAAAAAAAGCCCAGGACCAGATGGTTTCAATGCGGAATTCTACCAGAACTTCCAAGAAGAGCTAATACCTATACTACTTAATGTATTCCACAATATAGAAACAGAAGGGTCATTACCTAATTCCTTTTATGAAGCTACAGTTACTCTGATACCAAAACCACACAAAGACTCAACCAGGAAAGAGAATTACAGGCCAATCTCACTCATGAACATCGACGCAAAAATCCTCAACAAAATACTGGCAAACCGAATCCAAGAACACATTAGGAAAATTATCCATTATGATCAAGTAGGCTTCATTCCTGAGATGCAGGGCTGGTTCAACATACGAAAATCTATCAATGAAATCCAGCATATAAATAAACTGAAGGAAAATAACCATATGATCATCTCATTAGATGCTGAAAAAGCATTCGACAAAATTCAACATCCATTTATGTTAAAAGTCTTGGAGAGATTAGGGATACAAGGGTCATACCTAAATATAATAAAAGCTATATACAGCAAGCCAACAGCTAACATCAAATTAAATGGAGAGAAACTCAAAGCCATCCCGCTTAACTCAGGAACACGACAAGGATGTCCACTCTCTCCATACCTCTTCAATATAGTACTTGAAGTTCTAGCAATAGCAATAAGACAACATAATGGGATCAAGGGGATTCGAAGTGGAAAGGAAGAAGTTAAACTTTCGTTATTCACAGATGATATGATAGTGTACTTAAGCGACCCCCAAAACTCCACCAAAGAACTTTTACAGCTGATAAACAGCTTTAGTAATGTGGCAGGATACAAGATCAACTCCAAAAAATCAGTCGCCCTCTTAGACACAAAGGATAGGGAAGCAGAGAGGGAAATCAGAGAAGCTTCACCATTCACGATAGCCACAAACAGCATTAAATATCTTGGGGTAAATCTAACCAAGGAAGTGAAAGATCTATTTGACAAGAACTTTAAGGCATTGAAGAAAGAAATTGAAGAGGATACCAAAAAATGGATGGATCTCCCTTGCTCTTGGATTGGGAGGATCAACATAGTAAAAATGGCAATTCTACCTAAGGCAATTTATAGATTCAATGCAATCCCAATCAAGATCCCATCAAAATTCTTCACAGATCTGGAGAGGACAATAATCAACTTTATATGGAAAAACAAAAAACCCAGGATAGCCAAAACAATCCTATACAATAAAGGATCTTCTGGAGGCATTACCATCCCTGACTTCAAACTCTATTACAGAGCTACAGTAATGAAAACAGTGTGGTACTGGCATAAAAACAGAGAAGTCGACCAATGGAATCGTATAGAAGACCCGGATTTTAACCCACAAACCTATGAACACCTCATTTTTGATAAAGGAGCTAAAAGTATACAATGGAAGAAAGAAAGCATATTCAACAAATGGTGCTGGCACAACTGGATGTCAACCTGTAGAAGAATGAAAATAGACCCACATCTTTCACCGTGCACAAAACTCAAGTCCAAATGGATTAAAGACCTCAATATCAGCCCGAACACACTGAAAAGGATAGAAGAGAAAGTGGGAAATACCCTACAACAGATGGGCACAGGAGATCGCTTCCTATGTATAACCCCAGAAGCACAGACATTAAGGGCAACATTGAATAAATGGGACCTACTAAAACTGAGAAGCTTCTGCAAAGCAAAGGACACTGTCACTGAGACACAAAGGCAACCTACTGACTGGGAGAAGATCTTCACCAACCCCGCAACAAAGGTCTGATCTCCAAAATATATAGAGAACTCAAGAAACTAGACTTTAAAATGCTAATTAACCCAATTAAAAAATGGGGCACTGATCTGAACAGAGAATTCTCAACAGAAGAAGTTCAAATGGCCAAAAGACACTTAAGGTCATGCTCAACTTCCTTAGCAATCAGGGAAATGCAAATCAAAACAACTTTGAGATATCATCTTACACCTGTGAGAATGGCTAAAGTCAAAAACACCAACGATAACCTTTGCTGGAGAGGTTGTGGAGGAAGGGGTACCCTCATCCATTGCTGGTGGGAATGCAATCTTGTGCAACCACTATGGAAGTCAGTGTTTCGTTTTCTCAGGAAATTCGGGATCAACCTACCCCTGGACCCAGCAATACCACTCTTGGGAATATACCCAAGAAATGCCCTATCATATGACAAAAGCATTTGTTCAACTATGTTCATAGCAGTATTATTTGTAATAGCCAGAACCTGGAAACAACCTAGATGCCCTTCAATGGAAGAATGGATGAAGAAAGTATGGAATATCTACACATTAGAGTACTACTCAGCGGTAAAAAACAATGACTTCTCGAATTTTGCATGCAAATGGATGGAAATAGAAAACACTATCCTGAGTGAGGTATCCCAGACCCAAAGAGATGAACATGGGATGTACTCACTCATAATTGGTTTCTAGCCATAAATAAGGGTCACGGAGTCTACAATAGGTGAATCTAAAGAAGCTAAGTAAGAAGGGGAACCCAAGGAAAAACATATAGTTATCCTCTTGGCTAAGGGAAGTAGACAAAAATTGCCGGGGAGAAAATTGGGATCTTGGGGTGGGGTGGGTTGGGGGTAAGAGGAGATGGGGAGAGAAAAGTTAGAAGGGAAGGAGGTCGGGCCTTGGGATAGCAGGAGGATTGGGATAAAGGAAGGTTGGACAGGGGAGCACGGAACCACAATTCTTAGTTAAGGGAACCACTTTAGTGTTGGCAAGAGACCTGACCCTAGAGGGGCTCCCAGGTGCCCAAGCTGAGGTCCCCAGTTAGTTCCTTGGGCAGTTGAGAATAGGGAACCTGAAATGACCCTATCCTTGAGCAATACTGACGAATATCTTGCACATCATCATAGAACCTTCATCTGGTGATGGATGGAGATAGAGACAGAGACCCACACTGGAGCACTGGACTGAGCTCCCAAAGTCCCAATGAGGAGCAGAAGGAGGGAGAACATGAGCAAAGAAGTCGGGACCACGAGGGATGCACCCACCCACTGAGACAGTGGAGCTGATCTATTGAGAGCTCACCAAGACCAGCTGGACTGTGACTGAAAAAGCATGGGATAAAACTGGACTCTCTGAACATGGCGAACTATGAGGGCTGATGAGACGCAAAGGACAATGGCACGGGGGTTTGATCCTACGTAATGTGATGGCTTTGTGGGAGCCCAGCCAGTTTGGATGTTCACCTTCCTAGATATGGACGGAGGTGGGAGGTCCTAGGTCTTACCACAGGGCAGAAAACCCTGACTGCTCTTTGGACTAGAGAGGGACGGGGAAAGGAGTGGGGGGAGGGGGAGAAGGGTGGGAGGAGGGGGTGTAGGGGGGGAGGAGGGGGAGGGAAATGGGAGGCTGGGAGGAGGTGGAAACTTGTTTTTTTTTCTCCTTTTCTCAATAAAAAAAAAAGACTGAAAAAAAACTCAAAAAACAAAAAAAAAAACCCACTCAGAACACCAAAAACCAAACAGAACCAAAAAACAACAAATCACATAGCCACTAAGGCCCTCAAGCACTACCTGACCTATGTGCAGCCTGGTCACGTCTTGAGTGCTCCATTCTCAGCACTGAGGAAAATGTATTATTCTCAGGTTACATTTTATTTTAAACTAACATATTCTCCCCAACCAAGGGCCTCAAACGTAGACGTTACACAGAAATGTGAGCCGTGGAAGGACATCTGTAATTTATGGTTATGTACTTTGAAGTTGAAAAACAGCCTCCAGCCAGACAGCATCACTGTGCCTTCTGTCTGTCCTTTCATCCATGTTCCAGCCTAGTTTGCTAGCTGAATCCAGTAACCTGCAGGAGAGATCTGAGAGAGAAGGAGGAACTAGGGGGCATGCTGGAAAAATCCTTCATTTGTTATTAATTCAAATCTCCAATTAACTTGTCTCCCCCAGGGCTAGTGACTACAGTGGGACCATGGAATTGGTCCAGTTAGGCTACAATTTCAGAGAAAGACTTTGGTGTAGTGGAAAGATCAATGAACTGGGTGAGCTGCATGCTAATGAAGACTGTCACACTCCGAGTCCCCAAAGTTTTCAGGGACTTTGCTCTCATTTCACACATCTTCTGTCTCCCAGCCAGGCATTTCCTGCTGCCCGTTCTGTGGCTTTTCTCGTCTGTTTGGAAGGCCAAGGTATAAAATAGACATCAAGTGTGTTAGGGTTGGTATTGGTCAGGTGTTTTTATGTTAAACAGCATCCTTTAACACCTTTGCTGAAAATCAAAGCCATTTTGTTTTCTTCAGAGCTCCACGTATTGCCCGGCCTTGGCTTGGGCTGGCTCTGCTGATCATGGTTGACTCTATGGTACTTCTGTGTTAGCCAGAAGACCTAAAATGGCTCCTCTCGCAGGTCCAGTTGCTGTCAGTCAGCAGCCGGGGTCTGGATGCTTGCTGCTTGGGTGCCTTGTATGCCCTCAAAGCAGGCTGGCTCTGACTGAAACATAAAGTGGACTTGGGGATCCAGACTCAGAAGGTGGGTAAGTTAGAATACATAGGTTCTTTTTGAACTTTTGATTCTATCAAATTTGTTAATATTCAGTTAGCTAAGACAAAATACGTGACCTGTTGGGAGTCAAAACTGAAGAAGTATATTTCCCCCCCCTCCTCTCTCTCTCTCTCTCTCTCTCTCTCTCTCTCTTTCTCTCTCTCTTTCTCTCTCTCTCTCTCTCTCTTTCTGTGTGTGTGTGTGTGCACTCCTGGGCGTGTGTGTATGTGTTTGTGACATCAGGACTCAATCTCTATTGTTCTTTGGTCTATCTATCTGTCTGTCTGTCTACCTATCTATCTGTCTGTCTGTCTATCTTTCTATCTATCTATATGTGGTCTCTCACTGGCATAGAACTCACACAGTACATTAAGTTGTTTGCTCAATAAGCCCCAGGGATTCTCTTGTCTCTAACTCCCCAACACTGTGATTACAAGCATGTCATCATGTCTGGTCTTACTATTGTTATTCCTTTAAAAAAAAAAAAAAAAAAACATAGGTACCGGGCCTAGAACTCAGGTCCTCACGACTGCAAAGCAAGTGCTCTGTCCATTTTGCCATCTTTGCACCCCCTCAATGTATGCCTTGATTGAAGGACTCTGTGGCCATCTTAGCCGTCACTTGGACTGGATTGTGAGCTGTCTAAAATATCGTCGCGCCTGCCAGATCGGTTCATTGTGTCTCACACATTATGCCAACCCCAGAATTTCCATCCTCTCAGGCTCCTCGTGACCCCACAGGCCCTTCGTCAGCACAGCCCAGGAAGCCATATCAGGAGCCAGCCCTGCTTCAGACAGCAGGTGTGGTGCAGAAAAGATTCTCATAAATAGAGACTTCTGCGGCTTGGATATTTCCAGCACAATAGGGGAGTTGGCTATTCCAAGGGTCCTCATTGCGAATCCTTTCGGAGAGTTAAGAATCCTTTTTTTTAATGCCCCAGATCACCTTCTGGTTTAGCTGCTTGGTGGCTCAGAGCAGAGAGATTTCAGAATACAGGTGATGGGAAAAATCAGCAGCTTTGAAATTGGACTGCCCTAGGTTCAAATCTCACTGGTGATGTCATCTTGGGCAACTTATTTAAAGTCTTAAAATAGATTTTTTTTAAAAAATATTCAGATTAGTAGATGTTTATCCCCACCCGGTTGTATGGAGGGTTGCATGAAAAAGGAAAATGTGTGGGAATGGCCAGGCGTCTCACTTGAACTTAGTGACTAAGGGCAACTCATCCTTCCACAAAATCAGATGTCTCATTTTTTATAACTACATGCCCTGCCACTGCCTCCCAGACACAAAGGCCTTTGAAATATTTGTTTTCAGTTTGGGGACTAGCTTGGCTTGGTTCTCTCTGACTGTGCTTCCAAAGACTGGCTGTAAAGCCCAATAGCTGTTCTCATCCCGTGATCAAATTCAGGAGGGGAGATGAGGAAATGAATTCATAGCTCTGTAGACATCATGGGGCAAAAAGTCGATACTAAACCAATTTAAAATAAATTAGCTGAGAATAAGGCAGGTGCTGCTTGACACAGTATGGGAAGTTGTCTTTTTAACCCAATCTGCAGAGAGCAGGAAAATAAGCAAATTGGAAAGTTACCCCAGATGTCTGGATGCTATAGATTCCAAGATGGCCATCTGAGAGTCTGCCACCAACTCTGGGTCACTAGGTAGATTTGCAATGTCAGCACAGAACCCCGTCTCCGACTGGCCAATCTTCCAGGGCTGTGAGAGCATCAGAAGAAATTTATAGCTGGCAGATTACAAAACCAGCTCTAATTAGCCCCTCGAGACAATTGCATAAGAACTACTGAAAACACCGCCAACTGCTATCTCCTCTTCTCTGTGTTTTCTCTGAGAACCTGGCAATGGATGTTCTTTAACAATAGAGCACCCCTGAGGATCCAGCCTCCTTTATTTGCAGTCTTGCAAAGATCAATTGGATGTATTGTTCATTTTTTTTATTTGGTTTTTTGAGACAGGGTTTCTCTGTGGTTTTGGAGCCTGTCCTGGAACTAGCTCTTGTAGACCAGGCTGGTCTCGAACTCACAGAGATCCGCCTGCCTCTGCCTCCCAAGTGCTGGGATTAAAGGCGTGTGCCACCACTGTGGCTTAAGGTAGAAGATGACGAAGAGAAGAATTGTCCCTTAGTTACCAGCTCCCCCACCTGTGTAGTGATGAATAAGAAATTCTCAAGCATTAATTGGTTTTGGATTTCTTTTTTTTTTCTTTCTTTCAGTTTTTTTTTTTTTTGAGAAGGGCTTCTCTGTGTAGCCCTGACTGTCCCTGTCCTGTCTGTTTCAAGAATTTCAAAGATAAGGATTTTCCTGATTCTTTATTTGTATTCATAGAGTAAGACATGTGTGTGTATAAGCTAGAGATCAGCACTGGGTATCATACCTTAGGAACTATCCACCTTGAGTTTTGAGACAAGCAAGGGGGCAAGGCTGATTAGCCAGTGAGTCCCAGGGATCCCGTGGGCTTCACTGTCCTATCTCCACCTCCTGAGTGCTCGGAATACGTGTTCTTACCACCACGCCCTACCTTAAAAATAAACAACCAAACATATGTCTTCCTACATCAATTAACAATCAACACACCCTCCCCACCAGACATACCCACAGGTGATTTTGTCTAGGCAATTTCTTACCTGAAGCTCTGTCCTTAGATGATTCTGAGTTGTACTTAAAAAGACTGTTCACGTTCAGATTTATTATATGCAGTTCAGGATCTGTCTCTACAATCCTGACACCAAAAAAAAAAAATCTCTGAAGCCACTGTTCTATAAATGTGCAATCCCCTCACTTAGCAGAGAATCGTGGCCTGAACTGAGCTCTGCTTCTGTAGTGCAAGGACTCACGTTCCAAGGCAGAAAGACTGATACATGATGGATGTAGGAACTGATTCATGTTTTCACTTGAATTAAAGAATTGAAAGTCAGAAAGAGTTTGAAAGTCAAGCAAGCCAAAGTTTATTCAAAGAAGACACTTTTATTGGCGTGTAAAAAAAGAGAAATCCCAGGAGGGCAAGTTGTAGCTTAGCAGAGGAGGAGGGAGACTGGAGGAGAGAAGAAAAGCCATAGCATTTGAGTTAAACCAGCATGGGCAAGCAGTTACCTTGGAGGGGAGCTTTAGAGGCAGAGTGAGAAAGACCAGAGAAATCCCCCCAAAACACACTAGGGCCCTGAGCCAGCATCTGAAAGAAATTTAAGCAGACAAACCTGATCAAATTCCTTAAGGTAACCAAGTTTGAATCTTTTAGCACAATCCAGAATGAAACACGGCTCATATTGACACACATTTAAGTGAGATATTTAAAAAGTTAAAAGTAGGGTGCTGGAGAGATGGCTCAGAGGTTAAGAGCACTGGCTGTTCTTTCAGAAGTTCTACGTTCAATTCCCAGCAACCACACAGTGGCTCACAGCCATATATAATGAGATCTAGTGCCCTCTTCTGGCTGCAGGCATACATGCAGACAGAACATTGTATACATAATAAATAAATAAAACTAAAAAAAAAGTTAAAAAAAAAAGACTGTTCACACTATGTGACTGTGGGATCTTAAGATCTTACTTTGAACCCAAGTGGTAATGCAAGAATGGTCTAAGTTGGTTGCCTGATCTAAACTATTAAACTTGTCTGGATACCTGGTATATATATATATATCTCCTTTTGTTTTTGGTTTTTTCTTCCCTGTGTTCTTCTCCACATCCTTGCCTTTTCTGATGGAATAGAACTGTGTTCCATGGCCTCCGGTTGGGCCATTATCTTTAGTATTTGTTGGGTAGAAGTTTCTTCTTGGCATAGGAGCTGGCATTTCTTGGATTCATTTCTCATATTTGGGGCTGGTTTGTGTTCTGCCCCTTCTGAGTCTATGCTATACCAGAATGACATACCAGAAGAAAGAAAAATATCCATATCCAAACTCCCCAGGGCCTTGAGAAAGGAAAGTCTCCAATTAGCATTCTTTCCTTGGTAGCCAGGCTTTATGACTAAAGAGCTTTATTGGCTTTAGAAAGTTTTAGAATTGAAACCGAGTGCTAAGAGAGACCCTGGGCAAGACCTTATGAGTTGAGGCCAGGAAGGAAGACAGAAGCAAACACAGCCAATGAAAATGGCAGGAAGGGGAGGAGAGCAAGGCGGGGGGGAGGGGGAGGAAGGAAATAGCTTACTGAGGTAATCTGCTCTTCCTCAGGTGAAATTTGTGGTCTGTAAATTAGCAAAATCCAGGGGCCTGTCTTTTTCTTTTTTCTCTTGCATTGTATACATGCTACTGAACAGACCAAGACATTTGTAACTCCTGCCTCTGTAAACGCATGTCATCGCCTAGATAGGCTCTGGAACATATGTGAAGCAGGCATGTGGAGCATCAGAGGTGGTGTGAAATGATGATCTGTAGCTGAGCCAGATGCCAGAGCAGACCTGCATCCTCTCTACACACTCCCAAGTTCCCATGGTGCACCATAGTCTGTCTCCTCCGAGCCCTCTGCTGTTCTCTGTCACCCTCTGCTCTCTCACCTTTGTGCCTTGGCCACATATGCCTACCTCAGCCCAGTGTCCCCTTCCCACTTGGATAGGTGAGAGTCTTAGAAGCCGAAATGAAGACAGAGACCCCTCTGACGAGGCTGAGGAAAAGCAGAGGGAAGACTCGAATAGCAGAGGCATGATCCACAGAGACTATGACTTGAATGGGTGACTTAGAAGCCACCCAGAGAGACGTCGCACTTTTGAGTCCCCATCTACCTTTCACATCACAGGACACACAACACAGTTACAACCCATCAAATGGCATTGGGTGTGTTATGCAGCCTTTTCTTGGGACAGAGTCACTTCTGTAACCCTCAGCAAGCTCAGCTTCCTTCGCGGCCATCAGCAGGGAATACACTTACGTGCGGATATTTCAATGTGCAGTTGAGGTCAAACCAGAGAGTGCTGGCTCAGTCATGAACGTGGCTTCAAACCAGATCTTGTGTTTTCTTGCTCTCTGACAGCACCCATAGAAAAGTGACACGCAGACAACATGCACATGTCCGTCCTGGCCCTGTCCTGCTCCTGGCACCCTGGACAGTTCCTACAGTGCTTTTGTTTGCTCACTGGGATGAAATGCATCTATCTGTAACTTCCCTTGAGGCCCGCTTCACCTCCTAGAGCAGGTTTGCATTTCATGCGACAGTCCCTGTGGGCTGATTTTAGGGAGTATGCCTGTCTTGTCTGCATTTTCACTTCCTGCTGACAGTTGAAGCCCAGCCTTTGAAATTTCATCTTTCCTGGTCTCCCTCCATCCTCAGTTGTCACCACCTCCCTTTGTAACTCAGATGAGGTGGAAGGAGCTAGAAGCTCCTTATTTTTAAATTCCCGAGACTGTGTCCTTAAGGCATTCTGAGGTCACTCTTGGGATCTCATTTCTGTTTTCCCAATCCTGTCAATGGAAAAGAAAAGTGCTTAGAGTAACTTCACACATCTTAGCCATCCCTCACTGGTGATGAATGACACATACCTTATTAATGTCCCACTTTTCTGTGTACAGCATGATTGATTCAGTAGAGAGGAAATAACTCCATACTGGACTTCTTCCTCTGGTCACCATAAGTCAGCACGATTAACTGTGATTTCAGGCAAGTCTCTCTGTTCCGGGAGAGTTCACTGCAGTCCTGATGGGAGCAAGAGGGAAGGAGATAAAAGTGAATCAAAGAAACAGATGCCATCTGGGGGAGATAGCTCAGTCATTAAGTGTTTGACAAACACTAGGGCCTGAGTTAAATTCCTCAGCACTCATCCAAAAAAAACCAGCTGTGGCAGTGTATACTTGTGATCCTAGGCCTGAGGAGGCAAAGGAGGCTCCCTGGGGCTCCCCACCCCGGTTAGCTTGGCTTGCTTAACAAAGTTAGATGGCACCTGAGGGATGGCACTCAATGTTGACCTCCTCACACAGATATGCTTATGCATTCAAACACACATATCGAGAGAGAGCGAGAGAGAGAGAGAGAGAGAGATCAAGTGGTCCAGAATGATAAGATGTGCTGATGTTTGGTTGGAAACATAAGGGGAGAGGTCCCTTCATCAAGAATAACCTCTAGAGGGTGAGGAGGAGTCTGGTAAGGGAATCACACAGCATCTCAGGCAGTAGGAATACCAGGAGATCACCAGGTCCTGGGAGTCCAAGATGAACCCCAGAGGAAGATAGTGATCCTCACCTGTACTTGAGGTTCCAGTAAGATAGGGACTGAGAGTGTCCAGTACTTCAGTCATGGTGTGGCCACCTGGAGATCACCATGTCTTCTTCCAGCCCACGGAGGGGGCGGAAGACAACGTGGTGTGCACTGGGGTGTGTGTAGGAGGGAAGGATATGGGGAATGTAGGACAATAATTGTCTGGGAAGTTTGGGTCTGAGGAGGAGAGAGAGCTGTAACTGCAGGGTGGGGTGGCAGGAAGATATTTTTAAAGCAGGGAAGGCTTGGGCCTGTTTTTGAGGGATGTGGTGGAAAGGAAAACTTGACTAGATAGCAGAGAGATGGATGGCCTGACATTCGGAGGACACCAGGGAAGGGACTGAGGACCCAAGGGGAAGGACACTTCTCAAATGTCACCTCAAGGGTATGCAAGGCTTCAAAGACCACACTCTTATTTACCAAGCTGGTGGGTAGTCCCTGTCTCATCCTTAATCCAGCACAAGTTTTTCTCTAGACCTGAGTTCCGGGTTGCTGGAATGGCAAGTGTGTGCAACAGGGGGAAGGGTGTGTACATATCCCAGATCCTACTGCTCAGCACATTTCTCTGTGCTGAGATCCTCTTAGTCCACAGCGTCTGACCAGCTGTGACATTCGTGCCCCAGATCCCTTGACACTTGATCATTTCAAGCATCTATTCTTTCTCGATCTTCCAGACCTTTGTCATGCTGGCTCAGAGTCTATTCTCTCTGATTTCCTGGGGGACTCAACTGGATGAACCTGCAATTAACTGCAGGGCACATGATGGTCTTTCGTGATCTTGTCTACTCTAGACTCTCTGTCTAGTGCCCTTGGTCAAGGTTTTTAAGAGTAGTGTGTGTGTGCATGCACACACATGTGTTCATGTGTGTTAGTGCAGATGCACCTTTACCGTGGACAACCTCTGGTGTTGGTGTTTTGAGACCAGGTCTCATTGTCACTTTTTATGCTGAGCTAGCTGCTCCATAAGCTGCCAGGGAGTCTCCTGCCTGCCCCCTATCTCCCCACAGAGCTGTGAGACCACCATGGCTTACACCTGCTATGCCCAGCCTCTGTGTCTATTCCACACATTGCGTGACTTGGTCTTAAAACAATGTGAACAAAATACCTAAGTCTGATCTTGAGTATCTGCAGCGGGGTTTTGTGTTTCAAAATTTAGAAGCATCGTGATGTTCCTCCTCCGTATTTCAAGCACTCCTAATAGCCCCAAATGTGATATACTCACTTCATTTTGCAACAGCTTTAACTGATTCAAAAGTTATGACCACTTTCTAGAAGAAGCAATGGTTCAACACCTTCATGGAGGTGACTCTCTCTTGAGAGAGTCTCAGCAGATGATGAAGAAATAAACTTCCCATCCAGGACATGAAGACAGAATCCCTGATTCAGATATCACACACAACCAGGGACCTCATCCTGAGAGCTGCAATTCAGAGCCAGGTCCCCAAAGAATTCAAACCTCAAAGGCTTACATACACCTGAAGGACAAAATTAACATTATCTCAATAGTATTTGGTTATAATACTCTAAATGTGTCTTATTTCAAAGAAATCATTTTTGAGAAAATTGTGCATGTGTGCATGCATGTAGATACATGTATGCCTATGCAAAGGGGAGGATCTTTTTCCATGGGATCTTTTTGCCAAGAGATCTTTCTTTTATTTCTTTTAACTTTTAATTAATTTTAATCAGAATATGTTAATTGTTCTTTGACTCTACCCATGCTGTCATAAATGCAAAACTTTAATGGTTTTTATAGTTACTATTTGATTGTATTTATATACAATATTATATTGTTTGCTGATGGACACTTATGATTATTTCCTAGCTGGATAACTGTTAATAGCTTTTTAATGAGAATCATTGTGAAGATCTTAATGAGTTTCATCATTTCCTTTAGATAGGTACCCATAGGTGGTATTACTAGTTTATGATGTTTTTATTTCTACTTTGAGGTGGGAAGAAAGACGGACGGGGAAGAGAGAAGAGAGGGAAAACTGGGGTCGGGATGTAAAATAAGTAAATAAAAATAGCCAACCTAATGTTAAGCCAGATAAGGAATAAAGTTTAAAAGACACCACCTGCTCTCAGTGACCAGGCAACCTGGAAAACCTGAGAATGGATGGTAAGATGCTCTGCTAAGGAAGCTGAATTCTCAACTTCTCCAGGTCTCATATCAAAACTTGGGAAGAAAGAAAGCCAGACATGTTGGCACACGCCTTTAATCCCAGCACACCCGAGTTTGAGACCCGCGTGATCTACAAAGTGGGTTTGAGGACAGCCAGAGCTACACAGTGAGACCGTATCTCAAAAAGCAAAACAAAACAAAAAACCTTGGGACTGTGCTCAAAACAGTGATTCAAGTGTTATTGAGGTTCAAGAGCACCCTTGAATATTCTTGCACTACAGAAAGCATATCCCATGCCTTCCTGGCACAGTATAGCCTTCCATTACCTACACAGAACAAAATGGTCTCGTTGAGGCAGCTGCTGTAGATCAGGTGTGCAACTTTTGGCTTCTCTGGAATACATTGGACAAAATAGAATTGTCTTGGGCCACACACTCAGTGTACACACACTAGCGAAAACTGATGAGAAAAAAAATCTACAAATGATTTTCACGACATCTGCAAAACATGATAAGCAAAAACATTGTGAGATATCAATTCCATTTATTTGTTTCTCCTCTAAAAATGTCACTTGTAACTATCAAGAAGGTCTCAAGTTTCTGGTCACTAATAAATGAGCATAGATAAGTAGTAAAATGAAATTTTAAATATTTTTGTTATATAAGAAAAATAGTGCAGCATCAAACTAGTGGAATATTTGTTCTCGTGAAATGAACATTTTAGCATCTGTTCAATGGTAGTATTGCATTGGCAATTTTCAGTGAAATCACTGGGGGCTTATAGATACTTTTGTTTCAATTTGTGCTTAGTGTGTTACATTCTTAAAAGAAGTTGCTCTCAAATGTAGGTGCTACCAAAATGTGATGGCATAGAGAAGAGAAGTTGAAGTCAAGAATAATTGTTTCTGGGAAGATAGGACCTAGAAAATCCTGTTAAAGAAGTATTATCAGGGGCAGAGGCAGTTCAAACATTAAAGTGCTTGCTATGCAAACTTTACCACCTAAGTTCATATCTCTAAAACCCACAAGAAGATGGATGTGAAGCTCACATTGATAATCCTGCTGATTTTACTACAGGATGTGAGGCAAAGGCAAAAAGTTCCCTAGAAGCTGGTAGGCTGGGTACCTTTGTGTATGGAGGGGCCCATGAGAAAGTCTGTCTCAGACAAGGTGGAGTGTGAAAGTTGGCATCTAAGGAGACGCACAGAGGCGCAGCGGCGGAGGCGCCAGACGCACAGAGGCGCAGCGGCGGCGGCGCCAGACGCACAGAGGCGCAGCGGCGGCGGCGCCAGACGCACAGAGGCGCAGCGGCGGCGGCGCCAGACGCACAGAGGCGCAGCGGCGGCGGCGCCAGACGCGGCGCAGCGGCGGCGGCAGCACGGCGGCGGCGCCAGACGCGGCTGAGCGGTGGCCAGACCCAAGCAGCTGGGACAGGCTGCAATAAGGAGAGCAGATCGCCCTACTACAATTGAATCAAAGAGGTAGGCCTTTGGTTGGCCAGGTCACTGGCACAAGGGGAGCCTGGTCCTGTCCTGAAGATCCTTCGGAGGGGTGAGAGGGTTCTTGGCCTGCAGCAGGAACCACAAAAGAGAGTGAGGGCATTTTGTAAGCGGAGCCCTTGGCCAGCAGGGAAACCTGATCCGGTTTCTAAAGGATCCATTGGATAGGATCAATAGGAGGAGATGGGCAGGCGCCAAGGCAAGAACTCACCCAATAATCCGAAAAACAACATGAAAACATCAGAACCCAATGATCTTACAACAGAAGTATTTGAACAACCTAACACAGAAGAAGTGGAAAAAATCGACTTTATGAAGATAATAGAGTCCCTTAAACAACATGTAAAAAATGCCCTTATAGAAATGGATGAGAAGTACAACAAAAAGTTTGAAGAAATGAGTAAATACGTACATGATACCCTGGGAAACCAAGAAAAAACCATCAAACAGGTAATGGAAACAGTTCAAGAATTGAAAACTGAAATGAAGGCAAAGAAGAAAATACAAACTGAGGACCAGCTGGATATGGAAAATCTAGGCCAACGAGCTGAGTCTACAGAAACAAGCATAATCAATAGAATCCAAGAGCTAGAAGAAAGACTCTCAGATGCTGAGGACACCATAGAGAAAATAAACGAACAGATCAAAGAAAACAGCAAAGCCAACAAATTCTCAACACAAAACATTCAGGAACTATGGGACACAATAAAAAAACCAAACCTAAGAATAATAGGAATAGAAGAAGGAGAAGAGTCACAGCTCAAAGGCTCAGAAAATATTTTCAACAAAATTATGGAAGAAAACTTTCCCAACTTAAAGAAAGATATTCATTTAAATATTCAAGAAGCATACAGAACACCAAACAGACTGGATCAAAGAAAAACATCTCCTCGCCATATAATAATCAAAACACAAAATATACAGGTTAAAGAAAGAATATTAAGAGCTGCAAAAGAAAAAGGGCAAGTAACTTATAAAGGTAAACCAATCAGACTTACACCTGACTTCTCGATGGAAACTATGAAAGCCAGAAGGTCCTGGATAGAGGTTCTGCAGAAGCTAAGAGACCATGGATGCAAACCCAAACTACTATACCCAGCCAAGCTATCGTTCACTATCAACGGAGAAAACAAGACATTCCAGGATAAGAACAAATTTAAACAATACGTAGCCACAAATCCAGCCCTACAGAAAGTAATAGAAGGAAAATCGCAACCCAAGGAATCCACCACTGCCAACACTGCCTACAATAACCCAGGCATCTAATGGCCCTTCACGAGCACATCTCAAAGAAAGGAGACACACAATCTCTACTACCAAAAGCAATAAGAATAACCGGAGTAAACAACCACTGGTCATTAATATCACTTAATATTAATGGGCTCAATTCACCTATAAAAAGGCACAGGCTAAAAGATTGGATACGAAAACAGGATCCAACATTCTGCTGTTTGCAAGAAACACATCTCAACCACAAAGACAGGCACCTACTCAGAGTAAAGGGTTGGGAAAAGGTGTTTCAAGCAAATGGTCCTAAGAAAAAAGCAGGTGTGGCCATACTAATTTCTAACAAAACTGACTTCAAACTAAAATCAATCAGAAGAGACCGAGACGGTCACTTTATACTCATAACAGGAACAATTCATCAGGAGGACGTCTCAATCCTGAATATATACGCCCCCAATATAAAAGCACCTACTTATGTAAAAGAAATATTACTAGAACTCAAGGCAGACATCAAACCACACACACTAGTAGTAGGAGACTTCAACACACCTCTCTCTCCAAGGGACAGGTCAATCAGACAGAAACCTAATAGAGAATTAAGAGAATTATTGGAGGTAATGAAGCAAATGGACTTAACAGACATCTATAGAACATTCCACCCAAATAGGAAAGAATATACCTTCTTCTCTGCAGCTCATGGAACCTTCTCAAAAATTGACCACATACTCGGAAACAAAGGAAACCTCCACAGATACAAAAAAATCTCAGTGTCCACCTGTGTCTTATCAGATCATCACGGATTAAAGTTAGAAGGCAACAACCACGCTGCCCCCAAAAAACCGACAAACTCATGGAAACTGAACAGTCAACTACTGAACCACGCCTGGGTCAAGGAAGAAATCAAGAAAGAAATTAAAGTCTTCCTTGAATTTAATGAAAATAAAGGGACAACATACTCAAACCTATGGGACACGATGAAAGCAGTGCTAAGAGGAAAGTTCATAGCACTAAATGCCCACTTAAAGAAAACGGAGAATGCATACATTGGGGACTTAAAAACACACCTGAAAGCTCTAGAAAAAAAAGAAGCAGACGCGCCCAGGAGAAGTAGAAGACTGGAAATAATAAAACTGAGGGCTGAAATCAACAAAATAGAAACACAGAAAACAGTCCAAAGAATCAATGAAACAAAAAGCTGGTTCTTGGAGAAAATCAACAAGATCGACAAACCCCTATCCAAACTAATCAAACGACAGAGAGAGAACACACAAATAAATAAGATCAGAAATGAAAAGGGGGACATAACCACAGACACAGAGGAAATTCAGAGAATCATTAGATCTTACTACAAAAGCCTGTATGCCACAAAACTGGAAAATACAAAAGAAATGGACATTTTTTTAAATAAGTATCATATACCAAAGCTAAACCAAGACCAGGTGAATGATCTAAATAGACCGGTTTCTCGCGAAGAATTAGAAATGGTTATCAAAAATCTCCCTTCGAAAGAAAGCCCAGGACCAGATGGTTTCAATGCAGAATTCTACCAGAACTTCCAAGAAGAATTAATACCTATACTCCTTAAGGTATTTCACAATATAGAATCAGAAGAGTCATTGCCAAATTCCTTTTATGAAGCTACAGTTACCCTGATACCAAAACCACAAAAAGACCCAACCAAGAAAGAGAATTACAGACCGATCTCACTCATGAACATCGACGCAAAAATCTTCAATAAAATAATGGCAAACCGAATCCAAGAACACATAAGAAAAATTATCCATTATGATCAAGTAGGCTTCATCCCAGAGATGCAGGGCTGGTTCAACATACGCAAATCTATCAATGTAATCCACCATATAAATAAACTGAAAGAAAAAAACCATATGATCATTTCACTAGATGCGGAAAAAGCATTCGACAAAATTCAACACCCCTTTATGATAAAGGTCTTGGAGAGAATAGGGATACAAGGGTCCTACCTAAATATAATAAAAGCTATTTACAGCAAGCCAACAGCTAACATTAAATTGAACGGAGAAAAACTCAAAGCCATCCCACTAAAATCAGGAACACGACAAGGATGTCCACTCTCGCCATACCTCTTCAATATAGTGCTTGAAATTCTAGCAATAGCAATAAGACAACATAAGGAGATCAAGGGGATTCGTATTGGAAAGGAAGAAGTTAAGCTTTCGTTATTTGCAGATGATATGATAGTGTACATAAGCGACCCCAAAAATTCTACCAAAGAACTCCTACAGCTGATAAACAGCTTTAGTAACGTGGCAGGATACAAGATCAACTCCAAAAAATCAGTTGCCTTCCTATACACCAAGGATAAGGAAGCAGAGAGGGAAATCAGAGAAGCATCACCTTTCACGATAGCCACAAATAGCATAAAATACCTTGGGGTAACCCTGACCAAGGAAGTGAAAGATCTACTTGACAAGAACTATAAGTCTTTGAAGAAAGAAATTGAAGAAGACACCAGAAAATGGAAAGACCTCCCTTGCTCTTGGATTGGGAGGACCAACATAGTAAAAATGGCAATTCTACCAAAAGCAATCTATAGATTCAATGCAATCCCCATCAAAATCCCATCAAAATTCTTCACAGATCTGGAGAAGACAATAATCAACTTTATATGGAAAAACAAAAAACCCAGGATAGCCAAAACAATCTTATACAATAAAGGATTGTCTGGAGGCATTACCATCCCTGACTTCAAACTCTATTACAGAGCTACAGTATTGAAAACAGCTTGGTATTGGCATAAAAACAGAGAAGTCGACCAATGGAATCGAATAGAAGACCCTGACATTAACCCACAAACCTATGAACACCTGATCTTCGATAAAGGAGCTAAAAGTATACAATGGAAAAAAGAGAGCATCTTCAACAAATGGTGCTGGCAAAACTGGATGTCAATCTGTAGAAGAATGAAAATAGATCCATATCTATCACCATGCACAAAACTCAAATCCAAATGGATTAAAGACCTCAATATCAGTCCGAACACACTGAACCTGATAGAAGAGAAAGTGGGAAGTACTCTACAGCACATGGGCACAGGAGACCACTTCCTATGTATAACCCCAGCAGCACAGACACTAAGGGCATCATTGAATAAATGGGACTTCCTGAGGCTGAGAAGCTTCTGTAAAGCAAAGGACACTGTCACTAAGACAAAAAGACAACCCACTGACTGGGAGAAGATCTTCACCAACCCTGCAACTGACAAAGGTTTGATCTCCAAAATATATAAAGAACTCAAGAAACTAGACCGTAAAAGGCTAATCAACCCAATTATAAAATGGGGCACTGATCTGAACAGAGAATTCTCAACAGAAGAACTTCAAATGGCCAAAAGACACTTAAGGTCATGCTCAACTTCCTTAGCGATCAGGGAAATGCAAATCAAGACAACTTTAAGATACCACCTTACACCTGTCAGAATGGCTAAAATCAAAAACACCAATGATAGCCTTTGCTGGAGAGGTTGTGGAGAAAGGGGTACACTCACCCATTGCTGGTGGGAATGCAAACTTGTGCAACCACTCTGGAAAGCAGTGTTTCGGTTTCTCAGGAAATTCGGGATCAACCTACCCCTGGATCCAGCAATACCACTCTTGGGAATATACCCAAGAGAGGCCCTATCATACAACAAAAGTATATGCTCAACTATGTTCATGGCAGCATTGTTTGTAATAGCCAGAACCTGGAAACAACCTAGATGCCCTTCAACGGAAGAATGGATGAAGAAAGTATGGAATATATACATATTAGAGTATTACTCAGCAGTAAAAAACAAGGACTTCTTGAATTTTGCATACAAATGGATGGAAATAGAAAACACTATCTTGAGTGAGGTAAGCCAGACCCAAAAAGAGGAACATGGGATGTACTCACTCATATTTGGTTTCTAGCCATAAATAAAGGACATTGAGCCTATAATTCATGTTCCTAGAGAAGCTAAATAAGGTGAATCCAAAGACAAACACATAGGCATCCTCAGGAATATTAACCTTCATCAGGCGATGAAAGGAGACAGAGACAGAGACCCACACGGGAGCACCGGACAGAAATCTCAAGGTCCAAATCAGGAGCAGAAGGAGACGGAGCACGAGCAAGGAACTCAGGACCACGAGGGGTGCACCCACACTCTAAGACAATGGGGATGTTCTATTGGGATCTCACCAAGGCCAGCTGGCCTAGGTCTGAAAAAGCATGGGATAAATCCAGACTAGCTGAACATAGCGGACAATGAGGAATACTGAGAACTCAAGAACAATTGCAGTGGGTTTTTGATCCTACTGCACGTACTGGCTTTGTGGGAGCCTAGGCAGTTTGAATGCTCACCTTAGGAGACCTGGATAGAGGTGGGCAGTCCTTGGGCTTCCCACAGGTCAGGGAACCCTGATTGCTCTTCGAGCAGATGAGGGGGGGGGGACTTGATCGGGGGAGGGGGAGGGAAATGGGAAGCGGTTGTGGGGAGAGGCAGAAATTCTTAATAAATAAATAAATTAAAATAAAATAAAAAAAAAAAAAAAAAAAGAAAGTTGGCATCTAAGGTTGTCCTCTAACTTTTACATGTGTGCCGTGGCACATGCACTTATGTACATTCTCTCTCTCTCTCTCTCTCTCTCTCTCTCTCTCTCTCTCTCTCACACACACACACACACACACACACGAGACAGACAGACAGACAGACAGACAGGCAATCACACACACAGATGGACAGAGACATAGATAGAAATAGAAACCAAAGGAAACAGAGGCAGAAAGAGGGAGGCATAGTCAAATTTTTCTTTAAGTTAAATGATACATTACAGCTCAAATGCATTCCATTTGAAAGTTTTAGCAGGCAACATATTTAAGATAGTTGAAAAGAAGTAGCAAATTTTTCAAAATATTTTCCCAGAAATCTTGAAATGTAAATAGGGGGAAGGAAGAGATAGCAGCAGTTAAGAGCACTGGCCACTCTTCCGGAGAACTTGGTTCAATTTCCAGCACATAAGTGTCAGCTCATAACTGTAACTTCAGTTCCAGGGAATCCAACGCCTTCCTTTGGACTCTTCAGACACTGTAAACACATGTTTACACATATAAACACTTACATCCATGTTGTAAAATATTTATACATAAAAATAGGCCTTAGAAACAAGCAAGACTATATGCATTTTCTGTTCCTATGATTGTGTTTAGCCAAAATATCAAAATGTATAATTTTTTTACTAGAATTTGAACTTTTTATAATTTCATTTTCATTTGGAAGACTGTTATGACTTGAAACATTGAGTTGAAAATATGGTTTTCACCTTGAAGATGCATTGTTAACCAAACCATTTCAATGAGCAGTTAAATTCACTAAAATTGCTAAAACTTTAAACTAGTTTCCATCAAGATATGGCACAAGTTTGTGAAATATTCTGTGATCAGGAAGAACAAGGACTCCCTTGCAACCTCTGAATCTCACTCCAGTGGTCTTTAATGTATATTTTGCTCCCACAACTTAGGCATGTCACAAAGAGAATTCTATCTTAAGCACCTATGTGCTTCCTCTCCAATGTTCTCCTGAATGCATCTTTCACCTCTTTGTTCCTCAAGCTGTAGATGAGGGGATTCAACATGGGGATCACAACAGTATAAAATAGGGAGATCATTTTATTAATATTCCGGAGGGAACTAGCATTAGGTTGGACATAGATGAAGAAAAGAGTCCCATACAAGATAGAGACAGTTGCTAAGTGAGAGGAACAAGTGGAGAAGGCTTTTCGTCTCCCATTGGCTGTCCTAATTTTCAAGATGGCCATCAAGATGCAGACATAGGAGACCAGGATGATCAGACCAGTAATCACACCTACTGCTCCAGCCAAGACAAAAAGCACCAACTTATTGATCTGGGTATCCGCACATGCTAGAGATAGCAATGGGGAAATGTCACAGAAGAAGTGGTTGATAATACGTGGCCCACAGAATGGTAAGCAAAAGGTTAAGGTTGTGTGAGTCGTTGTACTTATAATAGCAATGGCATAAGGCCCGATGACCAAGAGCACACAGACATGCTGGGACATATGAGTGTATACAGCAAGGGCTTACAGATGGCTGTATAGCGATCATACGCCATGACAGCCAGGAGGAAGCACTCAGTTGCCACAAAGAGACCAAAGAACCACAATTGTGCTGCACAGCCTATGAAAGAGATGACTTTGTTCTCGGTAAAAATGTCACACAGCATCTTGGGAGCTATGGAAGAAGAGGTACACGCATCTACAAAGGACAGATGACTAAGAAAAAAGTACATAGGGGTGTGTAGCCTGGGATCCACCCATATTAAAGTGATCATTCCCACATTACCCCCCAGGGTGACAAGATAAACAAAGAAAAATATGATAAAGAGGAAAATTTTTTGATAGAGGTTATCTATGAGGCCAAGGAAGAGAAACTCGGGCACTGTTGTCTGATTCTTTTCTTCCATTAGTAAGCTGGGATCTGTTAAAAGAATAAGAATTATGTCTTACCAAAATATCAGTCACGTGATATCTGAAATCAATAGCAGATTATCCTCAATAGGTCTATTATAGACAGTTGGTCAGCACGGTTGAGCTGAGTGGTAATAATATTCCTAGTTACAAGATCTGGACACTTGTACAAAATCCTATGCAGACTTCAGCAACCAAACCCTTGAACTTTTGGGGATGAACATCCTCCCATCAAGAGTTATCTAACTTCATTGATTCAACAGTTCCTTTGATTTTAAGACTGCATTTGTAATGAAAATTTCTCTCCATTTCTCATCTTATTATATAGTGAAATAATGAAGCTCTCTTAATTAGTTTAGGAAATAGATCAGGTTCTAAAGTATTTGCCTTGTAAACATTAGTAATAAAATTTGCTCCCTAGAATTCACAATGAAAACAGGGGATTGGATGGTATGTGTTTAGTGTAAATCCAGGTCTGGAGAGACAGAGGCAGTAGACAGTAGATGCCTTGGGCTGACTCCCCAGCTGGTCTATCCCACTAAGGCAGTGGAGACCTAGTCTGCAAAATCAAGGTGGACAGTACTAAGGAATGGCATTGAGGTTTTCCTCTGGTACATACACACAAACACGTGCGCACGCACGCATGCACACACACACACACTCAGAAATTTTAGAAATTCTACTTGGATATACTTTTATTGGTAATTCTGTAAATACAACTGGAAGTTTAAGATCCTGTATCATATATTAGAGAAATGTTAAATATGGCATCAAATTCTTACTGAATAATGAGCACTATAAAAATACTACAAAGGTGTATTTCATATGAATGTATTTCAGTCTATTTTCTAATCCCAATTATAAAGAGATATGGAAATATAACTGCACACTTGGCAAAAAGAAAAAGGATGGCTATTTGGAAGAATAGTAAAACATATAATTTTTATTTAATACTGATCTTCCAATGAACAGATAAAATAAATTCAGTGTATGACTAGTGCAAAGTCAAATGTGGCATCAAGAAAAAGAATGTAAGATGACAGATTGAGAAGAAAGAAAGGGTGTCAAAATTTCCTACAATTGCATTCTTCCAATAAATGCTTTCATGGAAAAGCAAGGGAAATGCTTTCTTAGAGATCATGGTGTCTGACAAACCTTCAGGGGCAATGAAATTATCAGGAAATTGCATAGAAAATTAAGAATCCCCAAAGTTAAAATAACATAAAATTATTTTATATGATTTCCCATATATATGCAATCTTCTTTAAAATCAGTTATTATGATATATCACTGCTACTATCAAATCAAATAATAATAAAATAAATAAAATGGTACATTTATCACAGTTTAATAAAGGTAAAACCTTCAAGACTATATTTTTGTGTGACATATGAGATAATCAATAGTAGAAACTATTCAAATTGCCTAGATTATTGTATATGATAGTCTATAAAAAATATATGATTTCTACAGCAAAGTGCTCATTCAAAGAAAAAGCAGTTTGCCACATGATATGCCAAGCACCATAACATTGCAGATAGTTTAAATGACTTAATCTGTGTGGTTTATTAGTATTTTAGTGGCACCCTTATGCTGATGCTGTCTGGGTGTATTTTATGCAGTTAAACAGACAGATCTAGATTTTTTTTTGAGTGCTCTCCATTGTAGAAATGGTTGGTTCATGTCTTATGTCCACTCTCACGCAACTTACTAGGATAAGTGTATTAAGACAAAGTGTAATACAGATTGCTACGGGTTCAAAAACAGTCTATTATTTATTTATTAATTATCTGAGTGTAAGCTGTTTGGAGTAATTCATTAAGTGGGTAATTGGTTTCAACTGACAAATCAATTGGTATATATTTCTGATGTTAGAAAATTATACATCGATGATGCTTACCTTTTCCAAAGAAGCTAGCTACTGTGTCTTATGCCACATATATATTGTTTATTATGGTGTGGAAATTTAAAGTTCTGGGGTGATTTTCAAGAATGTAGTATACTATTGCTACCAGCATCTCTATTTCATATTTATGCAAATAGGTTTAGAAAAACTCATAGACCAACTGTAAATGCTGATAAGTCTGTGAGTAAATATCCTAAAGGTGGAAGACCATGCCCCCCCATTCACACCATTACTGTTTCTCCATCATGTTTCAAAACTTCCATCTATCAAAGCCCAGTGTACTCACTTCTTTAAGAATATCCTCTCTGCATCTCTTTTATCTACATTTTTTTTAAAAAAGTGGTAATTTTCTAGAAGACAGAAGATCTGATTTTCTTCATTCTGGCAATTGTCTGAGACAAGTGACTTACAGATGATGCACCTCCCACCCTGATAGAGCTAGGCTTGAAGAAAGAATCCCTGAACTTAACAGAGTCACAGACTGCACAGAATAAGAGACCTTATTCAAGCTTTATATGATAATTCAGAGCCAGATCCCCAAAGAACTTAAGCCTCCAGGGTTTACACCTGAAGGGACAAACTTTAAATGATCTCATTAGCATTTTGGCCAAGTATTGTTTTCTAACTGTGTGTCATTACAAAGTGTGTGAGTGTGAGTGTGTGTATGTGTGTGTTCCTGATCTATCCTCCTTATCATCATCTTTTCTTCCATCATCAGAGTGATATATTGGAAGCATTTGGGAAGAAGTCATTTTCTGTGTCCATTCTAAAACCATATCATTTAAGCATAAACCCCAACCAAGGTTTTCTTATTGTCATATTAAGTAAGCCAAGACTGTCCATATCTTTTTCTCCAGAATAAAGGGAACAATCTCTAGTTAATACAATTGCTAGACATGTTTACCAAGTATTTCTTAAATATAAAATACCAATTAGGTACTTCTTAATGTTGTTTATTATCATTATAGATTGGGAACATAGTTGAACAAGTTATTATTATACGTAAATATAAAAGAACATATTAAAGCAGCATTGGCTCCTCTCTATTTAAAAAAATAAAAACAGCTATTGAACTGCTAAAGAATCTGGAGCAGGTGAAAATTTACTTTCAGAAATGGAAATTGTCAAGAAAGATAAGAAGGTTTTGATCAATTAAAGAGGAAATAAAGACCAGGAATAGATTAGCAGAAACAGGAAAGCAAGGATAAAGAGATCCCATTAACGAGAAGAAAGAATAAGCAAGGGTGACACAGATCACCCATCTCAATCACCACTGTCTCTGAAACTTTTATTGTTCCATCAGGAAGGTTTACCATAAAGTTCTACAATATTTCATTAGCAGCTCTTTTTTTACTAATGGTATTGATCTCAGGAAACAGTTTACTTAGATATAGCTATATTAACTTTAGACTAAGCATATTTTGAGCCAAAAAAAGTTATCAAGCACAAGAAGATAATTCTGTAGTCATAGTGAGGCTAAATTATCACGAAAACGTTGTGCTCCTAAGTGTTTACACAATACAAAACAGAGCCTTGAAATATTATGAAGCGAAAATAGGTAGAAATCTGAGGAAAAAAAAACCAATGTACTCACAATTGATGTGAGAGATATTATTATAATTCCCTCAATAATTGACAGAACATTCAACTTAAGTATCAACGGGAGTACAAAGAACGTATACAATAACGTATACACAAATATTGACAGGAAATTTTCACCAACAGTACTTTTTTTCGTTTGTTTTGTTCTTTTCTATTTATTTATTTTTAAAACAATCTTATTTTACATACCAGTCCCAGTTCCCTCTCCCTCACATCTTCCCGCTCCTCCCACCTTCTCTCCATCCCAACCCCCATCCACTCCTCGAAGAGGGTGAGGCCTCTCATGGGGAGTCAGAAAAGTCTGCCACATCACTTGAGGCAGGACCAAGGCCCTCCTCCCTGTAACTAAGCTGAGGAAGGTATCCCTCCTTAGGGAATGGGCTTTCAAAGAGCCAGTTCATGCTCTAGGGATAATACTGGTTCCATTGTTGGTCTCACCAACTGCCCATGCCACACAGCTGTCACCCTCATCCAGAGGGCCTAGTTGTAAGTTCTCCCCACTGTCAGTTCGGAGTCAGTGAGCTCCCACTAGCTAGAATCAGCTATTTCTGTGGGTTTCCCCATCATGGCCTTGACCCCTTTGTCTGTAATCTCACGCCTGCCTCCCTGTGACTGGACTCCAGAAGTTTAGACCAGTGCTCAGCTATGGATCTCTGCCTCTGCTTCTATAAGTTACTAGATGAAGGCTCTATGATGACAATTAAGATAGTCATCAATCTGCTTACAGGTGAAGGAAGTTAAGGCATCCTCTCCACTATTGCTAAGATTCTTAGCTGGGGTCATCCTTGTGGATTCCTGGGAGTTTCTCTTGTGTCTGATTTCTCATTCACCCCACAGTGGCTCCCTCTTTCAAAGTATCTCTTTCCTTGCTCTTCCTCTCTGTCCTTTACCCAACTTGATATTCTCAATCCCCTCCTCTATCACCGTCCCCCCTCCCCCCATGCTGCCAATTTACTGAGGGTAGGTTTGCTCTGACAAGCGGTTCAAACCGTCAACTCATACTAAACTTCAGTTACGTACTAGTAATTACCTTTTATTGACCACCTTTCCCCTTTGCCGTTTCCTCACTCCTGTTCCTCCATTTACATCCTAAACAAATTATGCAAACTTGAATCATCATCCCCAGCTGTGCCTCTAAGAAAAGAAAACTGAGAATTCCACCTTTGCAGCGGGCTTTGAAACCCGGCTCGTGCAATTACAACTAATTGTCAGCAGAGGGCGACATATGCACACACAAAGAGCTCTCCAGCTTCAAAGCACAGCACACCTGAAACTCAATCACCAATATTCAGACCATGCCACAGAACTCCTTTTCCAATGTAACTCCAAATACCCCGATTGTCAATTTTGCTCCTGGCTTTAAAACCAGATATTTCTAAAAAGCTGATTGACACCCTAAAGCAAAATTATGGTTAGCTGGTTTGCACGCTCTAAATCACCTTTTAAGACCTTCAGAAGTAGGATTTACTTATTAAGATAGTTGAATGTTTATGAAGTCAAAATACGTGTTTACAGGAAGGTTGCAGGGGTTTCATCGCGATGCTTCGTTTCATCGCGATGCTTGTCTCTAACACCACAAGCCCCGCCCTCTTCAAACAAGACTCCTTGAAGATACAAGGAATGTCTGATCGTACCAATTGTAATGTAGCTAGTCAGGAAAACAACGATTGAGAACCAAGTCACTCTTGAAGGAGCCCTCTTGTTATACCAGACAGGAATGAGATCAAAGTATGGTGCTGTCTGACTAGATCCACTAGAGGTGAAACCATAAAAATTATTTAAAAGTGAAATTAAAACTCTAAAACTCAGAATAAGGGGTGAGAGTGAGGAGCCTGGCAGAGCACAGGGGAAGTCCTGCTGTGTTATCTGGGTATGATGCTACCCATCACGGCAACAGCTCAAGACCTCATTTCCAGGTCAGCAAAGTTGTCTTCATGTCTGAGGGTACAATACACTTTATAACATCTGACATCAACCTTTACGACTTAGCCTCTTAGGAGCTCTTTTAAGGGAGGAAGGGGCTTGAGGCAACATTATCTTGTGATATTATTTGTACAGTTCAGTGCCTATGAATCCAATTACTCACAAGATGAGGGGTTCTGTATTAGAAAATCTAATTAGGTCCTAGACTAAAATTCTCCAAACTAAATTGTCTTCGTGGGATCTTTTAACAACCACTTAGCTTCCTTTTATGTTACCTACAGGTCATGAGACTTAACTTCCCAACATCAAACGATTGCTTTGGAGAACACTCCACTTATTGGCCTATATTACCTTTTTAATTCCTCTGCAGAAATGCAGATACAAAAAGACCCGCCTACTATGCAAACTTCATGAAGGCTTTTACTTTGTAATTTTCAAGTAGTCTTTTTCTCAGTCATATGAACAGTTAGACAGCTGGGTGTTATCGGAATAAACATTAAGGTCAAAATGTAGTCCAAAAAGAAGAAAATGGTCTAATATTTCTTTACACCAAATAAAATGTCAACTAAAAATGTCACACATTTTCCCCAGTCAAATGTGACTTGTTGATCCTCCATGTCACAACTCTTTCTTTCCATTTGGTAGGACGATGAAAAGTAATTAATTGTAACAAGTTCACACAAACCCTGTCCCTCCCTAGTCAGATGTCTGTGGATTATTAACTTATTCGTGGTCATAGGAAACATTTAAGAAGAGAGCATTCCCCAAGTTACGGAATCCAACTTCTCAATTTATAAACAAGGAAGTGAAATTTTCTTATACTCTCCAGACTCAGGGTCACATGGCCATTTGGTGGAGAGTTCCAGGTTGCCATAGTGAACACTAGTAACGTGGTATCAATGCCCTAAATACAAATAATAGTTAGATTTCATTGCTCATAAAATGGATCCCAACTTAGACTAGATAAGTATGAACCGGTTTTAACAGATTCCAAAGTCAGTCAATGGTCACAACTATCCCCATATACCATTTGAAGTTTCTGTGAAGGTTTCTGGGTTTACTGCAAACACCTGATCCACATGACTCACCTCCAACCTGGCAATTTCTGACATCGTATTTAAAATAGCATTGCTTAACCTGGGCTCTTACCCACCTGTTACATTTGGGATGCAAATGTGTCTGTCAGATACTCTACCAGTCACTCGATGTTGAAGTCACTCTTCAAAGTAAAAGTATGTCTTATATCAAGAGCTATTTATAATCAGAGTTAGTTTTATGGTTTCTGTTATGATATGTTCAATGAATGCCTGCCCTTCTTGGAGACTTCCTGAAAGCTTGGCAAGTCCGGCTGTCTCTACACATTTCTTAATGTATCAAACAACAACAGGATATGGTGGATCGTGGTAAATTTGTAGAAATGTGTTTGGAAGATCGGTAGATGATACAGTGACTAAGATAAGGAACTGAATTCAGAGCCCCAGTACCCAGGTAAAAAGCCACTGCCTGTAATCCTGGCTCTGGAAGACAGAGACAGAGTGACCCCTGGAAATCACTAGTCAACCAGTCTAGGCAAAACACAGAGGTGAATGTGGTAGAGCAGGATACCCAGCTGTGGCTTCAGGCCTCTATCTGCACCTGCACATGTGGGCATCTGCATCCCCATACTCACGTAAGTGCATGCATACAGCACACACACACACACACACACCACACATACACACAAGTACATGCACATACACACATACACACATGCACATTGACACACACATACACACATGCACATACATACACATATAAGCACAGACACACACAAGTACATGCACATACACACGTGCACATTCACACACACATACACACAAGCACATGCACAAAAACACACAGAAGCACACACAAGCACATGCACACACACACATGCACATACATACACACATAAGCACAGACACACACAAGCACATGCACACAGACATGCATATGGTTTTTCTACAGAGAACTGAAAATTAATTTGTTCTAATGGAGATAGGTATAGGTGACTTGGGTGTTTAAAAGTACTTTATGAGACGGGTGATGGATATAATATTTGAAGGGGAAAAGCTATTTTCAATAAAAGGAAAATATAGAGAAAAATGAGTAAGCCTACTGAGAGTATTCGTATCTTTAAACATGTAGTCAGTACTACTGCAAATCAGAAAAGCACAATTAAAGTGTAAGCATTTAAAAGCTAGTAGGAAATGTTTTTGTATCCTTCCTTTACCCTATTCCAGTATTGGTCTTTTAGTTCCTTAGGAGGATTAAAAGGTTCTTGAATTCTCCTTAGTTACTCCTGTCTGAAACTGTATTAATACCCTCCCTTATCATTAAGACCAGATTTGAGGGTGACAAACCCTGGCAGATTACACTCAAGCTGATCGTTCTTGTCTCTTCTTCAGCTTCTGGGGGATCCTCTCTCCCACTTCCATGGTTTTACTCCTCTCTGGAACAAGGAGGAGAATTACTGTCTCCCTGCCCATCACTGATAACATCTTTTCTTTCTCTCCAGTTGTTAAGGCTGGATACTCTGGACCTTAGCTACTGGGGTAGAGCAGGTCCCCTACAAAGCTTTCAGAACTACTCAGATTTTATATATTCATATGGTGAGCTCCTCACTGGTACAAAGATGCCTCTGTGTTGTCCTTGAAGGGACCTCTCCTGAAGACTCTTGATAGACTCAGATACATTAAAAATGACTGCTTATCTGAAATATAGTGTGTCACTCATCTGGAAACAAGGTTAACCGGGGAGGACGGTAACAACACTTTGAATGCCAAGTTAGAAAATCAAGTCCTGACTTGAAAAGCCTCTGTCACGTGCCGTTCTCCAACCACAAAAGACGAGCCCTCAGAGGCTGCGAGCAAATAACTTTAGATGGTGATTGAGCAACCTATGCTCCACACGTATTAAACAATGTTCCCATCATCCCCATGTCGAAAAGTCAACTGTTCATTGAATATAAGCATTACTTTGGAACACACAAAGTGAGTGGCAGAGCTGAGGAATGACACTCAGGGAAGGCACTTGTAAGCAGCGCTAACTAAATGACATCCCCACCCCACCGCCAGCCTGAGTACACGTTTGAGACTGCATGTCCTGGTCCTTCCAGAACCGCATGGACAGCCATGAGGGAGATGGAAAGAGTCACCCAGAAATGTGCATTCGCCCTCTGACTAACTGGGAAACCCAGAGGGCACGCACTACTTCCCTATACTGTGAAATAAAAATCTAATGACTACGTTCCCCTTTATTCCCGCCAAAGAATCTGATCGTAAAAAAAAAAATGGAGATTAAATTCTAATTACGTAAAATCTGAAAAACCTGAACTTGAGTTTAAGGCTTTCTTGAAGGATGTGATGGATTTAACCAGGCTGTGCCCAGCGGCAATTCTAGAATGGTGAGGGGTAAGGATATTTCAAGTGCTGCAGAAGCAAACTGGGTATGAATGCCCCTCTGTAACAATCCATGAAGATAACGGTGAGAGCATCATGGAGAAAGAAAGCTACTGCGTCTAGATTCCTTACCTCTCTTCAACTCTCTGCTTCAGGCAAGGCACTTAGCCACTGCCAGCCTAGGCCCATGTTCTCCTTTCTCTTCTCCCCAAAGAGAACAGTCAGAAATCATACAAGCAAACAGACCCTTACAAGAAGAGCATACGATGAACCATCACGATGAACCATTTACTCCAGAGAGATGGCGTAGACAGTGTATGAGGTTATATATAAGGTATCTCAGCAACTCATCATGTAGAAGGCAAAAGCTAGCAGGGAACAGGAGAGGACATCAAAAGAGACTGGGGTGGAATGCAGCATGATGAGGGAAATTCTCAAAAGGGAAGCTAAACATCTCCTGGTAGTTACGGAGACTAAAAATAACAGAGACGCAGTGGAGCCTTTCACTTTAAATTCAATAAGCATTAGCAAAAGACAAAAGGTTTCTATAATCTGAAGAGAATCCAGAGTATGTATCAAAGGGGTCTGCCTTCTGCAAATGCATAGTGCTGCTCTGCTTATAACACAGGAACAGGAAATCAGCCTAGATGTCCATCAACAGAGGAAAGGGTATTGAAAATACGGCACATATACACAATGGAATTTTATTGAACAGTGTAGAAAAATGAGATTATAAAATATTCAGGAAAATAGGTGTATCTGAAAAAAGTATATTGAGGTTTTTCTAGGCATCTTAAAAGCATTATGTCCAAAAGCAGACTCGGGGGCTTTCTTAAGCCAATGTGCCTTACACATCTCAATTGGTGAATTAACAGTAACTGCATTTGTTCTGTGGCTGAAGCCAAAACGTTGGGTTTTTCTTTTTCCTTCTTTACTTTATTTTCATTCTTTGTGCAGTGCAATCACATGTTATCCAGTCATCACACCTACATGAACACACATATAAACATGCACACGGTGCACACACTCACACACACAGATATACACACACGTGTGCACATACATACATACATACGCACACAAATCACACACCCTCAATCTGGCGGAAGCCACTACTATTTCTCTCACTGAAAGCACCACTACTCACCAAGCATATAGTAATTATAATATCTGGATTTTACCTCTCCCTCTCAGTAAAAGATTCTTTAAGAAATCAGAGTAGGCTTGAGGAACCAAAGAGAGACATACAAAGATCTAATCTCCATGGGAAGTAGAAAAAGACAAGATCTCCTGAGTAAATTGGGAGCATGGGGACCTTGGGAGGGGAGGGGAGAAGCAGAGAGGGGAGCAGAAAAAAATGTAGAGCTCAATAAAAATCAATCAATAAAATAAAATAGAAAAGAAAAAGAAATCAGACTAGGCAACTACTCTGTTCAAGACTGTAATGCCAGCTGGGCGGTGGTGGCGCAGGCCTTTAATCCCAGCACTTGGGAGGCAGAGGCAGGCGGATCTCTGAGTTCGAGACCAGCCTGGTCTACAAGAGCTAGTTCCAGGACAGGCTCCAAAAAAAAAAAAAAAAAAAAAACAAAAAACAAAACAAAACAAAAAAAAAAGACTGTAATGCCAAGTAGGAAGAGAGGGCAACTAGGGAGATGATGGTGCAGGACGGGGTTGGGGGAGGCTTGACAAAGACAAATGGTGTATAAAGAAGCCCTCTGAAAGTTGGCATTACACCCAGCTGTGTGAGTGCAGGGCTTCACCTGGGGAGATAACTAGCCGCTCTCTGTTGAAGACCCACTCCATGGTAGCGGGTGGGGTTTGGGGATGGTAACAGGTGGGTACCAGTGCCCGGCTAACAAATCCCACTCCATGGTAGCGGCTGGGTGCCAGTTCCCGGCTAACAGCTCCGATCTGGAAGGGTAGCGGGTGGGTGCCAGTGCCCGGCTAACAACTCCCACCTGGAAGGGTAGCGGGTGGGTACCAGTGCCCGGCTAACAAATCCCACTCCATGGTAGCGGCTGGGTGCCAGTTCCCGGCTAACAGCTCCGATCTGGAAGGGTAGAGGGTGGGTACCAGTGCCCGGCTAACAACTCCCACCTGGAAGGGTAGAGGGTGGGTACCAGTGCCCGGCTAACAACTCCCACCTGGAAGGGTAGCGGGTGGATACCAGTGCCCGGCTAACAACTCCCTCTCCACGGTAGCTGGTGGGTGCCAGTGCCCGGCTAACAACTCCCACTCCACGGTAGCGGGTGGGTACCAGTTCCCGGCTAACAAATCCCACTCCACGGTAGCGGGTGGGTACCAGTGCCCGGCTAACAGCTCCGATCTGGAAGGGTAGAGGGTGGGTACCAGTGCCCGGCTAACAACTCCCACCTGGAAGGGTAGCAGGCCCATGCAGGAAGTGCATTCAGATGGTTAACAATGTGGCCCAACAGCCAACTAAATACCTCTGCTGTCCCACAGACAAAAGCAGCTCTCAGCTTCAGTCTGAGGGGCCTCCGTCCAATACCAAGGGTGAAGGCAGAGACTCATGGCTGCCCAGACACAGAATAATGACCTTGAGGAATCCGTCCTAAACAAGTCACTGACACCACCCCCTCTAAAGCTTAGGGAACAATCCAAAAGAGGTGGCGGGAAGTATGTAAGATCCAAAATACGGGGTGATGGGTTGAAAAATGTCATTCTCTTCGTACAACCATTGCAGTCAATACTCACAAAAATTACATTCATCTGCACGGAGCCCAAGCACTAATCAGTCAAAGATGGGAGGAGTTCATGCGACCCTATCTTTTAACCCCGAACTGTTGGTTATTGGTGGATTCTGAGAGAAGGGGAAATCATAACTTCAGCTGTGGACTCCTGGATGAACTCACCTCACCAGGCTCCAGCACACAGATCCACGTCAATGGTGACACATATGGCCCTGGTTAACCACAGTGGAACACAAAACAAAACCAATAGATATGAACATGAGAAAGATTTGTGTGGGGAGCACAGGGTGGAGGGAAGTGGAGAAGGAAGGCGGCGGGTGAGAGTGGTTAGTACGTAATGCGTGCATGCACAAAATTGTAAAATAAATAAATGCAAACTGAAATTAGGAGACAGCCACGTCTAACATGAAAACAATAACTACTTCAAAGATGTTCACAATAAGAGAAATGTAAATTGAAATGGCAAAAAGATATATCTTAAACAACTGGGCAGTGGTGGTGCACGCCTTTAACCCCAGCGCTCCGGAAGCACAGGCAGGCAGATCTACGTGAGGCACAGGCAGGCAGATCTATGTGAGTCCAAGGCCAGCCTGGTCTACAAGAGCTAGTTCCAGGACAGGCTCCAAAGCTACAGAGAAACGCTGTCTCGAAAATCAAAACAAAAACAAACAAACAAAAAATATATATATATTTTTATTCTAAGATTTGTGCTAATATATTAGCAGAAATCTTAGAATAAAAAAACTTGAACTTGTACTAACATTACTTAGAATGACTCAAACATTTATGAGACAATAAAACAATAGATAATTCTGGTATAAAATAGATGGTGTAAAGATATTATTGGTGATTTTCTGTATTTGTCCTACATATGAACTTGAAACCAATCATCATTCAGAGATGAATATTCCAGTGTTTGTCTCTGAATGACGGCTGGTTCCAAGTTCATGAGGCTGTCTCCAATTGGCTTCCACTTGCAAAGTAAAATTAGTTTTCTTCAATAAGTCTCACTATGCAGATTAACCACACATAAAGCAGGTCCCATGCCCAACAGCTGATAGAAAACACAAGATGAACTCACGGTGTTTTTGTAGACTTTAGTTTCGTATTGTTTTGTTTGGGCATTTTTGTCTTTCTGATTTTTTGCTTGTGCGCTGTAGTTTCCAATTTTCTGTTTTTGTGAGTTTGTTATGTGTGTTTGTGTGTTTCTTTTGTTTCCTCTTAGTTTTTTCATTATTATTAGCATTATAGTTGTTGTTTGTTGGGTTTTTTTTTTGGTTGCTGTTTTGTTTGTTTAAAAAAAGAAAGAGAGAGTATGGAATTGGGTAGATAGAGAGGTAGGGAGAATCTAGGAGTAGTGGGAAAAGAAGTATCTATGATCAGAATATATTGTATGAAAAACATTTTTATTAAAAATAATATTAACAATTCTTATCTGAGTCTTGCTTCAAAATATTAATAAATAATAATTTTCTTCTTCCATGGTGCACATGGCTACTTTGTTCATTACTTTCAAGCTTTTGTTCTAATGATGATTTTTTTGTGGGGGGGGGATGTTTTATGAACACTCTGAAATTGTATATAATGCATAGTTTTTATTATCTTTTCCTGCTTTGTTTTGTTCTATATCACCAGTTACCATACTTTTGTACCTTACTTACAATTTATTTTTATTTTCTGATACCCCTTCTTTATTATTTTCAGCTCCTAATTTCCCTTTATTAAGCTATTGCTCTTGCCTAAGTTCCTAGGATAGCAGCATAACATGATGCTCAATAAGTATTCATTTATATTTTAATTGCTTTAACTACATTCCCATAATGTACTCTTTCTACTATGAGTTTGCAATAAATTTCTGTGAGCAAGTCAAGACACTTTGAGATTAATAATTAGGGTGGAAACCCACAACTAATTAATAACTGCCCAATAGCAGGAGATTGCCATGTAAGTCCATGGTACAGCACGCTAGAGACCTTAGATTCCATCCCAGTGCAGAAAAAAAATAGATTTATTCATTCACGCATGCACTTATTCATTTCAATGATGTAACCATCCACCAAAAGTCATCAGCCTTGTAATTTGTCTAACACAGAGAGGTCACCTTATCTGTAAAGGCTACATCATGAGAAGCTCAGAGGTGAAGTTTGTCCTTGGTTCTTCTTTGGGTCATGATGGAATCTGAACTCCTGACCAACCTTCATTAATCAGATGACATTTCAATTTTCTTTCCCTCAGCTTTGTATTCTCAACATAAATTACTTGGGAAAAAGAGGGTATCAGGCATGGCAGTGGACAGAAGAGTCCACCTTCTTGACCACACAACCAGACTGCATTTTAGCTTTCATTAACAATGATTCCACACATCTCCAGGTCTTCCTAGACTCTATGTGGTTCTTCCTGTAACTACTATTACTACTACTAGCACGACCAGAAAAAGGGGCCTTGACAGCATAGGAGAGTCTCAGCATCCCACCTACCCTAAGATCAAATCACCAGCTGGAGAGTCCAGTAGTGGGAAACACAAGAAGCTTGAAAATATGGCCATCACAGAAACCAGGGAAACCAGAGGATTCATGTGAATCCAAAAGACAACTCCCAACTTTCTCCAAAAAGCCCTTCAACTCTCTTTCTCAGTATGTCTAGAGAAACACTTCGGAAAGACAAAGAAGTATCAGAAGCCCAGGATGTCACCTGAAGATCACCAGTTCAGTTGCATTTAACAAACTCTCGAGGCCCTTGCTCCACATCAGCAGGATCATACAGGATCATAATGAATAAAATTTATACACATCTGCAGGATCATACAGAATCATAATGAATAAAATTTATACAACAGCAAAAGTGAAATAGAGACTACTTGTACATCTGAATAAAATATGAACAGAATCTCTGTCCCCTGCATCATTTGGAATTTGTCACCTGACATTTGCAACCTGGATTCATCAAGGAGATCTGGATGGCTCTTCTGCCTAGGTCCACGTTGCCAAAGAACCTCTGCTTACCTTGAAGCATCGAGCATAGGCCTGGCTTTCTCCCCATTCCTCATCCACCCATGCATGCATTCTTCTTCCAGTCCTACAACGAATGAGAACATCTGAAAAAAAGAATCTGTTCAGAGACGGAAAAGCTGGCATCAAATCTCAGAGCCATTCATTGACACCTGCTTTGTGGCTTTGAGCTGCTCCTTAACCTCTTTAAATCTGTTTCTTCCTCGGTGAGGCAAGCAGGATAATAAGCCTTGAAATACATGCATTTGGATTAGTAAGAAAATGGATCTGAAAAAGACTGTGGCCAATTTTTTTTAAGTTTTGAAGAATCGAACCCAAGACTTCATGTGTGTTATGTAAGAACTTAAGCATTGAACTACCCATCTATCCTAAACTTTAGAAATTCATTTATTTCATGCTGAGAAAGAATGTCTTCCCTGAGGCCAATTGCAAGGTTACTCTCCGATGCCTTCTCTTGAAATGAGTCACTGCAACATTGAGGATCCCCTGATCCTTGGCAGAAGCACCTGCATAGAGAGACATTTCCTTACCCACCAAGCATGTGGGGGATACAACCAGGAAATGGTTGGACACTATTAGGCAGAGTTAGGGGCTCACATGAATGCTCAAAGAGTGTTTCTTTCCCCAGACTCTCAACTGGAAGATCTCAGTCATGCCCCAGTTTGTAAGGAAATCTTTTTAAAGATTCCCTTATCAGTTATTTGTAATATTCTACATATATCTCCCAGCTTGCTTGCCTCATCATTTTAATCTGTATATGTATCTAGTGAGAAATTGAAGCAATCAACCAGAAAATGCACACCTAATGTTTGTTATTGAGGGACGCGAAATTAGGCAGGAAGCTACTGACATTAGGAAAAAAAAAATGGGGAAACAGCTCATCTCTCCACCTCATTTTGCTAGAATTACACACGTGAGTATATATACTTTTACCTCATTCTAAGATGAAAGTTTGCTTTGCAAATTAAGCATGAGAATGAGGAGTCTGTAGGCCTCTAAGGTTGGAAGTGGAATCAGTGAGCTCAAAGACGTGATAAGTGAACTGAGAGATTTATACATACTCCTCAGTGTGCATAAAAAGTCTCAACCTCCCTTGTGCCAATCTAAGCATTTATCTATAAACTCAGGAAATCAGAATTTAAAAATTCATTGGCATAAAAGATGGATGTGTGTATACAAATGTGCATGGGTGTTTTCCTCCAAGGTGAAATCAAGTTCAAAAACACGACTCTTCTTGGGAAGCAAAGAAGAAAGCAGGCCTAAAAGCTCCTCTCTGGGTGCTTGTCTGGGGAGAAGATAATTAGACTTTTCTCTCTGATAAGATATGCAAATCATTAGGAGCAATTATCCAGTGTCGAGGCAGTGCAGCTGTAGGTCCCCTTTCGCTCAGAGCCTGCACCTTAGGGAGAGCAGGGTTCTCAAGGACTGATGAAACAGGGGGAGGTAGCGATATAAACATCCGAGGGCAAATTTAATACAGAAAATGTTGACAAATTCTATGACGGTGGGAGGTCTTCTTAACTGACATTTTCTTAATTTTGGAGATGGGAAACTAGAAGCTCATCGAGTTCAAACAACGTCTTCCAAGTTGCTTTGTGAGTACATGGCACTGAGGAACTTTATTTACTTTTTGATTGGGTACAATTAAATCAGAGCAGTGTGTGGTGTAATTGGCCCCCATAATCCCATCGGGCGTGGTACTAGCAGGAGGTGTGGCTTTGTTGGATAGGATATGGCCTTGTTGGAGGAAGTGTGCCACTGTGGGCGTGGGCTCTGAGTGGGCTTCCTGTGTTCAGGATACTGGGGAGTGTGCCAGTCGACTTCCAGTTGCCTGTGAGATGTAAGACTCTCAGCTATTTCCCCAACACCATGTCTGCCTGCACACTGCCATGCTCCCTGCCATGCCAATAATGGACTGAAGCTTTGAAACTGTAAGGGAGCCACCCCAATTAATGTTTTCCTTTATGAGAGTTGCCATGGGCATGTTATCTCTTCACAGCAATAGAAACTCTAATGAAGACACAGTGTAATAAGGTATTTATTGGGTAGTTTCCCACTGCTTCACTGGTTCATTCCATGGATAAGATTCAGTCTCTGGAGTTAATTTTAAGTAGTTTCCAGGGTTGACAAGATTGCTCAGTGGGTAAAGGTGCTACCACATAATCTTGGTGACCTGAGTTCAAGTCCAGGAATCCAGGTAAACATGGAAAAAGGAAAACATTCCACAAAAGATGTTCCATGACCTCCACACGTCTGTGCGCGCGCGCACACACACACACACACACACACACACAAAATCATGCTAACAAATACACACACATACTGATTAATTTAAATTGTATGCATAATGTACCCTAAATGTTTTATTTATTATGTAATACAGGAAAATAGAATTTGATATTCTTGCCCGCCTTCCATATTCAAATATAACATACAATGTAAAAATGTTCTTGTTTCATTGACAAATGTGTATTGGAGAGCTTTCCATTGGACAGCTACATGGTATCTCATTCTGCCATTGGCCACACCTCCATAAAGGTGAGCAGAAGTTCATGTACTCAACCGCTAATGAAGAAAATGTAAGTCATTTCCAGGTCTTTGCTAATACAATGGGCATCCTTACTGATAAACAAAGAGTTATGTGGAATTCAGTCTTCACTTAAATGCTGCACATTTGGGAAAAGTGGACAAGCTTTTAAATTATCTAGGCCTTTATGATATCAATTCCAGAGGGAAAAGGTGAGATATTCCCTGCTTTCCTAGTCTTTGTGTGAGTTAAGTTACTTACAGTCTTCAATAGTCCAACCAGATATAAAACTACCTCACGTGAACACACCTCTCACAACAGCGCTGAGAGGTAGATGAGATTTTTTTCTCATTTTGTGGGTGAGGCACAAAGCTTTCAGGGGTCACCCAACCCAAGAGAAGCATGACAATGCAAGAAGGGAGAGTCATCTTGGTGGGTTATGACAGAAGTATCTTTCAAAATTCACAAAAGCACAGAGTTGTTTGAGCATATTGCTGGAGCCCCTCCTGGCTCCTTGGAAGAGCTTGTAAGCAAGTTCTTTCTGAAGGAAGGACTTTAGGATGTTGTTTCTGTGTGAAGATGTTGGTGATGAGAAAACAATAAATCATGCAAAATAGGAAAAGACAGACATGTAGAAGACTGGACCACTAGTGAGATGCTCAAGGCAAGAACAGATCTGAGCTGCTTGACCGAAGAACAAGCTAGTAAAGAATGAAGCTTCTTTCTGGTTTGGGGTACCTCACTCAATATGATGTTTTCTAGATCCATCCATTTGCCTGCAAATTCCAGGATGTCATTATTTTGTTTTCTACTGTGTACTGCTCCATTGTGTAAATGTACCACATTTTCCTTATCCATTCTTTGGTCAAGGGGCATTTAGGTAATTTCCAGGTTCTGGCTATGACAAACAATGCTGCTATGAACATAGTTGAGCACACATCCTTATGGTACAATTGAGCATCCTTTGGATAAATACCCAAAATGTACTCATTCATAAGTGGCTTTTAGACATAAAGCAAAGAAAACCAGCCTACAATTCACAATCCCAGAGAACCTAAACAACAATGAGGACCCTAAGAGAGACATACATAGATCTAATCTACATGGGAAGTAGAAAAAGACAAGATCTCCTGAGTAAATTGGGAGCATGGGGACCATGGGAAAGGGCTAAAAGGGAGGAGAGAAGAAGGGACAAGAGCAGAGAAAAATGTATAGCTCAATAAAGTCAATAAAAAATAGATAAATGAAAGAATGAAGCCTCTCCATCTTCCTACCAGAGATGGTAAGGAACCTGGTGTATCGTTTTTGCTGGAGAAACTCTACTTTAAAGGAGCATCTGATACTATCTCATAGCTTGCAATGTTCACTGGACTTCTGATGATGTCCTACAATGCTCTCCGAGATTCTCCTAATAATCTACTTAAACCAAAATTCTAACACTGAGAAAAATTGAAAACCACTGAACCCAAATTTTACGATTTGATAGTGGAAGGCACTGAAGGTTCGGAAGAGTTAATGGCTTTCCCAGAACCATAGTTAGTTGCAAATAGAACCATTACAAGAACTGCCAGGATGCCCTGGAATGTCCCATGATGCTCTTTCATGTGCTAGCCATTCTTTTTTTTTTTTTAAGACTGATTAGAAAACTGTTCTTAACTATGGATATTTTCTTCCTGTCTCATGAGGCAAAGAGAGATGTCCACAAGACTTGCTCTGCATTAAAATCAGAAGCCAGAGAGGGGAAAGTGTGGGTTTCACATCTGTAGTTCTACCCATTTCAATTTCTGTAAGGAGTGTTATTTCCTGGTATCTCTGGAAAGGATTATAGGGTAAAGTGTGTGGTTGGAATACACGCTAGGAACTACTGTAACCTTTCCTCTCCACTCTCACCACCTCCTACAGTCTTCAAGTCATATTACCTCTCACCTTCAACCATTGCACAAGTCTCCTACTGAGGAGATTGTTCTCTGATGCCTCTACGATCTTGCCCAATCTATAAGTCTTAATCTCTTATAGATATTTTCTCTTTCAAACACCTGAAGGCTCTCCTATCAAATAAAGTGATTTAATTACTTAAACTTGGCATTTAATGCCTTTTTGCAACCCATTGCTCACATTATGATTCTCATTTTATAATTAAATATTACAACTTGTATTGTAATATTTAATACAGAATATTTAATATGTAATACAGAAATATAAGTTTGTTTCTCATTCCTGCTGGAAGCTCTATTTTGTGACTAATGTAGGCCTTTGTTCATCTTTTCCTTCAGCCAGGGTGTTTTCTCTTGACCATTCCTTTTGGGAAGTACTCTTCTATCCTTCATGATCCAACTCAGTGCGTCTTCTCCTATGTCTTCTCCTAGATACAGTGTGTCTTCTCCTAGATACAATGAATCTTCTCCTAGATACAGTGTTTCTTCTAGATACAGTGTGTCTTCTCCCAGATCCAGTCTGACTTCTCCTAGATACAATGTATCTTTTCCTTCACTATGTTGAGCAAATGAGCCGTCTTCCAAATTTGATTCCATACTGGTTGATTATACTCTTTAATGCAGATTTAAGGTGCTGGCTTGTATTATCATTATTTTATTTCAATTATAGACTGTGAGCTCTCTGAGGACAGAGCTGCTTAATAGGATGCTAAGGTACAATGAGTGCTCAGTATCATATCTGATGAAGGAACAGGGCTGAAAGAAGCTAGTATTTACTCCTATGCTACCTAGAGAAAAGTTCAAGAATTGAGGAGAAAGTCTTTTATGAACTATCCCTATTTTCTGTCCAAACAGAAGAATGGGATATGTAGGCTAATTGGGATGCAATTATAGAGTCAATAAAACTCAGCATAGCTAAATGACATTGTTAAAACATGAAGAGCATCAGTCAGAAAGCCAGCCAGGGATAGGTGAGAATAAGTCATGTCCACCTTGTTAGTTTTAAGGTCCCTCTCTATTCTGGGTCTTCCCTATGAAACCAGATTACCAACCCTCTTTACAGCCTGCTTCCAAAATTGCTGTTGACATTTTAGAGTTTTGCGGTTATACAGATAAAAAATAAAGGAACAATAGAGGCATGGTGATGCACATCTTTCATCTCAGCACCCTGGAGGCAAAGACAGGTGAATCTCTGAGTTTGCAATTACCCTGGCCTCTGGAGCAAGCTCCAGGACAGCCAGTGTTATACAGAAAAACCCTCTCTCTAAAAACCAAACAACTGCTCATCATGCAAACAAACAAAAGTAAAAGAAGTATGCAAACCAAAGGTAACTTTAGCTCCTACTCTGTGTTGCTGAGCATCACCTGGCAGAGACAGGAAGTGTTTTAACCCCTCTTGGAAAATGGGATTTGGGGGACTAGGAAGAGGGCTCTGTGTTTGTAAACTGCTTGCTGCACAAGCAAGAGAACCTAATTTCAGATCCCCAGAACATACATGAAAATGCTGAACATGGAAGATCACACCTGTAACCCTAGCCTTGGAAGAAAGAGAGAGGAGAAGCCTAGGGGGTTCGGTTCCAATTCCATCTGGCTGTCTAGGTGCGTTCCAGGTTAAGTGAGAGACCCTATCTCAAAAAATAAAGTGGAAAACATCTGAGGATGTTAACTTCTGGCTTCCATACATGCCTACATGAGTGAAAACACACACATGTATACAAACACACACACACACAACCCCTACTTCCATACATGCCTACATGAGTGAAAACACACACATGTATACAAACACACACACAACCCCTACTTCCATACAGGCCTACATGAGTGAAAACACACACATGTAAACACACACACACACACAACCCCCTACTTCCATACATGCCTACATGAGTGAAAACACACACATGTATACACACACACACACAACCCCCTACTTCCATACATGCCTACATGAGTGAAAACACACACATGTATACACACACACACACACAACCCCTACTTCCATACATGCCTACATGAGTGAAAACACACACATGTATACACACACACACAACCCCTACTTCCATACATGCCTACATGAGTGAAAACACACACATGTATACACACACACACACAACGCCTACTTGCACATGCACATAAAGACACAATCGTATTTGAGTCTTTAACTAGTCACTTGAAGGATTTATTAAGTCTTTTCCCCTCTGTAAGAATCCATTTTGTATACCCTGCAATTATCATCAGATCTAAATAACCAATATAAAGAGCTGGAAAGTAACCAGCTTCAGGAATACCATTTCCTGAAGGGGGAAAGGCACATCTGAAATTACAGACTTAAGGGTACTGCTAATTAGGAAAGGAACTGAATACTCACAGAGGAGACTGGAAGGAGATGTGGCATTGCTCTGGTGAGAAGGGTGAGGAGAGGCCTGGGGGTTTGTAACACTAATTTATCACTCTTTCCCAAGTCCCTCTATGTCAGAGGAGGAAAAGAACATTCCAGATCTTAGGGGCTAATGCATACACCCCTCTGTAATCAAGTGCTGAGAGTTATTTAACACCGAGTTTGAGAAATGAAGAATCAAAGAAGGCAGGTCCCGTACCATCTCATAATTCATATTCTAATATGCAAGAAAATGCGAATAAAAGATGCATAATCACACCCTGCTCAGGGGCAATCGGAACAGAAAGGTGTTCCAGTCTTCTCTGGGAAGATCACGATGCCCTCACCTATATCTAATTGACCTCCTGTATCTGATTGACTTCACCTACACCTGCAAACTAAAAGTTGAATCCAGAAACGTGGAAAGTAGAAGGTGGTTACTCCAGGATGGACAGAGAAGAAAAGAAGAGAGAATGCATTAGGCTGACCACCTGATTGTAAGCTACGAGCCCATAGCTGCCTAGCAGTGTAGTTGGAGTAACAAAAATGGAGTTCGTGCTTTTCACATTTGAAGAATTTTTTTTGAATATTTACCACAAAAGTGTGACAAATGTTTGAGGACAAAGATATGTTTAAACTGACTTAAACACTGTATAATGTATAAACAAATCAGAACATTCAATGCCTGGTGGCTGTAGAGATGGTTCAGCCATAAAGAGCATCTGCTGCTCTTGCTCTTCCAGGAGACCTGAGTTCAGTTCCCAGCATTCATGTGAGAAAGCTCATCTACCTGTAACTCTACCTCCAGGAGACCCCATGTCCTTCTGGCTTTCTGCACGCACATGTGCACACACACACGCATGGATGCACACACAAAAAAAAAACAAAAATAAAAAATACATTAAAAACATCATTTAAATTAAAAACACCACACTAGTATGTACAATTTAAGTTCTTTAAAAATGAGTAAAACTAATTTAGTTTACATTTTTTAAATGAGTGACAAAATTCAAAATAATGTTCATTGTAAAATTAAAACATTGTTTAAACTAAGTTTTGAATACTGAGCAAGAGTTGCCTAAGAATACAGGTGAGGAACACTGTAGTCAAATGGGTCCACTGAAGAAAGGTAAGTTCTCTATTCACTGAAGGGCAGATAGCGCACTATCTCATTTCCCCCCCCAGTTTCCCAAGAATTCCTAGACAGGATATTTGGCATATAATATTTTTCCAGATAAGTGCATAGTATCCAACTTGATGTTATTTGTATATTTATCCTATAGGGCAGATTCAGAAGTCGGCCTTATCTACAGCTAAAACTGGAGTACAGATTGACCATTGCATGTCCCTAATGGTCTAGTATATCAATAAAGTATTTCTTAGCATAATTTCCTCAACCAGTCTACAAAACATCTTCATTCTAATTGTAGAAACAGTTTGCATGTTAGGATATCCACTTAATTATCAACACCCACTGTGAAATCTGGGTAATATTAACACTCACGTGTTGTCTCTGTAGTTTTGCAAGTCTTGACACCAAATGATAGACTAAATTGACATTTGCTTTTCTAATTCAATAGTCTTTGGGATCTCCACAATGGAAAAGGAAGCCATAAAGATCCAGAAAGAAACTGGTGTGCAGGCATTCAGAAATATGAGCAAGAACACAAGTTTCCCAGATGGATGCTTTTTTACCACAGTTCAACAGACACCCCTTTGAGCAGGGAGACATCCATGCTCCAGTCCCTACACACAGAACCCAAGCCTGGTGTTCATCTTGCATCTCCAAAGGTGCAATTTAGCTTTGTGGTCAGAGTATCAGTTTCTGGTTTATCTTGGATTAGTTTTGTGCCACACCCCTCCGAGAACAGGAAGAGCCACAAATCAGAATAATTTATTCCAATTAGGATAATAAAAATAGATTTGGACTTTGTGGTTTCATACTTACAGAAGAGACTTTAGTTACACTATAAGAGATGGAACCATAACTTCTCACCTTAAACAAAGTATTACTTTTTTTAATTAACTGGAAGGAGATAGGAATTGTGTTCCTGCTAGGAACACTTAAAAGTCGAGCAAGCAGGTACTCTACACTGTGCTTCATACACTTTTGAAGGCAGATACTCGTTGAATGAAGAACAGGTTGATGTGGCCAGGATATAAAGTTAATGCATTAACTAATTTAGAGACACAGAAGGAGCCAACTATGGGGTGTGTAGATTATGGAACCCTTCAAGCTTGAACGCTTAGCAGAATTAGCTGGGAACTTTCTGGGAAGCACAGGACTCCTTAAACCCCACCCCAAACTAATTGAATCAGAATCCCCAGAGGCTTCAACACAGAATGTAACATTTATAAATGTTCTTAGATAACTCTGATGCTTATCCAGTCCATCCAAATAAGCTCACCAGGTTCTCAAAGCAGATACTTCTTAGTTAAAATGACAAACACAAGCCTGGCAGTCACTTATGATCCTGAATGAAATTCAAAACTTTCCAAAGTCTAGAGAGTTGGGATGTTTTTCCTCAGCCAATTCTTCCCCATGCTCAAGTCACTCCGTCTGCATTCACTGGACAAAACAATTATGAAGTTTGGTATGTAACAGTGAACACTATGTAAATGATCTTTCTTCTAATGGACTCACTAGATCTCCATCACTACAGCACTAGAAGAGGTCCCAACTGTCGTTTTTGGGAACTTATAAACCTAATTTTGTCCTCTGACAACCTCTCACTTTTCACACTTGAAATGAATAAGCCTCTTTGGCTTGTTGATCAAAACATCAGAAAGTAACTACTATCAACAATTGTTGGGTTCATGCATCTTCCAATCAAAATACTAATACCTTCCAAACTCAGCTTTATTTTGGGATTGAGAGATTATTCTGTAGACATCACTGTGGCCAGGAAAAAGGAGGTAACATTATAAGGACAGGACTGCTCCAATGGTGTTGCAGGAGGTCCTCCCACTCCTCCAGCCAATAGCTGCTGAGATACCAGCCCATTGGGGCATGGTCTCTCTCCCTTTAAAAAAGCAGCCACTTCCCTTCTTGCTCTCTCTTACTTCCTGCTCCCCTTCTGGCAACTAGACTCCCTTCCTGGTTGCACAGAGGGTTGTTGTCTGGGATGGTGATCTGTAAGTTTTTTTCCCTTTAAATAGATAACCGTTCTATTAATCATAATTCTAAACGGGTGTGAGATTGTTTTTGACTTACACCTTTGCCTTCATCTGGCGCCCAACGTTTGGTTTTAGGACTCCTCCTTCCCCCGCTCGGCTGCCTGCTGCCAGTTCGGCTTGGCATGAGCCCTCCCTCCCTCAGACGCGGCTTGTGCCTTGCGGCCTGTGCCTTGTACATGGAGCCAGAAGTTTAATATAAATTATCACGCAGTGGCTTTTCTTGCTGCAGTTCTTTATATTTTCCCCTTACACACCTCAGATTGACTTCAAGTCCCCACATACCCTTTCGTTTGCCTCCCCACGTAGATTTAAACTCCACAGGCCCACGTAGTCTCTGCCCGCGTGGTTTGCTCTTTTCTGAGTCGTTTTCAAATCTCCCTTGCAAGCGCAGCTCTTAAGCGGCGTGAACCAGAGCATGCGGTTGCCAGTTGCCAAAAGTTGCAACCCCTCGGGGCGACTCTGTCATATGGAGGCATACACGGCTTCTCTACCCCTGGATTCTGGGTTTATGGTTCCGTGTATGGAACTGATTCAATTACATTTACTTTGTTGAGCAACTTGCATTTCCCAGTTTTTAACAAATGCTAGGCTGACACTGAAACAGGACCCCATTTTCGTCGTGACTTGGCAACAGCGCCACCTGCTGGATAATAGGTAATATGGCAGTTTTTGTTTCCAACACAAATTTTACTGTTTTGTTTGCTAATACAAGGGGTCATATCATGCAAGGTTTATATGACTATGGGGATAACTTAATTTACTGGTTACTAGGTTTCAATATCCTTTTGAATATTCTATCATTTAGGAAGATTATGGCACTACTAAGGACCATACAATCTTTACTAGAAACTCGTGTAGGTCAGGAGATTCAGGATTTAAAAGAGACAATAATAAAAAGACTTGAAATGATTGAAGAAATTATTGGAGCTGGTGAACAGAGTAAGAAGGCACAAGGACAGGATTCAATGCCGTCACCAGCTATTAGAACTGGCTTACCCAGGGTTTTAGAGACATACCCTGTAATTTATTCTGACAAAGCGTCAACTTCTAAAGCTCAAAGGGAGTTAGAGAAGCTAGATGGACGCCAATAGCAATGAATGATCTAAAAGAAATTGAGCAAGCTATTGTTAATTTTGTCTTGCACTCTGAATATGTTAAGGAAATGATAAGGACTTGGGCTTCTAATGCTAGAGCTACCCCCCCCCCATGATTTCCATCAGTTAGTGTATGCAGTTTTAGATAATGGATATTCCTTGATGTTTGGAATTTATTTCAGAGAAGAATCCAAGCATATGGAACAGCAAGGAAGAGCAAAAGGTGTGGAGGTTTCACAAGATCAAATTCTTAGTGCAGGAGAATATGCTGATCCACAGATCCAAGCTCTTTATGACGATGAAGTACTGTGTCTATGTCACCAAGCAGCTTTAAATGCTTGGAATAGGATAAAAGATCTAGCAAAAAGGGTTAAATCATATACCAGAATTAGGCAGGGACAGAGAGAACCCTTTATTGACTTTTTGCAAAGATTAATTAAGGCTCTGGACTTAGGGGTAACAAACCCAGAAGCTAGACGAATACTTCTTGAATCTCTAGCTTTTGAGAATGCAAACATAGAATGCAAAAAGATAATTGGGCCTTTAAAGTCTGGATCAGCACCTATGGATGAATGGATTCAGCATACGATGAATGTTGAGACATTTAACTATAATGATGAATCTTGGGTAGGAGAAGCAATTTCCAAAGCAATGAGGAGACATCAAACTGCCAGGTGTTTTAATTGTGGTAAATTAGGACATTTGCAAAGGGATTGCAGGCAAAGAATTTCTAGGAATAAAATCTCTTCTGGGAATGACAAAAATAGGAGACCTAGGCCTTCAGGTAGGAGATACAGTAAAGGCCGACATTGGTCCAATGAATGCAGGTCAACAACAGACAGACAAGGCAACCCCATACCATTGGAAACAAGGTAACACTGAGATTTATCAATTATTAATTGGAAGCGTGTTGTAGGCCTCTGAATTTCATAAAAAGCATCATGTCAATAGTAAAGGCCTAAAGAAAGAATTTTCCATTACTTGGCAACAAGATAAGAACATTATAAAGAGATGTCCTACTTGTTCTTTCTATAATCAAACACTGTTGCCTGCAGGGAGTTACCCAATAAGAGAAATGAAATCTGGCAGATGGATGTGTTCCACTTTATGGAATTTGGTAAATTAAAATATGTACACCACACCATAGACACATATTCAGGTTGTCAATGGGCCACTGCCCTGAGCTCAGAAAAGGCTGATTCAGTAATCACACATTTATTGGAAGTTATGGCCATCATGGGTATACCTGCACAAATAAAGACAGATAATGGTCCAGCATATGCATCTAAGAAAATGAAACGCTTTTTTGATTATTATAATATAAAACACATTACAGGTATACCAAATAATCCTACAGGTCAGGCAGTTACAGAAAGATCAAATCGTACTATAAAGGATATGCTGGACAAACAGAAAGGGACCGAAAATACCCCCAGAAATAGATTACATAATGTTTTATTAACCTTGAATTTTCTTAACGCTAGTGAGAAAGGAATGACAGCAGCAGAAAGACATTGGATAATGGAAAAATCTGCTGAACTAAATCAACCGATTTATTTCAAAGATGTGCTGACCTTTCAATGGAAGCCAGGAGATGTGCTATGTTGGGGAAGAGGTTTTGCTCTTGTTTCCACAGGAGAAGAAAAATTGTGAATACCATCAAAATTAATAAAGGTAACCCAGGATAACCAAAACAATCCTATACAATAAAGGATCTTCTGGAGGCATTACCATCCCTGACTTCAAACTCTATTACAGAGCTACAGTAATGAAAACAGTGTGGTATTGATATAAAAACAGAGAAGTCGACCAATGGAATCATATAGAAGATATGGATTTTAACCCACAAACCTATGAACACCTTGATTTTTGATAAAGGAGCTAAAAGCAAACAATGGAAGAAAGAAAGCATCTTCAACAAATGGTGCTGGCACAACTGGATGTCAACCTGTAGAAGAATGAAAATAGACCCATATCTATCACCGTGCACAAAACTCAAGTCCAAATGGATCAAAGACCTCAATATCAATCTGAACACACTGAACCTGATAGAAGAGAAAGTGGGAAGTACACTACAACAGATGGGCACAGGAGATCACTTCCTATGTATAACCCCAGCAGCACAGACATTAAGGGAAACATTGAATAAATGGGACCTCCTGAAACAGAAGCTTCTGTAAAGCAAAGGACACTGTCACTAAGACAAAAAGGCAACCTACTGACTGGGAGAAGATCTTCACCAACCCTTCAACAGACAAAGGACTGATCTCCAAAATATATAAAGAACTCAAGAAACTAGACTGTAAAATGCTAATTAACCCAATTAAAGAATGGGGCACGGAACTGAACAGAGAATTCTCAGCAGAGGAAGTTCAAATGGCCAAAAGACACTTAGGATCCTGCTCTATCTCCTTAGCAATCAGGGAAATGCAAATCAAAACAACTTTGAGATATCATCTTACACCTGTCAGAATGGCTAAAATCAAAAACACCAAGGATAGCCTTTGCTGGAGAGGTTGTGGAGGAAGGGGTACCCTCATCCATTGCTGGTGGGAATGCAATCTTGTGCAACCACTTTGGAAATCAGTGTGGCGGTTTCTCAGGAATTTCGGGATCAACCTACCCCTGGTCCCAGCAATATCACTCTTGGGAATATACCCAAGAGATACCCTATCATATGACAAAAGCATTTGTTCAACTATGTTCATAGCAGCATTATTTGTTATAGCCAGAACCTGGAAACAACCTAGATGTCCTTCAATAGAAGAATGGATGAAGAAAGTGTGGAATATATACACATTAGAGTACTACTCAGCGGTAAAAAACAATGACTTCTCGAATTTTGCATGTAAATGGATGGAAATAGAAAACACTATCCTGAGTGAGGTATCCCAGACCCAAAAAGATGAACATGGGATGTACTTACTCATAATTGGTTTCTAGCCACAAATAATGGTCATTGAGTCTATAATCTGTGATCCTAAAGAAGCTAAATAAGAAGGTAAACCCAAAGAAAAACATATAGTTGTTATCCTGGGTATGGGAAGTGGGCAAGATTGCCGGGGGAAAAATTGGGAACTTGGGGGTGGGGTGGGACGGGGGTAAGGGGAGATGGGGAGAAAAAAGTAAGAAGGGGAGAATGGGGGGAACTTGGGGAAACGGGATGATTGGGAGAAAGGAAGTTTGGATAGAGGAGCAGGGAATCACATAACTTCATTAAGGGAGCCATCTTAGGGTTGGCAAGAGACTTGAACCTAGAGGGGCTCCCAGATGCCCAGGGCGATGTCCCCAGTTAGCTCCTTGGGCAGCTGAGGATAGGGAACCTGAAATGACCCTATCCTATAGCCATACTGATGAATATCTTGCATATCACCATAGAAGATTCATCTGGCGATGGATGGAGATAGAGACAGAGACCCACTCTGGAGCATCGGACTGAGCTCCCAAGGTTCCAATGAAGAGCAGAAGGAGGGAGAACATGAGCAAGGAAGTCAGAACCATGAGGGGTGCACCCACCCACTGAGACAGTGGGGCTGATCTATTGGGAGCTCACCAACGCCAGCTGTACTGTGACTGAAAAAGCATGGGATAAAACCAGACTCTTTGAACATGGCGGACAATGAGGGCTGATGAGAAGCCAAAGACAATGGCACTGGGTTTTGATCCTACTTCATGTTCTGGCTTTGTGGGAGCCTAGCCAGTATGGATGTTCACCTTCCTAGACCTGGATGGAGGGGGGAGGACCTTGGACTTTCCACAGGGCAGGGAACCCTGACTGCTCTTCGGACTGGAGAGGGAAGGAGAGAGGAGTGGGAGGAGGAGGAGAAGGGAGGGAGGAGGGGGAGGGAAATGGGAGGCTGGGAGAAGGCGGGAATTTCTTTTTTTTTTCTTTCAATAAAAAAAGAAAACAAAAAATGCATTTATTGAAAAAAAATGTGAGAAAGGCAAAAACCCAAAGGCAACTAAGCAGGACATCTCTGGGAAAGTACATGGGTTGAAGAACCACTCCAAATGGCCTGAAATACAAAAATTCTGAACAGTGGCAATAGGATCACTTCTGAGTGGTCTGAAAAAAAAAAGAGACCAAAAAAATTCAAACAGTGGCTACAGTACCACATCCAAGGGATCCAAAAAAAAAAAAAAAGTCTAAACTAAAAGTTTGAGTGGTTCAAACTGCGACAGTGCCAAATCTCAGTTTTTAGCCATGGGGAGCAACCAGAGATGAATGTAAGCAAAAGTAGATTTGGAGAAGGGAACCTTACCATTTGCAGTGATGGAGCAGGCACAGGATGTTGGAAAGTGGTCTGAGTCCAGGGTCCCCACCCGTCCTCAGCCAGCCCGCCTACAGGTGGGAGGGAGTGTAGAGAGAGCCTGGCTGAGTCCTGCACCAATGTTATCATTTATAAATATATTGTGGGGGTCCAGTCCCACAAAGAGCAGCAGTCCCATGAGGGGCAGTGGTGGGCCACCCAAAGCCTCGGTGAGTCCCCAGAGAACTCAATAGGTCCCCTTGGCAGGTGGTAAATTGCAGTGGGTGAGAGACAGGCAGATACATCCCACAGAGAAAGAGAGTTGGGGTACGGAGTTTATTTAGTGAGTTGTGGAGGGGAAAGGGAAAGGGAGAATGGTGAAGAAGGATGCTTAAGAGAAATCCCACACTAGCTCAGATTTGAGAAATAGATGGTTATTTATTTAAGGGTAGACTCACAAATCAGAATACTCTGCTGGAACAGAGAATCCCACAGCCAGAAAAGAGGCCTGCTCTACACTGGCCATGCCCCAGTGGATGAGTAACTACTGACTGTAGGACTTCCTACAACACCTCCTCATTTTGTTTAAGAGAGTTCTAAGCTTAAACAAAATTATATACAATAAAAACAAATATATTCAATAATTATTTTATCCTAGCTAGTTTAAGTCTTGTATAAAAAATAACTTGGCCAAGTCATCAGAGGAAAGAAACTACAACTATCTATTCTTCAACCCCATCCAAGATCTGAGAAGGGAAATAATATTACTTCAGTAAGCAGGAAGTACAATCAAGCAACTTCCAAAATGTGCAACAAATGACAGAGACAGCTGTATACCTGGACAATCACCCAAAGTCTCATTTCAATGTTGAAACAACCAACTTTGGTTAAAACCTAAAGTAACTGACTGATCATTTTCAGAGGCAAAAAATTTTTCAAAATTGTCTTACCCTGTCTTAGCAAGATTTGATAGTCTTTTTTCTTGTATTCTGTTTGTCCTGTCTGGACATGGTGCATTTTGTCAGTGGTTGATGCATGCATAGGCAGCCCCTTGCCAAAAGGCCAGTTTTGTCAAGAAGAAAACAGGCTCCAAGTGGAGTGTCTCAACATTCTCTTGAAGATAGAACGGTGCTGCCAGGAGCAATCATGTTTCACTTCAACAGACCCCTAAGTTATTTAAATGCCATATTCTATAGCTCTTTGAAGTGGTTGGAGATTAACTATCTATGCAGAATTCAATCTCTATGTATTTAAAGAACATAATTAGTCTAACTATAAGTATGACAAACATAGATGACTATTACCTATAATTCTTAATACCTATATAACTTAAAGACTAATACTTCATATTAGACTATTATACAATATGTTTGCCTGGCAATCTTGTCTGCTTCCAATTTCAGGGAGAATCTATATGTTTTCCTTGGCTTCACCTTATTACTTAGCTTCTCTAGGATCATGAACTATAGGCTCAATGTTCTTTGTTTATGGCTAGAATCCACTAATGAGTGAGTACATACTATATTCATATTTTTGGGTCTGGGTTATCTCACTCAGGATAGTGTTTTCTATTTCCATCCATTTGCATGCTAAATTCAAGCTGTCATTGCTTTTTACCGCTGAGTAGTACACTAATGTGTAAATATGCCACACTTTCTTTATCCATTCTTCCATTGAGGGGCATTGAGGTTGTTTCCAGGTTCTGGCTATTACAAATAATGCTGCTATGAACATAGTTGAGCAAATGCTTTTGCATCATGATTGGGCACCTCTTGGGTATATTTCCAAAAGTGGTATTGCTAAATTCTGAGGTAGGTTAACTTGCAATTTTCTGAGAATGTGCAACACTGATTTCCAAAGTGATTGTACAAATTTGCATTCCCACTAGCAATGGATGAGTGTTCCTGTTACTCCACATCTGTGGGTGGGGTAGGGGGAAGGGAAGAGGGGGAGAGAGAAGGGTGAAGGGGAGGGTTGGGGAGAGCTTGGGGGATGGTTGAGGTGGAGGAAGGGTGGATATGGGAGCAGGGAAGAATATATCTTAATTAAGGGAGCCATTTTAGGGTTGGCAAGAGGCTTGGCTCTAGAGGAGTTCCCAGGTGTCCATGGGGATGTCCCCAGCTAGGACCCTGGGCAGTGGAGGAGAGGGTGTCTGAACTGGCCTTGTCCTGTAGTCAGACTGATGACTATCTTGAATATCACCATAGAACCTTCATCCAGCAACAGATGGAGACAGAGACCAACATTGGAGCACTGGACTAAGCTCCCAAGGTCCAGTTGAAGAGCAGAAGGATGGAGAATATGAGCAAGGAAGTTAGGACCACAAGACAGTGTACCTGATCTAATGGGAGCTCACCAAAGCCAGCTGGACTGGGACTGAATGAGCATGTGATCAAACTGGACCCTCTGAATGTGGCTGACAATTGGGGCCTACTGAGAAACCAATGAAAATGGCACTGGGATTTGTCTCTACTGCATGCACTGGCTTTTGGGGATCCTATTCTATTTGGATGCACACCTTCCTAAGCCTAGATGGAGAGGGGAGGGCCTTGGACTTCCCACAGGGCAGGGTACCCTGCCCTCTCTTAGGACTGGAGGGGGAGGAGGGAGGGGGAAAATGGGAGGAGGGGAGGAAGTGGAAATTTTGAATGGTATTATTTATAAAGCAATAAAAAAGAAGAAAATAATCTAAAAAAGAATATTATACAATAAGCAACTGTGTAGCAAATGAGGACAATGACCTCAAAATGTAAACAATGTGTAAGTATCTTAATCAGAGGTAGAAATGTACATTTCAATATGATAAATATATCCTAAAATTGTATCAATATACAAAAATGTTTTAAGCAGAGGTAGAAGCATGTTAAAAGATATTTATTTATAAACGCTGCTGAATTAATCCAAGATAGGTATTTTGAAAATACCTTGACTTCAAAATTAAAATGAAAAGGTATGTTACTTTGGAGAAGCAGTTTTGCATTTGTTTTCACAGGAAAGGAGAGGCTGTGGATTCATTCTGGGTTAAGAAAAAAAAGGTTTGATCAAGGAAGACTCCCTGAGAAATCTCTGATAGGAGTGGATGGTCCAGATGTCTGAGTTCTACATCCAGAACAGATTCAGGATTGCTGACTAAGATGATCAAGCCTCACAGGATACTCCACTCAGGACTTGATCATAATTCTAAATTTTCTTTAGGTCCCCATAAGATTAGCAGTGCCCCCAATCAGCAGGAAGTAGCTTGGAAAACTATGTCTACATTCCCCCCAAATGGACTGTGGATATTTTCCTTTATTTAGAATGTTGGTTACAAGTTGTTATGGATAATGATCAGGAGAAAAGCTAAACAAAAGATATTAGATTTAGAGTTCTTTTTTTGTATGATTGTCACCATTGTGGATGAGGTATCACTTCTCTTTTTCAAGAGGTTTCTCCTTTTCATAGTGAATCTTTATTAATTTTGATGGTGTCCATGGTTTTTCTTCTCCTGTGGAACAAGAACAAAATCCTTTCCCATATGTAATACATCTCCTGGCTTCCATTGTGAGGTCAACACATCCTTGAAATATACTGGTTGATTCAATTCAGGAGTTTTTTTCATTATCCAATTCCTCTCTGTTGCTGTTGTTCCTTTATCATTAGGGTTAAGAAATTTCAAGGTTATTAAAGCATCATGCAATTTATTTCTGGGGGTATTTGTTCAGCATATCCTTTATAGTATAATTTGACCTTTCTATAACTGCCTGACCTGTAGGATTATTTGGTATACCTGTAATGTGCTTTATATTATAATAAGCAAAAAAGTGCTTCATTTTCTTAGATACATATGTTGGACCATTGTCTGTCTTTATTTGTGCAGGTATATCCATGATGGCCATAACTTCCAATAAATGTGTGATTACCAAATCAGTCTTTTCTGAGCTCAAGGCAGTTGCCCATTGAAAACCTGAATACGTGTCTATGGTGTGATGTACATATTTTAATTTACCAAATTCTGCAAAGTGGAATACATCCATCTGCCAGATTTCATTCCCTTGAGTACACTTTGGGTTACTCCCTTCAGGCAACAGTGTTTGATTATAGAAAGAACAAGTAGAACACCTCTTTATAATCTCCTTAGCTTGTTGCCATGTACCAGAAAACTCTTTCTTTAAACAGTTGCTACTGACATGATGTTTTTTATGAAATTCAGAGGCCTGCAACACACTTCCAGTCAATAATTGATCAATTTCTGCATTACCTTGTGCTAGAGGACCTGGCAGACCCATATGAGATCAGATGTGTGTTATGTATATAGGACAAAGCCTATTCCTGATTATATCTTGCACCTGGATGAATATTGAAGTCAATTCTGTATCATCAGGTATAAATTCAGCAGTTTCAATATGCAAGACAACTCTTTCTGCATATTGTGAATCAGTAACTATATTGAACGGTTTTTAAAAATCCCTTAGTACCATAAGACTAGCACTTAATTCTGCCTTCTGGACAGAATTATAAGGGCTTTGTTCCACCTTACTTAATTCTTCTGATTTATAACCTTCCTTTCCTGATTTATCTGCATCAGTATAAAATGTGCGGGCTTCAATTATTGGTGCATCATGTACAATTCAGGGAAGAATCCAAGAAGTTCTCTTTATAAAGTTAAGTCTATCACTTTTGGGATAGTTGCTATTAATTTCTCCCAAAAAGTTAGCAAAAGCCCTTTTCCAGGGTTCATTGTCTTCCCATAACATTTTTATTTCATCAGCAGTAAAAGGCACCATAATCTCTGCTTGTTCTATACCTGCTAATTGACGAAGTTTCAATTTACCTTTTATAATTAATTCAGAGACTTTTTAATTTAAATAAATTTTTAATTTTTTACTTGGTTTATGTGGTTAAAAAGATCCATTCAAAGATAATATCGTCCCTCTGCACTAAAATTCCTGTGGGAGAAATTCTGGAAGGCAATATGACTAGACTACAATTAAGATTTGGATTCACCCTATCCACATGTGCCTCCTGTAATTTCTCATCAACAATCATCAATTCTTTTTCTGCTTCAGCTTCAAGTCTTTATCACCATCTAAAGTTTTGTTTAAATAAATTCTTAGATCAGGTGTTATTCCAACAGCTGGTCATAGACTGGAAATGTCTCCTAATAATCTTTGAAAGTCATTAAGAGTCCGCAACTGGTCTCTCCGAATTTGTGCCTTTTGTGTTCTAATTTTCTGTAAACCTATTCTGTAACCTAAGTAATTAACAGAATCTCCTCTTTGAATCTTTTCAGGAGCAATTTGTAATTCCCATTTAGGCAAGACTTTCTTTACTTCTTCAAACATCCTTTCTAAAGTATCTATATTTGAATCAGATAACAAGATGTCATCCATATAATGGTAGATTATAGACCTAGAAAATTGCTACTGAAAGCCCACATTTTGACCATTTCCCTAACAAAGGACAAATGTAGTCCATAAGCTACAATTGCTTGTTTAATTTCCTTTAGATCAGTCATACATATGGGTTTCATGTATATTCCTTGATAACCTTAGAGTACTTTAAGCCGTATACTCTTTCTGATGTTATTTCTGGAAAGGCAGGCAGAACTCTGGGCAAGCTATCCTGGAGATTTTTACATACCAACAAGGTTAAATTTTGCCTTTTTACCTTTTGTTCCTGGTCATCAAATTCGATAATTTCCTCAATCTTTTCAAATCTGCTTACCACTGCCTTTTGTAATATCTGGATCTCCTGTCCATTGTTCTGATCTAATGCCCTCATTGAGGATTCCAAGGTATGAAGTCTGTCCAGTAGAGATATTGACAGAGTTCGATTAATACATTCAACAGTGAGAATTCTCTCAAATAATGTTTCATCACCCTCTGTCATTGATTGTGTTTTATGTGCCAAGTCGGCTGTATCCTTCTCCAGAGTGCTGAATCTTCCTTTAAATAAATTACCATCAGCCTGTACCATTTCTAAAAGTACCTCAGTTGACTAAATTTTGTTAATTAAATTGGTAGTATCCTTCTTCAGATTTATAACCTCTTTTCTGAGAAGCCTGGCATCAATGTGTAAGGACTATACCATTTCTAAAAATGTCTCATTCTTAGCCCTATTGTTATTTATTTATTTGTTTGTTTGTTTATTTATTTATTTATTTGTTTGTTTGTTTGTTTATTTATTTATTTATTTATTAAAGATTTCTGTCTCTTCCCCGCCACCGCCTCCCATTTCCCTCTCCCTCCCCCAATCAAATCCCCCTCCCTTATCAGCCCAAAGAGCAATCGGGGTTCCCTGCCCTGTGGGAAGTCCAAGGACCACCCACCTCCATCCAGGTCTAGTAAGGTGAGCATCCAAACTGCCTAGGCTCCCAGTACATGCAGTAGCATCAAAAACCCATTGCCATTGTTCTTGAGTTCTCAGTAGTCCTCATTGTCCGCTATGTTCAGAGAGTCTGGTTTTATCCCAGGCTTTTTCAGATACAGGCCAGCTGGCCTTGGTGAATTCCCGATAGAACATCTCCATGGTCTCAGTGTGTGGGTGCACCCCCTCGCGGTCCTGAGTTCCTTGCTCGTGCTCTCTCTCCTTCTGCTCCTGATTTGGACCTTGAGATTTCTGTCCAGTGCTCCAATGTGGGTCTCTGTCTCTGTCTCCTTTCCTCACCTGATGATGCATGCAAATGGATGGAAATAGAAAACACTATCCTGAGTGAGGTAAGCCAGACCCAAAAAGAGGAACATGGGATGTACTCACTCATATTTGGTTTCTAGCCATAAATAAAGGACATTGAGCCTATAATTAGCAATCCTAGAGAAGCTAAATAAGAAGGAGAACCCAAAGAAAAACATATATGCATCCTCCTGAATCTTAGCCCTATTGTTAAACCATATTTTTAAGAAAAAAAATATTGAGGACAAGACTAATACCCAGAATCAAAAATAGTGATGTAGAAGGGACATCATATAAGTCTTGTAAAACCTCATACATGGTGTCAGTAAAGAGGCTATTGAAACCTTGGATGGTTAGGTTGTCTGACATATTGCTCTTTTAAATTATCAAGTTATAAATCTTACCTATGGTTGATTGCAGTAGGTGCAATAACTGTTACCTGCCAGTAGGTGTCACGAGCCACCTACAAAACAAACCTAGCTGGGCTTAGCAGCACACCTGGAGACACGTGACTGGTCTGAATCTGATTTCAGCATGAAATGGTGGAAGATATTCTTAGATCAAAAAATAATTATTTAATAGAACCACAGAACGTGTACACCTCAGTGAGCCATGCACAGGAATAACAACATAATGGAAGTCACCCGGGTAAATCCATATCCTGTCTGAGTTTCCACGCGGTGCAGGCTGGTGAGGCACAAGCAATGGGGTAAGCTCGTGTGAACTTGAAGCTGCTCCAAGGTGTGTAATGGGATAATATAAAGAACTTTGGCTGATCCATAGCAAGAAAAACCGTTATGTGAGAATTCTATATGAACTCCAGGCTTCACACACAGGCCGTGGCCCGCTGAGGAAGGGCTTGCACCAAGCAGGGCACACCCCAAGCCAGTAGTGTGCATCAGAGCTGGGGGGTTCTAAAACCAAATGTTCAGGCACCAGATGAAGATGGAAATCATAAAACAATCCCACACCAGTTCAGAATTATGAATAATAAAAGGCTTATTAATTTAAGGGAAAAACTTTGAGATCACTGTCCTAGATAACAGTCCTCTGCATGAACAGGAACAAAGGCTAGCAGCTGAAAGCAGGAGCCAGAAGCAAGAGAGCAGGCTCACGTTTAAAGTTGCTGTTACAGTACAAGGGACCATGTCCAAGTGGGCTGGTATCTTAAAGGCTATTGGCTGAAGGAGCAGAATGTGCTCCCACAGCTCTTCCAGTCTTTCTGAGATGCTTCGTGAATAAAAGCCTACAACTTTACATGTGTATCTGTAAATTATAAAGTCTTTATAGATATGGTCTGCCTGTGTCAGTGTACAACAGAGCTACCATTTGCCTTATTCAGATTATTACTATTTTAGTCACCATGTCAATACTACTATAGACCAATACTTGAATATTTTGCAGCAGTTTAAGCATGGGATGAGGAAATGATAGGCTGCAAATCTACAATGTCCAGGGTTTTAAACTTGAGTTTAGCATCCTTTTGGTGGACAGAGGTGCATGTCTTTAATCCCAGCATTAACGAAGCAAAGACTATAGATCTCTCAGTTTAAGGCCAGCCTGGTTTACAGAGTGAGTCCCAGGACAGTCATGACTTCAGAGTGAAACACTGCTTATAAAACCAAAAAAGAAAGAAAACCTCTTTTTTTCCTGGATCCTAATTGAAGAGTTACTAATACAAGATGTCTTGATCATGCAGATCTAGTTTAAATACTAGAGAAGGAGAAAAGATTACTTTCCCTAGGCATATTACTGAGAATGGCCTGAAATTGAGTCCTTTTGTAGGGGTACACACAGAACTCAGAGGTATTTGCTGGTACCATGTGCACTGGGCTGGCTAGGAAAATGGGAGGACCCATGTTTTGTCTCCAGAGGCTAGGGCGGCTCAAAGGCTGTGTGCTCACATTGCCTTGGTATACGTCACAGGAAATTCAGACAAAGTGCTCCACTGGGGTAGTTCCCTCCTAGAGTTTGGGTTCTTGTTTTGCTTTTGGCCCTCACCTTTCCCTTCCTCCTTGTAGAGCTGGTTCAGGTTCACCCATGTGACTACTAATTGTTTTCCCACCTTTTTTTCAATTTGCAGTTCTCAATTTTTTTTTCAAGGCTTTCTTTCATTTCTGTCTTCTCCAGTAGGCTTAAATTAGTTATTTCACTCATGGTGTCCTGGTGAAAGGGGGATGGGTGCATGGGGGCTTTGGAATGTTAGGTATTTTTTCTTGGGTGGTCTGTTCCTGGGTGGTGCCTGAGTGATCTTTCCTGGAACCAGGTATTGCCTTCGGGTAAAATAAAATTTAGGTCTCTATTGAACTTGTCAAGGCTGCGTCCTACGGTGACTATTTTGTTGAGCTTGTATTGGTTGGTGAGAATGTAAAGTAGTATAGGTATTATGGAAAACAACAGAGAGCTTTCTCAAGAATTAAAAATAGGAGGACAGAAGAGATGGCTCAGGGCAAAGAGTGAGTGCATAGTGTTCTTACCAACTTCAATGCCCAGCACCCACACTGGGTGACTCACAAACAGCTGTAACTCTAGCTACAGAGTGACTGACATCCTCGTTGGACTGTAATTTGTACTCAGATGCACAGACACACATATGCACACATAATTTTAAAAGTATGTAAGCAAATCTTTAAAAAAAATAGTACTACTAGATGATCTAGCAATCTCACAATTTGCATGTATATTCAAAGAAAGTAAAATCAAAATGTTAAGTAAGTCTGTACTTCATATTCATTCAAGAGTCAAACTATGGAAGCAACATAAGTATCAGGTAAGTAAAGACACTGTCATCTATGAGAATTTCATTTACTCATTAAATAAAAATGAGAAAGCAATTCCTAGGCATATCTCACTCAGTCCCTCTAAAATGCATGATAAATAACTCATCTATTCCTTTAGCCTGCAAGACTGTGTGTCTATTTCAAAATAGCCAGTTTGGTTCCTCTTTCAGCACAATACAGTCACACCCCTTATACAAAATAAGATATACCAGACTAGAACCTTGTATCTGCAGATTAGCGCCCGGAATCTTGCCAGCACAAACACTGAACTGAGCAAGCTCCTTGGCTCTCAACATGCTTGACCTGGACTCCTGGCCTCACACTCCTCACAGTGTCCTGCTGCTGGCCCTACTGCTGGGACTCTCAGGTGAGCATATCTTAGGAGTACAACCATATCTGCTGTGTGAAAGGGAAAATATTGACTCGGGACCCCCAAGTTCAAGTTCTCAGACCCAGTTCTCGGGACAAAGATTCATTTACTACAGAGGGACAAATGAAGAGCAGAAGGAGGGAGAACATGAGCAAGGAAGTCAGGACTGAGAGGGGTACGTCCACCCACTGAGACAATGGGACTGATCTAATGGGAGTTCCCCAAGGCCAGCTGGACTGGGACTGATGGAGCATGTGATCAAACCAGACTCTCTGAATGTGGCTGACAATGAGGGCTGACTGAGAAGCCAAGGACAATGGCGCTGGGTTTTGATTCTACTGCATGGACTGGCTTTGTGGGAGCCTAGTCTGTTTGGATGTTCACCTTCCTAGACCTGGATGGAGGGGGGAGGACCTTGGACTTCCCACAGGGCAGGGAACCCTGACTGCTGTTAGGACTGGAGAGATGGGGGGAGTGGGAGGGAAATGGGAGGAGGTGGAAATTTTCAATAAATAAATAAATAAAGAGATAATGACAGAAGACAGAGGAAGGGGGTTAAGGGGAAGAGAACCAGGGAAGGGGAACTGGGATATTTGTTCTGGAAAGAAAGGAGACAAATTTGGCACACAGGAAAATGTAATTTTATAAAGGAAAAATGGGAAACCCCATGTTAGAAAGAGGTGCTTAAGTTTAATTGGGCATGTTGATTATGTGAGCTTAAGAAGGGTTTTGATTGCTGGATTTTAATACATTGATAGCAGAACATTGGCAGTCAGCCTCAGGAAAAGGGATTGTCCAAATACTGGAACAGACCTTAGGGGACTAGCTTCAGGAATGTAATCTGATGGTTTTTAGCAAGGCAGAAAGAACTGGGGAGAAAGTCAATGTCTGTTAGAGCCACATGCTCCAGTGGGCTAGTGTCCCCTTCACTATGAATAGAACTGAAGGGTTCTAGGTAAACAACAGACTGCCACAGGAGAGAAGCTCAGAACATTGTTCATTTTCTAGAGACAGTGTCTGGAGTACTGCTCTGTGAGTTCATGGGTTCCCACAGGTGACCAGAAACATTCTATTTGGAAATCATTAAAATATAATTAAATTTTTCTAATATTACAGCTAACAAATTTACTTTAGTTGAACCCCACATGTAACTCTGAGTCCTATCAGACACAGCATGTCAGTTCCAAAGCTGTTGATGGCCTGTCTCCACACTCGGTACTCTCTGCTCACTTCCTAAGTCAAGTGCAGTACCATGGCTAGAGGGAAGTGTCTCTGGCAATGCTCAGCCATCATCCTTCTCACTAAGTTTCCTCATTCTGTCCTCCAATTCCTTCTTCATCTGACCACAAACTTCTCACCAAGTGCTGCTGCTTTGAGAGGCTGTACTATTATTGTGTCTTACTAGTGCTTGTGTTTTATTGGCAGGGTTGCCATGGCATTGTACCACAGACTGGTAATCAATACAATAGTCATTCATTTCGTCATAGTTCTGGAGGCTGGAAATCCAGGATCAAGATGCCCACTAAGATACTTTCTTCCATGATGCCTCTTCTATTATAAATTATACCTTCTCTTCTCCACACAGGATCTTACTTCAGACTGTCTCTGTGGGTCTTCTGTTTCTTGAAATGAAACCAGTCACATTGGGTTAAGATCCACTTAAATTGATTTTTACTCCTTCAAAGACCCTGGTTCAAATATAGTCGCATTATGAGGTACTGGGCTATGGCTTTGATATGTAGGGTGTAAGCAGTTCATCTATACCAGGTACTCACACATCCCTAATCTTGTTGATATTCTCCAGGGAGCTTTTTTCCCCTTCATCTCATGGTAAGGATTATTGACACTGTGAGTGGTCCCTGCTCATGATTCTCAAAGGTTGTTTGTCCTCAGTTCCTTCTTTGTTCATGAGAAAAACTTGATGGCTTCAGGTCAGGGCTTATCAGCCCTCAGGCTTCCCTTTTTGGTTAGGGGATCTATTGTGTCATCTAATAATAGAAGTCAAACTTTTAATATGTCCTCACTATACTCTCACTGAAACTGATACTAGCAATAATTGATAGGTCCTTCTGATGATTTTAGCACTTCTTGAAACTTTTTGTTTTTAATTTTTTCAAATTAATATATAATTACATCTTTTTCCCTAGTCCCATTCTCTAATTCAATGACTGTTTTTTAACTGTTCTCACTCTCTCCCTCACTCTCTTTATATGCATATCTCCTATGTATCTCTGTTTTTGTCTCTCAAACACACACACACATACCTAAATACATAAAAATAAACAATTTTCTCAATCCATACACTGTTACTGGAACAAGAACAACACCAATACACATGATAGCATTAAAGGTGAATATTTCACTGACAGACATTGTGTGTCCTTGCTCTGTCTTTTTTTTTATAGATGACTATTAATCTGTATTTCTTAACTATACATTACATTTTCAAATGAGCAACACAAACACAATATCTTTAAAAAGAGCACAAATACATATATACAGTGTACAACATTGACCTTAAATTTGAATCAATAGACCAAGATCCATACCAATGCAAAGTATTCATCTCTATATAATATCCTCATTATTTTTTTTATAGAAATTGACTGTGATTAGCCTGGAGGAATGGCTCAGCCATTAAAGGCTGGGCTCATAACCAAAAATATAAGAAATTGACTGTGATCATTAATCACTTGCAATCAACACCTTTTAAATGACAACAATCATTTATAAACAATATTTTTGAATTTGGGCTTAATTTTGTAGACTACTTTCTGCTGATTGGGGGTGCTGTTAATCAGGCCTTTCATGGGAAATCCTGTGTGGTTGGTCCATTTTAGTCATCAGTCCTGAGGCTGTTGTGGATGTTGGACTACCTAGGCCACAATTTCAGGGGTCTTGTTCAATCTATACTAGCCTGAAAGAAATCCACAGGTTCTCATCTTCTATAATACAAAAGCAGAACCTCTTTTCCATAACAACATATCCCTAGACTCAAATTTTGAAGTCAAGATACCTTTAAAATATATATGTTGGTTTAGCTTAACAGCCCCCACAATCAAATCTCTCTGCAGTCAATTTTTTTAAAAAAAATAAAGCATAATAGTATATATAATCTAGACTCTCTGTGTATTTTCCATCTTTATATGACTTTTTATTACTTTTACTTATTTAATCTATGTTTGTCTGTACTATTTAAAGACTTTGTTTTATTTTTTAACTGCCTATATTCGTTTTCTGCTCTCTTCCAAGCCTATGTATATATATATATATATATATATATATATATATATATATATATATATATTTTTTTTTATTGCGAAAAGAAGAAAAAAAACATAAACAAAAAACAAGTTTCCACCTCCTCCCAGCCTCCCATTTCCCTTCCCCTCCTCCCACCCTTCTCCCCCTCCTCCCACCCTTCTCCCCCTCCCCCCACTCCTCTCCCCTCCCTCTCCAGTCCACAGAGCAGACCGGGTTCCCTGCCCTGTGTTAAGTCCTAGGTCCTCTCCGTCCATATCTAGGAAGGTGAACATCCAAACTGGCTAGGCTCCCACAAAGCCAGCACATCAAGTAGGATCAAAACCCCCTGCCATTGTCCTTGGTGTCTCATCAGCCCTCATTGTTCGCCATGTTCAGAGAGTCCGGTTTTATCCCATGCTTTTTCGGTCACAGTCCAGCTGGCCTTGGTGAGCTCCCCGTAGATCAGCTCCTCTGTCTCAGTGGGTGGATGCACGCCTCGTGGTCCCGAATTCTTTGCTCATGTTCTCCCTCCTTCTGCTCCTCCTTGGGACCTTGGGAGCTCAGTCCAGTGCTCCTGTGTGGGTCACTGTCTCGATCTCTATCCATCACCAGATGAAGATTCTATGATGATATGCAAGATATTCGTCAGTATTGCTCTAGGATAGGGTCATTTCAGGTTCCCAATCCTCAGCTGCCCAAGGAACTAACTGGGAACCTCATCTTGGGCACTAGGGAGCCCCTCTAGGGTCAAGTCGCTTGCCCACCCTAAAGTGGCTCCCTTAACTAAGAATTGTGGTTCCGTGCTCCCCTATCCACCTTTCCTTTATCCCAATTCTCATGTTTCCCAGGTCCCCCCTCCTTCCCTTCTACCTTTTCTCTCCCCATCTCCCCTTACCCCCATCCCACCCCCCCCCAAGATCCCATTTTCTCCCCGGAAATTTGGTCTACTTCCCTTAGCGAAGAGGACAACTATATGTTTTTCCTTCGGTTCACCTTCTTCCTTAGCTTCTTTATAATGTTGGGATCAGAGGGAGATGGTTTGGAGGTTAAGACCACTTGCTATTCTTCCATGGGACTCAGGTTTAACTCTGAGCACCCACATGGTGGCTTATAATTATGTATAACTTACAAGGTCTATGACACCCTCTTCTAGATTCCTTGACCACTTGGCATATGATTGGTACACAGACTTATTTGGAAGAAAAATACCAATACACGTAAAATTAATTAATTAATGTGATGATAATACATATTTTAAAAACTGGTAACTTAAAACGGGGTTTTCTTTCTCTAATTAATGTGCATGTTATTGCATGTTGGGAAATATCTACAGCATTATCACTCCACCTGATAAAGCAACCCCCCTGACTTGGGACCTCACCTAGAATCTGGTAATCAAATGTACATCTCACTAACTATACCTTACACTTAATGTTTACATCTCACTGTTCTCAAAGAGTCATGTAATCACACACAGTATTATTATATAAGAAGTGCAACATGCCATGTGCACAGAAAATGAAAACCAAGCTGATACTGGCATGAGAATCTCAAACAGAATTGGGGTTTAATGAAAATACTGCCAAAGACTGTTTCTGAGACTCATTTCCTCATCTGTTACATTTGTTTGCTAAGAGGCCCAAGTGAGGGGAACTGTGATCACTTCATGCTGAGGTCTATTTTATAACAGTATTTGATGACAGACTAGAGGAGACTGAGTATTAACTGATGTCTCCTGCAGGAGCAGCTACAGAGGACCTGAAGGTGATACAGCCTGAGAGAGCAGTTTCTGTCGGTGCTGGAGAGTCAGCCACTCTGAGATGCACTGTGACCTCCCAGCTACCTGTGGGGCCCATTATGTGGTTCAGGGGCACAGGACAGAGTCGGAAACTAATATATAGTTTCACAGGAGAGAAGTTTCCCAGAGTCACAAATGTTACAGATGCTACAAAGAGAAACAACTTGGACTTTTCCATCCGCTTCAGTAATGTCACAACTGATGATGCTGGTACCTACTATTGTGTGAAGTTTCAGAAAGCAGACTCTGAGAAGGAGTTTCTGTCTGGGGGAGGCACAGTGCTGTCTGTCCTTGGTAAGTACTGCATTGTCCTTGTCCCTCATATCTCCAACAAGTCAAAATGTGTCCAAGATTCTGTGATCAACAATGAAGAAGCAAGCCTGTAAGTGACCCTCATTCATAGGGTGACTTTACCCAGCTGTGGGCCAAGGAAGCTAAGGAGAGGACATGCTGCGTGCTAGTGGTGCCATTTCTGGTAAATGGGGGTGAACCCATACCCTTGTCTGCCTCACAATACCTATGCTTCTTGATTTGTCCCTGTCTAGTGGCTACATAAAGACAGCTGATGCCTTGTTCAGGGACAGGACAAACCTGGCCTACCGCCTCCGGAGTTTATTACCTCACCCAATTAAGTCTTCTCTTTCTGCCAGACAACCTGGGCCTAGTGTATGCCAGGTCCCATTCTAGATGTCAAACAGCAAGAATCAGGCAAGCATGAGCTCTTTCCCCAAGATGTGAGTATCCTCCCTCCCAAGAGGAAAATAAAACCAAGGCAAAAAGTAAAAAGTACTTGGCACAGTGTGCTTTTCTCCTTTTCTCTTCATCCACAGCACACTGAGATCCATTGGTATGTGCCCACATTCACTGTGAAATCTCTCACCTGCGTCTCTCTGGAAACATTTTGAATCCTACTTGCACAGGTACTGAAGGTTCTGGGCAATGTAGACTTAAGTCCTGGAGTTAGTCTCCATGTAGACGATCTCCAATCACCAGCGTAGGCATCAGGACATTCACTTTAAACTTTCTCCCAGAGGCCTGAGTCTTGTTTCTGGTAATTGTATAGCATTAAGTACAGTCAGATCATCCAGTCCACCCCTGTTTGCCAGTGCGCTGACCATGATCACACAGCCAGCTGATGCTGGGATTTGGCCTTGAACGTACATTTGACTTCAGGCCAGATTCTTACAGTCCAAGCAAGGAACACCATCTCCACTTAGAAGCCTGGTACATATGAAATGCTGAGTCAGAATTTCTCAAACTCAACCATAATTTCCATTCATCATCAGATCCCCAAGTTTTCAAGATGTTCCTTACACTCAAACGTTAATAGTAGTGGTAGAAAAATTATACCAATGAAGCCATACTATCACTCCATATTAGAAGTGAGAACTGTTCCCTGTGTAAACAAAGTGTCACAGTCCAGCAGCTAGAGACAAACTAATAAAGATCCCAGATCATGAATGCTTCACTTGTTTCAATTCATTGCCACTAAAGCAGTGCTACAGTGAAGGAACTTGTATACCAACAGTCCTAGGCAACAAGGTCATGCCCTCTGAAGGAGACCTGCTGTGTTTGAAGGTGAATTAGTTCATAAGGATGCTACCATTTTCCTACCTGGGTATAAGAAGTCTTCTCACAACCGCTCAACAGAGAAATATAAGAGGAATGACTATCCTGAAACTATAGATGCCATAAATGAAGGCACTAATGTATAGGTAATGCAATGCCTGGACAACTACAACCAGCAAGTGGATTAGTCAATATGAAATCCATAGACATCCACTGAATCTAGATTTATCTGATATGTCATTGTCCCTCAGGACTCCCTTGATGAGAAAGTAGATGAAAAGAGGGAAATGAAATAGCAGAGTGTGCTATGTGTTGCATGTCTGTTATGTCGTTTTCTACCTAAACATGTACTATAGGGGACAGGTCACTTCTTCCCTTTAGAGAAGAAAACTCTGAGGTTCAAAGAGGTCTCATGAGTGGTGAGCAGGTGAGAAAGAGTCAAGTTTGACTAAATCACCCTGCCTCATAGAGTAACACAGCATACATGGTATTCCTCCTACATAGCTTATTCTCTCTGAATGGCAAAAGCATAGTGCATAGCTGCCTCTTGTGTCCAGTCTTGAAAATGTGGGCTATCCATGGAATAAGGAGAAAAGCAGGTTCTGCAGGAGCCCCTTGGAAAAGAACCTCCTTTCTGGAGTTACCTGGATCAGGGATCTAGCTAGAATCCCTCAAGTTAAATTCTTAGAGATGAAGAGTCAGAGTCAGAATTTCAGAAATGAGGACAGTTACTATGTTGTGGTAAATGAAAGTGAGACATGGGAAATGACCTCTGAGACACAGCAGGTCCTCATCTGTGGCATGGTGATGATCACAGATCCTTCAGAGGGAGATGCTGGGCCCTCTGTATATCACAGGGCAAAGCAGCACCCCAGAATCCAAGTGGCATTATCATTGTACAACTTGGATAACTTACTGGATTTGAATGACAGTTTCCCCTTCTGTAGAACATGGATACCTGCACTCACTTTTCCATGCTTCTATGACTACCCTGAGAATTACTAAGAAACTAGCATCAGGAGGTAATGTCATCACTTTCTGTGATGACAACAGCCATGTTCCCTGGTCAATGGTAAGATACATTCTAGATAGTGATTATCAGTGACATTCCAAGGCAGCTATAGTACAGTGGTCTGCAGGGGAGAGGGTGGAGACAGTGTCTGCATAAACATCCCAATATGCATCCCAGCACTCCCCTCTCTCATTTGTGCCCAGAGTAACCGTCCACAGGGGGGAACTCACTTGGCAGACTCTCCCTGCTAGCACACTATATAGGCCTGCTATACTGAAGGAGTGAAGTCATATAACACACTTAGAGAAACTCCTGACTTGTAGGAAATGTTTCATCAATGTGAGCTTTGTTACTCAGAAGTCATGTGACCTTGAATTCTTACTTTCCCTCTTCAGGCCTTAGTTATCAACTAATTTGGAGGTAGAGGGTTAGTGATTCTCAACCTGGCTTCTCTTTTCTTGTTGGGAGCTGTGAACCCCCAGATCCTGAAACAACTTGTTTTCCCCTCATCTGAGTGCCTACAGCTGCTCTGAGCACCAGACCCCCAGGAGTTCCTGATGGCAGGAGAGTGGTTTCTGGTGCATTTGGCTGGGGTGTGGCTATCTCTATATAAACTGCCCCTGAACACAATAAAGGGGGCATTCTTGGGCATTCTGGCTTCAAAGATGACCCGCATCTCTGTCTCTCACCTCTGTCTGTCTTTATGTGTTTCAATCTCCAGCCCCTTGCCCGGCTCAAGAATGGTATGGCAGCTCATAGAACACAGAAGGGCATGGTGTGCCACATTTTCTCTTTGGAATAATGTGGGAAACAGAGATAAATCTAAGATCCACATTTCTTTATTTGGTCTGATATGGGACCATCTGAAACATTCAATGTCTCCAGAATGTTCTAATATGCAGCTTGAGTTTAAAATTTCCTCAGATACATTTTTTAAAACAACAGGAGATATTTGTGATTAGTCCCTTGATGGACCTGTTATATCACCAAGCTGAGGCAGAACCATCCCTTATGCTTCAGAATAGTGGTGCCCACCATACTGCTCACAATACGCTAAAGCCCACATAACGTGCCTGGGATATTTCTCAGGGAGGAGATCCAACCAGGGAAGAATGCTGTTCAACTCTAATCTCAGGGAGCAGCTCTCATATATTGCACAGGACTACAGAAGAACAATTTCTGAGGTCTGACTTTTCTCTCTTTCACTGAGAACTCTACCTTAATGACACAGTATGTTGCTGAGCTCTGTCCTTCAACTTTCTCATGCTCATCTGCTCTTTATATTAGCCCCTCTGGAGGAAGTGCTTGCAGTCCTGATTGTGCTGTAAAAGCCACTGGCCAACTTAGTAAGAAGATCCCTAAGAAAGAGGAGGATGTCAGGGTACAGAACAGCGTTTCTCAGTGGTTCAAAACCCATCTCTGGTTGAAAAGAACTTTTACAGCAGTCTCATCTCAGATATTTGCATTATGATTTATAAAAGTAGTAAAATCACAGTTATGAAGCAGTAACAAAAATAATTTCATGGTTGATGGTCACCACCACATGAGAAAGAAACTATGTTAAAAGTTGCAGCATTAGAAAGGTTGAGAACTACTAGTATAGAGGCTCTGCTCCTTACATAAGTTTTTCAGAGTAGGGGCAGGAACAATCTAGAGGCATGCCATTTTATGCCTTTATGGATTTTGCTACAGCTTACAGGGGCAAAGAATAAATATATGATCTCACATCTAATAACAGCTGCCTTGATATGTAGGATTTGCAAACACATACTTACACAAAGGATTCTACCTTCATTTTTATGGTGATATTTTTGTTCAGTTTTTATGGAAGGGGACATTGATGCTCATTAGATAAAGATCGAGATTCAAATTAATCACCCGTTGGGGTGAGATGAGTTTTGTCATTTGGCCTGTGTAAATTGTCCACCCATATGCAATTTGGTATTAATCCCACCAAAGGGTTGGTCACTGGAAAGTGAACAATGTCAAGATGGCCAGAAACTCCTGATAAATAGTGACTGGTCCCTCAAACTTCGAGGGACATCAGGCATGCTCATGTTTAGATAGATTGACTTCAAACAACACTTGATTACACTCGTGGTTTGATGTGCATTTGAGGAGCCACATATATAGAAATACAAATGTGTATGATCTTTCCAAATGCAGCCTGTCACACATACTAACTTCAGCACAGGACATCTGCACAGCACACTGCCTTCCTCCCACTAGTCCACTCAAATGTATGCTTTCAACCAGGGAGCATTACTGTCTTTTCAACAAGCTTCTGTCTGTGTCTCTTATGATTAACACTGAGGACATGAACCACCTTTAGCTTTTTCTACAAATGGTAATCACTGTTTTCAACCTCAAGCTAAGTCTGACTGAAGCCCATTTAGAGATACAGACTAGTGAGCTCTCAGTGTTAAATTCAGGCTTGGCACAGATGAGATCTATTAGTGTGTAGGTAAAATAAGAGAAAGCAAACGACTGGGAGAAGTAGGAAGGGTTCCAGCTTTGTGGCCCTTCTGTCATGTTATTTCCTGAGTTACTATAAATGTAAATCTAAAAATACTTTCCCTAGATTTCCAGAGGAAGCCGGCAGAGCAAATGATAGAAAATATAAAATACATTGATAATTGCCTTCCTTTGTCCAGACTGAGAATTCCACCAGGCTTTGCCCTTCCTCATTAACTGGTGGGGATCTTTGCTAAACTATGGAGACCAAAGAACAAAGGACACAACAGAAGGACAATCCTGTCCAAAAAACAAACAAACAAACAATGAAATGAAGAGAATAAATAGTTAATGTCTGTGTCTGGGGCACAGCTATCACTATGGAGTAGAGCAGGTTCTTAGTATGGCTGAAGCTCTGGTATTGATCCCAAGCACCACAACAAACAATGACAATGGGGATAATGTATATGAAGGTTCCTCACAATGTTATGTCAACAGTGGTGGCCATCACAATCACACCCTTGTCTATATGCTCCTTTGCAGCTAAACCGTCTCCTCCTGTGGTCTTGGGCCCTGCAGCCAGAGTTGCTCCCGGGCAGACAGTGAACTACACATGCAAGTCCCATGGCTTCTCCCCTCGGAACATCACATTGAAGTGGTTCAAAGACAGAAAAGAGCTCTCTCACTTCCAAACTACTGTGGACCCCAAAGGAGAAAGCGTCTCCTACAGTATCTCCAGCACAGCACAGGTGGTGCTGAGGGCTGGGGATGTCCACTCTCAGATCACCTGTGAGGTGGCCCATGACACCTTGAAAAAGGGCCGGCTTCGTGGAACTGCCAAATTATCTGACATCCTTCGAGGTAAATGACTCTGAAACAAGCTCAAGCTCTTATTCTTTCAGAATAGCTTGGTCCATAGTTCCCAGCAAGCATTCATGCGTACAACACAGAATCATAGACTGCGACCATCACATAACAGAAACTGTATTTATTTTAACAGAAGTAATTTCGGTTGTACTGATTAGGAGCCACACACTGATTCCTGGCATTTTCGTCCATTTTACTGTTATTATTGCTTTCTCAGTGCACCTGGGAGTTGTGCTTACTTACTTCACTTATTGTGATACCCTGTTCACCTGTGTGACAGGAGCTATGTTTGGGGGCTCTCCTCTGGCACAAATGATCAACTTGTCCCCATGATGAACTTGCAATGAAAATGGTTCCTCCATACTTTAGCTTCCCTTCTGGGGTCTTTCTCTACTTAGGCTTTGAAGTTTCAACTTTTGATTATATTGTTTCAGTTTCACCCACCCTGGAGATCAATGAGCAGCCATCAATGGTATGGAATCTGATAGGTGTCACCTGCCAGGTGAATAAGTTCTATCCTTCAAGGCTTCGGCTGATTTGGTTAGTGAATGGAAATATATCCCAGATAGAAGACCCTTCTACATTCACTGTAAACAAGGATGGAACCTACAACTGGACCAGCTGGCACATAGTGAATGTGTCTGCTCATGAAGAGGACATAATACTCACCTGCAAAGTTGAGCATGATCAAAAACCACCAGAAACAAAAAACCATACTGTGCTGGTCAGTGCACGTCAGAGGAAACAAGGTATTAGCACCATGTCTGGTAAGTCTCTACCCAAACTTCTTGGTTGTTTGTAATTTTTTCCTCTTTTTTGAATGTCAAAGGTAGCATTTTGATTATTGTGTGATAATCCTAATATCTACAAATTAAGTAGAAATTAAAGAGAGTTATCATTACCAACTTCTCATGGGTCTCATGCATGTTTCCATTTATGTGTTAACATTCACAGATATTAAATAAGTGAGACAGGAAGGCATCATCCTACCCTAGAATCTTACCTGTTGCCTTTTTACCCTAACATTTGTTATATCGTGTTCATCTTCTTCTTCTTCCTTTTCAGTACCTTCCCTGTCTCCATTCCATTTTACACTTTTCTATGAATATCTGGGTCCTCACTCAGTGTCCTAGGCTACATCTTGAATGTAATTCCAACAGACCTCCTGAGGACCTGCAGTTTTACTGTAGATTGGCAACTCACTTGACTGTGAGTGATCATACCAGGGGCCTCATTTCCTCCTGTTTCATTATAATGGAAAAATATCTATGTATACAGACAAGAATCCACACATACTACATGAAGCTTTCAATTTTGCTGTCATCTCTTTCCCTTCATTAATTACCTAATGAGTCATAAGTTTTATAGACAGTGAATCTAGGGGTGGAGAATCAATAGGGATGTTGAGTTCTTATCCTGAGACCATGTGATCTGGTCTAACGTAATGAGGGGAAATCTAAGGCCCCTGGAAGCATGGTCATGAATAGTGCATAAGGCAAATTTTTCTAGTTAAGTATCTCTCATTGACTTGTTACTATTCTAGGACTTAGAGTTTGAGGACCCTTTATATAAGTATGTCTTATTTCCCACTCATTAAACACCAGGCATGGCCATCAACTCCCATGACTTTTAAAACCTCAGGTTCCTTGTCATACAGCCCTTGTGAGCTTTATCTGATGGATAAATGATAGGTCAACCAAATAACCATTATACCACCAGTAGAACAGTAAAGTTTAGAAAATACAAGCTCCCTTAGAGTAGGAAATATATAGATGCTACATAATTATACCTTCTGATGGATGTGTCATGTATGCTCATACACTTACAAGTGCAGTTCACAGTGAGTGCTCAGGTAAATAAGAATATTTTCATTCAAATCCAAAAGCATCATCAAAGTCAATGAAATTAACTATAAATCTTAACAATATTTCAAATGAGCTATCTTTTCAAAATACTTTATAGACTTTTTTGTGTGCAACAAAGTTAAGTTATTCAAAAAGTATCACCTTCCATAGTTTGACCAATAACAAATAAGTTTAGAACTTTTTTTCTATTTAATGTGAGTTTTCAAACTTTTGCTATAAAATTTATTAGATGATCATATTGTCCTTTTAAAATCTAAGTGTACGTGTAACTATGATAATGCTCCTCTCTCAGTATTGATGTGGAAAATTTGTCATATACCTTTTATTTCATCAGACTTTCTGGAGGATTTCCAACATTTACCCTTTACAAAACAGAATTCTTTCAGTAATCATATTTACTTTTTCAGTTTATATTTCATTGATTTTCTACTGTTCTCTCTTCAAAATTGCTACAAAAATTTGGGGAAATACCTTATAGATCAACAAATGATCTATAGGAAATTGGGATCCTGTCATGGGATTCTTAGTGCCATTAATTTAAGAATGGACTCAAAGGAAGTCCAATGAGAATTTAATTGGAGTTTAAAAATAATAAAATCCATTGTGCAGGCAAACTCTAAATCTCATAAGATTCTCAGAATTTGGTAATGTAGAAAAGAATGGGAAAACAAAACCAGAAACAAACAGTCAAACAAAAAAATCCCATGCTATTCTAGCCAGCACAAAATTTAACCACATGGTGAACAACAAATGGGGAGGGAGCTGTAGAAAAAATAGTAGTGCAGTCAATAGTATCAGATAAAGCAAGCTTGGGTTCTGGCAAGCCCTGAAATAAAGATGAAAACAGGAAAAGAAAAGGTGGCTCCTTCTTAGTCAAGTCTCAGAAAGATGAACTACATTGCTGCTCAGCTAGGAAAAACTGTATTGTAGAAAAAAAATGCTTTTATTTAACTCGCCTTCCTAGAGCCCAAGTTGAGATTCTATTCTTTTTTTTTTTTTTGATTTTTTGAGATAGAGTTTCTCTGTAGCTTTGGAATCTGTCCTGGAACTAGCTCTTGTAGACCAGACTAGCCTTGAACTCACAGAGATCTACCTGCCTCTGCCTCCCAAGTGCTAGTATTAAAGGTTTGCACCACCACCACCCAGCTGAGATTCTTTTCTCTTGATGTGACATTTACTTAGTCTTTTCTTGCTTTTCTAAGGATAGTATTTACTTCATTCTGCTTGTTCCTGATTTAATTTTGTCTTTTTGGTTTCATTGAGGTGCAAGGCAATTCACTTCAACACTTGGAGCAAATGAATTATCTTTCTATGAATAACTATTTCTTGCCAGTTTAATTTAAATAATTATACCTCTACCACAAGCCCTGGGAACAATGGACATTAGAGTTGGGATCTTCAGTGCCAGACAGTTTAGTAATCAAATTCCAAATTCTCTTATTTAAGTGTATTATCCTGACTACTCTTCCATGTCAGAATTCCAAGGAAATATTCTGTGGTGAATGTAGGAAGGCAGAACACTGTGGATATAAAAACAGGTATGAAACAGGCTGTGTAGCTGAGAGATCCATGGGATTATAGTGCAGAGATAACAAAAGACACAGCAACTCCTCAGAGAGCTGAGCCACGGGACGGCCACTGAGAATTCTTTAGGGATGAAGAGGAGGGAAGAGGCAATAGAATTCACAACTCGACTCTGCTGCATCAAGATGGGTATCTGCTTCTTCCCAAGGCCACATCAAGACCATTTTCATTCTTGTTTGTTTTGTCTTTATTATTGTTTGTTTGTGTTTTCTGGAAATGTTATAGTTTTATTTTAAACTCAGGTAAAGAAATGTGTTGTTCAGCTTGCAATTCCAGGATACACAAGAAAAGTCAATTCAAGAACTCAAACATCACACCCACAGTCAAAAGCGGAGAAAAACAAATGTAAACATAATTATCTGTTCGCTGTGTGATGCTCACCTAACTTTCTTCACTCTTCTTACACGGTGTGGAACCCTATGTCTAATGAAATGGTGCCACGCACACACACACTCACAGTGGTCTTTACCATCTCAAGTAACAATCAAGGTAATCTGCCACAGACACACTAACAGGTCAACCATATCTATACAATTCCTTAGCAGAAATGTTCTTCCTAAGAAAGTTTAGCTTGAGGTAGGTGAACATTTACAACTACCTATTATAGAGAGTGTCACAGGAAACCTGGGCTAGTAAGATTCACACATATGATTCTTTTATTTACACCCTGCTAGTATTGGTATTATAGGCAATGGTTACTAAAGTGTTTGTTGTTGTTGTTGTTATTGTTACTGCTGTTGTAGTTGGTGCTGTGCTAGGGATTGCACCTAGGAACCCAACTAACCTTACATGTTAGGCAATCATTACAATCAGTGTACAACCTAATCAGCCTATTTCTATTCCTAAAACCAAATTTTAACCTTCGATTAATTTCTAAATTAAAAACACCACTTCCTGAAAAACAAAAAAGTTTTTAGAAGGCATCTACACTGGGGTGGACATGGGCTGTATAATGGCTGAGGCACCAAACCGTAACATCTATTCTCATAGACTCATCTATAGAGTTTTGATCCTTCATCTGCATGTTTTTAGCTAGTGGTTTGAGTAGGCTGTTTGCCAATTCACCAGGCTCCATTATGCCACAAATCTGGATTTTTTAAGGATGATTTTCTATAAACAAGGTACTGTATCAACTATTTTTCTTCCAAGGGACCATCTTTGTGTGCATGTACTGTCACAGCTATTGCTGAGCAACTGAGAGACTGAACCTGTCTCATCCAAGGACAGTGCCCCAGGGATCATCCTAAATACTAGCAGTGAGGAGCTTCTCTGAATCCCACTAACCTTGTGAGCCTACCTATAGATCAGCTTCCACAATGAAGAGTAAATAGTAATCCTTAAATCACAATAGTTCATTCTAGATCAAAATATGGGTGATCAAGGCCCAGGAACACAGATTTAGGTCACCTTAAAGGCCACTGTAGAAGAACTTTTAAGCAATTTTTTGCAGGAGAAGCCATAAGTTAAGACACTTTTGCATTGCATTGGTAGAAATATGGAAGAGGTGGGTTACAACACAGCAGAGAACCCTGGTAGAGGTTTCAGATGACATCCTTGGTATCTTGGTTGGTGGAAGTTGCTAAATTAACACATTCTAAAGGAAAACTAATATTCTGCTTGTGCATTCAAATTATTTGAATTCTCACAAAGCTGTTGTGTCAAGTACAGAGGAAATATTAAGAGGGTTGAATATGGCCCCAGATAATTTGGTTCTGTACTTGCAACATGCCAAACTCTCCAATTCATTAAATTCCAAAAAGTTAATAATAATTAAAAAGGTACAGTTTGAAGGTTCAACTTCTTTATGGAAACTTTTGTTCATAAAAACAAGTGCTATATAGCATTAAGTACAAATTCTTACCCAATCTCTCTAGAATGGCAACTTAGTAACCTGTGGTAGGACCATTGGGAAACTAGAAATCTCTGTACTGCATCTTCTTCTTTGAAGTATTGAAGCTGGGATAGGGCAGAGATTCAAACTCCTCAGAATTTTGATGGGCATGGGAATGCACAAATGGCTCAGGTAAAGGTCTATGATGATAAACTCCTTGTGCCCTCTATGTTCCTCCTACCACTTGATTTCCAGAACTGAAGACATCAGATACTGCTGAAATCCTTGTAGCTGTGCTCCTTGGACCCAAGCTGCTACTGGTGATTGGTGCCTCTGCCATCTACATATACAAGAAGCAGAAGGCCTGACTGTAAGTTAGGAGGGATGGAGTGGGTATCAGGTATTAGTTACTATCTATTGACATGACAACATAGCACGATGAAAATAATTTATAGAAAAAAAGGGTAATATGATCTTACTGTTACAGCAGCATATGAGTCCATCAAGTCTGAGAAGCATGGAAAGCAGATCAGGGAACTAAGAGCTCACATCCTTGGTGGACAGCAAGGAATATAGAAAATAAACCAGAAGTGTGACAAGTCTTTTTAATATCAAAGCTCACCTCCTTGACATACTTTCTCTGAAAGGGCTGTACTACCTAAACTTCACCAAAAAGTAACACCGACTAGAAAACAAGTATTCAAATATCATAGAATATAGAGAATATTTTTAAGGGAAAGAAAATTCTAATAACATACTTACTAACAGTGCATTTTAAACTCCCCTTGTGTGCTAGATCATATTCCAATAGTTTTTTTACATGAACTCTTTTAATTTGTATCATTCTACCATTTTCCCTACATGGTAACCTTGGAGTTATCTGTTCCTTTACTATCTATCTCAGGCTCATAGGCACTTGACTTTGAAATATTTTTATATTTATATATATGAAGGAAGGGGAATATTCCCCACTCCCCTTCCTTCCTCCTTTCTCCCTTTCACTCTCACCCTCTGCCCCTACCCACACTCCCAGCTGGCTTAGGAAATCTTGTCTTTTTCTCCTTTCTAGGCAGATCCATGTATTTCTCTTTTAGAGTTTTCCTTGTTGTGTAGGTTCACTGAGGTTGTAGATTGTAGGCTGGTTATTCTTTACTTTATGTCTAAAAGCCACTTGTGAGTGAGAACATATTATATTTGTCTTTCTGTGTCTGGATTATCTCACTCAGTATGTTTTTTTTCTAATTCCATCCATTTGTCTACAAATTTCAATATGTCTTTTTTTAACCACTGAGTAGTACTCCATTGTACAAATGAAATAGAATGATTCCTAATTTTCTGAGAGATTGCCATACTGATTTCCAAAGCAACTGTACAAGTTTGCACTCCCACCAGAAATGGAAGAGTATTGCCCTTACCAGCATCCTCTCCAGCACAAGTTGTTATCAGTCATTTTGATCTTGGCCATTCTCACAGATGTAAGATGGTATATAAGAGTTGTTTTGATTTGCATTTCTCTGATGGTGAAAGATATTGAGCATTTTCTTAAGTGTCTTTTGGCTTTTTGAGATTCCTCTGTTAAGCATTCTCTATTTAGGTATGTACCCTATTTTTAATTGGATTTTTTGTTCTTTTAATATCTAGTTTCTTGAATTCTTTGTATATTTTGGAGATCAGTCCTCCATCAGATGTAAGGCTGGAAAAGATCCTTTCCCATTCTGTAGGTCTTTCATTTGTTTTGTTACAATGACCTCAAGATACTTTATGTCATTTGAGGCTATTGTAAAAGGTGATGTTTCTCTGATTTCTTTCTCAGACAACTTATCATCTGTGTATAGGAAGGCTGTTGATTTTTTGAGTTAAACTTATATCCTGATATACTATTAAAGGTGTTTATCAATTGTAGGATTTCCTTGGTGGTAATTTTGGGTCACTTATGTGTACTATCATATCATCAGCAAAGAGTGAAAGTTTGATTTTGTTTCCAATTTGAGTTCCCTTTATCTCCATTTTTTTGCCTTATTGTTCTAGCTAGAACTTCAAGTACTATATTTAATAGATATGGAGAGAGTAGATGGCCTTGTCTTGCTCCTGATTTCAGTAGGATCACTTTGAGTTTCTCTCCATTCAGTTTAAAGTTAGCTGTTAATTTTTTGTATATTGCCTTTATTATGTTCAGGTATGTTCCTTGTATCCCAGATCTTTCCAAGACCTTTATTATAAAGGGGTGTTGAATTTTGACCAAGGCTTTATCAACATCAAATGAGATGATCATATGGGTTTTTTTTTCATTTTGCTTGTTTGTTTATTTTATTTATTCATTTATTTATTTATTTACTTATTTATTTATTTTGAGACAGGGGTTCTCTGTAGCTTTGGAGCTTGTCCTAGCACTCACTCTGTAGACCAGGCTGGCCTTAAACTCACAGAGATCTGCCTGCCTCTCAATTTGTTTATATGGTGGGTTATATTGAGGGATTTTCATTTGTTGAACCGTCCCTGTGTCTCTGGGTTGAAGCCTACTTGGTCATGGTGGATAATTTTTCTGATATGTTCTCATATTCGATTTGCCAGTATTTTATTGAGTATTTTTGCAACAATGTTCATGAGGGAGATTGTTCTGTAATTTTTTTCTTAGTTATATCTTTGTATGGTTTGGGTATCAGGGTAGCTGTCACCTTGTAAAATGAGTTTTGCAATGTACCTTTTGTTTCTATTGTTTGGAAAGTTTAAGTATTGATGTCAGTTCTTTGAAAATCTGAATTTTTTCACTGAACTCATCTGGTCCTGGGCTTTTTTTGTTTGGGAGGCTTTTGATAACTGTTTCTATTTCCTTAGTGGTTATAGGTCTATTTAGTTTGCATAACTGGTCTTGATTTAATTTTGGTATGTGACATTTATCCAAAAAGTTTCCATTTCCTTTAAGTTTTCCAGTTTTGTGGAGTACAGGTTTTTGAAGTATGACCTGATGATTCTCTGGAGTTCCTCCATGTCTGTTGTTATGTTCCCCTTTTAATTTCTGATTTTGTTAATTTGGGTATTCTCTCTCTCTCTCTCTCTCTCTCTCTCTCTCTCTCTCTCTGCCTTTTCATTAGTTTGGACAAAGCTTTGTCTATTATGTTGATTTTCTTGAAGACCCAACTCTTTGTCTCATTGATTCTTTGTATTGTTTTTGTTGTTTTTATTTTGTTGATTTCAGCTCTCAGTTTGATTATTTCCTGTCGTCTAGTAATTCTGCGTGAGTTTGCTTCTTTTTGTTCTAGGGCTTTTAGGTGTTCTGTTAATTCACTAGTGTGGGATTTTTCCAGCTTCTTTATGTAGACATTTATTGCTATGAATTCTCCTCTTAGCACTGCTTTCATCACATAAGTTTGAATATGTTATATGGTCATTTTCATTGAATTTTAGAAAGTCTTTAATTTCTTTCTTTACTTCTTTCTTCATCCAGTGGTGATTCAGTTGAGTATTGTTAAGTTTCCATGAGTTTGTGTGCTTTCTGCAATTAGTATTTTTGTTGAATTCCAACTTTAAGCCATGAAGGCCCAATAAGACACAGTGGGTTATTTCATTTTTTTTAATATCTGTTGATATTTGCTTTGTTACTGAGAATGTGATCAATTTTAGAGAAAGATCCATGAGGTGCTGAGAAGAAGGTATATTCCTTTATGTTTGGGTGAACTGTTCTATAGATGTCTGTTAAGCCCATTTGAGTCATGACATATGTTAGATCCTTTATTTCTCTGTCAAATTTCTGTCTGGCAGACCAGTTCAGTGGTGAGAGCGGTATATTGACGTCTCCCACTATTTGTGTGTGGAGTTTGATGTGTGATTTAAGCATTAGTAATGTTCCTTTTCAAAATAAGGGTGTCCTTGTATTTGGGGCAAAGCTGTTCAGAATTGAGACTTCATCTTTATGGAGTTTTCCTGTGTTGTATATGAAAAGATCTTCTTCATCTCATTTAACTAGTTTTAGTTTGAAGTCTATTTTGTTAGCTATTAGGATAGCTACAACAGCTTCTTTCTTAGGTCCATTTGTTTGGAAAATCTTTTCCCAACCCTTTACTCTGAGGTAATGTCTTTCTTTGTAGTTGATGCATGTTTCTTATACACAGCAGAAGGATGAATTCTATTTTTGCATCCAATCTGGTAGTATGTATCCTTTTATAGTGAGTTGAGTCCATTAAAATTAAGGGATATTAATGACCAGGGATTGCTAGTTTCTGTTTTGTTGGTGGTGGTGGTGGTGGTAGTGTGTGTTTCTCTTCTTTGGGATTTGCTGGTGTGAGGTTATCTAGTGCCTATGTTTTATGGGTGTAGCTAACTTCCTTGGATTGGAGTTTGCCTTTTAGTACTTTCTGTAGGGCTGAATTTGTGCATAGATATTGCTTAATCTGATTTTGTAATGAAATATCTGTTTTCTCCATCTATGTTGATTAAAGCTTTGCTGGATATAGTAGTCTGGACTGGCACCCATGGTCTCTTAGTGTCTGCATAAGCCTGACTAGGACCTTTTGGCTTTTATTGTTGCTATTGAGCAGTTGGGTATAATTCTCATAGGTCTGCCTTTATATGTTACTTAGTTTTTTCTTTGCAGCTCTTAATATTCTTTCTTTAACCTGTATTTTAGTGTTTTGATTATTATGTGTGATGAGGGGACTTTCTTTTTGGTCCAGTCTATTTGGTGTTCTGTAAGCTTCTTGTATTTTCATAGGCATGAACTTCTTTAGGTTGGGAAAGTTTTCTCCTGTGATTTTGTTGAATATATTTTCTGTGCCTTTGAGCTTGACTTCTCCTTCTTTAATTCCTATTATTATTAAGTTTAGTCTTTTCATGGTGTCCAATATTTCCTGGACATTTTGTGTTAAGAATTTATTGGATTTAGCATTTTCTTTGACTGATGAATCTATTTCCTCTATCATGTCTTCATGGCATGAGATTCTCTCTTTTGTCTCTTGTATTCTGTTGTTTATGCTTGCACCTGTAGTTCCTGATCATTTATCTAGATTTCCCATCTCCCAATTCCCTTGGTTTTTGTTTATTTTAGTTTTCCCTCTATTTTAGTTTCCAAGTCATGAACTGTTTCTTTCACTTGTTTGACTGTTTTTCTTGGTTTTCTTTAAGGAATTTGTTGATTTCTTCCAATTTTTTGTTTGTCTTTTCCAACATTTATTTAATGCCATTTTTTTTTCCTTTTTAAGAACCCCAATCATCTTCATAAAGTTATTTTTAAGGTCATTTTCTTCTGTTTCATCTGCACTGGGATGTTCAGGCCTTGCTGTTGTAAAACAACCAGTTTCTAGTGGTTCTCTCTTACTCTTTATGCTGCTGAGTGTATTCTTACCCTGTTGCCTACCCATCTCTTTCTCCAATCAGAATAGATAGAGCCTGTGTTTCATGAGGGTCCATTTTCCTCCGATTGGTATAGTTGGGGGCTGTAGCTCCATTGATTCTTCTTCGGGTGTAGGCAGAGGAGAGCCTTTGATCATTTCTCCTCCAGGTGTCTATGGGTCTGAGGCTCAGATGATCATTCCTCCCGGTGTTGACAGGGTTGAAGCTGAAGCTCCAGTGGTCAGATAATGTCTGGAGGCCACTGCTACCATCATGGCCCACTGCATTGCTGCTCCTGCTTTTCTTCCCAGTGGTCTGTCCCAGTTCAACACACTATTGATCCTGCTTCTCCTCCCAGCAGCCAGACCCAGTCTGTCCCTTCATGCTGCTATTTATGCTTCTCCTCCCAGCCGTCTGGCCTGGACTGGCCTGTTGCACTGCTGCTTATATTTCTCCTCCCAGCAGCCTAGCCTGGCTCACCTAGTTGCTGCTCACACTTCTCCTCCCTGTGGTCTGGTCTTGTCTGGCCTGTAGCATTGCTGTTTAAGCATTTCCTCTCAGCAGGTTGGTGTGGCCACCTCACTACTGCTCACCTTCTCCTCACGGCAGTCTGCAAGAATATTTTTTATTCAAAGCACCAGGGTAATATCAGTCTATGTACTAACATAGAAGAGGTAGGGTTAGTAGGATGGCCAAAATATTTGTCAAATGGATTTAGGATCTGTGCTAATGACATGTTGCTGAGTATTCTCAGGAGACTCTTAGAACCCTTTGAGACATCCCAAGCTCCTACAGTAAGGATTTACTCAGGGTCAATAAAGGTGTCCAAAGAGGCCTAAAGGATGTGTACGACATGGGCCCTAAGGTAGAATGTGGGGTATTGGTCTCACTGCTCCTGTTGGAGGTCACCATAGAAAGTAGAAGGAAAGGTCCATGGAAAACAGTAATCTACATTATGGATCAATTTTTAGAAGTTCCAGAGACCTGTAACAAGGACTGTTTCTGCTTTGTTCTCTCCGTGATCATAAGGAATAGACTCAAAAGGACCATACAACTCAGAGACTGGGCTTGGATGACACTTTTGTGATATGGGCATCTCATCCACTCAGGACAGAAGAAGAGCAGTACCAGGGACATTGCAGCACTAAGATACAATGCATACGTGGTAAAAGGAGTAATGAATAATATGTCATTTCCCACAGATCTTCTCTTCATCTTCTGCCACATTGGACCCTGAATATCTGACATCACCTTTCTTAGAGAGACTGAGACTGTGGTGAAAAGCTGTGGAAATCTGCACAAATGTCTTCATTATGGGGACACCTCCAACTCAGAATTCCCTATTGTTCCTCTGCATTAGCATTGATAGCTCAGAGCTGTAATGCTTTGGTTATTGAATTCTATTGGGGAGGTTCTTAATCTCATTAATAAAAGAAATTTAAAATGTTCTCAAGTTAAAGTCCAAAGATAATCTGTTCAAGTTATGAGGGAATGTTCCAAGTTCAGGCAAGTATACAACTCAGCAATCTCACAGAGGAAGACAATGGAGGAGTAAAGGGAGAAATATATTCAAACTGTTTAAGAAGCCATGGAGGTCAGACATATGATGAACAAACTGCCACATGGTGTAAAGGGGGCATTTCTAGAAAAAGCAAAGGAGCCTCAAGTACCAGAAAAGTTATACTTAGATTCAGTGAGCATCCAAAATCCAAATGGAAGAGACAAAAGAAAAAATGAAAAGTTGTTCCTGTCTGATCTGGCCACCGTGAGATACACAGACCCAACTGGACCTCAACATAGCATGTAGGGACTGCAGTGGGTAGGGAGAATTCTAGCAATGAAATGGGTAGTATATAAACTATTGAAACTAAACGTTTCGACATAGAATCTTACTAAATAGCCTTGAGAGTCCTATATATTGCTATATAGACAAGGCTCATTAAGATTTTCTTGTCTCTGCTTCCAGAGTCCAGGGATTGAATGTATGCTGCACCATGATGCCTCTCTAGGAAAAATTATTCTCCTTATCCCTTTGTTGTGGTTTTAGAGGGTTCTATGCTTAGGTGATGGACCCTGCCCACCTGGAACACTGGGTCTCCACCCAGGCCACAGTTTCTATTCTCTTAACCATGAGTTTTCTTTAGTAAGCCTTTATTGCTACTCTAACATCTTCCTGAAATGGTAACCCTAAAATTACTTTGGAATGAGATAAGGATCAGAGCCTCTAAACACTTTCGTTATCTCTGGCCTTTGAAAAGAACAAGGCTTCCAAGAGATCTAAGGCCATATGGGGCTTCTAGACAAAGAAGAAACTAGTTATTTCTTAGAGGTCCTTTTGTCCTAAACATCCTGTTCAGTTTCAACCTCTTTTCTTTTTTAGCATAATTCATGATTGATTATATAAGAATTTCACATCATGCACCTTAATCCTGCTCACTTCTCAGTCTCTCCATATCTGCCCATCACCCTTGCAGAACTCCCCCGCCCTGAGAAGAAAACCCTACAAAATATCAATTAACTACACACCACCCAGATCAATGTAACCACAACAGTAGGTTTGCCCAACATGGTCTCATCCTCATAGCCCTAGGTGGTAACAGGAGCCACACACATCAACTCAGACTCTGGCTGCTGTAGAGCCATGGAGTCAGACATGGCTCTTGACAGCAGCCCAGACTTGGGCAACCATGGCCCCATGGGGCAGTACAAGCCACTCAGATCACTGTCTAGGGTCAAAAAGAAGAGAGTGGTAAGTATACCTGCTCATCTTCCTCCGTTTTATTAGTCATGTATCCAAGGTAATGCTGCCAACTACTTTTAGGATTGATCTTCCCACCTCAACTAACCTAATCAAATTATCTTTCATGGGCATACCCAAGCAGTAACCTAATCTGTAGAATTCTTCAGAAACATACCCAGAGAATCATTTCCTAGGTTATTATAGAACGAGTCAAATTGATAATCAGCATTAGATATTAACAAATCTAAAGTGGTCAGATCTTCATCAGAAAATCCTGAAAGAAGGGTTATGATTGGTCACTAATGGCACTGAACATTTTCAATAGACATGTTGGTCTGTGGACTAAGTCAACAATGACATATGTGCTTTATCTCATTCCTCACGATAGAGCTACCCTGCCTCAGTGGTACCCATATAATAAACATTAAGTGATCCTGTAAATAAATGAGTATGTCATTAACTCTACTGGGATTTCTTAAATGTTGCACTTAAATATATTTCTTCACACCTCTTGTATCCTCCAGCTAGTTCAGTATAGGGCATGTTGCTAAGAAGCAACAGTTAGATTCTCAGCAGCCAATGTTCCGCAGCAAAGCAAAATAAATCAGCAATATAACATCAAATACATGTAAAAGTCAATACTGATACATATGAGTGGTTAAATAAATTAGCAAACAAGAGGAAGCAAATGTCTTTTTGCAAAAGAGTTCTCCAGATTATTTATGCATATACTCCTCCCTGAATTGGAGGAACACAGCTCCCCACTCTTAAGTACTGGCAGCTCACTGTGACTTGATTCAAAAATGCATCATGAAAGGAATATTAAGATAGTTGTAGAGGAGTTATATTATTTTATGATGGTTAAAACTTACAAGTAATTAAGTGATTAACAGTTCATCAGCAGTCACAATTAATACCAACATGTGAATATTATGTCAGTCACATTCACCTTTGTTTTGCTTTCTGAGATCTGGTAGATTTCCTCATGAACCACAAGCTCATTCTAGTCATGAGGAAAACATAGAGGAGATTCTAAAAGAACATGCTCTTGTATGCCTTCCTAACTTCTCAAAACTATCAGTCATCCAAATTAAGAAAATTCTGACCAGAAGCCTCAACAAGTATATCAAGTTAAGGTAACATGGCATCCTAGGTTGTATTGCAAAACAGAACAAGAATATTAAAAATGAGATAAAGACAAAGGAATCCAAATAATTTGTAAAGTTTGATAAATTCCTCTGTTGTCATTAAATAAGGTACAATAGGACATAAGGAAATAAAGAAAAAGTTGGAGAATGGCAAATAGAAAGTCTAGCATCTCCAATATTTTGGTAGCTCCTGACCCAACCCCCTGTCCCCGAGGCTCCTAGGTAAGAAAGGCAAATAGTCTTGGGAGAACCTGAGATAGAAAGATTCATAGGAAGGAGCAAAGTAGGCAGGAGAAAGACTCTTACCTCTAGAAAACTTAGACTTTTTCCAGTCCATTTCTTAAACAGGAAGGAGGAAGTGTCCTGGTCCCAAAGATCACAAACACTTTTCTCTGTTTCATGATGTAGGAACTGTAATCTACCCATTCAAATACAACACATTACCAGGACAGAGATTAAAAACAGAGCTCACTCAGAGAAAAGAGACTCAATCTGCTTTGTGAGTTTTCAGCCGAGGGTGCTTTGATTAAATGCATGTGACTGATCACAATAGACTAAATTTTTAAGTCTTATGTGCGACCACAGTTTGAAATTGTCCTATATAAGGGAAATGTGACTGTATCTAAGGCCAGGGGGACTTAGAGTTACTGGTTGAATTAACAATATATTAGAAATTAAAGTAAATAATGTGCACATTATAAAGACACAGCAAATGAAACAAATGCCGGTGTGTGATTCAGAAAAAAAAGGGAAAATGTCTGTTGTATGAATCATTTTCCTTTGTATTTACTGTCCCAATGAGAAGACTTCTCTTAGACACAGAATGTAATTCTTTCTTAGATTATACTGTTGGCAGCACATAAGTGAGTGGGTCCTTGCTGTAGACCTAACCTATCCCTTGATGCTGAGGTTCCTGTACTAGAATCTTCATTCTTGTTTCGTGGGTGGTGGGAGGAGATTGTGGGCCTTTTGAAATACTATTATGAAGTCCATTAGGCCCTTGGAACTGATCACATGTTGTGTCTTGAGTGACACCAATTGAATCTTAAGAGTGTTATTGGAAAATCCCAAGACTGTCCCTGAGCTTCCTCTGCCTGGTTTCATATTTAATGAACCATTTACTTCCCTCTGCATGCACCTCAGCATGTCATATGTTACATAGCAAAGAAGGAACTTACACCATGGTTCTGGACTTTCAACCACTGAAAATGTGAGTTACACAAACTTCTCTTTTTAAAGTTGGCATACCTCATGTGTTTTATTTTAGTGATAAGATCCCCAGGGATGTTTACAGCAGGGTCTGCCATTCATTAACTTTCTCAACATGGCTCCCTAGAATTTTTTTGAGAATATCTAAGTATGGGGATTTTATTACCATGATAGGGAAGTCAAGACAGTGTAAAAGATAAGAAAATATCCACAATATCTTTTCTTATTATTTAATATCTAAAAAACAAGAAATTGTTAATGAATATTACCTAATAATGTATAAAGTTATACACCATAGACAATCGTGCTTATTTTCAATAGATACAATTTCATGATTTCAGTCAATCTCTGTAATTCATCATATTAAGAGGCTAAAGTGAACCATCATGTTTATTTGTGCAGAAAAAGAATATCACAAAATTCAACTGTGTATTCAGCCCATTAACTTGCTTTAAAGAAACACTATAAACAACTTTACTATGCCTTGAACTTGAACTTAATCTAAAGGCAAACTTTAATCTTAAGTACATACTTTTCTGTATCCCTGACCTGTAAGAGGGGGGATGTGTGTGTGTGTGTGTGTTGTTGTTGTTGTTGTTGTTGTAATCAGTAGCTGAAAACAACCAATAGATTGGAAGCAACTATAAAAAAATAAATACTCACCATAAATTTTGGAAGTGATATATGTAGATAACATCTGAATGATTTTTAGTTATTTTCCAAGTTAGTAGATTTCAGTAATTTTGTCTTATAAGGCTGGTAAAAATAATTAATTAAAAAAAATCTCAGTTCTTTTCTATACCATGTTTTTTGTGCAGGTCAATAAATCTAAGGTAAGTTAGATTTATTGCTGGAGACAGTCAGAGGACATGGGTAAGAGAAGTGGAGAACTGAAATCTGGTTTTACAATCCCAAGAAGAGTCTTTTTCTCTCATGCAGCACTTATCTATCTCCTTCCTTTAATCTCACTCCACAAGGTTCTAGAAGACATTGGGAGAGAAAGGCATACCTACGAATGCCTGATTTTTGACAAAGAAGCAAAAAATATAAAATGTAAAAAGGAAAAGATATTCAACAAATTGTGCTGGCATGACTGTATATCAACATGTAGAAGAAAGAAAATAGATCCATATCTATCTCCATGCACAAAACTTAAGTCCAAATGAATCAAAGACCTCAACATAAAACCAACTACACTGAACCTCATAGAAGAGAAAGTGGGAAGGACATTTAAATGCCTTGGCACAGGAGACCACTTCCTAAATATAACCACAGTAGCACAGACACTGAGAAAAACAATTAATAAATGGAACCTCCTGAAACTGAGAAGCGTCTGTAAAGCAAAGGACACAGTTAACAAGACAAAACAGCAGCCTACAGAATGAACAAATATCTTCATCAACCCCACATTGACCAGAGGACTGATCTCCAAAATATACAAAGAACTCAAGAAACTTGACATAAAAAACCCATAAATAATCTAATTTTAAAAATGGGGTACAGAACTAAACAGAGAACTCTCAATAGACAAACCTCAAATGGCTGAAAGGCACCTAAGGAAATTCTCAACATCCTTAATCATCAGAGAAATAAAACAACTCTGAGATTCCATCTTACACCTCTAAGAATGGCCAAGATCAAAAGCACTGGTGACAGCTTATGCTGGAAAGAATGTGTGGTAAAGGGAACACTCCTGCATTGCCGGTGGGAGTGCAAGCTTGTACAATTGCTTTGGAAATCAGAATGGCGATTTTCCAGAAAATTAGGAAACAATCTACCTCAAGACCCAGCAATACCACTTTTGGGTATATACTGAAAAGAAGCTCAATCATACCACAAGGACATGTGCTTAACTATGTTCATAGCAGCTTTGTTCATAACAGCCAGAACCTGGAAAAAATCTAGAGGCCCCTCAACCAAAGAAAGAATAAAGAAAACGTCGTATATTTACACAATGAATTACTTCTCAGCGGTAAATAATAATAATAACATCTTGAAATTTGCAGGCAAATGAATGGATCTAGAAAAAAATTGAGTGAGGTAACCCAGACCCAGAAATACAAATATAATATGTGTTCATTCACAAGTGACTTTTAGATATAAAGCAAAGGAAAGCCAACCTACAATCCACAACTCAACCTAGAGAACCTAGACAACAAGGAAAATTCTCAGAGAGATGTACATGGATCTAAATAGGAAGGAAAAAAAAAGACAAGATCTCCAGAGTAAATTAGGTCATGGGAGAAGATAGAAGGGGAGAGGGGAGAAAGGGAGGGGAGCAGAGAAAAATATATAGTGCAATAAAAAATAAAAACAATAAAAAAGAAAAAAGTTAGCATCATAGTAGTAAGAAAAGAAAAACAGATCAGCTATTAAAATTCACATTAAAATTGACCCCATTGGATCAATTTGTAACAATGTAAATACATTTTGTATTTCAGACATTTACATCATGGTTCATAACACTAGTAAAATTACAGTTATGAAGTAGCAACAAAATGATTTTATGGTTAGAATCTCCACAAATGAGGAACTGTATTAACGGGTCGCAGCATTAGGACGGTTGAAAACCACTGGATCAATAGAGCAGAATCTAGACTTCAGAAACACAAATAGCTAGTCTTTCACAAAGGAGTAAAGATTCTGACTTGGAGGAAAGGCAATCTATTCAAACAAATGCTGCAGAATAAGTAGACCAGCAATGCAACAAATGCAATCACATTTCACAAAAAGTGACTCAGTTAACCCAACACTTCCCTAAAAATCTACTAGAAGATACCATTAGTGAGCCAGGTAACCTTCCTATTGCTTTGACTTTATAAAAAGTTTACAAACTTTTCTTTCAAAACTGTTTTGAGATTAGTTCTATGTTTATACACAAAAAGTTACAGATACTTTTAATACACTCCTATCTGTTGCTTCTATTTTATTTCTATGACCTTGTACTTCAAAAGTAAATAAACTTTACTTTTATTTTTATTTTAGGAAATGTGTGAGAGATTCAGTAGTGTATATGTATATATTTGTGTATCGTGTGTTGTCACGTATGTGTACATGTGGAGGCCAGTGGAACATGTTAGAGTCCTCTTCTATAACTCTCTGTCTTATTCCTTTGAAGCAGAGTCTCTCACTGAAGCTGGAGCTTATGCTTTTCACCCAGGCTTACCACAAATAGAACAGGACATAGCATGGACCAATGGGGCAGACAAAACAGAAATGGCGTCACAGATGAAGGTAATGATTTTGTCAGTGTCCATTGGTGATTCAGTAAATTACTAAACTCTCCTATGAAGCTGAGGATGAACTAAATGCTTCTATATTTGTGAGTCTCTTTTACAAGGCCCTGAAATTTGTCAGTTGCCCTAATAAATCAGTGCAGGGACTGGAAAGCTCTCAACCTTGTTGGATATTTATTGTAGGTCTCATGCTATAAGTAGTATTTGAGCAATGAGATTATTATGATAGAGAAAAAATGCATAGTTGAAACTCACAGACCTTATTTATTGAAATAGGAAATATATACCATTCTGAAGAGGTGAGCACATGAAAAAGTTTCCAAATGATGTTCAAGTGATGGCTAGGTAGTGTGCTGGATCTTGGAATGGAAGTTGTATAAATGAGGATGTGGCTAGTGAGAGATTGGATTACATAGATTTTCATCTGTAAGATACAGGTTTCATAAAAAATAAATCTCCGTTCTTTTTTCTTTCTTTTTTTGTTTGTGTTTGTTTGTTTTTCAAGACAGGGTTTCTCTGTAGCTTTGGAGTCTGTCCTGGAACTAGCTCTTGTAGACCAGGCTGGCCTCAAACTCACAGAGATCCACCTGCCTCTACCTCCCAAGTGCTGAGATTAAAAGCATGTGACACCACTGCCCGGCTTAGATCTTCATTCTAAATGAGACAATTCTACATGGTGTCACATTTTAAAAGAGTTTTGGTAGTCATCTACTTTACCTTTGAATGAGGACAAAAAGAAATTAATGAATCTCTAAATGCTTTGTGTGCATCGTAAGTGAGATGCGATGATGTTCATTGTAAATGTGAAACTCCTGAGGAATCACAAGGAGTTTCTAGATCAGGTTGTCCTGTGGTCATGTCTGTGGGAGACTGTTTTGATGACATTAGTTGATGTGGGAAGATCCGTCCCATTGTAGGGTTCACCATCCCATGCTTGGGTCCTGGAAGGCATAAGAAGAATATAGAAAGTAGGCTGAGATGTGCCAGATATGCATTCATTATCTCTCTGCACTTGACTATGACACTATGTGACAAGTTGTTTCAAATGCCTGCCACTTTGGCTTCCCTGCAGTGACAGATTGTAAGGTGGAACAGAGAGACAAAAGAGACTATTTCTTTGCTACGTTGTTTTTATCAGGTAATTTTATCACAGAAACAGAATTTAAACTGGGACAATAGACATAGGGGGTGATTTTATTAACAAAGGTGCAGTAGAATCGACAAATGGCTTTTAAGAGTTTCAAGTGGAGATGTGAATGAATTGTCATTACATGTACATAATGACAAAACCCATTTGTAAAGTACATTATTTGGCTTACACATCTATATTGCAGTTTGTCATCAGTGGAAACTGTGGAAAATATTCAGAGCAAAAGCCTAGAACTGCAGGAACTGAAGAAGAAGCCAAGGAGAAAGCTGCTTACTGGCTTGCTGCCTATCACTTGCTCAGCCTGATTTCTTGGCAACCTGTCCACAAAGAGCTGGACCCTCTCACATCAACTATCAATCAAGAAAATGCAATACAGTCTTATCAACAAGATAATATTACAGAGACTTTTCCAGCTGAAATTTTTTTTCCCAGACAACACTAGCTCGTGTCAAGTTCATATATAAGTTATCGAGCACATCTTGTAAAATAAAGAATTAGCCATTTGAGATCATGTATTTTATATAAGTTTGGAGTGCTTGGGTCATGGCCAAACACCACCTCATTAATACTCCTAAATAATCAGCTTGGTTCCTGTTCACACCAACAAATTCACTGTGTGCCAAGAGAACCAAGACATCTCTTCTCTTCAGAGGAAAATAGGTTCTCTTACCTGCACAGACTTCAGACAGAGCAGACTCCTCAGATCTCAGGATGTCTGACCCCGACTCCTGGCCTGAGACTCCTCATGGTGTCCTGCTGCTGACTCTCCTGATGTTCACAGGTGAGCATGTGGAAGGCTGATAAAGATTCCATTTCTGTGCTGGGCCCTTTTGTAACTGTGAACTACACCCCAGCCCCCAGGATAAGCTGAAGGCTGCAGAAGAGCTGAAGCCCACTGCCAGCCCCCGGAATAAGATGAAGGCTGCAGAAGAGCTGAAGCCCACTGCCAGCCCCCGGAATAAGATGAAGGCTGTAGGATCCCACTTTATGGGAAGTATTAGATAATAGAGAAACCTATGTTACATAAAGTTTCTGACTGCAGTCCATTCCCCCACCCAACTTCCCCTATCAACTGGATGATATCAGCTGGGCAATATTTCAAGCAGCCCCTGTAGTTAGCACAGGTTCAGCAGATGTCTGGAGAATGTAACCAGGAGAGGGGGGCTGTTGCTATCTCTTTTAGATACTAATAGCCTATCAGGAACTAACAGCTGATATTAACCTCACCTTTAGTCAATTGTGATATACAATAAGTAATTTTGTGTTTTGAGACTATAACCTTGTGATTGTTTTGTGATTTTTCGTCTTTATAAACTCTTTACAAAAATAGACGGAGTCCTTCTCCCTCCATCTGCTGTGTCGGGCTGTGAGGCAGAGGACCCGTGCTAGCCCGTACTTAACAAACGAAACCTTTCTTTTTCATTAGGAAGTGTGGCCCCATGTGGTCTTCTTGGGGGTCCTAGGACTCAGGCACAACACATGTCCCTTTCGTATCCATCCTCCTTACCTGTAGCAAATCCTGTCCATGAAATTCAGCAGAAGGGGAGGCAAGGGCACTCTGTGTGAACCTTGTGAGCACTGGTTCCATACGTTCCTCAGCTACAGCGGGCAGCCAGAAGTATCCAACAAGATCATGCTTCAAGCAGGAATGAGATTTTAAAGCTTCATTTGACAAAATCCTTTTCAGAGGAATTATATTCAAATCCCTCACATCTGAACCCCCCTCAGAGGCTGAGCTGTCTGAGAAGCAAACTGATGGGGCTGCTGTACCCCATCCTCAGCACTCTATGCTCACCCACTTAGGCTGTGAGGTCTGAGATATAAGTGTTAAATGTGGGCAATGATCTATTGTCTTTAGAGCTGCTCAGGTCCATCTTCCCTCAGTGTGGTTCTTCCCTGTGTACTCTATCCTGCTCCCTCCCTTTCCACAATGAGTCTTACCACAGTGAAAGGTTCCACATTTTCAGTTTAATGGTACCTGTGTTGCTAGGGTTGCCATATGTACCATAGGCTAAGAGCTAAAGCAATGGTCAAACATGTCCTTGACCTCCCAGTTCTTTAGCCTGGAGTCCTAGGAAGGCAATGTTGGCTGGGTTGTTTTCTTAGGCATCTCTTGCTGCCTTGTAGGTAACATCTTTCCCTCTGTGTTCACATATACTCCTTCCTCTGCCTATCTTCATGTATGTCTTCTTCTTGCAATTCAGCCAATCATTATGGATTTATTCCTGCCTCTGTTTTTGTTATGGAGAAGTTTATTGATACAAACTTCCCTTTTAGTGCTGCTTTTACCATGTCTCCTAATAGTCGGGCTGTTTCATTTCCATGTCCTTTAATGTCAATAAATCTGTATATTCCCTCAATTTCCCATTATGTATTCAGTAGCAGTTTGGTAAATCTCCATGAATTTTCTGAAGGTTTGTTTGTTTTGTTATGTTTTATTTGGTTTGGTTTGGTTTGGTTTTTTTGTTTGTTTTTTTAGTTGTTGAAAAAAATTTCCGCCTCCTCCCCGTTTCCCATTTCCCTCCCCCTTCTCCCATACATTGTCCCCTCCTCCTCTCCCCACTCCTCTCCCCCTCCCCCCCATTCCATTCCCCGTCCCACTTGAGACTGAAGAACAGTCCAGATTCCGTGCCCTGCGAGAAGTCCAAGGTCCTCCCACTTCTATCCAGGTCCAGGAAGGTGAACATCCTAACAGGCTAGGCTCCCACAAAGCCAGTTCATGCATTAGGATCGAAACTTAGTGCCATTGTCCTTGGCTTCTCATCAGCCTTCATTGTCTACCATGTTCAGAGAGTCCGGTCTCATCCCATGCTTATTCAGTCCCAGTCCAGCTGGCCTTGGTGAGCTCCCAACAAGGCCTCACTGTGCAATCCTAGGTGTTCGTTAGAAAGTGATCAGGCTAACCTTAAATTTACAGAGATCTGCTTGCCTTTTTCTCTGAAGATTTTGTTGTTGTAGTGATTATTCTCAACTTTAAGTTTGGTTTCATAATAGTCAAAGAGGTACATGATATTATTTCAGTGACTCTGAATGTCTAAAGCTTGCTTGTGATTTCATAATGTCTAAGCTACAGCATTAAAGGGGTAAATATGTAGCTAAGCATAAGGACATGTGCTTCTAAATCTTATCACTAGTGGAGTTAAAACAGGGGATGACTAGTTCAAGACTAGGCTGGACAAAAGAGTTAGACATTATTTCAAAAAGAAATGAAATATTGGATAGATTCTTCAGTGGATGAACCATTTGCCATGCAAAAATGAAACCAGAATTTGGATCTCCAAAATTTATATAAATGCTGTATGTGTTTGGTGACCAGCTTGCTATGGCAGCTCATAAGAGGTAGGGACAGGTAATCCATGGGCAAATTGTCTAGCTAGACTAGCCTAATTATGAGCCCTGGGCTTATCAAGAGACTGTGGCTCAGTAAATAATGTAGAGTGTGATTGAGGAAAATGCCAATGTCTATCTCTAGCTTCTACACGCACATGTATATATGTGCACATGCAATCCCATACATACAATGTCTATCTCTAGCTTCTACACGCACATGTATATATGTGCACATGCAATCCCATACATACAGTGTCTATCTATCTCTAGCTTCTACATGCACATGTATATATGTGCACATGCAATCCCATACATACAATGTCTATCTCTAGCTTCTACACGCACATGTATATATGTGCACATGCAATCCCATACATACAATGTCTATCTCTAGCTTCTACACGCACATGTATATATGTGCACATGCAATCCCATACATACAATGTCTATCTCTAGCTTCTACACGCACATGTATATATGTGCACATGCAATCCCATACACACAATGTCTATCTCTAGCTTCTACACGCACATGTATATATGTGCACATGCAATCCCATACATACAATGTCTATCTCTAGCTTCTACACGCAATCCCACACGTGCAAGCAAAATGTAAATACATCACACACATATATATATATGTAAAAAAAAGAATTCTGCTGTCTGTTCTGCAGCTGTAGTAAAAGAAGTGTTCTTTAAATGAGTAAAATCTTTTCTTAAATCTGATGCTTCTCTTACATCTGAAGTTTTTGTTCTGAATGAATGCTCTATTGAAGAAAAAAGATATTAAAGTCTTCTTTAATTAATATTCATTTTTAACTTGATTAGATTTAGAATCACCATGGAAATACAAATAAGGATATGTTAGTGTTTTGCCAGAAGGATTTTAAATACAGAGGAAAATTGCAACCTTCAGTTGAGCAAAGCCATTGGAGAGGTACAGTCACAGACTGGAAAAAGGAAAGAAAATTGAGTACCAGCCTTTATCTCTCATCTTCCTGACTGCACGAACAATGTGGCCTACTGCCCCCAAACTCTTACAGCACAGCATAACATAGCACAGTATAGGCCCCACACCTAACAAGGATCTGGATAAAAAGGAGGTAGAAGAGCGAGAGTAGGGAAAAGTGTGTAATAGATAAAGTTCAGGGCTGGAGTGATGAGTTGACAGAAGAAAATGGGGATGAACGCCAGGCAAGCTCTCAAAAATATAAGAAAAGACAGAAGGCTCCTGAGCAGCAAACCTCTGATTCCTATATGGTTACCTAGTTGTCTTAGCTAGGGTTCCTATTGCTGTAAAGAGACACCACGACCACAGCAACTTTTATAAACGAAACATTAAATGTCTGGCTTACAGTTTCAGAGGCTTAGTCAATCAGCATCATGTTGAGAAATGGCAGTGTGCAGGCAAACATGGTGCTGGAGAATGAGCAGACAGTGGAGAAGGAGCTATTTATTGATCCTGCAGTCATAAGAAAGAGAACTGAGACACTGGGTGTGACCTGAGCATATATGAGACCTCAAATTATGCCTCCACACTGACACACTTCCTTTAACAAGGCCACACTGACTCCAACAAAGCCACATCTCCTAAAAAAAATGCCACTCCCTGTGAGCTTATGGGGGTCAGTTATATACAGTTTGCCACACTAGTGAAACAGAATTTGCATTTCTGATCTTCAAAACTAAATTATAATGGATTTCGTTGTGACAAGCCAGCGAATTCAAGGTGATTTAGCATCATTAACATTAGAAAGTTAGAGTTTTGGCCCTTCCCTCTAGGTAAACACAGATCCATACTTTAGTAGAAAGATTATTACAATAAGGTCTTTGATAGGAAATACACCATTTGTTTCCATTTTAGCTGCTAAAACAGTGCTAGAGTCAGTGACTTTGTATAACCATCACCTGGTCCAGAAGTCACAAGCACTCTGGAGAACAGCTGGGTCAGAGGGTGGATTATTTCAGTTTAGAGAGATTTACAGGTTTTTTTTTTTTTAATCCTGATTGTAGAAGAGTCCTTCCTTGCCTTTAACTGAGACAGGGGGAATGACTTCATTCTAACTTTGAAGTATCAACTCAAGGACACTAAGGTTCCCAGGTTGACAGTGCATTCTCGGGAACCTCAGGTGGGTCAGGAGATGGGAAAGGAGGGACAGAGAAGGAGGATATTTCATATGTTTAACTTATGATTGTGGGGAAATGGGTCCCTTGGTGCCCCTCCTTTTACTGTTACTATACAGAAAATGATATTGGGTGCTTGTGTGTCAGATTATGAGTGATATCAAGAAAAAAAACAAAATAAAACAAAAATAATACCTGATTATCCAATCACCATTTAAGAGAAGATATGTAAGTAAATATTTCCAAATCACAATGGGTAAGTATTGTCCTAGAGGCAGGCTTCAAGTTCTAATTGTGCTTCAAATACACATTTATTTAAAAAGGTGAATGTTCATGTCCACCTAACACTTTTGAACATTTTAAATGTATTTTTGATATCCTTTAAGAGATATAAGGCAGGAAATAAATTTCAATTGATTCTGACAATATACAATGTATGCAGTTATTCAGTAAAAACAAACAGTAATCATTGTAAATTCTAGGAGCAATAGTTTGAATGATAAAATAAAATATTAAGGACAAATATGTATTTTTTAAATTGATTATAGTAATCTGTCAATTAGAATGCCAAGAATTGGATGCTGGATAACATTATCTAATATTTGGGTTGCATGAGAGGATCTGCTGTGCTAGTATTCTAAAAATATTAATACTTCCCTGTAGTAAGAGGCTGTTTGCTCATTTCCTGACCACCCAGACTCCAGAAATAACCACACACAAAATGTATTAAATTGCTGCTTGGCCTATTAGTTCTAGCTTCTTATTGGCTAGCTCTTACATCCTAATTTAATCCATTTCTATTCATCTGTGTATTGCCACATGGCTGTGGCTTACCGGCAAGGTTCCGACTGGTCTGTCCTGGGTGACTACGTGGCATCTCGCACCTCTGCCTTCTTTCTCCCAGCATTCAGTTTAGTTTTCCCCACCTAGCTGTACTCTGCCCTATCATAGGCCAAGCCAGCTTCTTTACTCATTAACCAATAAAAGCAACACATATACAGAAGGACTTACCACACCACTTTCCAAGTTTAGTTATGTCCAGAATACCTGAAGTTAAATTTGAGGCACACAGAGAGGAAAGCAGTGTTTAACCACTAAGTGTTTGAGGTTGTTCCAAAGATGAATGGCAGTAACCACAGCATCAAGGTAACCAGCACTGACACCATCAGCACCCACTACACGATGCCTTCTACAGTGAATGACACTGGTGCTCAAAGAGATGCTGATTTGTGAGCAGTTCAACCCCAGCTATGGGACTCACAGTCCCTCACACCATTCTTGTCAAAATGTAGGCATGCTCAGCCCTCTCCTGACACCTCATGCTGTGTATACTCCAGTAATAAGCATGGAAAACACAATAGACTGGTCAAGTCCTGTGGAGCTTTACCCCAATTAAAAAGTTTCTGTGACTGTCACAGAATGTCTCTCTGCAACTCCCAAGGGACCTGTCTCAATACTCCGTGGCCTATAGGCTGTTTTCCCAGCATTATGGTGAGTCACTGAGATCAGCCATAAAGCAGTTCTGCCATGCACTCATCTGTCCATGCAGGAGGAGTTCTGCAGCTCCTGGAGAGAGCCTGAGACCTCTAAAAACAGGAACCTCTTTCTGTCTTCTGGACTCCAAAGAGTTTTTATTCCTGTAAAATTCTAAAGTCGGGTTCACTGAATGTATGGAAGTGATAAGAGGTGGTGCTTCAGAAATGGGGAGACTCTCTGTTGAAGGGAAAGGAAGCTCAAGGACCCAGAAAATGAACTCTAGGAAACAATGTTGGAGGAAGGGATTCATGTTTCGCTCAATCTCAGTTTCCTTATCTTTGAAATGAGAATACTCACCAATCCTTATGGGAGTGGGAAATAGCTACAAATGACAGTTCTTCCTTCTATACTCAAAGGTTTGATAAATGTTTAGGAGGAAGTTACAAATTCACAATTACAGTATGTGTGATCTGTGTGCTGCCCAGTGTCTGTCACACAGGTGCTCACTAATAATTAGCAGCCACACAAGACAAATGGTGAACTATGCACAATGGACATTTGCCTTCCTTCCTCTAATCTGTCTATCTGCATAACTTCAGGACCAACAAGCACTTCTGCCTGCACAGGACGCCTGTGTCTGTGCCTCTTATGATTAGTTAACAACTGGGAAATTAATTATCTCTGGCTTTCTCAACACAGGACTGTCCATGTTTTCAACATCAAACTAAAGGCCTGGTTCAGAGAAGCAGCCCTGCAGGGCTAGGAGAGAAAAAAAAAAAAAACAAAGTTTGAGGGGGATGGCTGACCTGTGCTAATCTTCAGCTCACACTCTTGGTAGATCAAAACATTCATTTATCCTCTCTCTCTCTCTCTCTTTCTCTCTCTCTCTCTCTCTCTCTCTCTCTCTCCTTCCCTTTGTACACAAGGGAGATGAATAGATGCTTTCCATGCTGAACAGAGGTGGTCATCAATGTGATGGTATCTTCCATGCCCAACAAACTGTTTACCTTATTCCCCCTTCACTATAACCAACAAAATACAACCCCCACAGTTGAGCAGATGTTTATTAAAGTTCTCTGAACAGCTCTCCTAGGGAAATCAGGAAATAATTTTTTGTTAGGTACAGATAAATTTACTACTAAGTGTTCCATAAAACAGTATTTGTACTGTTTACTACTATATCAGTAGAAGATGGCAGTAAGAATCATTTCAAGATCAGAGATTATCCCACTCCAGTGTTAGGTTGACCTCAGAACACTACTCTGGAGTCAGTTGAGGATTTGACAGAGATGGAAGCAGCCAGAAATCTGCTTCATCTTGGATTTCAGAGTTGAGGGTTTGAAGCACATCTTACTAAAGTTAGGTCCCAGACGGTGAGTCACTAAAACCTCAAGATGTAATGAGGAACCCTGTAGGACTAAGGTAGGCTCCAAAGAGAAAGACCTTTTCTTGCTGTGTTCATCTGAGTCCAGCTGAAAATGCACCATGAGTGGATGCACGCCTCGTGGTCCCGAATTCTTTGCTCATGTTCTCCCTCCTTCTGCTCCTCCTTGGGACCTTGGGAGCTCAGTCCAGTGCTCCTGTGTGGGTCTCTGTCTCTATCTCTATCCATCACCAGATGAAGATTCTATGATGACATGCAAGATATTCGTCAGTATTGCTCTAGGATAGGGTCATTTCAGGTTCCCAATCCTCAGCTGCCCAAGGAACTAACTGGGAACCTCATCTTGGGCACTAGGGAGCCCAAGGCCAGCTGGACTGTGACCGAAAAAGCATGGGATAAAACCGGACTCTCTGAACATGGCGAACAATGAGGGCTGATGAGACACCAAGGACAATGGCAGGGGGTTTTGATCCTACTTAATGTGCTGGCTTTGTGGGAGCCTAGCCAGTTTGGATGTTCACCTTTCTAGATATGGACGGAGGGGGGAGGACCTAGGACTTACCACAGGGCAGGGAACCCGGACTGCTCTGTGGACTGGAGAGGGAGGGGGAGAGGAATGGGGGGAGGGGGAGAAGGGTGGGAGGAGGGGGAGAAGGGTGGGAGGAGGGGAAGGGAAATGGGAGGCTGGGAGGAGGTGGAAACTTGTTTTTTGTTTGTTTTTTTTTTCTTCTTTTCGCAATAAAAAAAAAAGAAAAAGAAAAAGAAAATGCACCATGAGGAGTTCCTCCCTCGAGCTGACTTCACTGTCTAGTTTCTGTTGCACAACCATGTATCCTGTGTGGTTTTCCTCTTACATAGTCTCTCTATGAAGTGGGAATCATTTTTTCTCTCCACAGAGCAGATTATAGAATCTAACCTATAGCAGTATTTCTCATTGGGATCACCAGCCTGCAAATAATGACAGGGAGGCTTATTATTAATTAGGAAAGCTTTGCCTTAGCTTAGGCCCAACTTGTTCTTATAACTTAAAGTATAAACCTAAGTAGCTCTTGTAACTTGAATTAACCAGTTTCTATTAACCTACATTCTGCCATGTGGCTTTTACCTTTTCTCAGTGTGGCATATTCAACTTTTGAGTTTACTGTCAAAATTTCCACACCTAGATCTCTCCTCCTCCTCTCCCTTTCCCACCCCTGGAATCCCATTTATGAAGTTTTTACAGTTTAGCATTATATTTCTGTACATTTTATAAAATAATAGTTTATGCACAAATCAATCCCACACCAATTATGATTTAAAGGGATATTTATTTAGGGGGGTAAAACTCACGAAACACCAGCCGTCAGGAAAGGAGCCTAGTCACCGGAGCAGGAGCAGGAGCAGGAACCAAGCGCTGAAACAAGAGTGGAGTGGGCCGAGGCTTGCTGCTCTTTTTTAAAGATAAATGGACCACGCCCCCGTGGGCTGGTATTTCAACAGCTATTGGCTGAAGGAGCGGAAGGCACTCCTGCAGCTCAATGGGCTAGTACTTCAACAACTATTGGCTGAAGGAGTGGAAGGTCCTCCCACAACAAATGGTAACTTTAAATTCCTTCTCTGTACAGCTAGAACTCAGTAGGAAAAATGTTAGGGCTAGAACAGTTCAAGGCATAAGGAGGTCAAGAGCTGGAGAGCACAGGATAGAAGACACACTGTGATTTCAAGGCCGTGCCATGTCCAGGTATCCTGACTTCTGAGCCTTAGAGAAAGGAAGTATGTTTGGTACCCTGAGAGTATTTTAGGATAGCCTTACACTGAGATGAAATTTTTACCATAGTGAGCTGTGTTGACAAGAAAAGCTAGAAAATCTTGATTTCACATTTTTAGTTTTATTTTGTTTTGTTTCTAATATAGTGAAGATAAGACTTTTATATTAGCATAGAGTATTTATCCACATCATCTCCCCCCCTCCTAGAACCTTACCCACTCAGAAACCCTTGCCCCTTTGATCTTGTACTTTACAAATACAGTATTCCAGTGAGTTTATTTTCTTTGAAGGATAGCTCTTAAGTCATGTTCGAATGTAAACAGAAAACCAATGAAAGACTCTTTAGTTTGTACTGTCTCTTTTAGCAAGAATAGAAACTGGCTATAAATAGCACATATACAGTTTTTATTTTTTTATATTTTTTTACTGACTGTAAATAGCACATATACTGTTTTTATTTTTTAATTTTTTATATTTTTTTTAAACCTTTACTGGTTTTATGTCACCCAGATCAATGAACTACAGAGACGACTCAGAATTACTTTACAGTAAGGTGCCGAATTTTAACCACTTTTCTGTAGCGGCAATGCTAGACCCACCTGTCTCTCTCTAACTCCTTGACGTATTTCTTTGGGTTAACTGAATCTTGTAGCTTGGTGCCTAAGTTCCCAGGTCGTCCCAGCTTAATCTCTGACCAGCAGAGAACTGGCTCTCCCGTGTTCTACCAGTAGCCCCTGACGGAATGATTTGGTACTTTTTCATTTGAATTAGACAAAGTGCGTGATGAGCACTGCCAGGTACTCTGCTGCTGAGGACCGTGGCAGAACCTGTTCCTCATATGGTAGAAAACAGCAAAATGTAGAAGGCAGAGCAAGCCTTGCCCTAAGCAAGTAATGCAGCCATTTTCCCCATTCCTAATTGTCCTTCTACGTATCATTTAAACAAGCCATCCCTTGCACTGTAAGCATCATCTTTTCTCTCCTCAAAAGTTCAGTGTCATACACTCCATAAAGGTGGACTTTAAGGACTGGAGAAATGGCTCAGCAGGTCAAGGCGCCTTCCTTCAAGCCTGAGTACCTGAATTCAATCGTGAGTTGTCCCTCAAGTTGCCCTCTGACTGCACTGTGGGATATAACCTACACACACATAAATAAAAATGTAAGATTTAAGATATTTTTACATATAGACTCTGTAAGAATTATCTTTTATTCTTCGGAAATATACATGAAGTATTATACTTTATGTAGAGGCAGATTCCATTCATCATTGGAAAACTTCCCTGCCTTCCTTTGCTCACTACTGGCTCCAAAACTGAATCACTTTAAGTTACTGTGCTAGCAATTCACTTTAATTTTTTCATTTTTTAATTATTCTTTGTATGGATGTTTTGCCTCCATGTGTGTATGTATACCTCATTCATGCCTAGTGCCTGCAGAGGCCAGAAGAGGACATTAGATCACCGAAAAGTGGAGTTTTAGATGATTGTGCGCTGCCATGTGGTTGCTGAGAATCCAGTGCTCTTGGAAGGCATTTCTTCTGTTCTAATTATTTTTAGGATTCTCTTTCTATGAATACATACACTGTGGACTATAGAAGTTGTTTGTTAAACCCACACAACCTTCAGACAGAGCAGTCATGGAACACATGAGCATTGCTTCACTTCCCTTGCTTGGTGACTTCTAAATGTAGTCAGCCTCTTAGAACTAAGGTCAAGTATGGGGCTGAAGAGAAAGCTTTGTACTAAAGGACACACACTGTTCTAGAAGACCTGCGGCTGCTCCCAGCACCCAGTGTCAAATAGCTCACAACTCCCTTGTAACTCCAGCTTCAGAGGATCCAGTGGTCTAGAATATCCTTGGACTGTACTCATAAGTATGTGCATGCATGCGTGCGCACTCACACACACACATAAATCTTTAAGAAAAAAAATGAAGTTCAGATATGAAGACACTGGGTTGGTTTTTTTTTGTTGTTGTTATTTTACATTTATGTGTATGTGCACACCTGTGCTACAGCATGTGACACTGAAAAACCTTACAGAAATTGGCTGTCCTTCCATGTGGGTTTCAGGGATCAAACTCTGATTGTCAGGCTTGGCAGCACCTCCACCGAAACATCTCACTGGCCCCCAACATTTTAAGATGGTTTTAAATAGATCATCTGCCTATGTGAACTGGCTGCCCTGATACAATCTAATTGTTTTGGTTTTTTATTTTACAGGTTCACCTGCCTTCTGATATCATATTGTATAAGGAGATAATTTTCAATTTCATCCTGCCATAAGGAAAGCATTAACTGAATTTTAAACAGATTCCCTTTGTAAACCAGTGGCTCTTTTGTGCTTTTTTCATTGTGTATATTCAGTGGGACCAACCAGTACAAACACACTTACGGTTGTGTACAAATCCTTGCCAGCACATAAAGACAAACTGGAGTTTGTGTATATAAACACCCACAGTAATCATTAAATTACATATATGTTTGTGGAATGCTAGCTTAAATGATTAAACTATAAACTGCATTTATCAGATGGGTGAAGGGTTTTAAAGTTTTTCAAATGACAATGCTGGTAGATGTGTAGCTCCTGCACTTTTTACTACAGGGCTTCATGTTTCTGCCTAATGTATTTGCTCCTGGTGCTGAAGACATAACATCACTTGGAGAGACCTATTTGTGTATAATGGTAGAGTATTTGAACTTCACTGGGATATTTTGTTTAGTACTGAAATAAAAATGACTTCACCACTTTCACCATACTGTATTTGAACCTTTATTTTTAACTAAGCCACAGCTCAGCTCATGGTACATATCATCTTGTTTCTTATCTCTAATAAGGAGAACTTAAGATCCAAAAAGTGGGTTTCTCTCTTCCTCCATTACGGAACATTTTCAGTGTGCCCTTGTATGAACTATCTATTATAAGTGTTTTCGACTCTTATGTTATTAGCATTGTCATGATTAGTCTATTTTATTACATTTAGTGTTCTTGTGTCCAAAGAAGCCTCCTCTCAATCTAAACAGAAATCAGCTCAAAGAATATTAAATTGTATCAAGAAGAGTGCAGCAAATTCAGGATGCCTCCTGCTAAGTCAGTCAAACTGGGAAACTCGGAGAATACAGCTCTCCAGAGGGCTTCTTCCCTACTTGCACAGCATTGCCTAAAATGGCAGCATTATTCTTTACATCTGGAAGATATTGTTTCACTAGTAATGGTCTTTATAGGAACACAATCACAAAGCTATACATTGCTGGGAATTTCTAATTAATATTATTTTTCATATTAACAACTAAGCTTTCTAGAAATAGAAAAGCTACTCTAAAGTAATTAGTTGCAGGGGAAAATTGTGCATAAAAACCTTTTAATACAGTTGCCAAGTCAAGGCCATTCTCTAGGAAAATGGATGGACAAGTGCTTGCCAGCTGAGTCTGCCCCACTGCTGGATGTACCGTCGACCTCCTACGGCCTTAGGTCTCTGCTGTGTTATTCTCAGTAACTGATCTGTTGAATTCTAGTGCCTGGGCCCTTTATTTAACCCCAGTACTGAAAATATGTCAAAGTCTAAAACGAGTCAGTAAACAGGCCAGCCTTACTCAAGAGTCACAACTCTTGTGCCACAAATCTACAAATCTAAGTCTAGAACCCTTCTCAGAATAATAAAGAAAATGCATTACATAGAAACAATCATCAACCTTTAATAAAAGCTGTGCATGCATAGATGCATGCAAATACAGCATCTATGACCTAGAAGTAGTCTAATAGCTACTGTAGCAAAAAGGAGAAAAAAGTGTAGTGAGTTCAACAACTATTGAAAAAATACCTGGTTGCTCACGAGGAGATGATAACACTAGTGACTTGCCTAAATTCATAACCCAAAGGCACTACCAACAGGAGTCTAATTCATACAAATAGGATCTAATTTTCCAAATTCTCAGATCCTTTGAACTGTGCTTACACTGTGTACACAATTTAAATCCATGAATAGACCGGTTAAATTTTTGTCAGACATTTTTAATGTGAAACCTTTAACAGCAGAGATTTGCCTTCATACAGAGTCTTTAAGCCTCTTAAAACTGTAACATACTTTAGGGGAAAAAAATGTTATTTGGGAGAGGGTATTTCTTTCCTTTTTTTGAGGGGGGAGGGGAGACAGTCTTGCTATGCAGCCTACGTTGGTCTCAAACTCAAAAATCCTCCTGCCTCAGCCTTAAGTGCTAGGCACAAGCATGAAACATGGGCACAGAATCATCTTGACTCCTCCAGTATGATGACAGGTATGTCACAGAGTTGGGCCCATGGTTACAATTGGTTAGGCTAGGGCTCCTGAACGCAGCTCCTACAAAATGCAACCAGTCATCACCATTTCTCATTCCAACCTAAAGCCCAGAAGTCACTGGTCTCAAGATCTTACTGAAACTTCTCTAACTGTATTCTGGAGAGGATACAAAGAACCTCAAGCAATCACAATCAAATCCCATAAAGATTCACCAAAATTTGACCACGCGGAGCTGGTAACATAGCACTTTTTAGTATTTATTATTTTTAGGAAACATGGCAACCAAGGCATGGTCCGATGTCTCTGCCATCTTCCTGCAGCTGTGCTTCAAGTTAAAATTTCAAAGGACACATCACTCCATCTAACTAGTGTTCACTTTCATCTGAAGCTTTGGCAGGGAGCTTTATTCTTTACCCTTTCGCATTTTTACACACAATTTGCAGAATCTGACTAGGCTTTTAAACTTACAGAATACACTCGTGAAAGTGGTCTCCTTGGAGCAATGTGTGCTTCTGAAGTTAACACCTGAACACTGTATTCTCTAGCCAACTATCTAGAGTCCCCGAAACAATTTCTAACTCAAAAGTTTGACTTCCATGAAGTCCTATCAAAACTATTATCAACTGTTTCAAATGCCATTAGATTTGCTAAAAATCACCTGCATTAATAAGACATTAAAATCAAACTGGCTTTCAGAATTACACACTCAAAAAAACAGTACACACTGAAAGTTGTTTCATAAGCTTCATTCTCTCTCAAGCTGCCGCTTGCAGTCATTAACCCACACTGGTTCCTTGTTCCTTTTTCATTTTGATCTTCTTTTGTAATGGATTACTGGGTTTTCAGGGGTGTGAATCATTGTTGTATAATTCACACTGGGAAAGTATCCATTGATGAGGTCAAATTCATACAAACGAAGCATAGTAGACCAAATTGTCTTAATTTGAACATATGCAAAATTTTCTCCAATACAACGATGCCGTCCTGTTTTTAAAAAAAGAAAAAAGTTTTCATCAGAAAAAGTTTTGAATTCTTACCTCTCTCAGCCTGAAGTGACATTTGTTTTAAGTGAGCAGGGGATGTGCAACAGCACAATAAAAGGATGACACCTTGTACAAAAAGTGATACTATAAAAAGCCCAGGAATTTCCAGTGTTGGAGGAAAATGAAGATGATTATGATAACATTTTGTGAAATTTAGCATTATGGAGGGCAAACAAAGAAGGCTTGGGTATGTGTAGAATATGGGTCCCAAGAGAGCTCTAGTGTTACGTCCAGTGTGATCCTGTGAATCAAAATTCATTTTGTCCAGTACAATGATAACAGAAGGGGATTTAATAAAGCCAAAATAACATCTATACTAGAATCAAAATCTACAAAAGCTGAGAAATTATGAAATGCACAGGGAAACAAGGCCAGAGCAACCTTAAGCATGGACTACACTAAAGAATTTAGGCTGATTTCAAATTTGATCACATGACTCAAGGTCCCGGAACCAGTGCAGTATGGTTCTAGACAAGGACCAACAAATAGATCACGGGGACAGAACCGAGTTCAGAAAGAATCTGATGTCTATCTGGTTGTCAGTCTTACATCAAGTTGAGAAAATGCTGGAATAACAAGACTAAACTATGGGTGTGAAGAGAATCTAAGAATCACGAGTTCATCCCTTTCTCACATCAAAATAGTTCAAGACAATCCTAGATTATCAATACTAAAGTCATTAAGGGTTAGTAAAGAACAGGAAATCACATTTATGGCAGGAGGCTGGAAAAAGACAATGTCATAATGTTTTAAGTCTGGAACATTTTGGCTGGGCCCAGCGTTATGGTGCACGCCTTTAATCCCAGCACTCAGGAAGCAGAGGCAAGCCGATCTCCATAAATTAGAAGCCAACCTGTAGAAGAACTCTACAGATAGAGCTCCAGGCCATTGAAAGGTACATAGTAAGATCCTGTCTCCAAAAAAAAAAAAAAAAAAAAAAAACAAAAAAAAAAACAAATAAAAACAAACAGAAGAGAGAAGAGAAAAAGGGAGGGGAGGGGAGGGGAGGGGAGGGGAGAGGAGAGGAGACATTGGGACATCTTTGTTGTAAATATTTTTTGCTAAAGAAAAAATAAAATTGAACACGGCTTACCACCATGCTTGCATAGCCCCTTAAGCATTTATTGGTGGGAGCCACATTTAAGGGAGCCACTTAACATTGGTCCATATTCAAGAAGTCTGGCTTAAAGTAAGAAGTTAATAGCCAGAAGTACCCTAACTGAATCAACAAAAGAACTGATAAATTCTGACTACTTACAATGTTATATAAAAAGTATAAACAGATAAATAAATAGGAAAGACAGAGCTGGAGTGAGATGCAGCCCCAAGCCAAGAATCGCAACTTCTAGAACTAGGAAGAAGCAAGAACCCTTCTTCAAAGCCTTCAGAGAGAGCATGGCCCTGCCAACACCCTTGATTTCAGACAATTGGCCTCCAGAATGGGAAGGTGACAGACAATCTTGGTTTTAGATACCCAGATTATGTTAGCTATAGAAACTCTACAATATTAACACAGGGATGAAGAAAAGCCAAGACCGTGATCAGGACCATCTGAAATGGAATGTACTGCCGCATAAGGCGCAGGAGCCGCATAAGGCGCAGGAGCCGCATAAGGCGCAGGAGCCGCATAAGGCGCAGGAGCCGCATAAGGCGCAGGACCAGTCCGGTGCGTTACAGCAATGGAAACAGGCACCAGTTTAGTGATGCTGCCTCTCTCATTACAGAATCTAAACTGCAGAACTAGGGGCCCTTTCAATTATTAATCTACAATCCTGTGTATCTCATGTTAAGTGTACTTATTAAATAATGATCTGAATTTCAAGGTCTTCATATATTTGGAACAAATAAAAGGATGTGGGTCAGAGCAATGAAGCATTATACAAAGATATATCCTTAGACTTAGAAAATATTTTACAGATTTTACAGAGCCAATTCCCAAAATCTTTCTCTCTCCTTCCCTATCTCTCCCCCCACCTTCAAGTTGTTTTACTGAAGAAAAACAAATAACAGAGGCAAATACTTTAACCTAAAACGTAAGCAGCCCTCTTACCAGCTCCAAACGGCACATAAGCAAACTTCTCTCCTGATGCTGGGTTATCCTGTAAGTAGCGGTCAGGATTAAAGTCCAAGCGTTCTACCCAGGAGTCCTTCAGCCTTTGGTTGATAGTAGGAGAAACACACACCTGATGCCCTGGAGGAATGGTGTACCCTGCCACAGTCTACAGAGTGAGAAATAAGACATCTCATTAGAGAATGTTTCAACACGGTACCAAACAAGGTGAACTACACATACGTTTAAAAACTGTCTAGATGATAAACCAACTGAAATTATCTACTGAACTAGAAGCATATATACAAACCCAGCTCAAAGCAGAGTAGAATTTCAAAACCTTTCATAATCTGACCTATATAATTCACACTTATAATTTTTACAAAATACCATATTATATCTAAAGCCAACAAAGAAATGACCCTCTAATCTTTAAAAACTGCAATTGTTAAATAAAAAGTAATAACAGAATTAGAGTTGCATGTTTACTATTTGTAATTATGTAATGATTTTCATACATTTATAATAATGACAGTTTTTACGTTTATAATTTAAAATATTCTCTCTGAAACTGGGCCCTAGGCAGGGAAATCTAGCCGAGACTTACCTGAGGGGTCCTGGCCATCCTCATCATGGTCATTATAGGAGGTCTCAGTCTTAATGTTTCTTTTATGCATCGGTCAAGCAAATTCAGATCCTTCAGCTTAAAAAAAAAAAAAAAATCAAGGATCATCTCTGGTATTTCCTCCCACACACACACAAATATTCACCATACCTCCACAGTAGGAGAAAATTATTCTAATTTTCTAGCCAGTGTGAGAGTAAAAGGGCAGTGGTAACTAATTCATAATGGCTGGGAAGGTTACTCAGTCAATGGAAAAAGTGGGGGCCAAAATAACACGGAGAGGGGCAACTGTATGGTTAAGGACCAAAAAAAATTCACTCTTTGAAAAACTGAGATTTTCAATAATCAGTGTCAACTTTTTCAAAACTCTGACAAATTAGACAAAGGCATATAACAATCTACCATAAGTTCATTCAAGAAAAAACAATGCTGTATGTTGGTGAGCAAAGCAAGCTTGGTGTTACCTTACACTGCAGATCAGTGGGAGCCTTGGAAAGCAAAGCATGGCAACTACAGCCTCGCTATTCAGAGAGGGCAGAGCAAATATGCCGAGAAGAGCCAGACAGAGCAGCACCTCCCTCCCACATCCAGAAGCTGAGGCAGCCTTGGCTAAATTGAGAACTTATATTGAAAAAACAAAAAAGAAATATCCAGCAGACATTGTTTAATACTGTTAAGTACGTGAGGTAGTGGTACAATTAATAAAACCAGATACTTAACAAGACGACACCTGGAAAATGAAAATGACAAGAGACCCTAAAAGTCCTTAACATGAAGCCGCATGCATTGCACAGGAAAGCAGCACAGACATGACAGAGATCCAGTCTCCCACCTGGGCTGACCAGCACACACCACTGTAACCTCCTGACGCACTCCTGATAACATGCCATGAACATGCATAGCGCCTCAGCAAAAGCTGAGTTCAAGACAGTTTAAAAAATCTCTAATTGATACGCTCAGGAATGGCAGCATCTTTAATCCCAGAGGCAGGCAGATATCTGGGAGTTCAAAGCCAGGCTGGTCTACACAATGAGTTCCAGACCAGTCAGAAAGACATAGTGAGATGATTATCTCAAACAAAACAACAACAAAAAAGATTTACAAAGTCTCTAATCACTGTGTGGCCACAGAAATAAACAGGAGAGTTCACTGAATACAGATGAATGCAGACATCTGTTTATGAGAGTCACTGAACATAGACAGGATCACACACGTTTACAAACCCTGCAGAAGGAACAAACCTCGGGGTTAGGGATCTCATTTCTAGAGCTGCTACTGCTTTTCAATATAGCAAATTCAACAAAAATATTAGAAACTTAAAAAAAAAAAAAGGAAACTAAGAACTACAACTACAGCTCATATATACCACGAAAGGAAGATTAATGGGAACTATCATTAAATTGGATTTTTTTTAAATTAAAGCAACTAGCCTCTTATAGAGTATTAAAATTTAGTAATATAGGAAGAGAACAGAAATCACCAATGGGATAGCAGTCAGAAGCCACTTGGAGGCACACGGGGTGTGTCCGTTTTCCTTGTTGGCCACCGTTCTGTTGACCCTTCCTCTCCCTCTCCAACATTCTCAGCAGCTACCAGTTGACCTCAGGGAGCAGACCTGCAGTTCTAACTGCCCATCCTGCAACCCTCAAAAGGAAATGGGCAGCCATGACCACAACCTCCAATAAGGAAACACACTGAATTTACTAAATGAATTTAAACGGACTATTATAAATACCTTCAAAGAACAAAAACAAAATTAGGCCTAAAGAATTAAAGTATGAAACAATATAACAATACCTCATGAAATAGAAAAAATAGTTTTTTAAAAAATTATAAAAATTCTGCAACTGGAAGATATAAGTAAGACTTTCACTAGAGTAGATCAATAGCAGATTTGAACTGGCATGAGAATGAACATAAAAAGAATACTTAAGGGCCGGCAAGACGGCTCAGCAGGAAAAGACATTTGCTGCCAAGCTTGATGATGCATGCAGTGGAGAGAAGCAGCTCCTCCGTGCTGCCCTCTGCCACCTCCTGGGCACCATGGCACACACAGGCACACAGCGCACACAATAAATAAGAAACAACGCATTGAAAGAATAAAAATAGGCTTAACAAAGGGGTATAAACCTTTTCAATGACAAGTAAAAAATAAATAAAAAATAAAAATGTTGGAAGAAATTAAAAGACCAAAAATAAGGAAAAGCTACACCATGACGCCATGTTCATGGAGTTGTGTCTAAAACAGTAGGATGGCAGTACTCCCAAATGTGGTGCATTCAATTACAAGCTCACAGAAATTGACAAGCTGACTCTAACATTCTTTTTGTATTTTATTTTACCTACCCACCACAATTCCCCCTCCCTCTCCCCTCCAGCTCCCCCCATCTCGTCTAAACTTCTAGTAAAAATTGAATAAACTAGAAATAACTATAATAGTTGGAAAAGATTAGAGCCACACTCTGAAATTTAAAACTTACAGAAGTAAACATAGTTAACTCATAAGCTAGACACTCATCTTGATAGAATGGAATTCAGAGTTCAGAAATAAAGCCTTAAATTTGTGGCCAATAAATTTTTGACAAGCCCGTTCTGGGGGAAAGTAGTCTTTTCAACACACAGTGCTGGGATAAATGGATCTCTACACACAGAACAGGCACAAGGGTTCTTATCTCACATTATATTCAAGTTTAATTCAAAACAGGACAAAGACCAAAAAGTAGAAGGAAACTAAGAAGAAAACAGAGGGGTAAGTAAGTCTTCACACCTTTTGTAAACACACACCTGCTCAGGACAGTGAAAGGCAGCCTTATTATAAAGAGACAGGATCTGAACAGTCTCCTAAGAAAATATCTTAAAATACTCAGTCATCAGGGGAAAGTTACTTAGCTCAAAAGACCACGTCACATACATTACAGCCAGGAGGATAGCAAACATCAGAACACAATGCTACTGACAAAGTTAAAAACTGAGCAAATGTTTGGAAAACATTTTAGAAGTTCAATACATCAATATGTATTGCTGTATGACCCAGCAATCTCACTCCTAGGTATGGACCTCATAAAGTGGAGATAACCCAAATATGTAAAAAATGGACAAATGAATAAGTAATATGCAGTATGTGCCTATTATAGAATATTATTGGAGACAAAGATTGAAATACTGACACATGCTCCAACATGGATGAACCTTATCCCTCTGTTACAGCTTGGATGTCATTAAATATTCACCAGCCACTAGCACTCAGGAGGTCAATGCAGGTATCTCTTAAGTTGAGGTCAGCCTGGTCTACATAGTAAGTTCTAAACCAATCACGAGCTACACAGTGAAACTCTCTCTCAAAAAAAAAAAAAAGAAAGGAAGGAAGGAAGAAAGAAAGAAAGGAAAAGAAAAGAAAAAATGTAATCCAAAGGTTCATATGGTGATGGCAGGAAGTAGTGGGGCATTTTTAAAAGATTAATAATGGGGAATCATCAGACCCTCTGAGTAATTAAGGTTAACTACTAGGGAAAGAAGTTAATTCGTAAGAGGTAATTGGCATATTACCAGTCAAAGATGATACAATAAAATTACAGCTGTATATCCTCTATTATATATGTCTATAATATATATATATGTATATACTATGCTTATATAAAAAAATGAGAAACATATATACATACATATATATAGATTTACCCCAGGAATGTAAGAATATCTGGATGTAACATACCATTTTAATGAAGTATCTAAACAAAATATAATAGAAAAAGGATAAGACCAGGGCGTGCTTCAAAAGTAGCTGCCAAGTTATTCAGTGAATGAGTCCTCTCCTGTTTTCCTGCCCAGCAAGCTCAGTGGAGTGCTTATATCATTTCTACCCAAACACAGGCCACAGAATTCCATGTACTCCAAAGCTCCTACACTTTATAAAAAACCACAACATACATATGATATAGTCCATGTCCAGAGGCCAGACGTCAAAAGCTAAGCAGCAAAGCAACAGGGTAGAGCACGCTAAAGCCTCAGTACGAAATCCACCTGTGAAGTTTAGAGAAGCTTGGCTCTTACTGTTCCCTAAGCTTGTAGAAAAGTCTCTGAAAGCCTATCAGCAGTTGGAGCTATAGTGACAGAAGGCCTCAAACTGTGCACAAACCTGCTCATACGTTAAGGGAGGCAGGTCCTCACCACACACTGCTTTCTGTTCTAAGTAGCACTTTTCTTGAAGCGGTTTATCTCTGGCCAAAAAGAAGCCCATCCAGGCACTGGTGGTGGAGGAGGTGTGCTGTCCTGCCAGCAGGAGTCCGATGAGCATCCCCGCTATCTCGTCATCTGTCAGAGGGTGCCCGTCCCTGGGGATGAACCACACACTTAACATTAATACAATTTATGGACATAATCAACTCTCTTCTTACCTACTACCAATCAGGGTCCCCCCCCCAAAAAAAGACCAACCAGGAGAAAGCAAGATGTGGAAGACTTCCTTCCAGTTTATTTGCCGATGTTACCTATGCCTGCTTCTGGGGTTGCAATAAGGCACAAGGGCCCAGTGCTTCGTGTCTCTACAATTTACAAGTACCAATGTATTGCCCCACTGCCTTTCCTTTTTAACCGGAAATACCAGTAATCTACATCTTCATGTCCAAGTTGTAGTTTCAGCTTAACGTGTGATCTGACAGTTCTTACTTGTATGTAGAGTCTAGTAAAGTTTGGAGAATGTCATCAACTTTTTCTTCGGACTGCCTGCGTTTCTTGATGGCCTTATAGAAAATATTCTTGATCTCTCGATGGGCTCTGTCCCTGCGTCTACAATTTAAAACCAGAGTATTTTCAATAGAGTAATTATTCTATAGACTCACATTCTAAACTAATAACAAACATAAAACATTAGTTTACTAATCTAAGTAAGTGACAAAAACTTAGAACCAGAAAAAAGGTGCTGTAGGACAATGGTTTATACCCTGCCAATTGTATTTTAATAAAACACTGCTGGCCAGTAGCCAGACAGGAAGTATAGGTGGGCAACTGGCAGGAAGTAGAGGCAGGGCGACGAGAACAGGAGAATTCTGGGAATAGGAAAGCTCAGCCTGCAGTTGTTACCCAGACACAGAGGACACAAGATGTGACTGCCTTGCCGAAAAAGGTACCAAGCCACGTGGCCAACACAGACAAGAATTACGGGCTAATATAAGTTATAAGTTATAAGAATTAATTAATAAGAAGAGCCTGAGATACTGGGCCAATCAGTTTACAATTGATGTAGACCTCTGTGTGATTCTTTAGGACTTAACGACTGCAGGAACCAGGCAGGACAGAAAACTATGTCAACAAAAATGAGTTGTGAACTCACATTGTAGTCATGCTGACAGTTCTTAGTGCAAAGCTAGTCAACATAGCTCATACTGCTAACACACGACCTAGATAAATAGGCATGACATTGCCTTCAAGCATTTTCCAGTTCAACATAACACATGTCTAAATTAACATAAGGGTCTGATTTTCCAAATCAATCCTCAAAGCTACCAAGTCGCACTGGCTCTCATAGGATTTTACTCTACTTCTCACTTTCTATAACTGCATAATTTTTTTTTGCATGAAGAAAAGTCCTTGTGTCAAAACACATGCTCCAGCTTCAAAACCTTTCTTTTGGTCAGTGTGCTCATTGCCTCCAATTCATAAGAGACTCCACTCAATCCACATAGCTAGTGAGCAACAACAAGACTCTAAAACCAAGCAATATTGAGGTGGAGAAGATGGCTCAGTAGTTCAGTAGAGCTCTTACAGAGATTGGGAGTTGAATTCCAAGAACCCACATCTGACAGCTCAAACAGCAGAAATCCTGGAGCTGGTGTTACCGGCTGTTTGAGCTGACAGATAATGCCTCTAGCTGTAGCGGCGTAAACAAATGCAGACAGATTGTAAAAATATATATAGTTTTAATGTAGAAATAGACTTACAGAACCACCGTTCCCGCGGGGACCAGGAAAGCAGAAGAGACAGCTCGGAGCACGCTCGCCAAATTTATAGGCAGACATTAGCCCGAGGCGAACACGCCCCCTAAGGAGCGGGACTTATCCCTACATCTAGCCTCTGCAAATACCAGCACTCATGTGTGCACACACATGAGACACACCACACAGAGCGACAAAAGAGAGACAAGAGGCAAAGATAAAATCTTTATTTTAAAAAGTAATACTGAGCCGGGCGGTGGTGGCGCACGCCTTTAATCCCAGCACTCAGGAGGCAGAGGCAGGTGGATCTCTGTGAGTTCGAGGCCAGCCTGGTCTACAAAGGGATTTCCAGGACAGGCTCCAAAGCTACAGAGAAACCCTGTCTCGGAAAAAAAAAAAAAAAGTAATACTGACTCCTAAAAGCCCATCAAACTCTCTAATGAAAACTGCCTTATTTCACTTAAAGCACTACTGTTGAAGACAATTGAGACACACAGAAAGGAAGATTCCATTTCAACATCATAATGTGAGTAAAAAATAGGGATGAAGGCATAAGGTTTAAATAAGTAAGTAAATAGTAGGGCTTTGACTTAGAGGTAGAACATGTGTTTAGTACGCCCAAGGTTTAGTAACAAAAAATTAAAAGTACATGGAATAATTTCACTAAACCAGTTGGTTTAAGTAAAACAGGGAAAGATCAGGCTATAACATGAAGCACTAGAAATTTGACAAGAACCAAGAAATGGAGGAGATAGAAACAAGACGATGTTATGTCAGAGAAACTATGGGTGAGGAGCAGTGCAGTGCATGCCAGCACAATATACAGACAAGCATTTCTTTTCGGTTGCTTTGGTTTTTGTTTTTTTGTTTTTTTTACTGCAAAGTTTCTTATAAATGCTGATTTCCAGGGACCCTCCCTGTGCTTGCTCTTTCACTGTAATAGCCTTTATTTGGCAGCAAAATAGAAGGTGTGAGCCACGTGGTGGTGGCACAAGCCTTTAATCCTAGTGCTAAGGAGAAAGAGATAGGTGAATCTCTGTGAGTTTGAGGCCAGCCTGATCTATAAAGAGTTCCAGTGCAACCAGGAATGTTACAGAGAAACCCTGCCTCGAAACAAAACCAAAAACAAACAAAAATAAATAAAGGGGTGGATATCAATGGAACAAAGCTAATAGTTTAATTCCATCTCACATAAACAGAAACAACCTAGAAAGGGAGGAAAGCAAGCAGTTATTAAGACCTGAGCTCCACACCAAGTCCTAAAGACCACGTTGCTTTGAATCAGAGGCAGTTCCTGCCCTTAAGGAAACTACAGTACCGTTAGCAAGGAGACAAACAAAATCAAATAAATGCACAAACAGCCAAAAGAAAGGGCCCAAGAGAAGTACTGAAAAGCCAGCAAGGCTTTCAAACAAGTGCTTTGGAAAGGTCATGGCTCTAAGTACAGCTTAGAGACTTCTTGGAGTAAGAAGACATATTAGGTAAGCAAATTATTACAAGACACAACAAACTACCTTCTCAATAAAATAAAGCTTACTTTAAATGAACTCACTATATAAACTGCCTTGAATTCTTATAAAATGGAGGCTCCTAAACAGCCCAAATCAGAAAGTACACAAACAGCACAGTAACAAGTGCAAAGTGCTCCTTATCCATACCTGAAACTGGGCAGAGGCAGCCAACCTGGCAGCAGCCAGGCAGCATGGCTAAAACCTCCATCCAAATCTGCATACAGCTGGGCCACCTTCTCATTGAGTTGACTTCTAATTTCCTTTCCATGTAAACAATGGCTAGCTGTTAAAATTATGAGCTCCGAAAGCGCTTCAAACACATCTAAAAGGAAGAAAAGATAATTCTCATTACAATTTTCAAAAATCTTTTAAAATAATTTAACATATAAAGAAATTGTGAAGAAAAAAATGGATATATAAAAATTGGAATATATCCAATATTTATGAATCCTATTCATCCTCCAAAGTCTTCAGACAGCTACACAGCTGTGCAAAACTCTGGAGGCAATAAACCGAAGCCACACTGCCCCTCTGGCCCCAGTTTGAAGCTAGCTGGACTATATAGCAAGGGCCTTCACAAATAAACAAACGATAGGCATTCTAATGTGCACATCAGCGCCTTCTGTGACTAGAAAACACATCATCACAGCAGCTTCATGTATAGTGATATTAAAGTTCCTACATCTTTTATAGGAGCTTACGGCCAACATCAGGAGGTGGTGACCTGCTGCCTTGGCCCCACTGGCCCATAAGCAGATATGGCTCCTGGTATAGATACACCAACTGCTCTCAGAAGACAATACTTAGAAGTGCACACTAAAGACTGCATTTGGTGTCACAACTGCAGAGTCATACACACTTCCCAAACCATTAGACACACAGCAGTTCTACACCATACTGTACTTCGTTCTGCACACACACATAACCAGAAAAGAATAGGACCAATGTAACGATTTTGCTTACTTCTTTCTCCACTTTCTCCCCAACTCTGAAAGTATTCCTCTGTTTCTTTTTCAATTATAGAAACATACTGCTTAAAGTGGGCTATGTTAAGGCCACTTTTTAACATTTTCTTCTGCTCCAAAAAAACCTTTAAAAAAATTAAGGGTACAGAACATTAAAATACATTTTTTATTTTATTCTAAGCTACATCAGATTATTCTAGCTACATAACAAAAAAAACATTCTTAAATTTGAAAACAAAAACAATAACAGGATTTCTAAAAACTAAACCACATATGGAAACTTAAAAAAAAAAAAAATGGGAAGGGGTTCCTCTCCCTGGATCCTAGAAAATGATCCATCAGGAACCCTACCTCTCACCTTCTAATGTCCCACCACTCTTTATTCAGAGACCCACTCCCAATCTCGGTTGTATTCTAATCTTCAACCCAAACCACTTAATACACTTTCCCAAAAGTTCATTACACTTCACTATGTCCTCCTTCAACTATGTTCTCATCACATTTCTAGATATCATTCATCATTGACACTATCTTCCAGAAATTTAGAACAGCCTAAATAAAATAATTTTTGAACTAATTTAAACTTTTTGAAGCATTTAAACTTTAAAAATTCTAATAAAATATTTAAAATAATAAAGAGATAAATCTGGGCAAAAATTTTTGAAAACCATTGCTTTTACAAAAGGGGAGACTTTCTTCTACTACTCCAAACCCAGAAATATTAAAATTGACTCTTCACTGCCATCCCCATTACCTAATTATATTCTACTCATAACACACCAATATGCTAATTTGGGAGCAGGTAAACATAATACCCAGAGTAGACAGATTAAAAGAATTTTTTTTTTTTTAAAGATCAGGTCTCACACTACAGTCCATGTTGGGCTTGAACTCAAGATTCTCCTGCATCAATTTCCCAAATGCTGGGATCGCTGGTATGAGTCACCACAGATAGCTCAAGAAGAGTTCTGATGTCAACAATTTTCAACTCCAAGCTCTTGGACTAGACTCCCAAGCAGTAGTAAGAAGTCCTTTTGATGAATAATGGTATTTTCTTGTTCCTTTCTCAAGTCAAATCCCAACATGCTAAATTATTGTTGAGTCTATTTCCTTGTATCGGAAAACCATTTAAAAATTTGTTTAGCCTTGACAACAAATATAAAATAAAATACCCATCCCTTAAACAGCTCCCCATAGTTTCTTTTTAAATATCACAACATTTCTAATTTCTTAAGTCAAAGAAGAAATTAGCCCTGCATTACAAATGTGTAATATTACGTAACTAGATGTAACTACTCTACTATAGTTTAGGTTTGTGTTTTATCCAAGACAGACAGGCCACCTACTGCATTTGGCACATCATATGCAACCCCCTTCCCAAATACGGGCGTGGTCAGTCGGCTGTAGACATCCTCCGCATTCAGATCTTCATTTTTACTATTGAAAAGCAGTGCAGCCGCATCACTCCCCAGAAGGTAAGTAAACGTCTTGCCCACCATGGTAAAGCTGAATACAGGACCATACTAAAAAAGAAAAGTAATGTGAAAAAAACACTCCTTACATCACAGAATTAAAGGAAAGGCTCCAAATACTCATGAACTTTTAAGCAGCTGTTTTCATCTGGCCATATTACACCTCCTGTCTTCATCACAAAAGCAGCATAAATATAATGGTTTGTTCTTCTCCACAGTTTATCCTGAAAGTATTTTCTACTACGCAAAACATCAGAATTCTAATGTATTTGATCATTAGGTGCTACTGTTAGCTCAGTCAGTTGCTCTCCATTATTGAATATATAGGTAATATGCGAGTTGTTTTTAATTATTGTTTTGCTTTATGTTGACTATATAGAATTCTTTAATAAGCATTTATAAGAATATAACTTTTCCTTTTTGTTAAAAACGAATTTATTGGGGCTGATGAGATGGCTTATGGGTAAAATCACTTGCCATCAAATCTGACAACCTGAGTTTGATCTCCAGAATCCATGAATTGAATGATGTCAAAGAATCATTACAACAAAAGGTCTTGCACAAGTAAGTCAGGACAAGTGCAGTATAAGAACAGAGACTGGGGAGCTGGCTCTGTGTTCTGCTCTTGCAGAGGGCCTGAGTTCGGTTCCCAGCACCCACACTGGGTAGCTGCCAGCTGTAGCTACAGCTCTAGAGATCTAATGCCCTCTTCTGGCCTTGGCAAACAGCTGCATTTAGACACACATACTATCAGAGACACAAAGGCTTTCCAAACAACTAAAACCAAATCTTAAAAGGAAAGTGTTGAGAACACTTTGGATGCAGGAGAGACATGCAAGCCCCAACCTACTGACAATTCCTGGCTGCTAGGGACTGAAGAGGCAGGTTTTAAGGGTGTGGCCCGAAGCACGTTCACCATGCTCTAATGGATGGCCCCACACCCATGCATATACAAACAGCACAAATTGCACTGAGTGCTTTATTTTTTAAAATAAAGTTCAGAGGGAGACATGGGGGAAAAAAATCAAGGAGGAATGGGAAAAGTGGAGTGGAAGTTAATACGATCAAAATACAATATGTACACTTATGAAATTCTTAAAGACAATTTTAAATTACATTAAAACAAAGGAGAGAGTTCTGTTAAGTAATTAATTGAAATAATTAACAAGTGAAGTGAGTAACAAGAAGTCTATGCAAAAGCACTGCTTGCAGAGGAAAGCTTCAAGGACTTAAATATCTACATTGTCCAAGTGGAGAGTGAAATCACACTGGATCGACAGAGCAATGGATAAAAGACAGAAAACCCCAAAGATACATGATTAAGGAAAGTGATAAAAGTCAGCTTTGACTATAAATAGTGAAAATAAAATTTAAGACTATTTTTTAAAACATAATTGTTAGAAAGACAGGTTTCTTCACATTGTAGAGACTAACCCAGGACAAACACTCTGGGAAGCTAAACAGGTCAACAAGGCCTTTTATCTCTTAAACCAGAGATGTTTTCAATAATGCCAATATGCAGAGAGGGTACAACATTTATTTAATGCATTTCCATTTAAAGAAAAGCACTTCTCTAAACTAGTTTCTCCACCTCTGATTTTTTAAAAGGCTTACCTTCTCATATGCATTTTCCAGGAACTCAATTGGACTTTTCCCAAATGCTATTGCATGGCCAAGGAATGGAATTGGAGAGAAAATGTACGGTGGACTTTTCTGCAAAAAAAAAAGAAAAGAAATTTTAATTTTCATTTAATTAAGAGTTGTTAGAGAGCCAGCTTGAGATTACTGTTTAAAAAAAATAAGTATATTTTAGAGAAAGTATAGTCAAAAAGAATTCAAAATAGAAATGACTAGGCAGAAAGGCACTGCAATTTTGAACATCGGTAGCTAACAAAAAACGTCCAATATTATTGAGGCTTCAGGCAAAAAGGTGGAGCAAACAAGGGGAGAGTTGACTGCATTCCCAAAGTTTCTGCAGTCTACGAGCACTCCTTTCAATTCCAGAGTCTTGCCTGACTTTTTCTGAAACAGAAAAAGCCAGATAGTAAACTACAGAAAAGAAAATGTTTCTCACATTTCCAGGGAAACAGAAGTTTGTCATGCTTCTCTGACTGCAAATAACTAGAACCATCAATAACGGACCTTCTCCAGCAGGAATTTTGTAGTGCTTGTCTTAAAAGGGCTTTAGATGCCACCAAATAACATCTTCAGATTGCCAAGACTCTGCGAGGAAAAAACGTGCAGCGATGAAAATAGATGATGTTCCTCTCATCTTTGGTGGTCTCAAAACAGCAAAACCTCACAGCACTTTAGAATAAGGTACCTTTGTCTTTCCAGTGGTAAATACAATCTCCTCAAAGCAATGTAGAAGCACACTTTCAAGCTCACCACCCAAGGAGTGAAGGCTGGAAGATGTGCCAAGGTGAGCCTTGCCTACAGAGCGAGTTCCACCGCCGCCACCCTGGGTTACAATAAGGCCCCGCCCCCAAAAAAAATGCTTTTAACATAGCATATCTAATAAAAGTAAGAAATAGTAACTGTCTAGTGCTTGTTCGGGTTGAAACAAAAATAATTTTAAAAGCAACTTGGTTAGGATTTAATGCTGGATACAGTGCCGTTCTTAACATTCCATTGTCGGTTTCAAATGTTGATTACAAAGGGCATTCATCAAATAACATTTGGGAGACTTGGAGCTCGTGGTTTGCTGTAGTGCTAGGTTAGATTATTTTAACAGTATCACGCTCTCCTCAGGCACTTATGAACTGGCCACAATTTCCCTGACACTGATATTAATAGCCATTACCTCCAATAGCCCACAGGATACTAAACACACAAGGCAATAGAGAGAGGGACGGCCACCGGGGCCGCTGTTGTCCATATTACTCGCCACCAAGGCCCTCACAAAAATCCTGAACACCTCGAAAGGAAACAGCAAAGCCAGTACAGCGTTCTGCATTTACAGTCCACGTCCAAGACCAGCCAACTCCATCCAAAAGGCCACACACACCAGTCTGCACTTCCATCGCTACAACTACAAACGCTGCAAAAGCGAGAGCCTAGTCAGATGGTCAAAGCAAGTTACTGCCACGGCAGAAACTGCGGCGGCCAGCACAGCCCCGAATTCGGATTCCAACGACCCCACTACCGAAAGCAAAGATCAGGATCGCCTGCAACACCGGCGTCTGCAGCCACCACCCGGGCCCCCAGCCGCCCTCCCCCGCAAGGCTGACCCAGGCACAGAACGAGGACCCCTGAGGTGCACGTACCGCCCCGGCGGGCAGCTGGACCATGTGGCCCACTGCGAGGCGGAACAGGTAGACCAGGCTGAGCGTGAAGGCGCAGGCGATAAGCAGCGTGGAAGGCAGGTTGCCTCCTGTCACCTGCTCCATCGCCTGGCCCAGCACCAAGCCGCCCGACTGCAACAAGCCCAGGAACACCATCCCGGCCGACCGCCGCGTCGCTCCCCCTGGACGAGCTGGAGGCCGAGGTCGCCGCTGCTTCTCCGAAAAGATGGAGCAGGAGAAGCCGACTAGTGGGCGTCGCAAGGCGGCCCCGGCCTCCGGGTCTCGACAGGCCCGGGCACCTCCCACACCCGCGGCCCGCCGCGCGCCACCGGCACGTCACAGACAGGGCGGGGCCTGCTGGCGGCCACGCCCCCTCTGACCTCGGGGATCCTTGCGCCACCGAGGGGGCCTGAGGGAGTGGGCTTTGCCCGTGGCACTGGGGTTCTGGCAAGCAAGTGATCGCTGCAGACACGGCCACGCCCTGAGGACCGCGGGCCACGAGGGCCCTTGATCCCCAGGAACACAGCGCCGGGAGCGGGCACGGGAGGGCCTGGCGGAGGGATCTCGAGACCAGCCTGCTGGAGGCGGCAAGGCAGAGGCGAAGCGCTCTGTGATTGCACCGCGCGCCGCTGAGGTGATGTCGGCCTATGTGGCGTCAGCGGGACTGGCGGCCCGGGCACCGCCCCCTGTGTGGGGCGCAGGCTGCTGCACCTATCCCGCCCTGGTATCGCTTCACGGACTTTTGGTGAGACCTGCCCTTCATGAGCCCTGCAATCGGAGTTGTGAAAAAACGAGGTTCTGCAGACTCAGACTGGAGGATGAGGCCGTGGGCTCACCCGTACCCACCCAATTACAATGTGTTGTTTGTGTTGTTCAGCAGGTTGTTCGTATAGGGCCACGGAGTTAACAAGTGATACTTGTGTAGTATGCTGTTGCACCAAAACAGATATCAGTGAACTGAGGCCAGAGCTCCCCAGTACCCCCTTTCTAATAGTTTACTTGCTAGATTTGAAGCAGGAGTTACCCTGATCACACTCATTCTCAGATGACATGCTTCCAAATTTAACTCTCCTTCGTGATCCTTCACACGGGGTCCTATACAGCTACATTTATTTATTCAACCAGATTTAAGAGCTAGGTTTTTTGGCTAAGCTTGGAGATGACAGCGTAGTGGACGAGACAAAACTGCTGCCTTCTACCCGGAGAGCCACATTTTATCTTAGCAGGTCAATAAAGGCCCAAACTAAACTTATTTCTTCCCACGCCTCAGCCAGCAAGCCTTCCTGCTGTGGCCATACGGGAAGGTCTTTACACCGTTTAACTACTTCCTCACATCGGTCATCGAATCTAATAGTCCGTTTTTATTGCCACTGCTTGAGGTAAGAGCCTCATCATTTAGGATCTGTGTTACTACAGCAGGAACGTTGTTCACCGTATTTGTCACCGTATTCCCGGGCCTGTCTTGTGTGCTTGATGAACTAGAGTAAGTCCAGATCATTACTAACCCTGAACATGGTGAGGAGAAAGAGGTAGACAATCATCCAATTAAAATAAGCTTTGTTTAATACTGGCCAGGAAGATGGGCAGTGACCAGGTTTCCCAGAGAATGGCCTCAAACTATGTTGTCCAGGTGCCTATAAAGGCCAAACCCAGAGCTATGGTACTTCCCTGTGGTGATATTTTGTTTATGTTTTAACAAATAAAGCTTGCCTGAAGATTAGAGGGCCACTAGTTAGCCACAGAGGCCGGGCGATGATAGCACACACCTTTAATCCCAGCACTCAGGAGATAGAGGTAGACTGATTTCTGTGAGTTCAAGGCCACCCTGGGCTGGACAAGATCAAATCTGTGTAAAAGAGAAACAGAGTTCACACAAAGGTGAACCCTGCAGTACTAGGGAGGTGGAGATAGGAGATCTGTGGTTGGGCAGAGAGAGGAATATATAAGGCAGAAGACCGAGCTTGCAGTCCGTCTGAGGAGTAGCCTGAGGAGGCAGTCTGTGGACAGGATTTCCCCTTTGGTCTGAGCATGGGTAAGAACTCTAGTGACTGACTACTCTGCTTCTCTTATCCTTCAGTGTTCACCCCTGATAGCTGACTCCGAGTTTTTATTATTAAGACCAATTAGAGTTTCCCACCTACACTTCCCACCTTCGTGCAATTGTGGGCAAGCATACATCCTGACATACTTCCTTCCTAAGGTATCGCCCACCTATGTATGAGCAAGCACATCCTGTGCAGTTGGGGTAACCAACCTTGTTTATAGAAGTGAAAAGTCTGGGGGAGGGGGAGGGAAATGGGAGGCAGTGGCGGGGAAGAGACAGAAATCTTTAATAAATAAATAAATTAAAAAATTAAAAAAAAAAAGAAGTGAAAAGTCATGGCTTATCTCACCAAAGGCGGAGATGAATCTGCCCTGAGGACATGAATGTAGGGGAGCTGACTCAATCACTGCACCCGAGAAGGGTAATGCCAGTGGCTCTATCTGGCCTACCTAGTTAACACCTAGGCCCACAGCTGGGCCTTAGTTTGACCCACCCTAGCATCTAACCCCATCTAGGTCCTGCTGGAGCTCATGAAGAGACTGGTCCTGTGGAACAAAACCCCCAAGACCTTCAAGACACAGTATACCCCAGAAGAGCTCCAGTGAGGATCTAGTAAGGTTGGTATACCAAAAATCAGAGGTCTTGAATCAGACTAATGACTCATTGCAATGGACAGTTGCCAGTCAAGCCGATGGGACAAAGGGGTATACTATATGATACACCAAAACCTCTGATATCATCAGGATGAATGAAGAAGTGATGGAGAGTCAGGGGAGAAGGAGAAACAGAGATTTTTCTGTTTCAGGTGTGGTTTTTTGTTGTTGTTCTGTTTGGGCTTATTTTGGGGGTTTTGTTGTTGTTGCTTTTACTTGTTTGTTGCTTTCTTTGTTTTTTTTCATGGGGGGGACACAGCAGGGATGGGGAGAATATGAGGGATCTGGGATATCAACAGAATTAGGGCACATGATGTGAAACTCCTAAAGATTCAATAAAGAAATTTTTTAAAACTTTGGAAAGGAAAACTGCTGGACATAGAATTTTATAACTATCATCTCAATACTCAGGATACTGCAACAAGCAGATTGCCAGGAGTTCGAGACCAGTCTGGTCTACAAAGTGAGTCTTGGTCAACATGAATGAGAAAGTGAGATCCTAGCTCAAACAAACAGATAACTTTTAAAATAAGAGTTTATTAGAAGGATAGATTATTAGTGGTTAGATAAATGAATTCCATATAGCTGGCCAACTTTCATGATCATGTACTACATTTTGAGGTCTTCTATCCTTGATGAATAACTAATTTTGATCTTTTGTAAAGACTCAAGAACATTTTCACATTGTTTTTTTTTGTTTTGTACATTTTTTTCCTATATGGGAACTATACTTTTTGTTCATCAGAGTCAATATATACCAACATATATTCTAATATTCCTATTCAATTTTCCTATCTTCTGTACTGTGGTGTTTGGAGTATGTAAAAATCCAGTCCAAATTCATCTATTGACCACAATACCAGTTTTTGCTTTATTTATTTGGGGGCTCTGATGTGTTGTGTGTTGCAGGAGGTCCTCCCAGTCCTCCAGCCTATAGCCGCTGAGAGACCACGCCCCAATGGAGAGCTAAGGAATGGGCTGGATCCAGCCATCAAAGCCACAGCTTTAGTCCTACTGATATTGCTTGGTAAATTAAAGACTCATGTGGTCAGAAAAAGAGAGATATATAGTAAAGAGAGATTCAAAGACAATGAAAATTTCTAAATGGCTTACTGTGTGTTAAAAATATATGCAGGCTAAAAATTAAAATTCTTAAAATAAAAAACAAAAATAAGGAAGAAAGAGAGTAGTTGGGTGTGGTAGTACACACCTTTAATCCCAACACTTGGGAGGCAAAGGGAGATTGACCTCTGTGACTTCAAGGAGTGGTAGCACAAGCCTTTAATCCCAGTGCCTAGAAGGCTGAGACAAACAGATCTCTGTGAGTTCAAGGTGTAGTAGCATACACCTTTAATCCCAATGCCTGGGAGGCAGAGACAGGCGGATCTCTGAGAGTTCAAGGACAGCCTGGTCTACAGAGTTATTCCAGGTCAAAGATACAGAGAACCTGTCTCAAAAAGCAAAAAATAAAAGTAAAAATAAACAAAATAGAGGTTAAAATAAAGCGCACAAAGATGGAAAATACACAGAGAATTTTGATACTGTATGTTATTATGCTCTCTTTTAATTATTTGAATGCTGAGGAAAGAGCAACAGCTGCTAAAAGATATTTATTTATAAATGCTGCTGAACTAATCCAACATAGATATTTTGAAAATGCCTTGACTTTGACATTTGGATCTAAGCACATGATGCTTTGGAAAGGAGTTTCTTATTTTGTTTTCACAGAGGGTGAGAGTCTGTGGATTGCTTCTTGCCCAATGTGGTATGATGGACCACGCCCTCCTGAAGGGTTGATGTGAACACCTTCAGAAAATTGCTTCGCTCAACTGCCAACTGAGATGAAACTAGCACACAGGTTATACCATGAAAGACCTAATTAACGATGCCCCCATTCAGCAGGAAGCAGTTTGGAGAGAAAAAACTGCACCCATGTTCCCCAATATGGTTTATAAACGTTCTTTAACATTTAAAGGGGGATATGATATAGATATGAATAATTTGTATTAGTATAGATTTTGCTTTATTGATAGAGATTTAAGGTCAATTTTGTTATATGTATATGCATATTTCTGCTATTGATTAAGATATTGTGATTGTGTAGTTCACTTAAAATGTAATATATATAGCTTGTTAATAAATAATCATAATAGTCAAGTTTGTAGTCATGTTAGTTAGATTTTCTAGATGTACATAGATAAATTTTAGATAGACATTCTTCATAACTTTCAAAGATTTCAGAATAGGACATTTAATGTTTTAATAACTTTGGGTTTTTTCATGACAATGAGACACTCTGCTCCTGGCAGCACCGATCTACTTCAAGAAGAAGATGGGCATCGAAGAGGATCCTTATAGAGTTTGATAGCCATTTGGGCAAGAAACTGTTCTTGCCTGGACTATTGCATAAACTGGACACAGAGAACCCACAGAGAGAGGACTACTGAACTTGCCTAAAGGTGAGATGATCTTTCGGGGTTCCTGATTCATGAAAGAGTCTGCAAGACATTCTTCAGGACAAGGAGATAGTGACTGCCTTTGAAATTTCCTGCTTTGTGGAAATGTCTGCTGGAAACTATGGGCCTGTAGGCAGAAGATGGATGCCCCAACAGTACAGAGGAACTTTGGGTGACTGTACAGGCAGCGAGATGTCTCTGTCATTTCTAGAGTTTTGAAAAATGCTTATTTTTTGTTTGCTTAGATATTATTGTATTCCTCTGGAGTCTTTGATGGAGTTTCAAAATAGATAGTTATAGTTTTCCATTGTTATGATAAAAGATAAAATAGATATAAATATTGCAACTGTAATTCTTGCTTGATAACTGTTTTGTTATATGTAATTTTGCTATGTTAAAGTTAAAGCCTTCCTTTTTTTTGTTTAAACAGAAAAAGGGGAAGTGATGTGGGAGTGTCATATATCAATCTGTTGATTTCATTGATTAAGCAATAAAGAAACTGCTTGGCTGGCCCTCATAGGTTAAAACATAGGTGGGAGGAGTAAACAGAGCAGAATGCTGGGAGGAAGAGGAAGTGAGCTCAGACTCGACAGCTCTGCTCTCTGGAGCATAGACGCCATGCTCCCTGCGCCTGGGCAGACACACGCGATGAAGCTCCGACCCAGAATGGACGTAGGCTAGAATCTTCCTGGTAAGCACACCTAGTGGTGCTATGAAGATGATTAGAAATGGGCTAAATGTGAGAATTAGCCTAGAAGAGGCTAGATAGAAATGGGCCAAGCAGTGTTTAAAAGAATACAGTGTCCATGTAATTATTTCGGGGTATAAGCTAGCCAGGCGACCGGGGTGCTGGGGACGCAGCCCCGCCGCTCCTATTACTACAGTTGTGGGTTTTTTTTATCCTTCTAAGACATTAAGCCTTTTTCACTATTATGTTTCACTATTAAACTTTGCCAGAGAATAGTTTTTCCTTGCAGTTTTAAATGAACATACTTGCAGCTTCTAAGCTTGAAATCTTTTCTGAGGATTTTTTTTTTATCATACCTACTGCCAAAATTTCATCAGCTGCCACTTTTTGATGTAGAGACACCATTTTCTTAGAAGAAACACATGCTAAGTCCAGGAATGGCAACAGGTGGTAGCTACATTCATGAAGGAGTGGACTAAGGTCATGATCCTTCTGCGAAGACAAAGCCAAACCCCACAAACCCACTTATCACCTATAGAGGGCACAAACTACTCATACAAACTGGTCTTTCGGGATTCTAGTTCTGGACAGTGCTCTTTGACATTTGTTCTCCCTAAATAGCCCCTGCCCCGTTTTTTGTTTTTGTTTGTTTGTTTGTTTTTTAATAAACCAGACTTGGACTATTTGCTGCATCTGTCAGAAGATGCTTCAAGCTTGCTTATGCCTGGGTGACTCAAAGAGGCCAAAAAAGACATGTGATGCATATACATTGGTCAAAGTGATATCAGTACCTCCAAGACCTAGGAAAAAAGACAGGAAAGGGGGCCTTGTTAATATAAGAGCTGGAGCAAGAAGTAAAGAAAGGCAGACATCTTTGGAGCATGACACTGCTATTGTACTCTTGATCTCACAGTAGCTGAAATTACTGGCCCAAGGCCTGTGCAAGACTTAGACTGCCAGCATCCTGTTATGAGAGGAAGGAGGGATTCTGAGCCTGCCTCCTTAGCTCCCAGGGACCTACAGACAAGACTTAGACTGCCAGCATCCTGTTATGAGAGGAAGGAGGGTCTCTGGGTATTTCTTTCTCCTCTCCATGGTCTTCTGGTCTTTCCTTTCCCTCTCCATAGTTTTCCCAGTCTTTCTTCCCATCTCCATCCTCGCGGGAGCCTGGAGGGCCACCTGGGAGCGCTGGCATCCATTAAAACTGGGATTTTTCTAATTCAGTTTGATTTGGTCTTTGGATTATTGTGTCAGCAGAGAGGTTTGTTGGGCTGTAAAACATTTTCACCCTACCCCACATCTCCACAACCCTGTTCAGTGCCTTTGTTTTTCTTGAGACCTAGTTTCAAGTAGCTCAGTCTGGCCTTGAACTTGCTATAAGACTGAGGGATGACTTTGAACTCCTGATCCTCCAACCTCCACCATTATTTCTGACAAGTTCCCATGATGTCTTTATATTCGATATTAGTGACATAAATTGTGTAATGATGTTTAGATAGACCTTAACTTGTTTTACATATACTTACAAAGTTGAGTATGGTGCTGGGGTTACAAGCATGAGCTGTGTGTGTGTGTGTGTGTGTGTGTGTGTCTGTCTGTCTGTCTGTGTGTGTGTGTGTGTGAAGGCAGAAAAGATTAATCAATGATGCAACTTTGAATAGAAAGACAAAGGGATACAGTGATCCCTGAGACATCTTCCAGATTCTGACGTGAGTTAGTTTTTAAACATGTGGCAAAAAGAGCAGAAAATACACAGTCTCTCCCATCGTTATCTCAGCAACTGTTTCTCCTACATTGTGTGACAAATGGTAAATCTTTCACTGGCAGACCAGCACAAGATTTCCGGAGGGGGCGGGAGGTGAGAAGGGGAAGGCAGAATTTCAATTATAAGGATCCATTGTTTCAGTTTTATAAGTTTTAAATCCATTTTTGTTATATCTCTTACAGCTTTTTATCTATATAGAATAAACTTAACTTGAAGTACAGAAAGTTAACACAATAGTCTTACAATCTTGAGATAAGGTTTATCTTAGCAAAAGTTTTAGGCAATTAAATGAAACCAATAATCTAATTTTTTTTATCTGCTCTGCGTTTTTTCAGGTGGATCCCCTGACATAGGATAGAAACTTTCCAACCCCAGAACCAGCTTCCCAATAAAGTAGAATATCATAAAACTATATTTCAACATTATCCATACCCAAAAGTTTTGAGTCCCTGCTGAACTGAATCCAGTAACCTGCAAGTTCAAAAATAAGAAATTCTGAATCCTAGTTCACAAAGTGATCATGTCAAGCAGTGGCAGTGGCAGTTGCTGGTGGCAGGAGATTTGGGCCTGGATAGGGGTGCACAAAACTCCCCAGAGAGGCATGCTGGGGGTGCTAGCATTGCCCCAACCCAAAAGAGGGAGCTAGACCTTGATTTGGCTCCCAAGTCTGTCTGTTACTGGAAAAGACAAATAGAGGCACAGAAACACATACAAGGGATGAAGACAGCAAAAGCTAAATCAGCAGACTGTTCACACATTCAGAAGATACTCGTCAAAAGCAAAACTTGCGGTGGTCACCTTTATTCAAGTCAGAGAGTAGAGGCAACTCTGTTAAAATTGAAGAGGAAAATTCCAGGCAAGCAAGCTGTAAATTGTGGCAGCTGCTCAGGAAGGATGGCGTACGGAAAGAACGAGAAAAATATCAAGCCATTTGACTTAAACCAGGTAGGGAGGTCAGCTATAAGTGGCCTCATGGCAGGGAGTAGAGCTTTAGAGAAAGAGACACTCCCAAGTGTTAGGGAAAACATGCTTAGACTAGAAAAAGAGAAAGCGTCCTCAGAAATGCAGGCAGACTTATGAAGCTGTGTGGGTGAAGTTCTGTAAGCTACTGCACAGGGGGATGGGACTTCTAGAAAGGAAAATTATCTCAGCCCTTCAGCCTCTTCAGCGTATTTTAAGGTAGACTTGCTTATTTTCTCGAGAATTGATTCACCTGCCCAACTGGCTAAGCTCATGAGGAGAAAGTACATTCTTCAGTGTAACACCCCTCCCTCTAAAAAGGTAACCCTAAAGTCACTTAGGGAATGGTTCAAATTTGGACATAGTTATAAGCCAAATATCATGGAAATGTAGAGATCTAGTTTCAGTGCAGTTTATCAGACAGAGCTTGGGTTCCTACTGCGATATATAGCTTCCAGGTTGGGTGTGCTCACTTAGAGGGAGAAATCAGAGCTCTCTTCCAGCAGAGAACTGAGAACATTTGTGGGACTGCTGTTGTCTGCAGGGGCCCCGTCCTCAAGTCTGCCTACCTACTTTCTATCTACTGCTCTCATCTCAAGCACAGGTACTGCCCTGTCGACACCCCAATCTCCTTAGAGGCTACTACCTGGAGGGTCTGGGAGAGCTTTACTTAGAAACAACGTGACAGCACAAATTAAGTACACTGCAAAGGGACCATGGGTTTCTTGGGTTATCTAGAGTCCCTGGTTACAGCCCAGGGACTCCTTCTATGGTGTCTAGAAGAAGGAATTTGTTTTTAAGAGGCGTAATTGTGTCATTCTCTATTTTGATTGACAGGCTTGAATCATGTAAGCTTTCTTTCTATACACTTGCTTTTCTCATGGTTTATTTCATTTTAACCAAATGCACACCCAGTTATTCATAGGCATAAGATGGTGAGTAGGGTTTTTAAGCTCCCTAAAAGATCACTGAGAGCTGGGCATGGTGGCACACACCTTTAACCCTAGAACTCCAGAGTCAGAAGCAGGAGATTCTATGTGATTATGAGTCTACATAGGCAGTCAGTCAGACCTATAGAGAAACTCTTTCTCAAAAACAAAAACCCAAGAAGTTCAGATGGTGACTTCTAAACACACTTACCTGAATCAACCCCAAACTTTTAGTTCTCAGATATGTTCCTACATATGTTATAATGGACAGAAGAGGAGGGTTACCAATGGCTTTGCTAAGGGAGGGCTGATGTATCCCATTGTTTGTAGTGGAGTAAACACACAGATCAATACAGGTGAAAGCCCCAGGTTGCTAGGCACATTGTCAGGACAGGGTGTGTACAACCCAAGCCAAGTGGAATCCCAGGTGGCCAAGCTATTTCAGAGTTCATCTGTGATGGTGGTTTGATGTAGGTTCTGGCTGTGAAATGCGAGATGGTTTCAAATTCGCAATTCTCCTTCATCCTCTGAGGTAGCAGCCATTACTGAGGCTAACATTACTACATTCCTGATGGAGGAAGGTCATTGGTTAATTAATAAAGAAACTGCTTGGCCCTGATGGGTTAGAACATAGGTGGGTGGAGTAAACAGAACAGAATGCTGAGAGGAAGAGGAAGTGAGCTCAGATGCCAGGCTGCTGCTCTCTGAGGCAGACACAATGAAGCTCCGACCCAGGATGGATGTAGGCTAGAATCTTCCCGGTAAGCACACCTTGGTGCTACACACATTAATAGAAATGGGCCAGGCAGTGTTTAAATGAATACAGTTTGTATGTTGTTATTTCGGGGTATAAGCTAGCCAGGCGGCCAGGCTGTGGGAAGAGGCCCGCAGCTCCTACTACACATTCCCATTCTGGTAATTTTTTCTCTTGCCTCTGAAAATGTTTTCTGAAGATTCTGTTGATTAACCATTAATTTCTATTTTAAAAATGTTTTGATTGTCAGACTTGGGCTATGTAAGTTTTTTATATGCACATGCCCTTCCTCATGATATATCTAACTTGTAACCAAATACACACCCAATTACTCATAAGCATAAGATGTTGAGTACATTTTTTCCTCTAAATATTCATTCAGAAGATGAAGTTTGCCATCCTGCACACATGCACTCCAGACCCATTGAGTTACTACCACTACCATTTGGGGTAATAAGCTGTGACAAGCACAGAAAGCCAAGCCATAAGCTGCTCTCAGTGGTGTGTAAGGCAGGGAGCACAATAGTATTAGCCACAAAACAAATTTGAAGCTACAATGGGATGTCATGATTACATATACAATGGTGGTCTTTTTTTTAAATATTTATTTATTTATTATGTATACAATATTATGTCTGTGTGTATGTCTGCAGGCCAGAAGAGGGTACCAGACCCCATTACAGATGGTTGTGAGCCACCATGTGGTTGCCGGGAACTGAACTCAGGACCTTTGGAAGAGCAGGCAATGCTCTTAACCTCTGAGCCATCTCTCCAGCCCCCTAATGGTGGTCTTTAGAATGAGAAAAGTCTCCCATAGGCGCACGTCTATGAGCCTTGGTTCATAATTGGTGCTACTGTTTGGAGGAGGTTTAGGTGTTGCAGCCTTGATGGAGGAAGTAAGCCACTAGCACCAGGGCTCATACAGCCTCACCCTACTTCCATTTTGCTTTCTCTGCTTCATGCTTGCAACTAAGATATGATTTTTCATTTTCATTGAGCTGCCACCCATCCCTCTCTCCTCACCCTTCAAATGGTGGACTCATGTTTCTTCCATAAGTCACTTCTGTTTATGTATTTTATCACAGCTATCCAACCTTCAAAGGGAAGCAAATACTCAATCTAAAATGAATAAGCCTTACAAAATTATATATTATTTCCTCTGTCTCTGACTAAAATATCTAACAGAAACAACTTAAGAATTTGTTTTAGCTCATGGTTTCAAAGGACCATGACCGCTTGGCACATATACTTGGAGATAACATTATCACCATGTTAGCAGGATCTTACTCATCTCCTGGTGAGCAGAAGCAGAGAAAATACAGGAATACTGAAAGGGCAAGATTTAGTCTTAGGGACAAAATCCCAGTGACCTACTTCCTTCAACTGGGCTCTACCTCCTACCTTTCATCTCCTCCAAATAATGTTATCATTTTAGGAATCTGCCAAAAGATTAATCCATTAGTTTAGGGCACTAAAGAATGAGATTCAATCATTAACCCTAGATGAGGAACAAATTGATAAGAACAACCACCTCACATATATTAAGTAAAAAATACTATTTGGGGCTGGAGAGATGGTTCAGAGGTTAAGTGCATTGGTTGCTCTTGCACTGGTTTGATTCCCAGCACCACATAACAGGCCACAATTGACCATAACTCTACCTGCAGGGGAGCCCAAAAGGAAATTAGGAAGTATGGCTTTGATAGAGTAGGTATGGTCTTGTTAAAGGAAGTGTATCATTGTGGAGGGTGAGTTTAGAGGTCTCTTGTGCTCAAACAAAGGAATTTAGATACAGGGTTCTTGTTTTGAAAAGAAAAATAGGGGGATATAGAAATAGGATAAAAAGGTAGATTATTGAATCTACCTTTAAAAACCAACTATGTGTTTTTAATATTTTACATTGATATGGAATTTTGCAAATTGATACAACCTTGAGATTAATTTTGTTAGACCATATTGTACTTATATTTCTAATCTTGTTCAAGTTATTTTACCTTTACAGCTCATTTAACAATGTAATGCAAATTTCTAGTCCCTGAAAGTTATTATTACCAACTATTTAGGATAAGGGAGTGAAATATAGTAGTTTGTCACTTATTACAACCACACCTCTCTAAAATATCTGCTTGATATATTTTAGAGAGATGGTCTTCAAACACTTCAAAGATCTACAGAATATGGTATGTTTAAAAAAAGAATGTGGTATGTTTTAATAACATACAGTTCTTTTTTATGACAATGATATATGCCAATTCCCAGCAGCACTAATCTATTTCAAAAAAGATGATAGGCATTGAAGAAATTCCACATGAAATTTACTTTCTTTGGACAAAAGTAAGCCATTGGGTTAGAAAATGCCCTGCCTCGACTGCTGACAGTATGCTGTACAAACTGGACAAACATGACACAAAAGAAAAGATTGCCAAACTTTATGAAGACAAGGTAGGAGAGAGCTTTAGAATATCCTGCTTCACATTAAAGTCTTATATGCTAGGCCTGTAGGCCAAGGATGGATGCTGTTTCTGATATTTCTCATATTTTTTATAATTCACTTACTTGCACTTCCTGTTTACTCAGGTAATATCATTTCCTTCTTGAGCATTATGAAGTTGAAGACTTTATAGTTATAGCTTTCTTTGTTACCAGATTCAGAAAAGAAATTCAGCAAAGAGGTATAAAGTATAAGAAGTTGAGAGACATTAAAAGATAATTTTGGTAGTGCAAGTTAGAATAGAAAGTGAATTAAGTACAAATTTTTGGACTCATCAAGAAAGGGAAGATATGGAGTATTTTCTCTGAATTTGTGAATTGCTAGTGGACTAGACATTGTTGATGTATTTATTACCTGTATATATTTTATATAACTATTGTACTTATTGTATGTAGTTTTTCTTATATTAGTTAAAACCTTTTTTCCATTTTAGACAAAAAAAGGGAAATGTAGTGATATTTTGTTTGTACTCTAACAAATAAATCTCCCCTGAATATCAGAGGGCAAAGCTAGCCACTAATTAACCATAGAGCTCTGGAGGACTGTACAGACAAATAAGGAGTGATATGGTTGGGCAGAGAGAGGAATATAAGGTGGAGGGAGACAGGAGGTCAGCCCCTTTTCAGCTGAGGAGGTAGCAAAGTAAGAGTTGGCCTTGACTTATTCTTTTGTCTCTCTTATCTTTCAGCATTTACCCTAATATTTGCCTATGGATTTTTTTTATTATTAAGACCAACTAGAATTCTTGCTACACATTCATTTACAAATTCCTATTATAACCAATCCTAGGAGACTGAGCAGAGGAGTAAGCGACTTGTCAGTTCTTTGTCTCTAGGTACAGACTTGTATCTTGGTCTAGATGTGGCATGTTCATGATCTAAAAAGTCTCATAGGAGAGCTGTAAAATCATAGGAGATCTGTAAAATCAGTCGTGAAGGGATAGCCACTCAAAGAAAAGCAAGACATGCCCCATGCATAATAAAAGTAAATGCAAACGAGAAAGATGAGAGTTTAGAGCATGCTGGTGATGTTTTCAATAGCTCAGCTTGACTGGAGAATAATAGAAAAAATAAGGAAAGATTTATACTAAAAAAATAGTTTTGTTGTTTTTAAATAAAAATATGGCTGAGTGTGATGATATCCACCTTTCATCCCAGCACTCAGGAGGCAGAAGCAGGTGGATCTCAGTGAGTTCAAGGCCAGCCTGGTCTATAATATGAGTTTCAAGCCAACCAGGGTTACATAGTAAGACCCTGCATCAAATTAGATAGATAGATAGATAGATAGATAGATAGATAGATAGATAGATAGATAAAAGATTTTTAGCAAGAAGAGCAGCCAAGACAAGAGGACTGTATAGTTCCCAGGCCAGCTGTCCTGGAGTACTCAATGCAGCAGAAACAAGAGCCATGTAAGGAGAAATGAGACCCCTGAAATTGTCCTCTGACCCTTATAGTTGCACCATAGACTGCTTGTGCACACAACCACACAACCACACACACACGGGGGGGGGGGAGGCTAAAATGTAAAGGTTACTGTAGTGGATTGGTAAGAAACAATAAGGACCAGGTACTTTTATTGTTCTGATGCTTTCCAGTCTTCTCTCCTTACTTCTCTCCCTCTCCCCTTCCTCTCCTTCCCTTCTCCCCCTTCTTCTCCCTTTCCTTCTCTTATACCCACTTTACATTTTCTAGGTCTTAAATTGTTCATTTGTAAAAGTGACATCACTAGAAAATTTGCAGTGTTCTTCCCATTTTAATCTTCTGTAAAAATAGCTGTCTTCTAATGAGGTATGGGCTAATACAAACCCAGGGTAGTAATATTCCTACTGGAAAGTATCTTTAAATGGGGCAGATTAGAGATGGAGGCTTTTTGCTGTTGAACCAATATTTTATAATGCATTTCACAACTGACAAAATATATACAAATTCCAACCAGGAAGATAAATTACTTCCTACAATTATCTCTCATATAACATTTTAACTACATTGTATCTACAATATTATTGACTACTTAAATTGGCCTCTTTTCATTCAAAGTTGTAGAAAGCCATGGGAGTCATGCTAACTTAAATGGGTGAAAGTGAAATGTTCAGAAGAAAGTGAGCTTCAGATATGATTAGATTCGAGGCCCAAACAATATACTAGGGTTTTATCTTCCTCTGTGCAACACTTGACAGATGACCACATGCTCCCAGATGTATAATCATCTTCCCAGGACATTCAGCTGAAGGAATACCAGCGCTAGCCTTATTTTATGGATATTGACACCCAGTTCCTAAATGAGGGGAAAACAGAGATGGTATGCCATTTTCATTATAAATCAGAAACTTATCTTATTTATAAATTCAATGGAAACCATCAATAACCTATTATTATCTACACATGTTGACTCATAAAATAAAATAAATAGAATGTTAAAATATTTTAATAGAATTATTTTAAAATTCATTGAAACAGAAAAATATACAAAGCCTTGTCTCTAATATTTGTTATGATGAAACTAGGGTGGCAGGCACAGACTTACAGCACCTCTTAGTAATGAATAAAGAAAGAGTCAGGACATGGGTTCAGCCTTTGGATCTACATGACGGGAGGAGAAAATCAACACATGGAAGTGTCTTTGACTTGTACACATCAACTGCAGCACATGCATGTTCACACACAAATGAAAACAACTACTAAAAACAAAGAGACACAATATACAAATAATTCCTTTGTATCAGGCAAAATTAATTCTGTATATGCCTCGTAAATTTTCAGCTTCTACTTCAGATTCACTGGCTAGATTTTGATGGCACTTGTATAAAGATTCAAAGCCGTGATCTTGTCTATTATGTCGTAGGCACCTATCATATTTAGTGCCCGAACAAGTTGGTCTCTTAAGGCAATAGCTGTGAGTAACGAGCTTTTATCTGCCTTCCACTTGGTAAGTGTATGGTAGATCTTCTCATTTAATGGAACAGTGCTGTGAAAATTAAATAATGATTATCTTAATAACAAGCCAAAACCATTATTTAAGCTACTCAAATATTATCTAAGTTTTCAAATTAATTTTCCATATTAACGTGAGACTAAATTTAACTGAAGACAGTATATATGAACATTTATTTACAATGAGCCTGGCACACAGAAGCAAAGATTAGCTCCTTTTTTTCTTATAAAAAAGCCCACATTTCAACTTACATTCAACTATTAAGACAATAATCACTGTGGATTACTTACTATAAACCAATACAATAAAATGCATACTTTACAGCTTGGTCTCACTTGATTGTCATGGCAACTTTCTAAGCTTGGGTATTCATTTTACCATAGAAGAAACTGACGCAGAGAGAAAGAAAAGGAAAAGCTCAAGTTCAGGAAGTCAGTTGGACTGAAAGTCCAACAGCTTCTCCTCACACAGTTCTTCTTCTTCTTCATTACATTGTATGGCTGCCCAGCAACTATCACAAATACATCAGAAGCTAGAGGTCACCATCTACAGTAGAGTTTATGTTAATGTAAATATTTCAAAACTATGTTGATATGAAAATCATGTAAATGAGGTATGAAAATACATTTGTACCAAATGCCATTTATACTTACTTCTTTACAGGGAGGCTATTTTCTGAGCTTGTGATGTTCAGTTTTTGTTGCAAAAATTCAAAATTTATTTCAGTGACATTGTTGGCAACTATGTTGAATATCTTCTCTAAGATTTTTTCTACATTTGAACACAGAAGAAACATTATTCATTCTGAGAAAAAATACTTTGAGCTAATATTTAGTTTTCTTCTGTGTTTTTTTTATCAAACATATATGTCAAATAAAATTGAAAGGGACAATATAGAGCTGAACTGTCTTCAATTTGTACTCCCCATCCTGTTACTTCTAGAATCTGAAGAGACCCGCAGACCTAGTTGAAAAGAATCTTACAAGCAACTTTACAGTGATCTACAAGTTCCTCCCTTCAGTTCTGGCTTTTTTATATTAACTACCTTAAAAACTAGCATCTATTTTAAACATGGCATATAGATATATATTTATATTAAAAACTATTATTTAGATAGATATTAATTTTCTTAATTTATTAAAGGTTAGGCATGGTAGAATATATCATTAATGCCAGCACTTAAAAAGGCAATCTCTGTGAGTTCAAGGCTAGCCTAGTCTACATAGTGAGTTCTAGGGCAACCAGGACTATATAGAGAGACCCTATCTCAAAAAAATTGAGCATGTTTAGGGGATGCATGTGAGTGTAGGTACCCACAGAGGCCAAAGGTATCAGATCCTCTGGGGCTGGAGTTTCAGACAGTTGTGAGCTACCAACATGGGTGCTGGGAACTGAACTCAGGATTTCTGCAAGAGCAGTGTACACTTTTAATCAGCCATCTTTCAAACCCATTAGTGCCTTTTTAAAATAATAAAACTTCTAGATAGTGTTATCTAGATATGTTAGTTGGCTGAAGCTCCTAAATCACGTGATCTAAAGTCATCTTTGATGATTAGAGTACTATGAAAAATTTCAAGATTTCCCATGCTCTGTATCATTGTATGTAAACTATTAATTACTCAGAATATATTTCATACTACTGATAGCTCCCAAGGTCCAAATGAGGAGCAGAAGGAGGGAGAGCATAAGCAAGGAACTCAGGACCGCGAGAAGTGCACCCACCCACTGAGACTGTGGGGCTGATCTATTGGGAGCTCACCAAGGCCAGCTGGACTATGACTGAAAAAGCATGGGATAAAACCGGACTCTCTGAACATGGCGGACAATGAGGGCTGATGAGAAGCTAAGGACAATGGCACTGGGTTTTGATTCTACTGCATGTACTGGCTTTGTGGGAGCCTAGCCAGTTTGGATGCTCACCTTACTAGACCTGGATGGAGGGCGGAGGACCTTGGACCTCCCACAGGGCAGGGAACCCTGACTGCTCTTTGGATTGGAGAGGGAGGGGGAGACGGGTGTAGGAGGGGGAGGGAAATGGGGGGCTGGGAGGAGGCAGAAATTTTTTCAATAAAAAAAGAAAAGAAAACCGAAGTGCTTAATAAAATGCTCAGAAAGGGACTCTGTGATCCTTGTTAACTTCAGAAAAAAATATGGCTCCCATGTTACTTCACTAAGGATCAAAACTGCAGGGCAAAGGCTCCTTGAGCATACAGATAGGTGGCAAATGTGTATATTTCTCTCCTCCCCCAATCTTGGAGATGTTGTCATTGCCTACTGCATTTTCCCCTTAAAAGTAGAGCAGCAAGAATTTTGTTTCCTTGAGAAGGGTAGAAACAGAACTTTAGCAAATGGAGGTTCAGTTGTGTAACCACTTTCTCTAAGGTACTATCAACAATAGACACTTGAAACTTTTTTATAGAACTATACCTTTTGAGTGTAGTCATTAGCATAACCAGCCTACAGTAAGTGGAAGACAGACACTTTTCTTTCAAGTTTCTTCTATCAGACAGGCTAAAATCTTAGGAAAGCAACTGCATGGCAGCCATGTGCCCAGTATATAATGTGACTAACAAAATACAGTACTTTTTAATACAACTTTGTCATTAGTTTATACTGGTATATGCCGTTGGTTATGTAGATATGGTACATGATAGAATGATTGGGGAGAAGATATTCCAATTCCCCCCAATATTGAATAATCTGAGTTATCAACACAAACAGATAGAGGAAAAAAGGAAGATGATAAACATCTTAATGCTACTGCCAGCTCAAAGTCTCCTTTACTATACAGATACCAGAAAATTTCTTGCAGATTGTTCCTCACTCATCACCCACCGTCTCTTTCATCTGCTCTTTGGAGATAGCGTGCAATAGTATGCAGCTGCTTTCCTTTACAAATTTCCATTGGAGGTCTCCACAAAGGATTGTCATCAAAATTTATCTCTTTCAGTGAAAAAAGACTGTAGATAGCACTAGGCAGGGCTGTCAGGTTGTTTCCTAATGAGGAAAAAAACTTGTAAGGAATTTCATCTTTCTGTAAAGTTAAACTACAGAAACAGAAACTATGCATGCAGAAGTCTACTGTACTGGTAAAGTGTCCAAGGACTTTCCCAGTGATGACAATTCCAAAGTTCTTACTAATGCTCATGCTAGAAGGGGGAAAAAGGGTGTATTAAAAACCAATGTAGTTCCTTTGTCTCCTAGGGCTGGCAAAATGAAGCCAGAGGCTATCTTCTTACAATATAGCAAATGACTTTTCAGGGCAGGTATTATCATTTTTAATATAAACTTTTTTTAAAAAAAGTTTTTTACAAGTATATATGGCATGGTGAGCATTTCCTCCATGTCCCCGACCCTTCCTTTTCTTACCCCTCCCTCTCCTTTGTCCTGTTTGTCCTCTACACTGTCACTTCTTCCGTACATGGATGGTCTTTTTGTATCTATGTAGGAACACAAGTGAGAGGAAACACTATCGGCATGACGCTGTCTGAATTCATTTAATAAGATCCCTATTGTGTTCATTTTCTTGCAAATGACATGACTTTATTCTTTTTTTATATTTATTTTATTTATTATGTATACAATATTCTGTCTGTGTGTATGTCTGCAGGCCAGAAGAGGGCACCAGACCTCATTACATATGGTTGTGGGCCACCATGTGGTTGCTGGGAATTGAACTCAGGACCTTTGGAAGAGCAGGCAATGCTCTTAACCACTGAGCCATCTCTCCAGCCCCATGACTTTATTCTTTACGACTAAAACCCCCTTTATTTTTAGTATATATCCTATTTTCTTTATCATTGCTTGACGAGAAGACGCTTAAAAGAAATCCCACACTAGCTCAGAAGTGAGAAATAGATGGTTATTCATTTAGAAGTAAATTCACAAATCAGAATCCTCTGCTGAAATGGAGATCAGAAACCAAAATCCACAATTGGAACAGAGAGGGAGACCGGAAAAGAGGACAGACTCACGCTTTGCATCAGCATCTATAGTATAGAGGCCACCCCCAGTGGGCGGGTAACCACTGGCTGTAAGACTTCCTACAGCAATTGCTCTGGTTTTGGACACCTAAGTTGGTTTCATAAACTTGCTCATGTGAACACTGCTCAGTGAACACTGATATACAGGTGTGTCTGTGATGTATTGACTTGGAGTGATGTGTAAAAATGGGTGGGATATTTAGGCCATATCAGGGTTTACTGTGCTGAGAAACCTTGACACTGACCTCCATGGTTTCCTTTTTTTCCAAATCCTTGCCAGAATTTGTCGTTGCTTGTTTTCTTAATGAATGCCATACTGGCTTGAATAATTTTAGGTTCACAGAAACACTGGAGTGTGTAGTGCTTTGGTGTTGGCTAATTCTATCTCACACTAGAGTGCTGCCGTTCTACTTTTTATGTATGTTATACTTCTGTTAGTTAAAATGCAGAGGAAGGCCTGTTACTAAACTTACTGAAGGGTGGTATCAAGAAACCAAACCTAAAGCAGCTTGTGCAGAGGAAGGCGCCTGTCTCATGCTCCTGAGACCCTGGCTTCCATCTTCACAAAAAAGACAAAGCAGACGGGGTGGGAGGAGTAACTAGTGCTATTCATTCGGGGGGGGGTGGAGAAGGGAGGAATGAAGTACATTATAAGAACTAGGATGAGTCATATAAAAATACACATGTGTAGCATCTAAAGGCCACAATGCACAATACTCAGACCCTGACTTTTCTCACTTGCCACTTGAGAGTCATCAAAGTTCTTATTAATAGCTTGGCTCCTTTTATTAGCAAGTATTTCATTAGATAGATATCAGTAATTTATTCATTCATTAGATAAAGAAGATACTTGAGTTTCCAGTGTGAGGGAGTGATTAAGAATAAAGTCATTCCATACATTACACTTATTGTTTTTAAACTGAATCTAAGGTTTAACTTTAAAATATAGTTGAAGTTTGATTAATGGATCATAAGTGAGTGTGAACCTAACTTTATAAGAAATAACCAGTATTTCAAAATGCTTATACAATTTTTTCATTCCTGCTGAAAGTGTATCCGAGTTGCAGTTCCCCCATGTTTCAACCACTCCTAGTTGCCAGACTAGTTCTCCTGCTAGTGTTAGAGAGCGAACTTCCAAACTCCCTTTCTCTAACGCTAGAGCTCCACAGTATTGTTGATGTGCGACTGTTATTTGTGTGCATCCTTTATAAAGGATCCACTCAACATCTAGTTAGATTTTGGTTGAGTTGACATTTTTTTATTAGTGTTGGATTAACTCAGGGGCTTCCCTATATTAAGCAAGTACTGTACCACCGCACTGTGTTCTAGATCTAAGCTCTTGACTTTTTAAAATTCTCTCTCTCTCTCTCTCTCTCTCTCTCTCTCTGTGTGTGTGTGTGTGTGTGTGATGCACGTGTGTTTGTACATGTTGACCACATAGTTACTTTCTACATATACAGCAAGTGTTTTTATAAACTATGTGGTTTTTCTATTCTTTTTTAAAAATTCTCTTCATAAGGCCTGAGTTTCACATTTTGCTGAAATCTAATGTTAATTATTTAGATTTACTTTTATTTTCAAAACCTTACATTCTCCAGCCAAGCACCATATTCCTAACTCTCAATTACCATGTTAATATGGCAGCTGAGAAAATTTTGTTTATGTTTTCTATTTATCTATAAGTTTTTGTACTTTTAGTTTTATAGCTAGATTTCTGATTCATTTTGAGGCTTTTTCTAAAAGGATGCATGGTACAGATGAAAGTTTTGTTGAAATTGTTTTTATTTGATTTTCCTTTGTATTTTGGGGCATCTAAAGTATATCGTTTATTGATAACATAATTTTCTATTGAATTACTTTTGGGTTCGGTTTTTATTTTATTTTATTTTTTTTGCTTTCTAATTTTTTTTAAAACTTTTCCCAAGTTAAACTGTATCAGCTTTATTAAAGACACTTCCCATAAAAAAAATCGCAGTATTTCATGCAGGATGTGGGCAGACAGTCACTAATAGTACTCAAGAACTTCCAAATTCCCTTCTTGTATCAACTACCAAAATCAGACAACCACTGTAAAACCAGATGAGCCTTCATTTGAAGATCCGAAAAGGGAAAGAAAATTGAGGGTTCACACTGAGAATGTCGTTTAACAGCTGTTCGCAGGCCAACCCCGACTTTCAGAATTATCAATCGAAAGATCTATAGCCTTTTATAAAAGGAGCCGCTGCTCGTTTGAAGACAGTTATGTCACTGCAAAGTCCAGATTGTCCAATAGACCAGGCAAATCAGTTTTGGGGGTCAGGTTCCGACAGGACTCAGGTTTTAAGGAAATTAAGTCTATATTGATGGTACAGGGGGAGGAGGATATAAAAATGAATTTAGAGTGTTCCAAACACAACATAGTAAAAATGGCAATCCTACCAAAAGCAATCTACAGATTCAATGCAATCCCCATCAAAATCTCAACACAGACCTTGAAAGAACAATAATCAACTTCATATGGAAAAACAAAAAACCCAGAATAGCCAAAAACAATCCTATACAATAAAAGAACTTCCAGAGGCATTACCATCCCTGACATCAAGCTCTATTATAGGGCCATGGTAATGAAAACAGCTTGGTGTTAACATAAAAATAGACAAATTGACCAATGGAATCGAACCAAAGACCTGGATATTAATCCACACAGCTATGAACACCTGATTTTTGACAAAGAAACTAAAATTATACAATAGGGAAAAAAGCATATTCAACAAATGGTGCTGGCATAACTGGATGTCAACCTATAGAAGAATGCAAATAAATCCATATCTATCCCCATGCACAAAACTCAAGTCCAAATGGATTAAAGCCCTTAATATAAATCTGACCACACTGAACCTGACAGAAGAGAAAGTGGGAAGTAGCCTTCAATGCATGGGCTCAGGAGACCCCAGCAGCACAGACACTGAGAGCAATGCTTATAAAGGAAAACATTTAATTGAGGGGGCTCACTTCTAGTTTATGAGGTGCAGTCCACTAACATTATGACAGGGAGCATGGTGCTGTGCAGGCAGACATGGTGTTGGGGCTGAGAATGGTACATCTTTCAGGCAACAGGAAGTCAAGTGACTGTCACACTGAGGGGAGCTTAAGCAAAAGAGATCTTAAAAGCCAATCCCACAATGACATTATATTTCCTTTAAAAAGGCCACACCTCCTAACAGTGCCACACCCACAGTGACCTTCACAATCAGAATTCTGAGTAAAAAAGTGTGTAAGGGTAAAAATGAAACACTGCAGTTCCCCAAGGGGCACAGCGGCAGAAACACTGCAGGTCCCCGGAATGGCAGCAGTGGGCAGCAGGGAGCTGCCAAGTGGTGGGTGAGAGACCTCAGCAGGGGCAGCCAGTCCCACAGGGAGCCGCAGCCACAGCAGGTGAGAAACAGATGCAGGCACTTGGCTGCAACAGGCGTCAGGCCCCGTGACCACTGGTCCCAGGCAGGGAGCCATGAGGGTCCCTGTGGGCCATGAGGACCAGCAGGTCCTAGGCAAGGGGCCTAGGCAGGAAGTCGCATGGTGAGTGAGACTGAGGCTGGATTTTTAAAGCAGAAGATCAGCTTGCCTAGGGACAGGGGAGGAAGTCGACGGGGCATGTCTCTTAAAGGGATACGATATAGTATTTACTTCACAGTTTTACTTAAAGCAAGGTGTTGGGAATCATGAGCTTAACAGATGAATGCAGGGCAGCTTTGTGGAACTTCTCTGTTTTGTTTTGTTTTTTTTTTTTAAGATTTATTTATTTATTATGTACACAGTGTTCAGCCTCCATGTGTGCCAGAAGAGGGCACCAGACCTTATTACAGATGGTTGTGAACCACCATGTGGTTGCTGGGAATTGAACTCAGGACCTCCAGTAGGGCAGTCAGTGCTCTTAACCTCTGAGCCATCTCTCCAGTTCCCTTCTCTGTTTCTTGATCCATGTTCTCAAATATGGGTTTGTTCGGTTTTTGAAAATTTGTTGAGCTGTAAATTGGCAATATATACTCCTTCAGTCCGGATGCTATACTCTGGTAAAAATATTTTTTCAAGCAACACATGGATGTGAGGAAAGAGGAACTCTTATACACTGCTGGCGGGACTATAAAGTGTACAGTCACTATGGAAATCAGTGGTTGGGGGGAGTCCTTAAAAAAACTAAAACAAAGAAAACCCAACCATTGAGCTAGTGATACTGCTTCTGGGATACACATAAGGACCCTCAGGTAACACACATGCTCTGTTTGTGTTTACTGCTGCACTTACAATAGCTAAGACATGGAACCTGATGAGAAGACAATCCAGAGATGAATGGATAAACCAGATATTCAAGACAGAATTTTATTTAACCATAGAAAGACTAATGAAATTATGATATCTGTGGAAAAATGAATAGTGGAGATAATTATGTTAGTCAAAGTAAGCAGGAGTCAGAATAATAAGCACTATCTTCCTCATATGCAGATTCCAGATTTGAAATTTTAATTGCTTTATTATTTTATGTGTATAAGTATTTTTACTGCATATATGTATGCATACCATATAAACACCTGGTTCCCATGGAGATTAGAAGATGTCATTGAATGCCCTAGTACTGGAGTTACAGATAGTTATGAGCTGCCATGGGGGTCTTAGGAACTGAACCTGGGTCCTAACTGCAGAGCCAACTCTCCAGCTCCAGATTTATATTTGTGTGTGTGTGTGTGTATAAACGTGCATGCACGTGGATGTGCAGGTGTGCATCTGTGATGAAAGTAGCTAGAAAACCATGAGGAAGAAGAAAGGATCTTACAGAAAGGGAGAGGAAAGATAAAAATAGAATAACAGAATACAGGTGACATGAGAGAAGAAAGGGGGGCTGGCAGGAGGAATTTAGCATGGAGTGGGGGGGAGAGAAATAGGAGCAAAGTATAATGGCATTGCGGTGGTTTGAAAAAAATAACACCCAAAAAGAGTGGTATTATTAGGAGGTGTGGCTTTGTTGGAGGAAGTGCACCACTGTGGAAGCAGGTTTTGGGGATTCATATATGCTCAAGTCATGCCCAGTATCTCAGTCTACTTCCTGTTGCCAGTAAGTCAAGATGTGGTGCATGGAGCTACTTCTCTAGCACTATGTCTGCTAGCATGTGACCACATCACACCATGATAATAATGAACTAAAAACCTCTGAAAATGTAAGCTACCCCAATTAAAGGTTTTTCTTTTATAAGAGTTGCCATGGTAATGGTGTCTCTACATAGCAATAGAAACCCTAACTAAGACAGGTATATATGCATGAAATGCCACAATTAGGCCCATTACTTTGTATGTCAACTTCAAAAAAAGAGAAAAAATAAATATAAACAAAGACATAGCTTGAGGACCCCTTTAGAGTTCTGTTTGGGCCATGTACACAGCAATACTATTCAAAATATTTAATAACTGATCTGGCAGAGGGACTAAGCATCAGAACCAATGTTCCTGATACCAACAAAAAGAGTGAATAGAAAGGGTGGGAAGTAAAAACAGCACCCGTGGCTGTAAAGTAGACTGCAAAGAAAACTGGGCTGTCACTGAGTTCAAAGTGTCAATATGCCCATCTCCTTTTTTTCACTTGCTAGTCTGTTTGTTTGTTTTTTTTTTAGTTTTTAATATTTATTTATTTATTTATTTATTTATTTATTTATTTATTTATTATGTATACAATGTTCTGTCTGTGTGTATGTCTGCAGGCCAGAAGAGGGCACCAGACCCCATTACAGATGGTTGTGAGCCACCATGTGGTTGCTGGGAATTGAACTCAGGACCTTTGGAAGAGTAGGCAATCTCTCCAGCCCTGGTTTTTTTTTTTTTTTTTTTTTTTTTTTTTTGAGGTAGAGATGACAGCATCTGCTAAAAATCACCACACCAGGCTCTGTGCTTAAAGCTTGACAGATCTATCGTTGCACTCCAAAGCAGTGATTCTCAATCCAGGGGTCATGACCCTTTTGGGAACAACCAATCCTTTCACAGGGGTCACCCAAAACCATTGAAAAACACAAATATTTAAATTATCATCCATAATAGTAGCAAATACCTGTCATGAAGTAGTAATGGAAATAATTTTATGGTCAGGGTTACCATAACTGAATTAAAGGGCCTCAACTTTAGGAAGGTTGAGAACCACTGTTCTAAAGAGTCAATATTATGCCCATTTATTTCCTCAGTCACTGGTGGAAAATGCTTCCTGCCATTGGTATATCTGTGGTAACTTTAACTCTCTTTAGCCCTTCTAGAAATGAACTGCCTTCAGGCTGGAACTTGGGAGGTGGTGTTTACATGGGTCTTTCCACTGATCTGCACCGCCCCAGCTTTTCTTTGGAGCTTGACTGGCAAAGTGGGTTTTACTATTTTCTAATTCTAATATGGAACAACAGAGAACTGTTCCAGTCTGAAGAGCAGGGTACCATGCCCCTGGCCATTCTGTCTTGATGTCCTAACTCAACTGGTGTGGGAGAATTGTCTGTATTCTGCCAATCATGTTTTAAATAAATGTTGATTGGCCAGGCAGAAAGTGTAGGTGGGTCAACCAGACAGGAAGCAGAGGTGGTGCCATGAGAACAGAATTCTGGGAAGGAGGAAGCCCATTCCTCCCATTCCTGCTCAGACCACCGAGAAGCAGGAAGTGATCTACCCGGCTGAGAAAGGTACCGAGCCATGTGGCTAACATAGATAAGAATAATGTGTTAATATAAGCTACAAGAGCTAACAAGAAGCCTGAGCCAATGGGCCAATCAGTTTACAACCTATTGTAGACTCTCTGTGTGATTTTCTTTGGGGCTTGCCAGCTGTGGGGTACCGGGTGGGACAGAAAACCCCAACAAGCCGGCCCTCATGTTACACTCAACCATCTTCAGGGACTATAGTTCCAGTTGGGAGTTTCAATCTGCAACAGAGCAAAAGGTTCTGGGGAAATTTTTGTTGGTATTTTTTTTTAATTTCTCTTTCTTTTTAATAGTTTATTTCTTGAGAACTTCATACATAAGTACTGCATCTACATCATATCTACCTCTCCCACTTCTAACTCCTCTTTCAAATTAATGATCTCTTCTTTATTATTATATGTGTGTATATACATGAGTATGGTATATATGTATATGTAACCCACTGAGTCCATTAGCCTTATTCATATGTACTGTGTCCAGGGATGGCCATTTAGGATTGGACAACCTATGTGGGAGCTTGTCCATAGAGAACGTTGAACCTCTCTGTAGTCACAAAGCCTATAGCCTTTCACCTAGTGGTTGGGTCATGCGGAATTTCCCCAGTCTACAGTGGACTGTCAACTATGGTTGTCATTATGCCAGTCTTGTTCAACCAACCATGTTGTTGAGAGTTCATGGGTGCAGCTTCTCTGTCTATGGTGCCTAAGGGATACAATGTAATAGCAGACATGCGCAGCCTCTGACTCTTAGACTCTTTCTGCCCCCTCTTTCACAATTTCCCCTAAGCCTTGGATATTACTTTACACATATATCAATTGGGGTTGAGAACCCCATAGTCACTTATTCCTTGCATTTTGACCAGTTGTGATCTTTTTAATAGTCTCCGACTATTGTAAAAAGAAGATGCTTTGATGAGGGGTGAAAGGATAAGGATTTAGAAAACAGTAAAATTGTATTGGTTTAAGAAACTATCAAGATAGACACTCGTCTTGGGTAGTCACTGGTAGTTGGCTAGGGCTACAGTACTAGGCATGAATACCTGGTGTGGGAAGTCCTTCTGTCTATGTATTGCTTTTCTTGGTTAATGAATAAAGAAACTGCCTTGGCTTGTTGATAGGGCAGGACTTAGATAGGCGGGGAAGATAGAACTGAATGCTGGGAGGAAGAAGGGCAGAATCAGAAGATGCTATGGAGCCGCCACCAGAGTCAGACATGCCAGAACTTTGCTGGTAGGCCACAACCTCGTGGTGATATACAGATTAAAAAATGGGTTAAATTAGATGTAAGAGTTAGTCAATAAGAAGCTAGAGCTAATGGAACAAGCAGTGATTTAATTAATACAGTTTCTGTGTGGTTATTTCGGGGCTAAGCTAGCCAGGTGGCCAGGACAAACAAGTAGGTCCTCCTCCTACAAATACCACCATGTTGAGCCTTAAGTCCAATTAGACAGCTGCTTAATTACCCCAAAGTAAAGGGCCACTATTGACTTTTGTGATTATCTTGGCGGTCCAGTCATTCTTGTGTTTCATGGGCTTTATAGCTGTGTAGGACTACCAGTCCCTCTTCTTTCCTTGACAACTTGCATAATACTTTCTGATAAGAGGAGAGCTAGTTCTCGGGGAGGAGGCTTCCAGATTTATTTCAGCTCGAGTCTTCCAAGACCTGTGACCAAAGTATATGGTGTCTTGAGCAATAGGGTCTTACATTCAAATTCTGGGAGGGAATTAAGGGCAATATCAGTAGTCCACATTGATGGCTTTGGGATTCTCTTGGGCTCCCCTGACCAAAAGCTAGAAAAGATGTTTCTCATGCTTGGTAGTGTAGTTTTCATTAGATAGTCCATGGCTTTTGGGGGAAGCATTATCACCCCAAATAGCATAACTTCATCTAAATTATAAACATATGATCCCTTATGCCTTTTCCAAACATTCATAGTATTACTTCTGCTCCCCACTCCCTCTGTATTGCCCTCCACTTCCCACCTAAAGTTCCCCCCACTTCTCCTATTTCCCCCACCACAGCACCTGTTTCCTTCTGTTTCCATACCTAGGGCTTTCAAGGAAAGAAATCAGTTCTTCATCTTCATGTTCATTTCTTGCTACTGGGAAAGCACTGTGTGCTCCCTCCCTCTGATGCCCACTTAATGCATTGTCTGATATGCTTTCATCAGCAAAATCTGAAATTTAGCATCAATGTTCTACTTACAGATTCATATCGTTTATTATACTTGACACGTACCTCTGAGGTCTAGGTGCTGTAGAACTTTTAAAGACAGAAAGGATGGTGGCAGAGAACTTATTTGATTGTTATTTGCATGGAGACTAACCAGGCTTCTCAACTCCCCTATATTTCTTGGAATCTCTTTGATAGCATTGTTCGAGATATCAAGTGTTTTGAGTTGAGTCATATTAGACAGCTCTTCTGGAAGTCTTGTTAACTGCAAGGATGATTAAACAATAATGATTTTAAAAATCCATAAGTATTTGTATCACTGCATTTTCCTTTTGAAAACAGTGGAAAAATAAAGTTTTGTTTTAACCTTTTCCTAAGGAGATACTTTCATTCTGTCACAGATTCTTTGTGACTTTACATCCTAAAAATCCTCAAACTTTTGTTTAGCACCCATGTAACTCATGGTCTTATCAGTGCTCCCTAATTAGCCCTGTTGCTTATGAACCTCTTTCTTCCCACACCCCAACTGTCACCCACTCTCGTCTTTCTTGTTTCCCTAGGATTAATGCTGCCTTGTCTTTTGTTCTTCCCTGAAGTTTTTTTAACTACTCAGTCACACTTTATCTTATTCTCATCACAGAGAACAATATAGGAAGACACTCATCCTTACACATGGGTATACACCACACATATACACCACACAGAACCCATACACATACACAATACAAAATATACAACACATACATACACACATACAACACATATACACACAACACAACACACAAATCACAAGAATACACACATACCACACACAACACAAACACCCATACACACATACAACACAAACACACATACGCAAACCCACACATAAGAATGAGTAGGACTGAAGTACGTTATGTAAATCAGGATAAACATCATACATAAATAGGATTAATGAGGAGGTGTCCATTATGGAGAAGTGTTAAAAACTTCCTAGAAATACGTAAGCAAGCAAGATTATACAAGACCGAGGGCCAAGTTTATGTAGCAAAAATAAGATCAGCATAGGTCAGTAGGCCTGTCATTGAATTTCCCTCAAACGAATGTTCTTTTTGAAAATTTCATTTAATTTTTTTTGAGACAGTGTCTCTCTGTGTAGGCTTGTTGTCCTAGAACAGGTGGGCCTCAAACTCATTGAGATCCACCTGCTTCTGCCCTATAACCTCCTATGCTGGGATTAAAGATGCAGCCACCACAACTGGTTAGATATTATTTAAATGTTTCTCAGTGTTTGTAGAGGAAGTGAGAGCTCTGTGATAAAGCAATGATGGAGCTGCTGTTGAAAGAAAAGACCTAAGGTGTTGCGGGAGGTCCTTCTGCTTCTCCAGCCAATAGCCGCTGAGATACCAGCCCATTGGGGCGTGGTCTCTCTCCCTTTAAAAAAGCGGCTACTTCCCAACTACTCTCTTTCTTCCTTTTTTTTTCTTAAACTTTAGGAACTTTAACTTTAGCCAGGCGGTGGTGGCACACGCCTTTAATCCCAATGCCTGGGAGGCAGAGACAGGCAGATCTCTGAGAGTTCAAGGACAGCCTGGTCTTCAGAGTTATTCCAGTACAAAGATATACAGAAAACCTGTCTCAAAAAGTAAAAATAAACAAAATAGAGTTAAAATAAAGCCGTACAAAGATGGAAAATAAACAGAATTTTGATACTGTATGCTATTATGCTCTCTTTGAATTGTTTGAATGCTGAGAAAAGAGCAACAGCTGCTAAAAGATATTTGTTTATAAAGGCTGCTGAACTAATCCAACATAGATATTTTGAAAATACCTTGACTTCAGAATTTGGATCTAAGGATATGATACTTGGAAAAAAAATTCTTCTTTTGTTTTCACAGAGAATAAGACCCTGTGGATTTCTTCTATTCCAATATGGTATGATGGTCCATGCCCTCCCGAAAGGTTGCTGTGAACACCCTCAAAAAATTACTTCATTCAACTGCCGACTGAGATGAACCTAGCAGACAGGTTATACCCTGAAAGACCTAAATAACAGCACCCCCATTCAGCACGAAGCAGTCTGGAGAGAAGAAACTGTGCCCATGTTCCCAAATATTGTTTATAAATGTTCTTTTACATTTAAAGGGGGGATATGATAAAGATAGGAATATTTTGCATTAGTATACATTTTGCTTTATTGATAGAAATTTTAGGTCAATTTTGTTATATGTATATGTATTTTTGATCTTGAATAAGGTATTGTGATTCTGTAGTTCATTTAAAAATGTAATGTATATAGGTTGTTAATGGATAATCATTAATAATAGTCAAGTTTGTAGTCATGTTAGTTAAGATTTTCTAGATGTACATAAATATATTTTAGATAGGCATTCTTCATATATTTCAAAGATTATAGAATATGGCATTTTAAATGTTTTAATAACTTAGGACTTTTCATGACAATGAGACACTCTGCTCCTGGCAACACCAATCTACTTAAGGAAGAAGATGGGCATCGAAGAGGATCCTTATGGAGTTTGATAGCCATTTGGGCAAGAAACTGCTCTTGCCTGGACTATTGCATAAACTGGACACAGAGAACCTGCAGAGAGAGGACTATTGAACTTGCCTAAAGGTGAGATGATCTTTCGGGGTTCCTGATTCATGAAAGAGTCTGCAAGACATTCTGCAGGACACAGCAGATAAGTGACTGAACTGCCTTTGAAATTTACTGCTTCATTGAAATGTTTGCTGGAAACTATAGGCCTGTAGGCCGAAGATGGATGCCCCAACGGTACAAAGGAACTTTGAGTGACTGTCCAGGCAGCGAGATGTCTCTGTTATTTCTAGAGTTTGGAAGTTGCTTATTTCTTGTTTGCTTAGGTAATATTGTATCCTTCTTGAGTCTTTGATGGTGTTGAAGAATAGATGGATAGTTATAGTTGTTTTCCTTAGTTATGATAAAAAATAAAGTAGATGTAAATATTGTAACTTTAATTCTTGCTTGATAACTGTTTTGTTATATGTAATTTTGCTATGTTAAAGTTAAAGCCTTCCTTTTTTTGTTTAAACAGAAAAAGGGGAAATGATGGAGGAAGGTCATTCGTTAAAAAATAAAGAAACTGCTTGGCCCTCATAGGTTAAAACATTGGTGGGAGGAGTAAACAGAACAGAATGCTGGGAGGAAGAGGAAGTGAGCTCAGAGGCCATGCTCCCCTCTCCCAGGCAGATGCGATGAAACAAGCCGCCAGGTCAGACATGCTGAATCTTTCCTGGTAAGCGCACCTTGGGGTGCTACACACATTATTAGAAATGGGCTAGTCCAGGTATGATAGTTAGCTGAGAAGAAGCTAGATATAATGGGCCAAGCAGTGTTTAAAAGAATACAATTTGTGTGTTGTTATTTTGGGTAAAAGCTAGCCGGTGGAGGGAGCTGGGTGGCGGAATGCAACCCACAGCTCTCACAACACCAAGCAACTTCCACTTTGCCCAAGGGAAGCTCTGTGACTAACCTGACCCATCTTCTTCAGATGGTTGATTGTTGAAGGACTGTTGAATCATCTTCTTCAGAGAGTTGGCAGTTGAACGACTTTTGAATCAGCTAGTCCTTTAGGTATTCTGTCTCTTTTTGTTTGCTTGTTTGTTTTTCAAGACAGGGTTTTTCTGTAGCTTTGGATCCTATCCTGGAACTAGCTCTTGTAGATCAGGTTGGTCTCCAACACACAGAGATCCACCTGCCTCTGCCTCCTGAACTGGGATTAAAGGTGTGTGCCACCACCACCTGGCAAGAAGGATTCTTATAAACAATGTTTACCCATCTAAAGACTTTTAAAATGATGTTGTAAAGACTTAACTGGTGCTTTTGACAACTACTTTGATCCTAAATTTCCTTCTTTCTCTTTCCTTTCTTCCACCCTTCCTTTTTTAGACAGTCTCACTCTGCATTCCAGATTCAACTTACTATCCTTTTACTCAGCCTTGTGAATGTTGGATTACAGTCATATGCCATCATGCCAAACAGAAAACATTGACATCAGTCCCTTGTGGAACTGAAGACATCGTTTACCAGTTAAGAGTCCTTGTTGTTCTTGGAAAGGATTGAAGTTTTATTCTTAGCACCCATACGGCAATTCACAATCAACTTTAACTCCAGTTCCAAGGTATCTGACACCTTCTTCTGTCTTCCATGAGATTCAAGCAGGCTTTATACACACATACACTGAAGCAAGACACTCATACACATAAAATAGAATAAGAACTTAAAAAAATCTTTTACAATGAAGTCTGATGAGTTTGACAAGGCCTGATAAACAGAAAAATAAGTCAGCAAGCACAGGGTGAAGACAGAGAAACTGACATTAAAAATTCCAGGGGAAATTATCAACTGTGGAACTAGAGTGCTAGGGATAATAATCTAGCATTAAAGATGGTCAGATGATAGCTGTGTTTATTGAGATTTAAGGATATATCAGTAATTTAAAAAAAAATATTTCCAAAGTTTGAGGTATAGTTTAGTAGCAGAGAACTTACCTACTATGTGAGGAATGGGTTTGTTTCCTAGCACCTCAGTAAATAAGTAGTAAGAAGTGAATAAGCAAATAATTAACCCATACATTTCTAGGAGTAATTTCCAAAGAAAACAGTTTGAAATATGAAAAATATATTTATGAAGAAATTTACTCAAGCATTGTCATGAAGAAAAGAATCATGTATTTATTATAAAAGTTATTGGGAATATTATTATGTTCTATTAAGGATAAATGCTTATATAGAATAAAATTTTAAATTGAATTTATAATCTATAATTGGAAAAGAGACTAAAAGTACATTAAAACAATATATAATAGTTTTATTATGATACATCTGTGGAAAATTTCTGTCATCTCAATTTTCTAGATTTTTCAGTGATGCATTACAGCATTGGAGATCAAACCCAGAGTCATGCATGAGTTGTCAAAATGCTGCCAATAAACCACATACCCAGCTCAACAATGTGTTTATATGATTCGCAAACTTTAAAACTTCTTACAATAGGAGTCAGTAGATGACTCAGTAAATAAAGTGTCTGAAATCATGAAGATCTGAGTTTGAATCCCCTGCACTCACTGGAAATCTGGGACCATGCATATGACCCCAGTGCAGAAGGGTTGAGGCGGAGACACATTTAGTGAACAACTAGTCTAGCCAATCCATGATCTCCAGGTTCAGTGAGAGATTGTCTCAAAAAAATGAGGTAGAAACAATGGGCATGGTGACACATTGAATTCCAGCAATCAAAGAAGAAATAAAACAGGTTGATCTCTGTGAGGTCAAGGCCAATCCAGTCGACATGGTAAATTCCAGGACTGCCAGAGCTACACACTGAGACCTTGTCTAAAAACTCAAAAACCCAAACAAACAAAAAATAGGAAAAAAGCTGAAGACACCTTTGGCTTCTGCATACACCCATGTGCACCCACATGCATGCATGTACACACTACAGGAATGAATACATGTACAAGACACATACAACTTAAAAATTTCCCAATGAACTAAACAGAAAGCAATCTAAAAAATTATCTACTTTGTTTCCCATTGCATTCAGATGAAATGTTGTCCTGAAAAGCTTTTGTGTAGAGAGTTCTGTCTCTAGGTCATGTTTTCAAACATAGAGCATTCCACTTATTTAAAATACACACAAAAGAACTTCCATGTTGTCTTAGTTAAGGTCGCTACTGCTGTGATGAAACACCATGACCAAAAGCAACTTGGGAAGGAAAGTGTTTATTCCACTCACAGTTCCATATGACAGTTCATCATCAAAAGCAGTGAGGGCAGGAACTCACACAGGGTAAGAACCTGGAGACAGGAGCTGATGCAGAGGCCATGGAGGGGAGCTGCCTACTGTCTTGCTCTTCATGGCTTGCTCAACCTGCTTTCTTATTGAATCCAGAACCACCAGCCCAGGGTGGTGCCACCCACAATGGGCTGGGTCCTCCCCCTTTGATAACTACTTAAGAATATGCCTTACAGCTGGATTTCATGGAGGCATTTTCTCAATCAAGGCTCCCTCCTCTTTGATAACTCTAGCTTGTGTCAAGTTAACGTAAAGCTAGTCAGAACACAAGTACAATGTGTCTCAGGTTGAGATTCCTCTAGTCGCCCTCCCCACCAAACCCAAGAGAGCACTCTTACCTTTTTCCCATTCGTCTGACTCATATTCAGCTCCTCCAGGGTTTGAAGTTGGCACAGTTCAACAGGAAAATATGTGAACTGATTGCTCGACAAGTTTAATTTCTGGATCCCTTTCAGTTTAGAGATGTCTGAAGGTATTTTCTGTAAGTAATTTTCTGAAATATCAAGTACTTGCAAGTTTTTTAAAGCACACAGTTCATTTGGAAAAATTTCAAACTTATTACCAGACAGAATGAGCACATGGAGTGACACCATGGCAGAGATACAGGGTGGAATTATCTTTATTTGGTTTTTACCGAGATCCAGGTATTCAAGATTAGTGAGAGAACACAAGTGCTCTGAAAATATGGGGAGTTTGTTTCTATTCAACTCTAGATGAAGCAGCTTCTTACTAAATGATATATCCATAGGGATTTCTGAAATATAATTTCCATTAAAACTCAGGTAGTCAAGTGCTGGTAAAGCACACAACCCCACTGGGAAGTACATTATATTGTTGTTATTCAATTCAACTCTGGTTATTTTTTTGCAGTTTTTTATTTCAATTGGAATGTGTGTGATTTGATTGCCTGAAAACTCCAGGCTGTTTATGTTATTAAGATGTGATATTTCCTCAGCCATTTTTATCATTTTATTTCTATTTACATGGAGCTGTTTCAAATTTTTAAGCCTATGGATTTCCATAGGAAGCTCTTCTATGTTATTATCACTAAAACTAAGATATTCCAACATTACACAGTGGCAAATTTTCTTTGGCATGCTTTCCAATAAGTTTTTATCAAGGTTAAGAAGTCTAAGTTGTCTGAAATTCTCAATTTTGTTTGAAATAGCTTCCAATTTATTGTCAGCTAGATGAAGTTCTTTTATTTTGGGCAGCTGAAAAATTTCCACAGACAAAAAGGTAAGTTTATTATGATCCATTAAAAGGGTTTCTAAGTTTTTCAGCTCCCTAACTTCTTTTGGCAAACTGCCTATCATGTTTCCAGTAAGGTTTAGTGAAACCAGTTTTGAAAGGAAGCATAGGGACTTGGAAAATATTGTCAATTGGTTATATTCCAGATTAAGAATTTGCAAGTTCTTCAAACTAGACAAAGACTCTGGTATATGTGTTAACATATTTTTACCTAAACTTAAAATTTCCAAATTTCTAAGACTTTCCAAGCCAGCAGCCGGGAAATCCTTAATAAAATTACTATTTAAAAAGAGTTGTGTCATATTCCTAAGTTGTAATAGCTCTTTAGGGATGCATGATATCTGGTTGTAACTAGCATTAAGTATCCTTAAGTTGTGAAATAACTGAATTTCCATGGGGATTGATGGCAATCCATTTTCTTGCAGGGACAGAATCTCAAGTCCTAGCAGATCTCCTGGATCTGCCCCTTGGAAAGTTTTTATTTGATTCTTATCTAAATACAGATATTTTACATATTTGACTTTTAAAATGTCCACAGGGAATTCTTGTAAACCCTTGGCCTCAAGATTAACTGCACAATTATCTGTCTCTAAGTCAAATTCTTTCTGATTTTCCCCAGATGGAAATCCAACATTTTGATAGTCTTCCATTGCCTTCGTCTCTGATGACACAGAGTTTCGGGACATTTCTAGTTTTGACAGTGGGGTGACATCTGCTATGTTGGTATCAGAAAATGGAATGTTTTTATTATTCTCTTCATCACTATTAAATTGGTTTAGAGAGGAAGCTGCTGACTGTTCTGTGCCCATTGAAGAATTTGTTTCAAAAATATGACTAGAATCGCTCCTTTCTGAATAAGGAGAAGCTTCATTTAAGGAGTATGGTGTTTCTTCAATAAATCCACTCTCCTCTGGTGATCCGGATCTAGTGGTTCTTCCAGGGTCCGAGCTATCCTCATCTTCTGACATCTTATTTACTGGTATCTCTTCCACCAACTCAAGACTATAACTCTACTTTTTCATGTTCTTTTTTCCTTTAAACCTACAAGACAAATGTTGACATTAAAATAAGTGTAATAAAGATGTAAAAATCACACTTGTGGGGCTAACTGGATAGCTCATCCCTCTCTCAGTCTCTTCAAATCCAATCTTCTAGTTTCATCCCTAGCTCTGTTCTGCAGAATACCAGCCACCTTTACACTGTAGCTAGAATGATTAATAAAACCCAGAGACAGATATCGGGGTTCAACCTGAAGACCAGAAAAGCAAAGCAGCCAGCCACTGACTCTTTCCTCTACTTCAGTCTGAAAATGGTGATACTACCTCCAGAAATCCTCAGAATGAGATCGTGTCCGATAGCTCTCTCCTGTTTTATATGCCTCTCTAAGGGCTGGGATTAAAGGCATGCACAAATACTGCTGGGTTTCTATGGCAAACTAGTGTGATTATTGGGCTTAAAGGTGTGTGTCACTACTCTCTGGTGTGGGACAATTCTGTATAAAGATGGAAAACACACAGAGTATCTGGATACTGTTGCTCTCTTTAAATTGTTTGAATGCTGAGGAAGGAACAACAGCTGCCAAAAGATATTTTCTTATAAATGCTGCTGGATTAACCCAAGATAGGTATTTTGAAAATTCCTTGACTTCAAAATTGAAGTCAAAATGTATGTTACTTTGGAGAAGAGATTTTGATTTTGTTTTCACAGGAAAGGAGAGGCTGTGGATTCATTCGGAGTTAAGAAAAAACACGTTTGGATCAAGGAAGACCAACTGAGAAATCTCCGGTAGGAACAGATGGCCTGGATGTCTGAGGTCTGCATCCAGAACAGATTCAAGACTGCTGCCTGAGATGATCAAGATTCACAGGATACTCCAGTTAGGACTTGATCATAATTCTAATTTTTCTATGTCCGCATAAGAATATCAGCACCCCCAACCAGCAGGAAGTAGCCTGGAATACCCAAATTCCCCCAAAATGGACTATGAGTGTTCTTGTTTTCTTTAAAAAAAAAAAGGAGGGTTACAAGATAAACTCCAAAAAATCAGTCGCCCTCTTATACACAAAGGATATGGAAGCAGAGACGGAAATCAGAGAAGCTTCACCTTTCACGATAGCCACAAACAGCATAAAATATCTTGGGGTAACTCTGACCAAGGAAGTGAAAGATCTATTTGACAAGAACTTTAAGGCATTGAAGAAAGAAATTGAGGAGTATACCAGAAAATGGAAGGACCTCCCTTGCTCTTGGATTGGGAGGATCAACATAGTAAAAATGGCAATTCTACCAAAGGCAATTTATAGATTCAATGCAATCCCGAACAAGGTCCCATCAAAATTCTTCACAGATCTTGAGAGGACAATAATCAACTTTATATGGAAAAACAAAAAACCCAGGATAGCCAAAACAATCCTATACAATAAAGGATCTTCTGGAGGCATTACCATCCCTGACTTCAAACTCTATTACAGAGCTACAGTGATGAAAACAGTGTGGTACTGGCATAAAAACAGAGAAGTCGACCAATGGAATCGTATAGAAGACCTGAATTTTAACCCACAAACCTATGAACACCTCATTTTTGATAAAGGAGCCAAAAGTATACAATGGAAGAAAGAAAGCATCTTCAACAAATTGTGCTGGCATAACTGGATGTCAACCTGTAGAAGAATGAAAATAGACCCATATCTATCACCATGCACAAAACTCAAGTCCAAATGGATTAAAGACCTCAATATCAGTCAGAACACATTGAACCTAATAGAAGAGAAAGTGGGAAGTACCCTACAACGGATGGGCACAGGAGACGGCTTCCTATGTGTAACCCCAACAGCACAGACATTAAGGGCAACATTGAATAAATGGGACCTACTAAAACTGAGAAGCTTCTGTAAAGCAAAGGACACTGTCACCAAGACAAAAAGGCAACCTACTGACTGGGAGAAGATCTTCACCAACCCTGCAACAGACAAAGGTCTGATCTCCAAAATATATAAAGAACTCAGGAAACTAGACTTTAAAATGCTAATTAACCCAATTAAAAAATGGGGCACTGAACTGAACAGAGAATTCTCAGCAGAGGAAGTTCAAATGGCCAAAAGACACTTAAGGTCATGCTCAACCTCCTTAGTGATCAGGGAAATGCAAATCAAAACAACTTTGAGATATCATCTTACACCTGTCAGAATGGCTAAAACAAAAAACTCCAATGATAGCCTTTGCTGGAGAGGCTGTGGAGGAAGGGATACCCTCATCCATTGCTGGTGGGAATGCAATCTTGTGCAACCACTTTGGAAATCAGTGTTTCGATTTCTCAGGAAATTTGGGATCAACCTACCCCTGGACCCAGCAATACCACTCCTGGGAATATACCCAAGAGATGCCCTATCATATGACAAGAGCATTTGTTCAACCATGTTCATAGCAGTATTATTTGTAATAGCCAGAACCTGGAAACAACCTAGATGCCCCTCAATGGAAGAATGGGTGAAAAAAGTGTGGAAAATCTACACATTAGAGTACTACGCTGCGATAAAAAAAATGACTTTTCGAATTTTGCATGCAAATGGATGGAAATAGAAAACACTATTCTGAGTGAGGTAACCCAGACCCAAAAAGATGAATATGGAATGTACTCACTCATAATTGGTTTCTAGCCATAAATAAGGGTCACGGAGTCTACAATTGGTGATCCTAAAGAAGCTAAGTAAGAAGTTGAACCAAAGGAAAAACATATAGTTATCCTCTTGGCTATGGGAAGTAGACAAAATTGCCGGGGAGAAAATTGGGATCTTGGGGGTGGGGTGGGATGGGGTAAGGGGAGATGGGGAGAGAAAAGGGAGAAGGGGAGGATGGGGGGAACTTGGGGAAAAAGGAAGATTGGGATAAAGGAAGGTAGGATAGGGGAGCACGGAAGCACAATTCTTAGTTAAGGGAGCCACCTTATGGTTGGCAAGAGACTTGAACCTAGAGTGGCTCCCAGGAGCCCAAGCCGAGGTCTCCAGTTAGTTCCTTGGGCAGCTGAGGATAGGGAACCGGAAATGACCCTACCCTATAGAAATACTGACGAATATCTTGCATATCATCATAGAACCTTCATCTGGTGATCGATGGAGATAGAGACAGAGACCCACACTGGAGCACTGGACTGAGCTCTCAAGGACCCAATGAGGAGCAGAAGGAGGGAGAACATGAGCAAAGAAGTCGGGACCACGAGGGGTGCACCCACCCATTGAGACAGTGGAGCTGATCTATTGGGAGCTCACCAAGGCCAGCTGGACTGTGACTGAAAAAGCATGGGATAAAACTGGACTCTCTGATCATGGCGAACAATGAGGGCTGATGAGAAGCCAAGGACAATGGCACGGGGTTTTGATCCTACGCAATGTGCTGGCTTTGTGGGAGCCTAGCCAGTTTGGATGTTCACCTTCCTAGATATGGACAGAGGGGGGAGGACCTAGGACTTACCACAGGGCAGGGAACCCTGACTGCTCTTTGGACTGGAGAGGAAGGGAGAGAGGAATGAGAGGAGGTGGAGAAGGATGGGAGGAGGTGGAGAAGGGTGGGAGGAGGGGGAGGGAAATGGGAGGCTTGGAGGAGGTGGAAACTTGTTTTTTTTTCTTCCTTTTCTCAATTAAATAAAAAATAAAAAAAAGAGGGGAAAGTGGTGTAGGACAATTCTGTATTCTGTCAATTATGTTTTAAATAAAAGCTGATTGACCAATAGCCAGGCAGGAAGTATAGGCAGGACAACCAGACAGGAAGTAGAGGCACAGCAATGAGAACAGGAGTATTCTGGGAAGAAGGAAGCTTTTTCTCCAGTCCTGCCCAGACCATGGAAGAAGAAAGATGTGACCTGCCCTGCTGAAAAAAGTACTGAGCCATATAGCTAACATAAATAAGAATAATGGGTTAATATAAGTTATAAGAGTTAATAAGAAGCCTGAGCTAATGGGCCAATCAGTCTTATAACTTATGTAGACTTTCTGTGTGATTCTTTGGGACCTAACGATGTTTAATTTTTGCAGTTCTATACATAGTCTAGTTATCAACCTCCTGTCTTACATACAGTTAGTGTCTTAGTTTGGGTTTCTATTTCTGTGAAGAGGAACCATGACCCATGGCAACTCTTATAAAGAAAGACATTTCATTGAGGTGGCAGATTACAGTTTCAGAGGTTTAGTCCATTGTCATCATGGAGGGGAGTATGATGGCTGAGAGTGACAACATGCAGGAAGACATGTTGCTGGAGAATTCTACAGCTTGATTCAAAGGCAACAAGAAGTGAACTGAGACACTGGGCAGTATCTTGAGCACATATGAGATCTCAAAGCCTGTCTCCACAGTGACACACTTCCTCCAACAAGACCACACCTACTCCAACAAGACCACACCTCCTAATAGTGTCACTCCTTTTGGGGGCTATTTTCTTTCAAACCACCACAGTTGGAAAGGATTTTCTCTTCATTGTGGTGTGCAGGAACTTTTAACCATAGAGCAATTACTCTGATGAATAGTCAATAATGTACTTATAAACTAAATTCAAGAGCTCACTAAGAAGTTATGTCACGGCTGACTTGATTTTTATCACTGAGAGGTAAGGTTGGTTCAGCAGAAACAAATACAAATCAATAAATATAATAAATCATAAAAACAGATTTAAGGTTAGATATTTACATGGTCATCTCAATAGATCCAAAAAAGGTATTTAACAATGTTCAGTGCCCTGTCATGATAAAAAAAATTCCTAAAGAAACTGAGAACAATAGTTACTTTTATTGCTGTGACAAAAGCAACTTAAGTGGGGAAGGATCTGTTTTGCCTTATAGTCCAGCGTGTCAGAGGGAAGGAGAACAGGACGGCAGGAGCAGGAGGCAAATGATCACATTGTATCCACAGTTAAGAAGTGAAGAAAGAACAAGAAGTGAAGCCAAGCTATAAAAACTCAAGAACCATCCTTGATTACACATTTCCTCCAACAGGGTTCCACCTGCTAAAGGTTCCATAACCTTTTGGGAAGACAGTACCACCGGCTGGTGATCAAGTGGTCAAACACATTAGCTTAAGAGGAACATTTCACGCTCATGCTACAACAAAAAGGAACTTAGTTAAAAATAATAAAGGGTATATATATTATATTATATATATATATCAAACACATATTTAACATATATGAAGTTGGAAGATACTACATGCATATATCAATATAACACTAATATTATAAGCATTATAATCAATAAGAATAGAGAAAGGAAAGTTAAGATTTCTATTGCTGGAGGAAAAAAAGAATTCTATTTCTGGGATGAATATCATGACCAAAAGCAACTCGGGTTCACTTCCATATCACTATTCATTGAAGGAAATCAGGACAGGAACTCAAGCAGGGCAGGTACCAGGAGGCAGGTTGATGTAAATGCCTTCAAGAGTGGTTGCTTGCTTGCTTACTCTCCATGACTTGTTCATCCTGCTTTCTTTTTTTTAATTAATTTATTAAAGATTTCTGCCTCAGTGGGTGGGTGCACGCCTCGTGGTCCCGACTTCTTTGCTCATGTTCTCCCTCCTTCTGCTCCTCATTGGGACCTTGGGAGCTCAGTCCAGTGCTTCAGTGTGGGTCTCTGTCTCTGTCTCCATCCATCACCAGACCCACCCACTGAGACAGTGGAGCTGATCTACTGGGAGCTCACCAAGGCCAGCTGGACTGTGACTGAAAAAGCATGGGATAAAGCCAGACTCTCTGAACATGGCGAACAATGAGGGCTGATGAGACGCCAAGGACAATGGCAGGGGGTTTTGATCCTACTTAATGTGCTGGCTTTGTGGAAGCCTAGCCAGTTTGGATGTTCACCTTCCTAGATATGGACGGAGGGGGGAGGACCTAGGACTTGCCACAGGGCAGGGAACCTGGACTGCTCTGTGGACTGGAGAGGGAGGGGGAGAGGAGTGGGGGGAGGGGTAGAAGGGTGGGAGGAGGGGGAGAAGGGTGGGAGGAGGGGGAGGGAGATGGGAGGCTGGGAGGAGGTGGAAACTTGTTTTTTGTTTATGTTTTTTTTTCTTCTTTTCTTAATAAAAAAATTATAAAAAAAAAAAAAAAAAAAAGATTTCTGCCTTCTCCCCGCCACCGCCTCCCATTTCCCTTCCCCTCACCCGATCAAGTCCCCCCTCCCTCATCAGCTCGAAAGGCAATCAGGGTTCCCTGACATGTGGGAAGTCCAAGGACCACACACCTCCATCCAGGTCTAGTAAGGTGAGCATCCAAACTGCCTAGGTTCCCCCAAAGCCAGTACATGCAGTAGGATCAAAAACCCATTGCCATTGTTCTTGAGTTCTCAGTAATCCTCTTGTCTGCTACGTTCAGCAAGGCCGGTTTCATCCCAGGCTTTTTCAGATCCAGGAAAGCTGGCCTTACTGGGTTCCTTATAAAACGTCCCCATTGTCTCAGTGTGTGGCTGCACCCCTCGAGGTCCTGAGTTCCTTGCTTGTGCTCTCTCTCCTTCTGCTCCTGATTTGGACCTTGAGATTTCAGTCCGGAGCTCCAATGTGGGTCTCTGTCTCTGTTTCCTTTCATCACCTGATGAAGGTTAATATTCAGGAGGATGCGTATATGTTTGTCTTTGGATTCACCTTCTTATTTAGCTTCTCTAGGATCGCGAATTATAGGCTCAATGTCCTTTATTTATGGCTAGAAACCAAATATGAGTGAGTACATCCCATGTTCCTCTTTTTGGGTCTGGCTTACCTCACTCGGGATAGTGTTTTCTATTTCCATCCATTTGTATGCAAAATTCAAGAAGTCCTTGTTCATTAGAAGTACTCTAATATGAATATATTCCATACTTTCTTCATCCATTCTTCCATTGAAGGGCATCTAGGTTGTTTCCAGGTTCTGGCTATTACAAACAATGCTGCTATGAACATAGTTGAGCATATACTTTTGTTGTATGATAGGGCCTCTCTTGGGTATATACCCAAGAGTGGTATTGCTGGGTCCAGGGGTAGGTTGATCCCGAATTTCCTGAGAAACCGCCACACTGCTTTCCAGAGTGGTTGCACAAGTTTGCATTCCCACCAGCAATGGATGAGTGTACCCCTTTCTCCACAACCTCTCCAGCAAAGGCTATCATTGGTGTTTTTTGTTTTAGCCATTCTGACAGGTGCAAGATGGTATCTTAAAGTTGTCTTGATTTGCATTTCCCTGATCGCTAAGGAAGTTGAGTATGACCTTAAGTGTCTTTTGGCCATTGAATTTCTTCTGTTGAGAATTCTCTGTTCAGCTCAGTGCCCCATTTTATAATTGGGTTGATTAGCCTTTTACAGTCTAATTTCTTGGGTTCTTTATATATTTTGGAGATCAGACCTTTGTCTGTTGCAGGGTTGGTGAAGATCTTCTCCCAGTCAGTAGGTTGCCTTTTTGTCTTGGTGACAGTGTCCTTTGCTTTACAGAAGCTTCTCAGTCTTAGGAGGTCCCATTTATTCAATGAGGCCCTTAATGTCTGTGCTGCTGGGATTATACGTAGGAAGTGGTCTCCTGTGCCCATGTGTTGTAGAGTACTTCCCACTTTCTCTTCTATCAGGTTCAGTGTATTCAGACTGATATTGAGGTCTTTAATCCATTTGGACTTGAGTTTTGTGCATGGTGATAGATATGGATCTATTTTCATTCATCTACAGATTGACATCCAGTTTTGCCAGCACAATTTGTTGAAGATGCTCTCTTTTTTCCATTGTATACTTTTAGCTCCTTTATCGAAAACCAGGTGTTCATAGGTTTGTGGGTTAAAGTCAGGGTCTTCTATTTGATTCCATTGGTCGACTTCTCTGTTTTTATGCCAATACCAAGCTGTTTTCAATACTGTCGCTCTGTAATAGAGTTTGAAGTCAGGGATGGTAATGCCTCCAGACAATCTTTTATTGTATAAGATTGTTTTGGCTATCCTGGGTTTTTTTTGTTTTTCCATATAAAGTTGGATATTGTCTTCTCCAGATCTGTGAGGAATTTTGATGGGATTTTGATGGGGATTGCATTGAATCTATAGATTGCTTTTGGTAGAATTGCCATTTTTACTATGTTGATCCTCCCAATCCAAGAGCAAGGGAGGTACTTCCATTTTCTGGTGTCCTCTTCAATTTCTTTCTTCAAAGACTTAAAGTTCTTGTCAAATAGATCTTTCACTTCCTTGGTCAGAGTTACCCCAAGATATTTTATGCTATTTGTGGCTATCGTGAATGGTGATGCTTCTCTGATTTCCCTCTCTGCTTCCTTATCCTTAGTGTATAGGAAGGCCACTGATTTTTTGGAGTTGATCTTGTATCCTGCCACATTACTAAAGGTGTTTATCAAATGTAGGAGTTCTTTGGTAGAGTTTTTGTGGTCTCTTATGTATACTATCATATCATCTGCTAATAACGAAAGCTTAACTTCTTCCTTTCCAATACGAATCCCCTTGATCCCCTTATGTTGTCTTATTGCTATTGCTAGAACTTCAAGCACTATATTGAAGAGGTATGGAGAGAGTGGCCATCCTTGTCATGTTCCTGATTTTAGTGGGATGGCTTTGAGTTTTTCTCCGTTTAATTTAATGTTAGCTGTTGGCTTGCTGTAAATAGCTTTTATTATAATTAGGTATGACCCTTGTATCCCTAATCTCTCCAAGACCTTTATCATAAAGGGGTGTTGAATTTTTTCGAATGCTTTTTCAACATCTAATGAAATGATTATATGGCGTTTTTTCTTTCAGTTTATTTATATGGTGGATTACATTGATAGATTTGCCTATGTTGAACCAGCCCTGCATCTCTGGGATGAAGCCTACTTGATCATAATGGACAATTTTTCCAATGCATTCTTGGATTCGGTTTGCCAGTATTTTATGGAGAATTTTTGTGTCGATATTCATGAGTGAGATAGGCCTGTAATTCTCTTTCTTGGTTGGGTCTTTGTGTGGTTTTGGTATCAGGGTAACTGTAGCTTCATAAAAGGAATTTGGCAATGCCTCTTCTGTTTCTATATTGTGAAATACATTAAGGAGTATAGGTATTAGCTCTTCTTGGAAGTTCTGGTAGAATTCTGCATTGAAACCATCTGGTCCTGGGCTTTTTTTGGAGGGGAGATTTTTGATAACCGTTTCTAGTTCTTCGCAACTAACAGGTCTATTTAAATCATTCACCTGGTCTTGGTTTAGCTTTGGTATATGGTAGTTATCTAAAAAAATGTCCATTTCTTTTGCATTTTCCAGTTTTGTGGCATACAGGCTTTTGTAGTAAGATCTACTGATTCTCTGAATTTCCTCTGTGTCTGTGGTTATGTTCCCCTTTTCATTTCTGATCTTGTTTATTTGCATGTTCTCTCTCTGTCATTTAATTAGTTTGGATAGGGGTTTGTCGATCTTGTTGATTTTCTCCAAGAACCAACTTTTTGTTTCATTGATTCTTTGGACTGTTTTCTGTGTTTCTATTTTGTTGATTTCTGCCCTCAGTTTGATTACTTCCAGTCTTCTACTTCTCCTGGGCACATCTGCTTCTTTTTTTTTCTAGCGCTTTCAGGTGTGCTGTTAAGTCCCCAATGTATGCTTTCTCCGTTTTCTGTAAGTGGGCACTTAGTGCTATGAACTTTCCTCTTAGCACTGCTTTCATTGTGTCCCATAGGTTTGAGTATGTTGTCTATTTTCATTAAATTCAAGGAAGACTTTAATTTCTTTCTAAATTTCTTCCTTGACCCAGGTGTGGTTCAGTAGTTGACTGTTCAGTTTCCATGAGTTTGTTGGGTTTCTGGGGGTAACATTTTTGTTGCCTTCTAACTTTAGTCCATGGTGATCTGATAAGACACAGGTGGACACCGATATTTTTTTTGTATCTGTGGAGGTTTCCTTTGTTTCCGAGTATGTGGTCAATTTTCGAGAAGGTTCCATGAGCTGCAGAGAAGAAGGTATATTCTTTCCTATTTGGGTGGAGTGTTCTATAGATGTCTGTTAAGTCCATTTGCTTCATTACCTCCAATTCTCTTAATTCTCTATTAGATTTCTGTCTGATTGACCAGTCCATTGGTGAGAGAGGTGTGTTGAAGTCTCCTACTACTAGTGTGTGTGGTTTGATGTCTGCCTTGAGTTTTAGTAATGTTTCTTTTACATAGGTGGGTGCTTTTATATTCGGGGCATAGATATTCAGGATTGAGACTTCATCCTTATGAAATGTTCCTGTTATGAGTATAAAGTGTCCATCTCGATCTCTTCTGATTGATTTTAGTTTGGTCAGTTTTGTTAGAAATTTGTATGGCCACACCTGCTTTTTTCTTAGGACCATTTGCTTGAAAAACCTTTTCCCAACCCTTTACTCTGAGTAGGTGCCTGTCTTTGTGATTGAGATGTATTTCTTGCAAACAGCAGAATGTTGGATCCTGTTTTCACATCCAATCTCTTAGCCTGTGCCTTTTTATAGGTGACTTGAGACTATTAATATTAAGTGATATTAATGACCAGTGGTTGTTTACCCCAGTTATTCTTATTGCTTTTGATAGTAGAGTTTGTGTGTCTCTCTTCTTTGAGTTGTGCTGGTGAAGGGTCGCTAGATGCCTGAGTTATTGTAGGCAGTGTTGGCTATGTTGGATTCCTTGGGTTGTGATTTTCCTTCTATTACTTTCTGTAGTGCTGGATTTGTGGCTAAGTATTGTTTAAATTTGTTCTTATCCTGGAATGTCTTGTTTTCTCCATTGATAGTGAACAATAGCTTGGCTGGGTATAGTAATTTGGGTTTGCATCCATGGTCTCTTAGTTTCTGCAGTACCTCTATCCAGGACCTTCTGGCTTTCATGGTTTCCATAGAGAAATCAGGTGTAAGTCTGATTGGTTTACCTTTATAGGTTACTTGCCCTTTTTCCTTTGCAGCTCTTAATATTCTTTCTTTAATCTGTATATTTTGTGTTTTGATTATTATATGGTGAGGGGATTTTTTTTTGATCCAGTCTGTTTGGTGTTCTGTATGCTTCTTGAATATTTAAAGGAATATCTTTCTTTATATTGGGAAAGTTTTCTTCGATAATTTTGTTAAAAATATTTTCTGGGCCTTTGAGCTGTGACTCTTCTCCTTCTTCTATACCTATTATTCTTAGGTTTGGTCTTTTTATTTGTCCCATATTTCCTGAACGTTTTGTGATGAGAATTTGTTGGCTTTGCTGTTTTCTTTGATCACTGCATTTATTTTCTCTATGGTGTCTTCAGAATCTAAGATTCTTTCTTCTATCTCTTGTATTCTATTGATTATGCTTGCTTCTGTAGTCTCTGCTCGTTGACCTAGATTTTCCATATCCAGCTGGTCCTCAGTTTGTGTTTTCTTCCTTGCTTCCATTTCAGTTTTCAATTCTTGAATTGTTTCCATTACCTGCTTGATCGTTTTTTTCTTGTTTTCCCAGGGTATCATGTACGTATTTACTCATTTCTTCAAACTTTTTGTTATACTTCTCATCCATTTCTATAAGGGTGTTTTTTACATGTTGTTTAAGGGACTCTATTGCTTTCATAAAGTCAATTTTTTCCACTTCTTCTGTGTTAGGGTGTTCAAGTCCTTCTGTTGTAAGATCATTGGGTTCTGGTGTTTTCATGTTGTTTTTCAGATTGTTGGGTGAATTCTTGCCTTGGCACCTGCCCATCTCCTCCTATTGATGCTATCTAATGGGTCTTTTAAAACAGGAACAGGTTTTCCTGCTGGCCAGGGGTCCCACTTACAAAATGCCTTCTCTCCGTTTCCTGGGTCCTGCCACTGGCCAAGGTCTCTTTCACCACTCAGAAGGGTCTTCAGGACCAGGACCAGGCTCCCCGTTCGCCAGGATCCTCACCAACAAAAGGCCCACCCCTCTGCAGGCCAGCCACCAAAACAGAGAAACTCCCGCTGCCCTCTGCCCCAAGCTCCCTATCCAGTGCCCAAACAGGCTAAACTGGGTGATCCCGTGGCCCCGCAGAAGGGAGGGGGAGTGAAGGAGGCCCCTGGGCGCAAGCTGCAATATGCCAGGGAGAGAGAGGTCGCAGCAGCGGAGGAGCAGCCCTAGCAGAGGGGGCCAGCCCTTGCAGGCTAACCGGGGGGTCAAGGGGATCGGGGAACGCCCCTGTTCAGTTTCCTATGTCGGCCAAGAACACTCTCCTCACTCAGGGTGGTCTTCAGGGACAGGACCAGGCTCCCCGTTCGCCCATGGACCTCGCCAATAAAAGGTCTACCACTCTGCAGGCCAGGCCCCCAGAAACCTACTTGATTAGGTTGTAGTATGGCAATCTTCTCTCAGTGTGGGCTTCACTGTTTCAGGCTTGGACTATCCCACATCTGCCGCTGCCGGTGACCGCGGCCGCGTGCGTCTCCGCACCCCATCCTGCTTTCTTAAAGAACTCAGGACCTCCAGCCACGGTTGGCACTACCCACAATTAGCTGGGTGCTTTCACTAATCACTAATTAAGAAAATTTCCTACAGGCTTGCCTGCAAGTAGGTCTTATGGACTCATTTTCTCAATTGAGGTGCTGTCCTCACCAGTGACTGAAGTTTGTGTCAAGTCGAAATAAAACTAGTCAGCACATCATTTGTAAGAAAGAAGTTAAATTAGCCCTATTTACAAACTCTGTAATTGAAGACTTAAAAGACCAGAAAAATCAGCAAATTCTCTGGATCTCTGTAATGAGATTGCTATGAAATAAAACAGAAATATAGCCATTTCATAATAGCTTTAAAAAATAAACACTAGGAGTAATGCTGATCAAGGAAGGGAAAGACCTTGACAATGTTTGTTTATTTATTTATTTATTTATTTATTTATTTATTTATTGTAACCAAGGCTGGTCTTGAATTTATAAGAATATACCAACATACACAGCTATATTTTGCATTTTTAATTGAAAAAAAATATTTGCAGGACCTCAGCCTCACACATTAGGCAAGCAATCTATCACTGAGCTCCATGCCTAGACTTCAAGAATTATTAATGCAATGACCTTCAGAAGACTGAACTCCTCAAAATGCCAGTCATCCAATAGTGCTGTTTTCCTGAAAGATAAAGTTTAATAACTCATAACCATAGGCAATGTGAGAAATTAAATTAAATATTTTTAAATTAAAAAAAAACTTTCTTCCTTTTTCTTTTGGTAATAGAATTGTCAGGAGTGTTTATCACAAGCCATGACAAAATTACAGCTCATAGCAATTGGTAATTCAGATGTCACCTCACCAGAGGAAGTATTCACTGATGGGGTACCCCATCAGCAAGGCTTGAAGATAACTGACTCTGAAAATGGTTGCTTTCATCTGTAATTTCATTTGTACAATAACAGCTATGATATCTCTCAATTACTATGTATTTTTATTCAATGTGTATATATAATCTCATGATTACATCTCAATTTATGGGCACACATATCTATGGGTGGTCAGGAACACTACTTTTTCATTTAGTTATATAATTTTGGTGTATAAAATATGTATTAGGACATGCTTCATAACTAGATCTATTTGTCCTATGAGAACTATAGACAGTTAAAACCCTGATTTGTTCCTTTTGGCTCAACTAACTACTACACACAATTAGCTCACTTTCACCTAAGAATAATTTTAAACTAGACTAAAGGCTTTTTGTAAATAGATTATAAGCTTAAAACTTTACAGCTATATAGAAGGTCAGAATCACAGATGTCCAACCAAGGTTACTACACAGAGCACCCTAAGAAAAACAATTCTGTTTCTCAAATATGTTAACAATAGACCTATGCCTCAAAATTTGTCACTGTGTACTGTGTCCCCTCCCCATCTGGTCATGAGTCTTATTCCTATAATTTGGAATCTTGTGTTGCTATGGCAATGGTTCAGCTCCATATCGCTTACCCTAAAAATGTGCTTTTGACCAATGAGAGGTAACCCTTATAAATTTTTTTTATTGCTTCAAGACTCCTGTCAGGAGAAGAGTTTTTAGAATAGGGGGGGGGGAGCTAGAAGAAATTAAGAGGAAGGCCAGGAGAATTAAAATAGAAGCAGAACAATTAACAACTGATTCAGAACATCACAGAGTGAGAGATACATTTGTCCTCAGACTTTTGCTGGCTGTTCCTTTCTCTCGGGCTGAACCCCAAAGGCTCTCATTTCAGAATTCCACAGAAGAAAGAGGATCCACTCAAACTGGTAAGTTGAGGAAGATTTAACCGAACGACAATTTACAGAGGTGGGACAGAGAGAAGGTTGTTTGTTTTTTAGCTAGTTATCTACATCATGTGGAAGTTGTACTCCGGAGGCTGTACGATAAGGATTTGTTTGTTCCTATGCCTAGTCAACTGTACCCAACCACTTAAAGGATGGTGCAATCTCAGTCAACGATCCCTGATGTCACTTGGAGTATGGGTGGAAGTGCTTCCTGGGTTAGAGCCTGTTTGCTCTTTACTTTTCTAAGTTTCTACTAATATCACATCTTGATATTTGATAGGGTAAGTGTCCTCACTGTAGCTTTTATGCCAAAGCAATGGTGGCTATTCTCAATCCTTTACATTCTCACATGAATTTTGAAATCAGCATATCAGGTTTCACAAAATGTCTTACTTGGATTTCAGTTAGAGTTGACCACATGGGGTTGAATACCAGAGTTCAAGAAGCCAGGTGTATGGTGGTGTTATTTCCAAGTATTTGGCTATTTTTATGTAAATAAGCTACTCTTCTTTGTGATTTAAATAAAACCTGAAGAGCTACTGTTTTATATTGACAGTAGCTTTCTCTGTGGCCCAGGTTGATGTGAACTTGTGAGTTTTTCCATCTTCACCTTTGCCACCTGGGTGCTAGACTTACAGCATGGATCATCACACCTGGCCTTAATTTGGACTGGGTACTATTTGGCTGGAACCTTCTGCTTGACCAGGAGAGCCCCATTCCTATCTCTCCAAACCCCACCTTCTCAGAGAATCTCCAGCAAAGAAAAGGTGCCAGAAAACCCAGTTCCACATTCTTGATGGCTGTGGCAGCTCCTTCTCTGAAGTTCCAAGTAGCCGAAGACCCCTTCTAAAGCACTCAGCTTTTGACCATACTTGGGCACAAACCCAGCTTGTGATAGGCATGTCATCACCCTTTACCTACAGGGTATATAAGCATGCATATAAGAAGTATGACTTCTCCAGCCTCAATCTCTGGAGATGGGGAACTCACCAGGGTGTGAGTTTTGCTCAAATAAAACAACAATGTTTTGCTTTTTCAGTTCAGCTTGATCAGGCTAACTACATCAGTGGAGAAACTTATTATCATGTATACAGAATACTATTAGGTGCCAGACTTACAGCATGGATTATCACGCCCCAGCTCATGGTACATTTATATTGTGAAAGAGAGTTTGGTACATTTATATTATGGAAGAGTGTTTTTAGCTAGGTGGTGGTGTATGCCTTTAATTCCAACACTTGGGAAGCAGAGGAAGGTGGATCTCTGTGAGTTTGAGGCCAGCCTCATATACAAGAGCTAGTTCCAGGACAGCTAGGGCTGTTACACAGAGAAACTTTGTCTCGAAAAACAAAAACAAAACCAAACTAACTAACAAAAAAGAAAAGAAGATTCAAAGCCTTTTTAAAATAAGGACTGCCTTTTGTCTGCGAGGTCCCTGGCCAGCAAGTGGCCCTGATCCTGTACCAGAAGATCCGTCCTTCCAGAGGGGTGAGTGTGAGCCTGACTGGCAGCCTGCCTGATGCCCTGGAAAAGGAGCACAGGCACCCTCCATTACCATAAACTTTCTGGCCATTCAGCAGGGGCTTCTCCCTGGCTACTGCCTTTCTCTTCTTATCCCATCCCAGCTTGCCCCCCAAGCACCTTTCCATCTGCGGGGTCGTAGGATCCCCCAACTCAGCCTGCTTCAGGGCTGAGGGTCTGGAGACGAAGTGGTGAGTGCAACTGCTGCAGGAGTTTCTTTGCCCCACTGAGCCTGCACCCAGCAAGCCCTCCCTTTTGTCTGCAAGGTGCCTGGCCATCAAGTGGCCTGAACCTGTACCAGAAGTTGCATCCCTCAGGAGGGGTAAGTAAGTGCCCTACTGGCTGGTTGGACTCGCTGGGAACAGAGCACAGGCACCCCCCAATCCCCTAAACTTTCTGACCATTGAGCGGGGCTTCTCCCTGGCTAATGCCTTTATCTACTTATCCTATCCCAGCTTGCCCCCAAGCACTTTTTTCCATTTGCGGGGACATGAGATCCACCATCATAGCCTACTCCAGGGTGGAGAGGATCTAAGAGACTCCAGTGCTGAGGGGACCAAAGAGAGGGCAGACCAATAAAAAACCCCAAGTACACAGGTAGCCACAGCCAAGATCGGACCAAGCCGACAAGACTCTCCTAACAGCATTTGAAGGAAGAGAAGGGCAGGTGCCAATGCAAGAATTCCTCCAACAATCTGAAAAACAACATGATAACACCAGAATCCAGCGAACATACAACAGGAAGACTTGAACACCCTAATCCAGAAGTAGAAGAAATAGACTTTAAACGTAACATTATGAAAGTGATAGAGTCCTTTAAACAGGATGTGAAAAACTCCCTTAAAGAAATGGATGAGAAGAATAACAAAAATTTGAAGAAATGAATAAATCCCTCAAAGATACCCTAGGAAACCAAGAAAAAGCAATCAAACAGGCAATGGAAACAGTTCAAGACTTGAAAACTGAAATTGAGATAATGAAGAAAACACAAACAGAGGGACAGCTGAATATGGAATATCTGGGTAAATGAACAGGGACTATAAAGACAAGTATAGGCAACAGAATAAAAGAGAAAGAAGAAAGAATCTCAGATGCTGAAGATACTATACAGGAAATAAACTCATTGATCAAAGAAAAGAGCAAATCCAAAAAATTCTTAACACAAAACAACCAGGAAATCAGGGACACCATGAAAAGACCAAACCTAAGAATAATAGGGATAGAAGAGGAGAAGAATTACAGCTCAAAGACCCAGAAAATATATTCAACAAAATTATAGAAGAAAACTTTCCCAACCTAAAGAAGGATATTCCTATGAAGGTACAAGAAGCATACAGAACACCGAATAGACTGGATCAAAAAAAAAAATCCCCTCACTATATAATAATCAAAACACAAAACATACAGAATAAAGAAAGAATATTAAGATCGGCAAAAGAAAAAGGTCAAGTAACATATAAAGAGAAACCTATCAGAATTACACCTGACTTCTCTATGGAAATTATGAAAGCCAGAAGGTCTTGGAGAGATGTGCTGCAGAAACTAAGGGATCATGGATGCGAGCCCAGACTACTATACCCAGCCAAGCTTTCTTTCACCATCAACGGAGAAAACAAGGTATTCCAGGATAAAAACAAATTTAATATGTAGCCACAAACCCAGCCTTACAGAAAGTAATAGAAAGAAAATCACAACCCAAGGAAGCCAACAACACCCACAATAACTCAGACATCTAACAATCCTCCACAAGCACAACCCAGAGAAGGGAAACACACAAACTCTACAACAACAACAACAAAAAAAACAAACAATAAAAAAAAACGGAGTTAACAACCACTGGTCATTATTATCGCTTAATATCAATGGTCTCAACTCACCTATAAAAAGGTTAAGAAAATGGATGCTAAAGCAGGATCCAACATTCTGTTATTTACAAGAAACAAATCTCAACCACAAAGACAGACATTTACTCAGAGTCAAGGGTTGGGAAAAGGTTTTTCAATCAAATGGACTTAAGAAACAATTGGTGTGGCTATACTAATATCTAACAAAATTGACTTCAAACTAAAATCAATCAGAAGAGATGGAGATGGACACTTTATACTCATAACAGGAACAATTCATCAAGATGAAGTCTCAATCCTGAATATCTATGCCTCTAATATAAAAGCACCCACGTATGTAAAAGAAACATTTCTAGAACTCAAAGCACACATCAAACCCCACACACTAATAGTAGGAGATTTCAACACTCCTCTCTCATCAATGGACAGGTCAACCAGACAGAAATCTAACAGAGAAATAAGAGAATTAATGGAGGTAATGAATCAAACAGACATCTATAGAACATTCCACCCAAATATGAAAGAATATACTTTCCTCTCAGCATCTCATGGAACCTTCTTGAAAACTGATCACATACTCGGTAACAAAACAAACTTCCACAGATACAAAATAATTTTAGTAACCACCTGTGTCTTATCAGAACACCATGGAATAAAGTTAGATTTAACAACAATTCTACCCCCAGAAAGCCTACAAACTCATGGAAACTGAACAGTTAACTACTGAACCACACCTGGGTCAGGGAAGAAATAAAGAAAGAAATTAAAGTCTTCCTTGAATTCAATGAAAATAAAGACACAACATACTCAAACCTATGGGACACTATGAAAGCAGTCCTAAGAGGAAAGTTCATAGCACTAAGTGCCCACATAAAGAAAATGGAGAGGCATTTTCGATAAAGGAGCTAAAAATATACAATGGAAGAAAGAAAGCATCTTCAACAAATGGTGCTGGCACAACTGGATGTCAACCTGTAGAAGAATGAAAATAGACCCACATCTTTCACCGTGCACAAAACTCAAGTCCAAATGGATTAAAGACCTCAATATCAGCCCGAACACACTGAACCTGACAGAAGAGAAAGTGGGAAATACCCTACAACAGATGGGCACAGGAGATCGCTTCCTATGTATAACCCCAGAAGCACAGACATTAAGAGCAACATTGAATAAATGGGACCTACTAAAACTGAGAAGCTTCTGCAAAGCAAAGGACACTGTCACTAAGACACAAAGGCAACCTACTGACTGGGAGAAGATCTTCACCAAGCCCACAACAGACAAAGGTCTGATCTCCAAAATATATAGAGAACTCAAGAAACTAGACTTTAAAATGCTAATTAACCCAATTAAAAAATGGGGCAATAATCTGAACAGAGAATTCTCAACAGAAGAAGTTCAAATGGCCAAAAGACACTTAAGGTCATGCTCAACTTCCTTAGCAATCAGGGAAATGCAAATCAAAACAACTTTGAGATATCATCTTACACCTGTCAGAATGGCTAAAGTCAAAAACACCAATGATAACCTTTGCTGGAGAGGTTGTGGAGGAAGGGGTACACTCATCCATTGCTGGTGGGAATGCAATCTTGTGCAACCACTATGGAAGTCAGTGTTTCGGTTTCTTAGGAAATTCGGGATCAACCTACCCCTGGACCCAGCAATACCACTCTTGGGAATATACCCAAGAAATGCCCTATCATATGACAAAAGCATTTGTTCAACTATGTTCATAGCAGTATTATTTGTAATAGCCAGAACCTGGAAACAACCTAGATGCCCTTCAATGGAAGAATGGATGAAGAAAGTATGGAATATCTACACATTAGAGTACTACTCAGCGGTAAAAAACAATGACTTCTCGAATTTTGCATGCAAATGGATGGAAATAGAAAACACTATCCTGAGTGAGGTATCCCAGACCCAAAAAGATGAACATGGGATGTACTCACTCATAATTGGTTTCTAGCCATAAATAAGGGTCACGGAGTCTACAATAGGTGAATCTAAAGAAGCTAAGTAAGAAGGGGAACCCAAGGAAAAACATATAGTTATCCTCTTGGCTAAGGGAAGTAGACAAAATTGACGGGGAGAAAATTGGGATCTTGGGGTGGGGTGGGTTGGGGGTAAGGGGAGATGGGGAGAGAAAAGTTAGAAGGGAAGGAGGTCGGGCCTTGGGAAAGCAGGAAGATTGGGATAAAGGAAGGTTGGACAGGGGAGCACGGAACCACAATTCTTAGTTAAGGGAACCACTTTAGGGCTGGCAAGAGACCTGACCCTAGAGGGGCTCCCAGGTGCCCAAGCTGAGGTCCCCAGTTAGTTCCTTGGGCAGTTGAGAATAGGGAACCTGAAATGACCCTATCCTTGAGCAATACTGACGAATATCTTGCATATCATCATAGAACCTTCATCTGGTGATGGATGGAGATAGAGACAGAGACCCACACTGGAGCGCTGGACTGAGCTCCCAAAGTCCCAATGAGGAGCAGAAGGAGGGAGAACATGAGCAAAGAAGTCGGGACCACGAGGGATGCACCCACCCACTGAGACAGTGGAGCTGATCTATTGAGAGCTCACCAAGACCAGCTGGACTGTGACTGAAAAAGCATGGGATAAAACTGGACTCTCTGAACATGGCGAACTATGAGGGCTGATGAAACGCAAAGGACAATGGCACGGGGGTTTGATCCTACGTAATGTGATGGCTTTGTGGGAGCCCAGCCAGTTTGGATGTTCACCTTCCTAGATATGGACGGAGGTGGGAGGTCCTAGGTCTTACCACAGGGCAGAAAACCCTGACTGCTCTTTGGACTGGAGAAGGAGGGGGAAAGGAGTGGGGGGAGAGGGAGAAGGGTGGGAGGAGGGGGCGTAGGGGGGGAGGAGGGGGAGGGAAATGGGAGGCTGGGAGGAGGTGGAAACTTGTTTTTTTTTCTCCTTTTCTCAATAAAAAAATTAAAAAAAAAAGAAAATGGAGAGGGCTGAGAGATGGCTCAGAGGTTAAGAGCACTGCCTGCTCTTCCAAAGGTCCTGAGTTCAATTCCCAGCAACCACATGGTGGCTCACAACCATCTGTAATGAGATCTGGTGCCCTCTTCTGGCCTACAGGCATACACGCAGACATAATACTGCATACTTAATAAATAAATAAATATAAAAAAAAGAAAATGGAGAAAGCTCACATTAGAGACTTAACAGCACACCTTAAAGCTCTAGAAAAAAAGAAGAAGCAGACTCACCCAGGAGGAGTATAAATCTGGAAATAATCAAACTGAGGGTTGAAATCAACAAAATAGAAACACAGAAAACAATTCAAAGAATCAATGAAACATTTTCTTTGAGAAAATCATGAAGATTGACAAGCCCCTATCCAAACTAATCAAAAGGCAGAGAGAGAACCCGCAAATTAACAACATCAGAAATGAAAAGGGGGACATAACAACAGACACTGAAGAAATTCAGAGAATCATTAGGTCTTACTACAAAAGCCTATATGCCACAAAGTTGGAAAATGTAAAAGAAATGGACTTGTTTATAGATAAATACCATATACCAAATTTAAATCAAGACCAGGTGAACAATTTAAATAGACTTATAAGTCGTGAGAAAATAGAAGCTGTCATTAAAAAAACAAAAACAAAAAAAAAAAAACCTCCCAATCAAAAAAAGCCCAGGACCAGATGGTTTTAATGCAGAATTTTACCAGAACTCCCAAGAAGAGCTGATACCTATACTCCTTAAGGTGTTTCACATAATAGAAACAGAAGAGTCATTGCCAAACTCTTTTTATGAAGCTACAGTTATCCTGATACCAAAACCACACCAAGACTTAACCAAGATAGAGAATTACAGACCAATCTCTCTCATGAACATTGATGCAAAAATTCTCAATAAAATACTGGTAAACCAAATCCAAGAAAACAACAAAAAAATAATCCATTATGATCAAGTAGGCTTCAAGGGCTTGTTCAACATACGAAAATCTATCAATGTAACCCTTCATATAAATAAACTGACAGAAAAAAACCCATGTAATCATTTCATTAGATGCTGAAAAAGCATTTGACAAAATTGAACACCCCTTTATGATAAAGGCTTTGGAGAGGTTAGGGATACAAGGATCATATCAAAATATAATAAAAGCAATATACAGCAAACCAACAACTAATATCAACTTAAATGGAGAGAAACTCAAAGCCATTCCACTAAAATCAGGAACAAGACAAGGCTGTCCACTCTCACCATATCTCTTCAACACAGTGCTTGAAGTTCTAGCAATAGCAATAAGAGAACATAAGGAGATCAAAGGGATCTTGATCGAATCGAACCAGAAAGGAAGAAGTCAAACGTTTGTTATTTGCAGATATGATTGTGTATATCAGTGACCCCAAAAACTCTTTCAAAGAACTCCTATAGCTGAAAAGTACCTTCAGTGATGTGGCAGGATACAAGATCAACTCAAAAAAAATCAGAATAGTATACACAAAGGATAGAGAAGCAGAGAGGGAAATCAGAGAAACTTCACCTTTCATGATTGAAGAGTGTATCTGCCTTACTCAAGATAGGGTTCCAATTCCCAGGAGCTGAACATTTACATTCTGAAGAAGCCAATATGGATGCCAAGATTCTGGGGTAATGATATTTACATCAGCACCTGTGTCCAGCAGGCCAGTAATAAAAGTGCCATTTACACATACTCTCAGCTTAGGTCTTTGATCATTTATAGAAGTTTGCCAAAACACACGTAATTCATCTTTCTGATTACTAGTGCTTGTAACAGTAGGCATGTGGCTTCCTAATTGTCCTGACGAGGCATGTTCTCTGCAGAAACTGGAAATGACTGAACCATGTTTGCCATGGGGGCCTGTGAGGCGCCCCTTCTCACGTTTCCTGTCTGTATCAGATTGCCTTGTCTATCTCTTGTAGACCTGCATTTATTCGTCCAATGCCTGCCTTTTCCACATATTTTACATAAACCTGAAGGTTGAGTCCTTCTATTTTTGTTATTTCTAGAAGATGCATTATTATTATTTCTGAAAATCCGTTGTTTACAATTCCTTTTCATATGACCCAGTTTGCCACAATTAAAACATTTGGTATTCTGGTGTCTCCTTTTACCATTGGAAATTGCTTCTTCTACCCATGCTTCAGTGCCATAGTCAAATGTGTCAACATTTAGTGTACGCAAGACCCATTCTTCCAAGGACGCTGATCTGAACTTTAAAGGCCCCAAGATCTTTTTGCATTCCATATTTGCATTTTCGTAAGCCAAAGACTCAATTATTATACGTCTTGCTTTTGGTTCAGATATCCCTATTTGTACAGCCTTAGTTAACCTTTGTAAAAAGTCACTAAAGGGTTCTCTCTGACCCTGTTTAACTGTGACAAATGATTCCATTCTCTGTCCTGGGTCTTGTACTCTGTCCCAAGCCCTTAAGGCTGCTGTAGTACACATGGAGAGTATGTTTTCATCCAAATTAGCTTGTTCCTGAGGGCCGGAAAAGAGCCCTTCACCTAGAATTTTATCTAGGGAAATGTCAATTCCCTTCGCCTTTTCCTGCTGCTCTAAAAGTCTAGCCTCTTGCCTGAATAAGCAATTCCATTTTAATTGCGGTCCACTCTCAAGGACCGCGGAGCTCAGCTGGAGCCAGTCCGAGGGGGTTGCTCTGCTTGTTGTGGCCCAAGATTTTAGCATCTCTTTAACAAAAGAGGCGTGCATCCCAAAAGTCATGACGGCCTGTTTAATTTCTTTGAGATCATTCATACGGACAGGCTCCCATGTATCTTCCTTGATGACCCTAGGGTTTCTGGAACCAATCACCTTTTCTGTTGTTATTACTGGAAAGGCATGTAGAGCTGTAGGTAGAGCTTTGTGGAAATTGTCCCTGAGGGACTTATCCACAGATGTAGTTAAAATTTGCCTCTCTACCCTTTGCTCTTCTTTATCAGAATTTAGAAATTCCTCAATCTTTTCAATTCTATTCACCATTGCTTTTTGTAATGTCTGAATCTCCTGTCCAGAATTATGTTCCAAAGCCTTCACTGAGGATTCTAAAGTATGAAATTTGTCCATTAGAGATAACTTGTCATCTTTGGACATAATTTTTATGGCATAAACCATGCCTTCTTGTATTGATAATCTTTCTGCCAATCTGTCATAAGCTTTAGACAAAATTCGATTGTCACATTTAGCAGTTTTGATTCTCTCAGTTAATGTTTCAGTTCCTACAGAAAGGGACTGCTGGAACTTACGATCTAATTTAGCTGTTCCTTCTTCCATAGTAATGAATTTCTCCTTAACATCAGCCTGTACCTTTTCTACATTTTGCTCAGTTAACTGAGTCATGTTAAACAAAGATCTGTTTTCTTCCTGGAGAACTTCAAACTGATTCTTGAGAAGATTGTTGTCATTCTCAATAGTTTTTAAATGTTCAACCTCTGCCTTAAGAGATTTGATCATTTTCCTATTATCAAAACAAATAGTGCTAAGGAAAATTAAGAATCCCAGAAATATCCATAGATGTGGGCTGATAGACACCTCTTGTAAAATCTCCCAAATGGTACACTCAAAAAAGCTGTTGAAATCTGAAATTGTCACGTTCTCAGACATTTTATTTATTAAAGAAAAAATTCTTTTACCTATAATGACCGGTTCCTGCCAGTGGTGGCGAAAGAGTCCACTTGAGTCCACGTGGCCTAAGTCTGAAATAAATGACTCAAAAACAAAATTGAAACAGACACCAGACTGATAAGTAGCAATTGGGCCAGAATGGGAACAGAGAGAAAAGCCTCCAAAGGGAATAAATCAGAGGGATGCCGGCGTGCCAGGGCTCGCAGGGCCGCTGTCACGTGACCCAAGCGCCGGCGGAGGTGGGAGGGGAACAGAGACTGATCACGCTGTTACAGAGGCGCTGCCGATTTCAAAACGCGGTGGAGTGCTAGCTCTCCCATCCCGCTTGATTCTCTAGCAAGCAGCAGGGAAAATCGAGTCACTGAGAATCTCAGCTGCTTCTGCGCGCCCAGGGAGACCACCGCCAGGAGCAGTGGCTCCGATTTGGGCTGGGTCTCGGCAAAGCCTCACGGGGAGGGCGCCAAATGTATCGGCGTAAATAAATGCAATGCAGATATTAAAGAATATTTACACTTTAATGATAAACGTACAGAACCGAAGTTCCCGCGTGGCACAGGAGGTAGGAAGAAAAAAGAGACGGAGCTGCCTCCCGCACGCCCATTTATCTGTAGGCATTCGCCTGAGGCAAACCCTGCCCCCTCAAGGGGCTGTCTTAACCCTACAGAAGAGGATACCAGAAAATGGAAGGATCTCTCATGCTCTTAAATGGGTAGGATCAACAAAGTAAAAATGGCAATTCTATCAAAGGCAATCTATAAATTCAACAAAATCCCAACAAAATTCTTCACAGATTTTGAGAGAACAATAATCAACTTTATATGGAAAAATAAAAAACCCAAGATAACTAAAACAATCCTGTACAATAAAGGAACTTATGGAGGTATTACCATCCCTGACTTCAAACTCTATTACAGAGCTACAGTAATAAAAACAACTTGATATTGGCATAAAAACAGAGATGAACACCAATGGAACTGAATAGAAAACCCGGATATTACCAGACAAACCTATGAACACCTGATTTTTGAGAAAAGAGCTAAAATTTTACAATGGAAGAAAGAAAGTATCTTCAACAAATGGTGCTGGCATAACTGGTTGTCAACCTGTAGAAGAATGAAAACAGATCCATATCTATCACCATGCACAAAACTCAAGTCCAAATGGATTAAAGACCTCAATATAAATCTGACCACACTGAATCTGATAGAAGAGAAAGTGGGAAGTACTCTACAACATATGGGCACAGCAGACCACTTCCTGTGGATAACCCCAGTAGCACAGTCAACAAGAGCAACATTGAATAAACGGGACCTCCTGAAACTGAGAAGCTTCTGTAAATCAAAGAACATTGTCATTAAGACAAAAAGGCATCCTACTGAATGGGAGAAGATCTTCACCTACCTCGCATCAGACAAAAGTCTAATCTCCAAAATATATAAAGAACTCAAGAATCGGGACATTAAAATGTTAATTGGGTTACAATTAAAAAACGGAGTACTAAACTGAAAAGAGAATTCTCATCAGACAAAGTTCAAATGGCCAAAAGATACTTAAGGTCATGCTCAACCTCCTTAGCGAAATGCAAATCAAAACAACTTTGAGATACCATCTTACACCTTTCAGAATGGCTAAAATCAAAAACCAATGATAGCCTATGCTGGAGAGGATATGGAGTAACAGTAACATTCATCCATTACTAGTGGGAATGCAAACTTGTGCAACCATTTTGGAAATCAGTGTGGCAGTTTCTCAGGAAATTGAAAATCAATCTACCTCAGGATCCAGCAATACCACTCTTGGGAATATACCCAAGAGATGCCCAAACATACTACAAAAGCATTTGTTCAACTATGTTCATAGCAGCTTTATTTGTAATAGCCGGAACCCGGAAACAACCTAGATGCCCCTCAATGGAAGATTGGATAAAGGAAGTGTGGAATATATACACAGTAGAGTACTACTCAGCGGTAAAAAATAATGACATTTTTAATTTTGCATGCAAATGGATGGAAATAGAAAACACTATCCTAAGTGAGATAACCCAGACCCAAGAAAGATGAATATGGTATGTACTCACTCATTAGTGGACTCTAGCCATAAACAAAGGACATTAAGCCTATAGTTCACAAGCCTAGAGAAGCCAAATAACAAGGTGAACCTAAAGAAAAACATATATAGATCCTCCTGGAAATTGGAAGCAAACAAGATCGCTGGGCAAAAGCTGGGAGCATCGGGATGGGGTTAGGGGTAAGGGTGAAGTTGGGGGAAGGGAAGAGGGGGAGAGAGAAGGGAGAAGGGAAAGCCTGGGGAGAGCTTGGGGGAGTGGGAGGGTGGAGATAGCTGAAGGGTGGATTAGGAGCAGGGAAGAAGATATCTACATTAAGGGAGCCATTTTAGGGTTGGCAAGAGACTTGGCTCTAGAGGGGATCCCAGGTGTCCATGGGGATCCTTGGGCAGCAGAAGAGAGGGTGCCTGAACTGGCCTTGCCCCACGATCACACTGATGATTATCTTGAATATCACCATAGAATCTTCGCCCGGATGGAGATAGAGACAGAGACCCTCATCAGAGCAAAGGACTGAGCTCCCAAGGTCCAGTTGAAAACAGAAGGAGGGAGAAGATGAGCAAGGAAGTCTGGACTGCGAGGGGTTGGTCCACCCACTGAGACAGTGTGCCTGATCTAATGGGAGCTCACCAAATCCAGCTGGACTTGGACTGAACGAGCATGTTATCAAACCAGACTCTCTGAATGTGGCTGACAGTGGGGGCTGACTGAGAAGCCATTGATACAGGCACTCGGACTTGTTTCTACTGCATATACTGGCTTTTTGGGACCTAAGTCTATTTGGATGCAAAGCTTCCTAGGCCTGGATGTAGAGGGGAGGGCCTTGGACTTCCCACAGGTCAGGGTTCCCTGCCCTCTCTTAAGGAGGGATGGGGAGGAAGGAGGGTGAGTGGGGGAGCAGGAGGGGAATGGGAGGAAGTGTAAATTTTTGAATGAAAAAAATAAAACCAAACAAACAAGGACTGAAGTGTCACTGTGTAAGGATAAGTGAGCCAGATTTTTAGATTGTGCTACACGGTTCAGCCTAAGTCTAAGGTAGCATCTACTTCCGCTAAATCACAAATGCTACAGACTCTTTTGTATAGAGCAGTGGTTCTCAACCTTCCTAACGCTGTGACCCTTTAATACAACCCTCATGTTGTGGCGTCTCCAACCATAAAATCACTTTATTTGCTTCTTCGCAGCTTCCATAATTATAAAAATGTATCGGAGAAAATTTCCATTCTTCATAACATAGGAATTGTAATGTAAAGTTCTGTGTTTTCTGATGGTCTTAGGTGACCCCCGTGAAAGGGTAATTCACCCTCAAGTGAGGTCTCCACCCACAGGTTGAGAACCACTTGTATAGAGGCACAGGCAACCCCACAGGAAAAACAGGTGCTGGAAGAGAAACTAAGATGTCTTCTTCAGCTTGCTAGGGAAACAATTGGCAATCTCAGTCACATGCTTTATTCCCAGGGACTGGGGATGACGCTGAGAGTTTAGTGCATGGTATCATTTTCCAGTAAGGTATACACTAGCAACGTGTAGCTATTTCAGTGGAAATTAAGTAACATACAAGTCATCTCCTTAGTCACAGCCATATTTCCGGTGTTTAATAGCCACATGTGACTGGTGACTAATGCTACCCGCACACACTGGTCTACACTAGAAGTGTAGAATGCTGTTTCATTATGGTATCGAACCAGGTTATTTGAAAACAAATACCTAAAAAAAAATTATTTTTTTTTTTTAAATAACTAACTGAAAAGGATTCAGTTGAAAGAGTTGCCATCAGTGATCCAGGAACATAGCTTGGCTAGTAAAGGTGTTTTCTGCCAAGCCTGACAACAAGAGTTCCATGCCCGGAACCCACACAGCGCAAGGAGACGGCCTAGGAAGGCTTCCGCAACTTGCCTTCTGACCTCCACATGTGAGGCCCCCATGCCCTGAGCTCCTCCCTTTCTGCACATGTACTCTTTTCCACAAAGGTTGTAAAAGCTGAAATATACAGCTAAATAAAATTCTAAAAATGTATTTGAGAAAAATCTCTACTTCCACGAGCATTAAGTTCTATTTTAAAACACATTGCCAATCAGATAAGCAAACACAAATCCATACTGTTTGAACAAGTATTAGTAAAGATACAAGAGAATTGTTACCTACCTGAAAGATGTGGACATTCAGGTGACCACAGGACTTTGTCACAGAAAGCGACATCAACAGTTGCTTCCACGGGTGTGAGAAGAAGAGCACTGAGCGGCGGCTAAAGCAGCGTGGGACAGAATGCAAACACTAGAAGCCGCAGGCTGGGAAAATGAAGGGAGGAGGATGTTCGGGGCTGCAAACGTGGCAGTAAGTGGAGACAGGAATCTAACCTGGCCTTGGCCAAATGCCGCTAGATAAGTGCCCCGCCTAAGCACCAGGGTCGACAGGGGCTGCACTCGCACGCAGCGAATGTCTGCGATTATGGCGACGGAGGCAGCGCAGGCTCAGCGTGTCCTGTCTCCCTCAAACGTTTGTGAGCTGGCTGTGGTCGCACACAGCGACCAGAAGGGTGGGCCCTGCTGTCATTCAGCTCCCCAGTGACGGCCTCCTGCCTTTATGAGCTGTTTGCTGGTTGACTGTCCCCTCTTTGGGAGATCTCGCAGCCTGCCGCTAGTAATCTGATTTAGGTGGTCTGAGCTGAGCGTTGGGATAGCATATAACTTATCTAATAATTTTCTTTGGCTAAGTGGAATTTGGACACTTACATATTTCTATTAAACCTTTGTATTTTTTTAAAAAGTTTTTTAACTTGTACAAAACTGCTTCTTTTAAAAATTGTGTTTTTAAATTTATGTGTAGTTAGATTATCTGTGATCCAATCTGAATTTTCCCTCAGATCCTTCACACTTCCCTTTATGTCCCCATGTTCTCCCACACCCGTCCTTAACATAGAGTAACTGCTATGCCTTCTGCCCTGTAGTTTTATCTTTCTCAGAATGTTCTCTAAAAAGAATACTATATTGTCTGAGTCTGGCTTGTTCAGTTAGTGTGTTGGAACTTTGTGTTGTTCAACGGTTTATTTCTTTTTGAGTAGTATTCCATTGTATGGGTATATCTGAGTTTGCTCATTCACCAACTAAAGGATATTTGGGTAGTTATGAGTAAATATGGTTCCTAGTGAAAATGTATCATTTGAGAAAACCCATAGAGATGATAGCACTAGATGGGGAATACCCCATATTATATAATCCTATATAGGATGAAAGCTATATATGACTCATAGCAAACACAATACTCAATGGAGAAAAACCGAGGCAATTCTATTAAAATCAAGCTGCCCACTCTCCACTCTCATTTAAAACAGTCTGAGGTTCAAGATACAGCCACAGATGAGAAAAGAAGAAAATAAAAAAGGCACAAATGTGAAACAAAGTCTAAGTTTCCCTGTCTACTGGTGATACAATACTACAGAAAGAAATCCTAAAAATAACACCAATTAGAGCTGACACATACTATCAGCAAAGTAGGGTGTACAAAACAAAACTCCACAGCCATTCAACATACCAATGGCACACTGAGAGGAATCAGGGAATTGACAATAGTCAGAAAAAGGAGGTTCAGAGGAAACACTCCCAGATGGAAAGCCCTCCCATGCTAATGAGTCAGAATTAAAGCTGTGAAAGTGACCATTTTACTAAGTAATCTACAGAACCAATGCTATTCCACTCAAAATTCTCATGCCATTCTTCAGAGACAAACAAAAAATTCTTAACAGTGATATAGAAGTATAAAAGATCCCAGACATCCAAAGCAAAAATAATCCCTGAGGCATTACCAGGTACAGTGTCTTAGTTATTGTTTTATTGCTGTGAAGAGATACCATGATCAAGGCAACTTATGTGCTGTGGAATATTATTTTAAGGTGTGTTGCTTTTGTTTATGTTGCATTTGTTTAACTCTGTGAAGTTGTTATTCTTTGCCTGTCTAAATCACTTGATGATCCAATCAAGAGGTGAAAGGCCATTAGCAAGGCCCGAGAAAGGATAGGTGGGGCTGGCAGGCAGAGAGTATAAATAGAAGGAGAAATCTGAAAGTAGAGAAGTAGCAAGACAGAACAATGAGTAGAAGCCAGGCGGTGGTGGCGCACGCCTTTAATCCTAGCACTAGAGAGGCAGAGGCAGGCGGATCTCTGTGAGTTCGAGGCCAGCCTGGTCTACAAGAGCTAGTTCCAGGACAGGCTCCAAAGCTACAGAGAAACCCTGACTCGGACAATTAAAAAAAAATAAAGAACAATGAGTAGGACCTCGGGGGACAGCCACCCAGCCACCCAGCAAGCCATGGAGAAAGAAGGTAAAGAAAGGTATACAGAGAAAAATAAAAGCCCAGAGGCAAAAGATAGATGGTATTATTTGAGGTGGATTTTTTTTTTTAAGCTGGCTAGAAACAAGCCAAACTAAGGCCAGGCATTTATAAGAAAGAACAAGACTCTATGTGTGTGATTTATTTGGGAGCTGGCCCCCAAAAGAGTAAAGAGCCCAAAGAATAAAAAACAACACTTACGAAAGAAAGCACTTAACTGAGGCCTTGCTTACAACTTCAAAGGCTTAGTTCATGACCATCACAGCAGGGAACAAGGTGGCAGGCAGACATGGCCCTAGAGCATTATGAGAGCTTATATCTGATCCATGTAAAAATCTGAAACTCTGGAACTACTAGAAGAAAAAGTAGGGAGTATGTACAAGATATAGACACAGACAAGGACTTTCCTAAGTGGAATTCTGATTGCTTAAGAAATATGGCCAATCACTGACTAATGGAAACTCAAGAAACTAAAAGCCTTTGTGCAGCAAGAGAAGCAGTCAATCAAATGAAGAAGTAGCCTACAGGCTACAGAATGGAAGCAAGTCTTTGCTAGCTAGATATCTAACAGGATTAATAGCAAGAACACAAATAACTCAAGAAACAAAACACAAAGAAAACAAGTCCCAATAAAAAATGAACCATAGACCTGGAGAGAGAGAGAGAGAGAGAGAGAGAGAGAGAGAGAGAGAGAGAGAGAGAGGTGACTACTAATGTAGAATTTCCATATACACCAGCTGTATCATTCCCGGGCATCTAATCTTCAGGACTCTATATATATATCCTTGATGGAGGAAGGATACAGAGATGTGTGCTCATCCATGGTCATTGCTGTTCTATTTGCAATAGTCAGGAAATGGAAAGAGTTCATCAACAGATAAACAGATAATGAAAACATAATCTATCTATCTATCTATCTATCTATCTATCCACACATACACACAATGGATTCGATTCATCTGTAAATAAAAGGTAAATTAGGAAAACTGTAGGTAAATGAATGGAATGGGACGATGATGCTGAGTGAAGTAACCCAAACCTAGAAGTATAAATATTCTCTCTGATTTGTGAATTCAGACTGAACTATGTTTAACTTGGAATACCTGTAGAAGCCAGGGAACTGGAAAGGAACAGTTGAAAAGGGTGATAGCAAAGTAAAAAGGATGAAAAACTTAAAACAGGGAAGAGGGGTGGAAGCAGAGGAACATGGGGAGGGTTAACCAAAATAAAGTATGCATAAAAATGCTACTTTATAAGATAATTAAAATATTTAAGTAAAAATATCAGTTGTGAGAAGATGCCCTGTTCCTAGAAGCCACTGGCTATTAACCATAAATGTCAGTGCCAGCTGTGAGAGCTCCCTCTGAATTGTTGGGCAGGGGGTCCCAAAGGACTCCCAAACAATGCAGGCTGCTGTCATACTTCCTGCCTGTCCACCAGACAGGGTCTTACACACCTTCATTATGTAGGCCAACACAACTTGGTTGCAAGACAGACAGACGTCAATCAAGCTGAATGCTTCCTTCTTGCTGGTTTGCTTTCATAATGATGCCAGGTTCTATACAGGGGTAAAACAGTATCAATGGACAATTCCAGCTATGAACCCTATTAACTAAATACCAATCCACTAAATGCTAATCCGTTAGTGGCAATGACTGTGAATAGTGCAACAAACCACTCTGGTTGGATTTAAGGTCTGCTCCACAGAAAGGGATCCATGCCTAGTACTGTAGCTCCAGTTTAAAATTCATGGTTGGGAGGGTTGTAGACTCTAGGGAGAGATAACTTACTACTTTTGTTTACCCAAGTTGACATGGTGTTAAACTGCCTTCTAAACGTCTATGTTTAGATTTGTGGCAGCTAATCTTGGTGGGCAGCTTTACATAGGCAGCAAGAGGGAACCTTAATTGAAGAACAGACTTCTACAAAGTGGTCTGTGGGACATTTTCTTGATTGCTAATGGATGTGTGTGTGTGTGTGTGTGTGTGTGTGTGTGTAGGGGGAGCCCATGGGCTACATATAACAAAGTTAGATGAACAAGTCTGTAAGCAGCATTTCTGCATGGTCTATGCTTCAGTTCCTGCTTCCAGGTTCCTGTAAGCTGAAGCAAATCCTCTTCTCCCCAGGTTTTTAATCACACCAGAGAAGCAAACTACAATATATACAGACAAATATCACTCTCAGCCTTAGCGAAGCTTATCTTCATAATAAACAGTAATGAATGCAAAGATTCTTGACTGCCCAAGGTGCTGAGACCAAGGGAAAACTGAGCACTCAGAACTAAATAGGACATTTATACCACATTTAAGGTTCAGGGACTACCACAGAGGTGGCAGAATGTAAAATCTGGAAGACAGTGACAATGGTCAAAATACGATCTGGGCATGGACCGCACAGCACTACAACTTTGACCTTACAGGAGGTCTGGCTGCCTGTATAAGACTATATCTTTCCACAGCCAGTCATGGATTGGAGCAGTCAGGGGTCCAAGCCTTCCCCGCTGAACTACTTACTGGATACTGAAGGATTCCAGGGGAAGGGGTGTCAGTATCTTTAGCTGTGAACCCACTGGTGAGGCCATGCTCACAGACAGTCCTGATTAAACTCAGTATGTCACAAAACAAAACAAAAAATGGGAATGGGATCTGTAGGAAGATGGGAGACTGACAGGAGTGAGAGATAAGGGTGGTGGTGGCAAGAGTAATCTCAATGTGTCAAATACATGCGAAACTCTGAAAGAATAACTTTTTTTTTTAAAGAGGCTTATGTTCAATGTTATGGAATTTGCAATCTGATTCTAAACGTAATGAGAATTCTGGTGCCTATGAGGACATTTACAGAAAGGATTGACATAAGAAGATCACTCCCACAGATACAACAGTGTTTCTTGCTTGCCTTCATTTCTTGCTAGTGAGAAATTCTACCCTGTTGCTGCCACTCCTGCAGCTACAATCCTTCACTTGGTGTGGGAAGTCCTTCTATGTGTTATTTATTGGTTACTTGTTATTTATTTTTTTTAATATTTATTTATTTAATTTATTTATTATGTATACAATATTCTGTTTGTGTGTACGCCTGCAGGCCAGAAGAGGGCACCAGACCCCATTACAGATGGTTGTGAGCCACCACGTGGTTGCTGGGAATTGAACTCAGGACCTTTGGAAGAGCAGGCAATGCTCTTAACCTCTGAGCCATCTCTCCAGCCCCTACTTGTTATTTATTGGTTAATGAATAAAGAAGCTGTCATGGGTCTGCACAGGGCAGAATAGTTAGGTGAGGAAAACTAAACTGAATGCTGGGATAAAAAAAATGAGAAGCCATGTAAGCCTGTGGGAGACGGATGCTGGATGAACTTTACCTGATAAGCCACGGCCAGGTGGCGAAACACTGATTAATGGAGATGGGTTAGTTTCGGATGTAAGAGTAAGCCAGAAATATGCTTAAGTTATTGGCCAAACAGCATTGGAACTGATACAGATTTCTGTGTGACTATTTCAGGGCTGAGTAGCTGGGAATGAATACACGACCCACTGATATCAGAACCCAGTCCCTTACGCTTTTCTACTTGGAATAAGGACCAGCAGTGCTTTAGGAGGCCTCTAGGCCTCCATCACTGTTTTTGGGCTGCTGAGAGATCCAACTTCACAGACTAAGCAGCTACTGGGTTTTCAGCCCTTCCAGTATGCACACAGCCAGTGTTAGATTGTTAGATTACCCAACTCTTACAGCATCAACTGTTTTATAAACCCCTTTGTAATTTACATACTCATTCTGATGGAGGAAGGTCATTGGCTAATAAAGGAACTGCCTTGGCCCATTTTATTGGTTAGAACATAGGTAGGTGGAGTAAACAGAACAGAATGCTGGGAGGAAGAGGAAGTGAGCTCAGACTCTACAGCTCTCCTCTTGGGAGCAGACGCCTCAGAGAGATGCCATGCTCCGCTCTCCCGGGCAGACGCATGCAATGAAGCAAGCCGCCAGGTTAGACATGCTGAACCTTTCCCGGTAAGACCGGTGCTCACAGATTATTAGAGATGGGTTGATCGGGATGTGAGAATTAGCCTGTAAGGGCTAGAGCTAAAGGGCCAAGCAGTGTTTAAATGAATACAGTTTGTGTGTTGTTATTCCGGGCATAAGCTAGCCAGGCAGCCGGGGTGCTGGGGACGCAGCCCCGCCGCCCCTATTTACTACACTCATTCTATCAGTTTGGTTCTAGAGAACCCTAATAGACTAATCATGCACTTTATTAATACAATCCACAGTGATCAGACTGGTAAGATAAACTTGGCATTGTGTGGCAGAGGGGCAGGGCAGTGTAGAGCCTGTATCAGGCTATCAGCAAAGGAAACAATGGCAAGGACTTCACCTCTGGTGGCTGCAGTATAAGCAGAAAGAGGATGGGAAAGGACTCATAAGACATTAGATTGTATGTGATCAACAGAATCTATACCGTAAGGAAGGAGGAAAGAAGAAAAGTTAAGACTACTCTAAGACTTCAAGGCGATGTAAACGAATGTAATCTGACAACACCATTAACCAAATAACAGTGGAAGAGGAGGAAGCAAGAAAAGAATGATGAAAACAAAATTGCTTATAGGTTATGTAAGCAGAATTATAGGAACAAGAAGTTATAATTAAGATCTAGAATTCAGACAGAGAATGAGGCTCAAGTTTTAGGTCTGAGAATCAAGAGCACACCTACAAATGGATGAAACTATCCAGGGAACTGTTTATACAGAATCGAAAGTACCAAGCACAGAACAAAAGGCTTTCTTATGAACCTTATTAATTTTAGTAAGGTTTACACACAGTATCGTTTAGAATAAAGAGTTAACATGAAGAGTAGAAAATGACATACCAAAACTATCTGCAACTTGTAGGACAACTTTATGACAACTTTATACATCTCTGAAACTGGAATACACTGCTCTACTGGGTCGGGAAGACTACAATACAGAGCACATTAAAGAGTACATTAGTCAGGTTTACTGCTCATTTGTGACACTAATGCTCCACTAAATAAAACAATCAAACATGTGGTATGGCCTCCTATAATGCAAAGGTAACACAAATCAATACACAAAAATACAGCATACATTTAACAAGTTCAACTACTGACATCTAGAAATTGTTACATTGCATACGTGTATATATGTGTGTCTGCATGGCAACCAGTGGTCTAATTTATCAATATAAAGTCCTTATTAAATCTGAGATTTAAAATTTAAATTTATTTATTCCCAGTCCATTGTCTGGAATCATCACTGTTAAAACACCCAAAACTGATGCCACAACATCTTCAAGGAAAGCTATCTTGTGATACATATATCTTTACTGAAAAGTTTAAAAACACCTTGGGGCATGTTCATAGACTACAGAAGAAATGTTTTAAGTAAGAGATCTGAGTACAAAATACATGTTTATTCAAATCATGTTGATTTTTAGTATATTCTGAAGTGACACACAAAATTATATCAAACCTATATTTTAATTTCATCACATTCTACACTAAATTCTTTACTATTTACCAAAAATAACTTTTTATAAAGCTTACTATTTTGTCTAATATAATACAGACCGTCTATCTCTCTTTTTATGTGTTTCTTTCAAAAATCAAGAGTCTATGAGCATATCATACAAAACAGTGGTATATTACACAAGCATGAGTACAGATTCTGTACAGTGTATATAACAGCATATACATGTATACTACAAGAGACTACACGCCTGTGTTAAGTCACAGTTTAAGAAATCTTTCATGTAAAAAACTCTGCATTATAAAATATGGTGGCTTGAGAACCAGCTGTTTCTTTTCATGAATTTCTCTCAGAGGGCATTAGTTGTCCATTTAACTTCATTAGCAGCTTTACCACGAGTCCAGCCTACAAAATAAACCATATGTTAACAAGAGATATGAAACATACAAAAAGATATACACAGTAGCGGGCATTTTCATACCTATTTGAAGGGTAACTTTATTAGGAAGAGACAGCATGTCAAGAAATTGGGCGTATCTAACACACCTGCAAACCCACAAATTTAGTTCTAAAGCTGTGGGTGTGAACCCTTTTCAATAAGAATTCCCTTTGCCTGGCTAGCCCCAGTCCTGTGGGTTGGGAGCCATCTTTCCCTGGTCTAGGTAAAGAGCTCGCCCACCAGCTTACTTGGCTCAGTTCTGGCTGAACATCCGCCACATGGCCCAGTCTAAGAAAAGCCAGATTATCTCATCAGACACACAACCAACAAAGGGAGTCCATATACCCAGGTCAAATGGCAAAAACAAAAACAGCATGATTGGCCAAAATAATCGCTCCCATAAACCCACCAGTTTCAGAAGTATTCTCCCATAAGGATTTAAAAGAACAATCATAAAGTTTATCAAAGAATTCAAGGATTTAAAGAAGATATAAATACTTTTATTGAATTCTAACAATAAACAGTTGAGTGTTGTCCAAGAAAATACACACAGCTGAATGAAATAAATATATTTGAAAACTGAAACTGAATAAAGAGATATGAACATTGATGAGAACACAAGCTGAAATGAAGATACAATTGAAAAACTCAATATGCCAGTTAGAAAACTCAGGGGAAGTCTTACAAATAGTACAAGTAGAATGAATCAACCAGAAGATAAGTAGATATCTGTACTAGAAAATAAAAGAATCTATACCCAAAAGAAACAAAGAAAGTAAAAAAAAATAATAAACATGGAAAGTGAACATATGAAATGTGTGGGACACTATCAAAAGACTAAATCTTTGAATTATAGAAATAGAAGGGAAAGAAGAATCCTAGGGCAGTCAATGTCATAGGCCAGATATTTAACAAGATGATAAAAGAAAACTTGCCCAAACTAAAGACACACTTGTAGAGATAAAAGAAGCACAGAGACAAGACCAGAAAAGGCATAGCACAGGTAAAACACCAAGAATCCACAAAGAAAGAAAATATATTGAAAGCTGCAAGAGAAAAACAAAACCCCCCAAGTTACAAATACAGGAAGCCTGGAATAACACCTGATTTCTCAATGGAAACTACGAAAGTCAGAAGGACCTAAAACCAAGCAATCCTAGTTCCAAAAGACTACAACTACAAAATTAAACTACTGTAACCAGCAAAACTAAAACTAACTGCCATAGTTAGAGAAGGAACAACTTTCTATGATCCAAATGGCCTAAACAAATTCACAAAACAGAATATTATAAGCAAAGCAGCTTTGAGCTAAAGAGAGGAATACAGTCAAGCTACCCTACAAAGAAAAAAAGAAGAAACCAGCACACAAACCAGCAAAACAAAAAAAACAAAAAAAACCCAAAATGACTGCAATCTATGTATACCTTTCAATAATAATTTTAAATATTAATGGCTTAAACTTACCAATAAAAAGACACAGAGAAGTTGAATGGATTAAGAAACAAAAGTTATCTATGTGCTGTCTAGAACTCATTTAGCATTAAAGATAGAGACTACCTTAAAGTAAAAGGATAGAAAAAGTATTTCAAGCAAATGGGATCAAGAAGCAAGCTGGCACTGCTATTCTAATATCCAACAAAATAAACTTCAAACTAAAATTAACCAGAAGAGATAAAGAAGGAAGGAGGGAGGACAACACAGAAGCAGAGGGCAAGAGACAACACCGTGGTTGTATGATAAAGCCTCAAGGTATCAACACACGTGCATGTGTATAGATACACATTAGTAATGAGAAATCTCCTTCAAATGGTTGGTCAGGGAGTCCACATGGCTCCCCAAACCATGATGTAGTTATTGTACTACTGATGTAGCTCCTGGTTATCATCTCTCTGGGTTGAGGCTCAAGGAGGTCCCCTCCTGATGAAGACACTACACAGTTAGGACACTACACAGAAGGACTTGGATAATTTGAACTGGATCTGACCTGAAAGCCCCTATGCTGTGGCTTAGCTTTCATAATTCCAGAAAACACGATGCAAGCTGCCAAAGGAAAGAACTGGAACTGATTAAGCAGTCCTACCCAGCTGTAACACCCAGGAGCCACAGCAATGACCAGCATGGCGAGATATACAGAAAGGAACGGTAAGTGGCATTTACATGTCAGTGGTAATCAACAACTGTCTAGTCAGACTTAAGGCTCAAGAGGAAAATCAGGCCTGGTACTAGAAACCTAGATAGAACCCTTGGCTAGTGACATCATGGACCTTAGAACTGAGTCTATCGCCACTTTGTTAGAGCCGCATGATTCCTCACTACATTCTAAACCTCTCCTTATACCCACACATAAGTATAACTACCACCTCTCTCCTTAGCCAGGAGGTAGTGGTGCACACCTTTAATCTCAGTGAGTCTCTGAGTTTGAGGCCAGCATGGTCTGCAGTGTGAATTCCAGGATCTCCTAGACTACAAAGAAAAACTCTGTCTTAAAAAGAAAAAAAATAAGAAAAAGAAGCCTTTCTCATAGATGGAAATATAGACCATCATAGAAAACCATAACTAATACAATGCAGAGATCAATGGAATATGGGGAATCTAGTATCAACAAACACATGGACACCCCAGCTCCTACATCTATGGCTCAGAGAACATTGCAGAAGAGAGGGTGCAAAGATTGTACGAGTCAGAACATCAGACTCCTAAAATCTACTGTCAAACAGTCTCCTAGAAACAGTTGCGTAAGTAAGACCTGGACAATGGCAATATCAATGAACATGTTACTATGGGAGGGAAAAATTGTAAAGGGTCTCTCTCACCCCTAGACAAAGAACTACAGTCAAGTAATGATTACTGAAAGAAGAATTAGACTCTCCCAAAAATGAGCCCCTCTTTGGGTGTTTAATGCAGAGTGGTTAGGCCGGAAACCATAAACACACAAAAATAAAAATGGCTATGGCAGGTTGTATTTATATATTTGTGTACACATGTGCATGTGTGTGCACACATACATGCAGCAGTAATAATAAAAGAAAAAGAGGCTCTCGACTTGAGAGGTAGTGGGGGAGTGGGAGCTGTTGGAGGGAGAGTATCTAGGAGAGGCTGGAAGGAGAAAAGGGAAGAAGAAAAGTGATGTAATCCTACTTCGATTAACAACATATTTAAAAAAGAAACAGGGTATAGAAGATAAATTTACTTAGGATTCTGAAGGTAGTTAAGAAATGCCTCACAGGTGGGTGGTCCTTGGACTTCCCACAGGGCAGGGAACCCTGATTGCTCTTCGGGGTGATGGGGGAGGGGGACTTGATGGGGGAGGGGGAGGGAAATGGGAGGCGGTGGCAGGGAGGAGGCAGAAATCTTTAATAAATAAATAAATTTTAAAAAAAAGAATTGGCTGGTTCAGATAGTATACTGGTCAAGAAAAGGGAAGAACTTTAAAAACAGAGGGATAAGTAATCAGAATGAAGAAAAACGAATGGCATAAGGAAGCATTTAACTGCTCTAAAACAGAGATAAATTAATCTGCCAAGTTTTTGGCTCCTTTAGTTAGGAAAGGAATTTTATTTTTTCTTGATCTTAAATATTAAATTTCATCTAATACTAAAGGTTTCCAGGGAAGGTAAATGAATTAACAATTAAAAAAAAAGACTTTTAGTAAAACTGTAGTCTATCATCATAAGTCCAAACTAATTTATCAGTACTTGCCTGTTTTGTGTGCACTATAAAGCTCATCTTATTTTCCATACTATGGATTTGAAAACAAGTCCCAGCATCTCCCAGTTGCCATGTAAAGCAACAATACTTAAGACTGATGAGTAAAGCCTGCAACAGAATTAGAAATTATTATGCTAAAATAGAGCTAAAAGTAACATTGATCAGTAATGGTGGCACACACCTATAAATCCCAGTACTCGGAAGGTGGAAGATGAAGATCAGAATCAGGGCTATCCTTGGCTAGCAGTCAGCTGGAGACCAGTCACACGAAACCCTATCTCAAAATGCCTGCAAACACCCTAAACAATAAATGTAACATTTATCTTCACTTAGGATATGTATCTAGTTATTAAATGTAATTGTTTTGAACATTATTTTTAAGATCTCTTTATAGCACCTGCACTAACCTCACACAGAGTGAAGCACAGAACCCAGAAGGCAGACTCCTGGGACACAATGAACAATGACAATATTTGTATCAGACTAATAAACATTTTAACAGATGCTCATTCTCAGTGAGTTTGAACACAGAAGGATAAGCTTTTACTTCATGCAGGTTAATACTAACTTCTTTAATGTGTTCCAAACCTTTTATGAATATATATACAGTACTTTTAAATCTGAAATTTAAATAGTGGGATTAACAGATGACTTCAGCAATTTTATTCCACTGAAAGGAAATACACTGATGTGTTAATATTTATTGCAGAAATAAAAAAACAGTAGAAATCTAATCTTCATAAATTTAATAGAATTATTTAAGAAACAATGTTAGGGCAAGCTACTCTCATGCTTCCCTACGAAATGCTATATTTAGGTAGCCATTTGATTTTTCCTTATGTCTAAATGTTTACTTTGTTGACATGTTGATATGATGTTCTCATGAGCCTATATATACCATGTATACATTGATTAACATGCCTAAAATCTAAAATGCTTATTGTTTCTCTCTGGTAAGTAGAATAAAATTCCCTTCTTCTATTTTGGTATATACTTATCTTTAATTATTCTCTCCTAGTAAAAACTTGTTCTTTATTGTCCTAAACATACAAATATCAAAAAGTGTTTATGCTATCCTTTAAAACATACAAGCTTAGAAATATCAGCTGTTTATAAATGACAATTCTTAGAATGTTAACTATAAGCTAAAAATATGTTCAGGGACTTTTTTATTTTATGTGTTTGTTTGCTTTATTTTCTTTTTTTTTTTTTGAGACAGGGCCTTATTATGTAATTCTGGTTGGTCTGGAGTTCACTATATAAAACTGATACACTCAGAGGGATCCATCAGCCTCTGTCTCCTGGGATTAAAGGCATGTGCCATCACCACACCTAATAGTTTAGGGTATTTTTAAAGTGGGATTCTGTAAAGGAAACACAGTATAGCTAATTTACATGAGTGTATGCTATATATAAAAGAAGTAATATTTGTTTAAAAACCAGTTATCTACATTCATGTTGTAAAATAAAACTTATAAAATATGCTAAAATATCTATTTAGTATAGACTGGAACTAGTGAAAGCACAGAAATACTTTAAAATGAGCAGACTTAGTCACTTGAACTTTTTTTAAAACTAGTGTCAGAAATCAGTCCTTTAACAAGACTTAAAAAAAAAGGAAGGTAGAAAAGAAGAAAAGAAAGAAAAGAGGGGGGAATAAAATAAGGAAGGGAGAGAAAAGAAAGAAAAGAGGTGAAGGCAGCAACTCTCAGTTTTACCCCATATAGTAAAATGAAAATCTGCTGTTGGAGGACAATACCCAGTGAGTGATGGAGGAAGGTCATTGGTTAAAAAATAAAGAAACTGCTTGGCCCTGATAGGTAGAAAATTAGGTAGGCGGAGTAAACAGAACAGAATGCTGGGAGGAAGAGGAAGTGAGGTAAGACGCCTCAGACAGAGGCCATGCTCCCCTCTCCTGGGCAGACACCATGAAGCAAGCCGCCAGGTCAGACATGCTGAATCTTTCCCGGTAAGACCGGTGCTACACAGTTTATTAGAGATGGGTTGATGGGGATTATCAGAATTAGCCAGTAAGGGCTAGAGCTAATGGGCCAAGCAGTGTTTAAAAGAATACAGTGTCCGTGTAATTATTTCGAGCCTTAGCTAGCCATGCGGGAGCTGGGGCGGCCGGAACGCAGCCCCGCTGCTCTTCCCTCAACAAGTGAGGAAAGAACTCTGAAGGCCCCCAAAATACAAAGAGCCAGGTCCACACAGTCCTCTGATGTGTGTACTTGTGCAAGCACATGAAGCCCAGAAGTCAATGCTGAGTGGCTTTCTCAGTCTCTTCCCACATTATCTTTCAACATAGGTCTGCTCACTGAACCTGGAAGCTTGGTTAGACTGTACGGCAGGGAGCTCCAGGGGTCCACTCGCCTTCACTCACTATGCACTGCTCTGCCCATTTTTCATTTCTTTTAAGCAAACTCAGTTCACAGAAATAGAAAAGTAGCCACAAACTACATAGTAGTAGCCTACCCAGTATAAGTAAACCAGTTTTAACAGAAATAAGCAATGATCAAAGAGCAAGCTGTAAGGAACTCCAAGAAATCAAATTCCATGTCAAGTATAAAAATCTATGTTTATTTTTCAGCCCTATGTTTGTAGTTATTCTCTATATTCTCCCACAGGTTAACAGCATAATAAAATACTGTTGTCCATAAGGTTGACTACAAATTCAGATAAATGATAATTTATAGAAGATAAGTAAGGGCTATGAGACCTGCTCCAAGCTTACCCTGGATCCCAAAGATGAAATGCTTCTCAGGAGCAAAGAGGGTGCAGAGGAGTTCTGTAATAACACATGGACAGGCTAATGCTTCTCATTCAAAGTGTTCACTTTTTTATTTCTACTCTAAAAATCCTATTCTACTTCTAACTTCTCCAAGCTTCTTCTTCTATCCTAAAAACTCTTTTCCTGTAGGAGCCTTGAAGTGATAAGGAGCTGAGCTGCTTACTATGGCAACACAAAGGTCCAAGGCCATAGGAGCAAAGCCTTGACCAGACCAGGGTGGTGTGTGTGTGCACAGTGCCCAATGACAGATCCATTGTTACTGGCAAGTGAGGAATTGGCATGCTTTCTTAGTAACCTTGGTTGGACATCTGTGACTATGACCTTGTGTAAGCTGTAAAGTTTCCTTTTTGAAAAAAGCCTTTAGTCTAGTTGAACTTGTGAACTAATTGTGTGTAGCTAGCAAGGTAGGCTTTTAGGTGTTTGTAGCCCTTGTGGACAATAGGTCTAGCTATGAAACAAGTCCTAGTATATATTCTATAAATCAAAACTATATAGTTAAATGAAAAGTCATCTATTTGACCATTCACGCATATGTGTGTCCATAAGATTGAGATACAATCACAAGAGTAAATGTACACATTGTATGAAAGTGCATGATAATAGGGAGATATCATAGTTGTTATTGCAAAAGTGAAATTTCAGAGAAAAGCAACAGTTTTCAGAGTAAGCTGTAATTGTGTCATGGCCTGCAACAGCTTGTGATAAACACTCCAGACATCTCACCCTTTTCTGTTTAAAAAAAAGGAGCATGTAAGTCAGTCTTAGGGCAGTGCTCTCCCATCTGTTGGCACAGTAAATCCAGGACACTCTTGACCTCTGTCTCTCTGAGCTATGATTCAATAACTTCAGACATGCCATAATCCTTGGGCATCTGTGAAGGTCTCTTTGCCTGGACACTAACACTAACCAACTGGCTTCCAAAGGAGATAATTGTAGGAGGACAGACTCCTAAGTTTATACAAAGACTTGGTTGAAGAGTAAGGGTATTGACTGTGATTACTTTCTTGCCAAAAATTACGCTCAGTAAACTATTAACACACTGCAGTGTTGTGGGAAAAATCCCCAAGCTGTAACGTGAGACAAAGAGCCCTGAACACCAGGATTCTGCAATGGGACAGTTTAACACATTCTGAAGGCAGTATTTCTTACCAGCTTGCAGATAAGATTGATGAGATGTGTACCTCTGGTGACAACAGTCCCCATCGCCTTGCTAAATGAGGTGCGTCCTCCATGAGATAGGCATCTCTAATGAGTTGACCCTGAAATATGTGCTGAATTCTCACTGCATAATTCTGCAGTCAGTAGCACTCCAGTGCTGGAGAGAGGTCTCAGTAGTTAAGAGCGCTGGTTGCACTTGCAGAGGACCCAGGTTCTATCCCCCAGCATCCCTATGGCAGCTCATATCACAACTGTAATTCTTGTTCAGGGATCCAGCACTCTCTTCTGACCTCTGAGAGCACCAGGCACACATGAGATGCACAGGCTTACACACAGGTAAAACACCCATACACATAATATAAAACATAGAAAAGAAGAAAGTCCATAATAAGAGACAAAAACGAGAATAAAAAGTTATGAAATTTCTAAACCCTTGAAAAATGATCTAGCCTTGACAAATCTAAATAAATTAGGGAAAAATTTTACCAGCTTACTATCATAAATTAGAAAGATGTTCATCCAAACTAAATGTGTTGAATATGTTAAAAATAACTGTCAAGCTTATCTCTTATATTCTAATCACTTTGATTAGAATAAGGAACAACATAGTGTCAAGAATTTCTGTACTGGGCCTGGAGAGATGGTTCATCAGCTAAGAACACTCACATTTCTTACTGAAACCTGAGTTTGATTTCCAGTACCCACACTGGCGGCTCACAACGCCTACACCACCAGCTCGAGGATGATCTGACACCTGCAGCCTCTGTGGGCAACTGCACACACAAGTACATACTGCATGACATATTATTATGTTTAATTTTGGACATAATAAAAATAAAAAATAAGAACAAAACAAATGAAAAACTCTGTAAAAATCAGTTATTCTAATGGTAGCCATAGTCCCTTCCACACTAAACCTCATTCCCTGAAGAGCTTCCTGAAACTAATCTTCACTTTTAATTGTTATAAACGCCTTTCCTTTCTTAAGTCTGGAGTCCTCCTACCTCACCTCCTTCTAATCATGGTATTTCTATGTATTCTAGGATAGGCTAGCTTCAGAGTCATGACCTTCCTACTTCCCCCTCAGCTGCCAGGATTATAGATATGTGCCACTATGCTTGGGTAAGTATGAGAATAAAATAAATTAGCAGCAGCTTATGACTTAGAAGAGGACCCTCACCAGAATCTGCCCATGCTGGTGCCCTAATCTCAGACTCCAAGCTTTTAGAAGTGTCCAGAAACAAGTGCCTATTGTTTATAAGCCTCCAGTCTATGGTAGTTTGTTATAGCAGCCAGAACTAAGACAGATACATAAGGAAAAGTCTCTCTTGATTTGAGTTTGCAATATCTGGCTCCTGTCTCCAAAATTATCAATGAACTTTTTTTTTTTAGAAATAAATAGGAAATATATATGAGCCAGATATAGTAGTGCATGCTTTTAATCTCCGCACTTGGCTGAAACAGACAAATCTCTGAGTTTAAGGCCTGGTCTAAATAGTTAGTTCCAGGACATCCAGAACTACATAGTGAAACCCTGTCTTAAAAAACAAAAACAAAATTTTCATATAGAAATATACATGCAATTTGTATTTATGTAAAAATATTCAATTCCTATAATTTTTACACAAATATTAATTAGCACATTACATAAAGTTTAGCACCCTTTTAATAAAAATGTAACATATAAATGTGCCATTCTACCAAAAATACTACTTATTCTACCATATGGACAAAAGATATTACAAATGCAAAAGTGTATGCACAGAGTGTATCTATATGCCATTTCTAGATTCTTCACGGAGGATGGCACTATTTCAGATAATACACGATGTGACTACTAAAAACAGCTTAAGACCTACCTTAGTTTCCATGTTGAGGAGATGCAGTCCTTTTATATTCACTCCTACATATACAGGGATGACTTTATGATTGCTTGGGCTTGCCTTTGTAAATATCTGTCCTGTGAAAAAAGCTGCTCCATACGTGGGGATTTCCCAACAGTTCTGTAGAAACATGCGCTGCAGGTGATGCATTTCCTTACTGACACCCTCACTCATGCTAAGATTCTGAAAACAAAGTAGAATAAAAAGAGATGTGATTTTTTTTTTTTTTTAGTTTTTTGAGACAGGGTTTCTCTGTAGCTTTGGAGCCTGCCCTGGAACTCACTCTATAGACCAGACTGGCCTCAAACTCACAGAGATCCACCTGTCTCTGCCTCCCAAGTGCACCACCACCACCACCACCTGGCTGAGATGTGATTTTTTATAATACAAAGAGGTTAACTAGTTATTTCTAAAATCTATGTTGTCTCCAAACAAGAATAAAGTTATGGTATATTATCTCAAGTGGATTTTTTCTCTTGTAGCCTTAATATTAAAAAGAAATAAGCTGAGATCAAGTGCTGTCTAAGCTAACAGAAGGTAAGCACTTTACGGGCAAGGATACTGCATTATTTCAGCTTTACCTCATGTCTTTACCACAAAATTCAGCATATATAAAGTATTCAATAAAAGACTTTATATTTCTAGAAATAAATACATCTTTTTAGTTTCAGTTTTAGGCATTGTGAACCAGAAAATTCACTTTTAATTCTGCTACTAATAATATTTAAACATTATAACACTAATACAAATGGCCTACAGTTTTTTCCATTTCTGGAGCAGCTTACCTTGTATTCATGGAGTATTCGATTTATCCAGTGAGGCGCTTTACTTTTCAGTTTAGTAATAGGTACAATAGATTTCAAATTTTCTTCGCTGGAAGTATACATGTCAACATCCTTTAAATAAGTCATCTTTAGTAGCTAAAGTATAATAATCCTCTGTCACAAATGGCATTAAATAATGGAAATTTTAAGCTAAATATGATTTTAAAAATGCTCCACAATCTTAATATTATCAATTTAGAGAAATGGTTTTTTTAATATGAAATTTTTTTATTGAAAATATTTTCAAAAACTGAAAGATCGCAGTATAAAAACTTTAGACTAAATCTGTGCTAAAATCTGTTTCTCTCAAACTATTTTCTATGGTGGGAGTCTTAATTATCTGACACATATTTTTTATTAAGTCAAATTTTTAGCCAACTTATTTAAGCACAAAGTAAAAAAATATAAATCAAAACTATAAAGCTAAATTATATCAAATACAGCAAACATAAGAAAAACTCAAAACTGCTTTACTAACCAAAACAGCAACTCATGTTTTATAGGTTTTTTTCTTTTATTCAATGTTTTGTATTATTTAATTCTAAACCAATGTATAAACAGTATGTCTGTTCTGAGACAGTGTCTTACTATGCACTTCAGGCTGGTCTGATCATGACCCTCTGGTCTCAGGTTCACTGATTATGAGTAGGTGCCACCATGCCTGGCCAGTAATATTAAAATTGTGTTAGCTAAAGAGAATCTTGAGTATATTATAAATCATGCACTGTATCAAATACTTACTTTAAGAAACCTTGTTTGTGTTTCTTACTCTCATAATTCCCATAAACTATTTGTAACAGCAGACTTGCTAGTGTTATCAGTTTAGCATCAGGAGCTGTATAAAATCCCTTCAATAAATTGTATCTGGCTTCATCAAAGAGAATAAGAATAGCTAGTGGGTCTTCAATCTTAAAGGGAAAAATGTATAATTTGATTAATAACATATAATTTACTTAAAAATATACTAATAAAATCAGGCTGTTTCATCCTAAAATTATGATGCCAACCAATCAATGCAATTCTCCCGTTTTTCAGAGTGCAGTTAGAAACTTCTCAATTATATGAATGAAAGGACAAAGATACTGCATTATGTGACATTCTGACTTCAGAATTTGGTAAAACCTTGTTTCCTTTTATGAATCTACTTTTTCTAACCACAAAATTTAATATCTATGATTTTTATTCCTCCTTTTCTCTCCCAGATGACTTTTTAAAATATCACAAGTCAAGAAGATAGACTTAGTATACTTAGATTACTTAGCTTTTTTGTTTGTTTGTTTTTAGTTTTCCGAGACAGGGTTTCTCTGTGTAGTTTTGGAGCCTGTCCTGGAACTTGCTCTGTAGACCAGAGCTCCACCTGCTTCTGCCTTCTGAGTACTGGGAATAAAGGCGTGCGCCACCACTGCCCAGCTTTACTTACAGTTTTTAAAAATCTAATAAATTTTTTAAATTGTGGTAATATATATATATCATAAAATTGCTATTTTAATCATTCGTAAGTATGAAATCTAATGCCATTAATTATATTCTCAGTATTGTGGTATGCCCTCATCACTATTGCCAAGGACTTTACACTACTCGAACAGAACCTCTGAAAAAATGAATGTCTGAGCTGGATGTAGTTCATCAGTAGTGCTAATGTTCAGCTGGCAAAAGAAGTCAGGTCCAATCCCCAGAACCCAATCAAATAAAACACAACAAAAGAACCCTCCTGATAGCCCCAACATAAGGACTTTAGTAGTTTCTAATGTGTTTTCTGGTTTTATAAATTTACATGCTTTAATTAACATAAATGTAATAATATAGCATTTACCCTTTGGTCTTTCTTATTAATTTAGAATGTTTTCAAGGATCACTCATGTATCATATATTGCAAATTAATTTCTTTTAATCATTGCATATTATGTATATATTTATTGCATTTTCTTGCCCCCCTCATTACTCAACACTTAGGTTGCTTCCAACTTTTAAATTATGAATAAAACGCACTAAACGATATCAGTTAATTGTCCCAGTTCCTGTTTTCAGCCCTTTCAAGTATATACCTACAAGTAGAATTACTTCATCAAATGTCAATGCATACATAGTCCTGCCCCACATTCTGTGTGTCTATGTTCATGAGTGCAGACAAGAACGTGAGGTCAGAGAACAACTTGAAGAGTTGGTCTCTGTTTTCTACCTTGTTTGACACAGGGTCTCTAGTTGTTTGCCAGTGCACACACCAGGGTGTTTGACCTGTGAACACTCAGGGATTATCTGACTCTCTCTGTCATCCATTACATCATGGGAGAGCTGAGATTACACATATGCACGACTGCGCCTCTCTTTCACATGGGTTCATTTCCCAAGCACATACATAGATTTAAAAAAAAACTGTTAAAATTTTCTAAGCAATTTTCTAAGTACTTATAAGTGTACATAGCTATCCCAGTGTCACCTTAGAAACTACTCTTTCTCCATCACATGGATTTGTCATGCTTGTCAATAAATCATGGGGACATAGATATATTTATTGGTCTGTTTCTGGACTTCCATTTCTAATCTTCTGGTGTATATACGCTCAAATTTATGTTAATATCACAATGTTTTTAGTTACTACAGCTTTGTAGCATGTTTGAAGTGTGAATACCCCAAACTTTATTCTTTCCTCATGATTGTACTATTTGAATAGACATACTTTCCTTTACATCACCAAATATGTAGGTCAATTTGCTGTCAGCTAAACATAAAATATCTTTGTCATTGAACATGGGATGGATATCTTTGTAGTTATTTAGGTCTTACTGTTTTTTTCAGCAATGTTTTATATTTTCATTGAAACCTTTTCTTCATATTTATTTATTTATTATGTGTGTATGTAGAAAATATGTAGAAGTCAAGTTTCACCTACCACAGCATGGCTTCTGAAGACTGAACTCAAAATACCAGGCTTAGCAGCAAGCACCTATATTCACAGTGCCATTTTGCCAGCACACATTTTTTACGTATGAATCTTGGACTGTGTTAGAAATTATTTCTGTGTATTTCAATTTTTTGAGTCATTCAGTTAAAGAATCTATTAAATTCATCATCATCATCATCATCGTGTGTGTGTGTGTGTGTTCGTGTAAATGAAGGCCAGAGTTCAACCTCAGGTGTCATTCCTTGGGAAGTGTCAACCTTGATTTTTGTGACAGGGTATTTCACTAAGACCTTGGTTCCTTATTAGGCTAGCTTGGCTGGTCAGCAAGTCCTAGGGATCCATGTTTCTCCTCCCCAGAGTTGGGATCATAAGTAAGTTCCTCCATGCCTAGCTTGTTGTATGGGTACTGGGGACTGAACTCAGAGCTACTTTCTCTGCAGCTCTGAATGTTTTTATGTTTGTTGGTATACAGAAATATAAGTAATTTTTGTGTGTTGAGTTTGTACCCTGTAACTTTTCCAAACTAATTTACTAACTAGTTTGGGTAATTATCCAGTGGATTATTAAGGATTTCCTACACATAAGATCATATCACTTGCAAATAGTCTGAAAATCTATTTCATTTTGTTTTCTAACTATGATGTGTGGGATTTCCACACTAGTGCTGCATTGCAGGGGTGAAAGCGCACATTCTCCCTTGTTCCAGTCTCCTGAAATGGCACTGCGTTTTACAAATGTCTTTTCTGCATCACTGAGATAACCATCCCCACCACCAATTCATTCAATTAATATAATTCTAACACATGTTCACTATCAATGTTTGTTGTACTTCATAAACACTTTTATCTAATTCAGAGCATATTCATCTGAGAGGACCAAATTTACTTTTGCTTTATAGTATCAATACTTTGGCTTTATAATATCAAGATAATATAACTAAAAATGCTTAGGGAGTTTGGACATAACTGACACTTGCTCAACCTTGTCTGTTAATATTCTTTTTATACAAATAGTTATGGATTTATTAATAATAATAAATTGAATTTATTTTTCTTTAACAATATTATGTGATCTAGCAGTTATTTTTAAGTTTTTATAGATACTAGTAGGCTAATATACCTAGTTTGCTATAATTTCTCTCTTAAGTTTCTTCTTTGCCAATTTATTGTCTTGACATCTCATTTTCTCTAAATCTACAGTACTTCAATTCAAACAAACTTGCTTGGAAAAGACTGATCAAGTTTAAATTCTGTTCTTATGTCAAGAATGGTTGCTTTCTTACTGCTTAGGATAACATTATTAAATCCATTTTGCAAAAATTCTATTCTTTACCCAGGGCTTTGAAGGGTTTTTTTTTTCCATCCTATTATTTCCTACATCATCTTTGAAATTCACAAAATTGATTCCCAGTCTTAAAAAGTTAATTTCTGTATAAACTATCTCTGTAGTTGCTCATTTCCTTATTTTACAAGGAAAAAAATGTATTTGTTAAGGTAATGGAAATAAAAGAAAAAACAAAACAAAAACAAAAATAATGAAAAACACCAAGCTTGTATACAGACCAACTGAAACTCCCACTTATGATGTGATACAAAGATTAAAAGAAGGCAAAAGAAGGAAAGACTCCTAGTCCAGGAACAGCACAGTTTCTACCTCTACTATCTGCAATGGGATCTATAGAATCTGTGTATTCAAATAACTAAAGATTTCTAAGCAAACCTTTTTCTCAACTTCTAAAGGAAGTCCCACATCTCTTCTTAGAAAAAGCTGTGGTGTTTCTCTTTGTGGATCCAAATTAGTCAACTCAGTAAGTATTTCTGGCCAGTCACGAACTTGTTGCAAGGGTTTATGATAAGGCTTGAACTGAAGGCCTGAAAAAGAGCTTTTCTTTTATAAATGACACTGTAAAAACAAATCCATTATATCAATGCATAGAAACTTTCCATTAAACTATATGTGCCTAAGTAGTAGACTGTTTATAGACCTAAATTTAAATCAGTGTTTAATAATTATTACTAGCCATTTGTGGATTATTGCCTGCTTTTAAGAACATAATTTCTAATTAAATTTATTTTTTTAAAGACAATCTTTTCTCATTTTACATACCTCTCCCAGTGCCTTCTCCCTCCTCTTATCCCACTCCCCCACCTTCACCCCACCCCAGCCCCCCATCAACTCCTCAGAGAAGGTGAGGCTTCCCAAGTGGAGTGAACAAAGTCTGACACTTCCCTCTGAAGCAGGACCAAGGCCCTCCCAGCTATATCTAGGCTGAGCATCCCTCCAAAAAGAATGGGAGAAAGGTATAACGGCACAAGACTATAATCCCAGCACTTGGGAGGTAGGAGAAGAACACAAGTTCAAAGTTATCCTCAGTTAAATAGCAAGTGTGACCAGCCTGAGTTACATGAAATCCTATCTCCAAAAATGAAATAAAAATAAAGAATATTTCTTGTGTTTGGGATGTGAATCAGTAGAATAGCATTTGATTCTTAGTATTTGGAAGTCCTGGCTTGACAAATAAGAATGGAAAAAATTGCAGATAATTTTGCATAAATGAAATATGTAAATATAAATGAAATATATTAATATATATTAAATTCTTAGTTCCATTATAGCTTACTGAATTAAGAATAATCAGTATGATTTGGTGCTAAACATAGATAACCACCATCCATTTAATTAAATTCTTTAAGTATTTATAGTAAATTTGGAAAGATAAATATACACTGACATTAAGGTGATTTTAAATAAAAAGGTTTGACAGAAAACAAAGAAATATTTCAATCACTTTGAGAGAAACACTGAAAATAAAGGCAAATTGTATGAATTCTACTGTTCATAGCATACTAACTGGGTTATCACAGTAGTAAACTTTTAAATGCTTGACTAAACACAGGGGATAGAATCCTGCCCATTTCAGCAGTTTAATAATGATAATGCTATACTCAAGTTTACTAGTTGTAGAGATATTTCATTCCTATTTTAATAAATAAAGCTTGCCTGAAGATGAGAGAGTAAAACAGCCACCCTGGTCAGTCTTATAGACCAGGCAGTGGTGACACACACCTTTAATCCCAGTAGCCACACTAGTTTGTCACAGAATTTGGGCAATAGTGGTGCAAGCCTTTAATCCCAGCCCTAGAGGGGAATATAAGATGGGAGGAGAGAGCTCTCAGACAGTCTCATTCTGAGATTCCTTGAGGCAGGATCGCCATTTCAGACTGAGGAAGAGGTAAGAGCCAGTAACTGGATGCTTTGTTTTTCTGACCTTCAGGATGAACCCCAATTTATGTCTCTTAGTTTTCATTAATTGTGCTACAACTAGCCCACTTCCAAAAAGGAACAATGAGGTTTAAACAGTAAAATACTTCTCCATCCCAAGTTTCCTTACTAAGGTTTTCTGAACAGATCCAAATAGTGAAACACTGCTGAGTTTCTTGAGAGAGTCGCATTCCTTCCATTATCTGCTGCGCTGTGGTATTATTGCCATGCTTTAGTTCAACAGAACGGTAGGACCCATCCATTCTGTAAATTCGAACTTTTTCATACTGGAAAAAAAGAAAAGTCATCTAAGCTACTTGAAAATTACAAATCTTGAGGCTGAAGAGATGGCTCAGCAGTCAAGAGCATCAAGAGCACTTGCTATTCCGGCAGAGGACTGGAGTTTGGATCCTGCACCTACCTTGGTCTTCTGGTCCCTATCGACACTCACAAACACATGCAGGCACACTCACATACACATTAATAATAATTATGTATCACAATGCCATAAGATACTTTATGCCCAACTTCATATCCTTCATAATATGGATGTCTAATGTGGGAACTATCAAAAACTTACTTCAAACAAGAACAGGCTGACAATATTTAGAAAACTATTACTTCTATTACAGTCTAAATTTTCTTCTGAATGTTCCATGATCAAATCAAGGAAAATCTTTATTACTGTCTTTTGTAAAATACAGTTTATAGAGTATTGAATATACAATGTAATGCCACGGGAAATATAAACTTGGAATGAAATCTAAGAACCTCATGAGAAGTAGGGCATAAATTGCACTGAGGAAATGTGTATTAACAATAACTTATGCTAAGAGAAGTTCATGATGGAAGACTTTGAAAGTCATGGAATATTGGATTTTGAATTAATTTCCTTCCTCAAGTTCACAAAACCCCCAAATAGCAGTAGCATTATCGATAGATTTGTACTGTTAAGGAGGCAGCTTATCTCCCAAGTAACCGACAGGCCAGTACATTTTGGATTAAAAGTATCCGATTCATTTGATCACATTCACAATATAAAAGTTAGGCCAGAAAATGTTATCTGACTGTATCATTAGAAACTGAATGATAGAGAAGGAAAACATAAGGAGGTCTCTATTGAGCTAGCTTAATAAAAAACAAAAAAGCAGGAAAGGGCTAAGAATATGGCTCACTTGCTGTGAAAGCAAGAAGATCTACATTTAAATCCCCAGCACTCACATAAAAACTGGGAATGGCTGTCTGTGTCTATAATCCCAGAGTTGGTGGGATAGAGGAGGGAAGAGAGGAGGGTCCTGGAAGTTAGACAAAATGGTTGGCTTTAGTTTTAGTTAGAGACCCAGTATCAAAAAAAAAAAAAAAAAAAAAAACACAAGTGGAGAAGTAGAAAGACTTCCTAACATTATTCTCTGGTCTCTAGAGCACAAACAACTACACACATGTATACATGCATGCACACACATATACACAAAACTAGGAAGTCATCTATTTCACCTCTGCAGAGAAGAAAATGAGATTTTATACACTTAACTTGCTGAAGACTATTAATGAATGGTATATAATACTGCTGTTACACAAACGTTGCTGGGGTAAAACACACCAGTGAGCAGAACTACTTACAATAAACATGTTAAATACAATCACACATAATTTGATGCAAAGATGTGTTGCATTTTTTTATGTTGCATTTGTTTAACTCTGTGGAGCTGTGATTCTTTGCCTGTCTAAAACACCTGAATGGGCAATAGCAAGGCATGAAAAAGGATAGGAGGGGTTGGCAGGCAGAGAGTATAAATAGGTAGAGAAATCTGGAGGGAAAAGAAGGAGCACAATAGAACAAGGAGAGGAAAACACCATGGGCCAGTAACCCAGCTACCCAGCAAGTCATGGAGTAAGAGTAAAAGAAACATTATACAGAAATAGAGAAAGGTAAAAGCCCAGAGGCAAAAGTTAGACAGCATAACTTTTAAGAAAAGCTAGTTAAAAACAAGCTAAGCTAAGGCCGGGCATTGATAAGAAAGAAGAAGACCATGTGTGTATTTATTTGGGACCTGGATAGTGGGCCCCCAAGAGAGTAAAGAGTGGAACAAACAACAGCAAATACAACATTTGCCTTTGCTATTCAGACAATTCTTACAGGTTTGTTTATGGCTTCTTTCAATAATTTTGCAGCTTCTTCCCAGTTATTTTGTTTGTTTTCTTCACAAATATTTAATGGGGATCTTCCTTGTTGGTCTGTTATGTGCTAGAATGGAGGAAGCAATGGACGAAAAGATATTACAAATACATGTTGTTCTGAAGGAATGTTATTCAATTAAAACATTATACAAATACTCTGGTTAAAGATTAAGTAAATATTAACCATACTTAGTATATACTAAAAAAATAGAAAAGCTACAAAATTCAAAGCATTAGTAGGATTATGTTTTGTAAAAGTTCAGTTATAGATTTAAGAAAGGTTTCCACAATTTTACTTTCCTTTTTATCAAATGATTATTAGTACAAATTCTAGAAAATGGGTAAATGGTTTTCTTTAAGACATTCGGGGGGAAATAAGATATAGAATAAACTTTATATATTTTGTAGAGATATATGTAATGACTATATATAACAACACAAATGTACTGAATGTTATAAACTTTGCATTTATGTTGTTAAAATAATACATTTTATGTGAAGTATTCTTTATCATAATAATTCAAAACTTATGTTAATCACAGTTAACACATGCATTATACTCTATAAAGTAAAATTTGTTGTTTTTAGTTGACTTGATTAGTATACAATAAAATACTTTTGTATTACTACTTGTTAGTTGCTGAGCATTAAAATATAAAAACAGAAAATAACTTACTCTGTCAATGTCTGGGTGGGTTAGGAGGATCTGTACTATTTCTGCATGTCCCCCTCCAGCAGCGAAGTGAAGAGGTGAGCTGAGCTGCCCATTTAAAAGGTTTGGATTGCACTTTCCTTTCTCTAGTAATATGCGAGTGGCCTCAATTTTCCCATACCTATAAAAATAATAAAATATACATAAAAAACTCCATTTGAAATGCTTCAAAATTCAAATTTTACAAGATATGTGAGGGAAATCTAGAGAACAAATGAATAATGTATTAAGATACCAAAGTATCTAGAATGCTTGCAAATATTTTTATGTATTACTGTGATTCAATTTAATTATTTCAATTTCTGACCAAGTAAGAGAAATATATTCTCAAAACAAGAGGAAAAAGATGGCATCATTATCCCATAAAGTACAAAAGTTAGCCAGGTGGTGGTGGTGCACATCTTTAACCCCAGCACTCAGGAGGGAGAGGCAGGCAGATCTCTGTAGTTTGAGGCCAGCCTGGTCTACAGAAAAAGTTCCAGGACAGACTCAAAAAAAAAAAAAAAAAGTACAGGACCTCTGCAGGACCAGGCCTGAACAGAAACACCGGCAGAAGCAGGCCCAAGCCAGTAACCTCCATAGGGCCAGGCCAGAGCAGGCCTGAGCCAGTGCCCTTAGCCAGAGTAGGTACAAGGGAGCAATCTCCAAGGGACCAGGCCTAAGCCAGCGACCTCCACAAAGCAGGACCAAGCAAGCCACCTCGACAGGACCAAGCCAAGGCCAGCTACTTCTGTGGGAGCAGGCCTGAGCCAGCGACCTTTGTGGGGCCTGGCCAGAGCCAGCGACCTCTGCAGGAGCAGGCCCAAGCTAGGAGCATCCACAGGAGTAGACCTGAACCAAGGACCTCAACCAGAGCAGGACTGAGCCAGCGACCTCCACAAGAGTAGGCCCAAGCCAGCAACCTCCACAAGAGGAGACCCAAGCCAGCAACCTCCAACGGAGTAGGCCCAAGCCAGCAACCTCCACCAGAGTAGGCCCAAGCCAGCAACCTCCATCGGAGTAGGCCCAAGCCAGCAACCTCCACCAGAGTAGACTCAAGCCAGCAACCTCCACCAGAGTAGGCCCAAGCCAGCAACCTCCATCGGAGTAGGCCCAAGCCAGCAACCTCCACCAGAGTAGACCCAAGCCAGCAACCTCCATCGGAGTAGACCCAAGCCAGCAACCTCCATCGGAGTAGGCCCAAGCCAGCAACCTCCATCGGAGTAGGCCCAAGCCAGCAACCTCCATCAGAGTAGGCGCAAGGCAGCAACCTCCACCAGAGTAGGCCCAAGCCAGCAACATCCATCGGAGTAGGCCCAAGCCAGCAACCTCCATCGGAGTAGGCCCAAGCCAGCAACCTCAGCAGGAGCCGGCCCAAGCAAGTGACCTTCTTGGGTATAGGCCCAAACAACCTCCAGGATTGTAGAGTGATTACTGGGAGAGTCAAGCAACTTCCAGGAATGTCAAGTGACTGAAACCATGGCCCTGACTCCACCACCAGGAACAACCATCTGAGCCTTGGATCCACTGGAACCTGAAAGAGCAATCACCAGAGACTAGACCCCAACTACATCAATCAGAGAAAAAGATGAGTAGACAAGGTAAAAACACACCCAACACCACAAAGATGAACATGAAACCAATATAAACTAGTGGCTACAAAAAAGCAGGATGAACACCACAGTACAGATGTAGCAGAAGTAAATGACCTAAAAGATAACTTTAGGAGCATGTTTGAGGCCCTTAAAGAAAAAATAAAAAAATTTTCTCAAAAAAACTGGAGGAAAAGACAAACAAAAAAAATCAGAAGAAATAAATAAATCCCTTAAAGAAAACCAAGAAAAAGCAACCAAACAGTTGAAAGAAATAATTAAAGGCTACAAACACAAAATAGAGATAACAAAGAAAACACAAACCGAGGGAACTCTGGGAACAGAAAATATAGTAAAATGATCAGGAAGCACAAGTGCAACATAAGCAGCAGAATACAAGAGATGGAAGACAAAAATCTCAAGTGCTGAAGACTCACCAGTCAAAGAAAACATTAAATTTAACACAAGCTTAACCCAAAATATACAGGATATATGGGACAACATGAAAAGATCAAACCTAAGTATAATAGAGATAGAAGAAGTTCAACTCAAAAGCACAGAAAATATATTCCACAAAAATGATAGAAGAAAACTTTCCCAACCTAAAGAAAGATATGCATATCAAGATACAAGAAGCTTACAGAACACCAAATAGACTAGACCAAGAAAAAAAAGTCTCCTTGTCAAATAATAATCAAAACACTAAACATACAGAAGAAAGAATATTAAGAGCTGCAAAGCAAAAAGGCCAAGTAACAGATAAAGGCAGACCTATCAGAATTATACCTGACTTGTCAATGGCAACAATGAAAGCCAGAAGGTCCTGGTCAAGAGTTATGTAGACATTAAGAGACCACAGATGCCAGCCCAGACTACTATACCTAGCAAAACTTTCAATTGCCATAGCAAAACAAAACAAGATATTTCATGACATAACCAGATTTAACCAATACCTAGTCACAAACCCAGTCCTAAACAAAGTACTGGAAGGAAAACTCCAACCCAAGGAAGTTAGTTACATCTGCAAAAACAGAAAATTGATGAAGTATATCCCAAAGAAGGGGGAAATGCACACAAAACATAATCAACAACAAATAACAATCACTGGTCATAAACATTTCTTAAAATAGACTTGACTCACCTATAATAAGACACAGGCTAACAAAATGGATATGAAAACAGAATCCATCCTTCTGCTGCATTTAAGAAACATACCTCAACCTCAAATACAGACATCACCTCAGAGAAAACGGTTGAGAAAAAATTTTCCAATCAAATGGTCCTAAGAAATAGATGGTCTAGCTATCTTAATATCTATCAAAAATAGACTTCAAACTAAAATCAATCAAAAGAGAACAAAGAAGGACATTTCATATTAGTCACAGGAAAAATCCATGAAGAGGAAACCAATACTGAACATCCATGTCCTCAATACAAGAGCACCCTCATATGTAAAAGAAACACTACTAACGCTTAAATCATACTTTAAACCCCACACACTAATAGTGGAAGACTTCAATACCCCATTCTTACTACTGAACAGCTCTGCCAGATATTTTAACAGAGAAACAACATCATAGAACATTTCATACAAACATAAAAGAATATATCCTTTTCTCAGACCCTCATGGAACCTTCCTCAAAACTGACCACATTCTAGGTAACAAAGCAAACCTCAACAGATACAAAACAATTGGAATAACCCAAAGTATCACCATTGCTTAGGGTTAAAATTCAACCGCAACACTAATTTCAGAAAGCCCACAAACACATGGAAATTAAATAATCCTAACCTGAATCACCAATGGATCAAGGAAGAAATAAAGGAAGAAATTAAAGACTTCCTAAAATTCAATGAAAATGCCCATACAACATACCCAAATTTATGGGACACAATAAAAGCAGTTTAAGAGGAAAGCTCATTGCACTAAAAGCCTACATAAATAAACTGGAAAAAGCCCACAATAGTGAGTTAACAGAACACCTGAAAACTCTAAAACCAAAATAAGCAAACTGACCCAGGAAGACTAGAAGACAGGAAATAATCAAATTGAGAGCCAAAATCATCAGAAAGAAACAAAGAAAACAATAAAAAAAAAATCAATGAAAAGAGTTGGTTCTTTGAGAAAAATCAATAAAAGAGACTAACCTTTATCAAACTAAACAAAAGAGACAGAATATCCAAATTAACAAAATCAGAAATGAAATGGGAGACATAACAACAGAGACAGAGGAAATCCAGAAAAATCAGGGCATACTTTGAAAACCTGGACTCTACAAAATTGGAAAAGGTAAAGGAAATGGACAATTTTCTGGATAAATACCACTTAACAAAATTAAATCAAGAAATTAAGTAGACCTACAATTAGTAAAGAAATAGAAACATTCATCAAAAGTCTCCCAAACAAAAAAAGTCCAACCAAAAAGATGATTTCAGTGCAGAATTCTACAAGATTTTCAAAGAAGAACTACCAATACTTCTCAAGTTGTTCCACACAATAGAAACAGAATTAACATTACCAAACTCTTTTTATGAGGCTACAATTACTCTGATATCCAGACCACACACAGATATGATTAAAAAGGAGAATTACAGACCAATGTCACTCGTGAATATTGATGCAAAAATATTCAATAAAAGACTAGCAAACCGAATCCAAGAATACATCAGAAAAATCATCCATTATGACCAAATCGACTTCATCCCAGGGATGCAGGGAAGGTTCAACATATGAAAATCTGTCAATGAAATCCACCATATAAAGAAACTGGAAAAGCAAAACAAAACCCCACATGATCATCTCATTAGATGCTGAAAAAGCCTTCGACAAAATGACATCTCTTCATGATAAAAGTCTTCAAGAGAGTAGGAATAAAAGGAACATACCTAAACATAATAAAGGAAATCTACAGCAAGCCAACAGCCAACATCAAACTAAATGGAGAGAAACTCCCACTGAAATCAGGAACAAGACAAGGTTGTCCACTGTCTCCATATCTGTTCAATATAGTGCTTGAGGTTCTAGCTAGAGCAATAAGACACCAAAAGGAGATCAAGGGACACAAATTGGAAAAGAAGAAGTCAAACTCTCACTATTTGATGGTGATATGATAGTTTATATATGTGACCACAAAAATTCTACCAAGGAACTTCTACACCATATAAACACCTTCAGTAATGTAGCAGGATAAAAGAGTAACTCAAAAAAATCAGTAGCCTTTCTTTACACAGATAATAAATGGGCTGAGAAAGCAACCAGAAAATTTCACCCTTCACAATAGCCACAAATCACATAAAATATCTTGAAGTAACACTAACCAAGGAAGTGAAAGCCCTATTTGACAAAAACTTTAAGTCTTTGAAGAAAGAAATTGAAGAAGAAACCGAAAATGGAAAGATCTCCCATCCTCTTGGATAAGAAGGATCAACATAGTAAAAATGGCAATCCTACCAAAAGCAATCTATAGATTCAATGCAATCCCCATCAAAAATCCAACACAATTCTTCACAGACCTTGAAAGAACAATAGTCAACTTCATATAGAAAAACAAAAAACCCAGGATAACCAAAACAATCCTGTACAATAAAGGAACTGCCAGAGGCATTACCATCCCTGACATCAAACTCTATTACAGAGCTACAGTAATGAAAACAGCGTGGTACTGGCATAAAAACAGAGATGTTGACCAATGGAATTGAATTGAAGACCCAGATATTAATCCACACACTTTTGAACACCTGATTTTTGACAAAGAAGCTAAAATTATACATTGGAAAAAAGAAAATGTCTTGAACAAATGGTGCTGGCATAACTGGATGTCAACCTGTAGAAAAATGCAAATAGATCCATATTTATGCACAAAACTCAAATCCAAATGGATTAAAGACCTCAATACAAATCTGCCCATACTGAACCTGATAGAGGAGAAAGTGGGAAGTAGCCTTCAAAGCATGGACACAAGAGACCACTTCCTAAATATAACCCTAGTAGCACAGACAATAAGAGCAACAATAAATAAATGGGACCTCCTGAAACTGAGAAGCTTCTGGAAAGCAAAGCACACAGTCAATAAGACAAAAAGGCAGCCTACTGAATGGGAAAAAAAAATCTTTACTAACCCCACATCAGACAAAAGACCTATCTCCAAAATATATGAAGAACTCAAGAAATTAGAAATTAAAATTCAAAATGACCCAATTAAAAAGTGGTGTACTGAACTAAACAGAGATTTCTCAACAGAAGAATTTCAAATGGCCAAAAGATACTTAAGAACATGTTCAACTTCCTTAGTTATCAGGGAAATGCAAATCAAAACAACTCTGAGATACCATCTTACTCCTGTCAGAATGGCTAAGACCAAAAATACTAAAGATAACCTATGCTGGAGAGGATGTGGAGTAAGGGGAACACTCCTCCATTGCTGGGGAGAACGCAAACTTTCTAGTGATGAGGCGAGCACTTTGGAAATCAGTATGGCGGTTTCTCAGAAAACTGGGAATCAACCTACCTCAGGATTCAGCAATACCACTTTTGGGAATATACCCAAAAGATGCTCAATCATACTACAAAAGCATTTGTTCAACTATGTTCATAGCCAGAACCTGGGAACAACCTAGATGCCCTTCAACTGAAGAATGGATAAAGAAAGTGTGGCACATCTACACATTAGAATACTACTCAGCAGTTTAAAAAAAATTACATCTTGAATTTTGCATGCAAATGGATGGGATTAGAAAACACTATCCTGAGTGAGGTAACCTAGACCCCTCAAAAAACAAATATGGTATATACTCATTCATAAGTGGATAATAGTCATAAACAAAGGACATTGAGCCTATAGTTCATGATCCTAGAGAAACTAAGTAGTAAGGTAAACTCAAAGAAAAAACATATATAGACCTACCTGGAAATTGGAAACAGACAAAAATTTGGGTGCATGGTGGGCAGGGGGTAGAAGGAAGGGGAGAGGTTGAGGAGAACTTGAGGGAATGGGATAGTCGAGATGGAGGAAGGACAGATATGAGAGCAAGGAAAGAGATATCTTGATTGAGGGAGCCATTATTGGGTTAGCAAAAAACCTGGCTCTAGAAAAATGCCAGGAATCCACAAACATGACCCCAGCTAAGACCCTAAGCAATAGAGGAGAAGGTGTCTGAACTGGCCTTACCCTGTAGTTAGACTGATGATTATCTTAAATATCACCATAGAACCATCGTCCAATAACAGATGGGAACAGAGACAATGACCCACATCGGGACACTGGACTGAGCTCCCAAGATCTAGTTGAAGAGTGGAAGGAGTGAGAGATGAGCAAGGACTTCAAGACCATTAGGGGTTCATCCACTGAGACAGTTTGCCTGAGCTAATGGTAGCTCTCCAACTGAACTGGGAGTGAATGAGCATGGGAACAAACAAGTCTCTCTGAAGGTTGTTGACAGGTGGAGCAGACTGAGGGGCCACTGATAGTGACACTGGGACTTGTTTCTATTGCATGTACTGGCTTCTTGGGATCCTATTCTCTTTGGATGTATACTTTGCTCAACCTAGACGTAGTAGGGAGGGCTGTGGACTTTTCTTAGGACTGAAAAGGGTGGGGTGGGAGGGTGTGTGGAGGGAGTGAGAGGGGAGTGGGAGGACAGAGAGAGTGGGAATTTTGATTGGTTTTTTTTTAAGTAATAAAATAATAATAAAAAAAAGATCAACTCAAAAAATTCCGTTTTATGTGTACGGGTACTTTGCCTACATATATGTCTGTGAATCATTTGCATGAAATGCCTTTATTGGACCTCCTGGATCTAGAATTTCCGATGGCTGTCAGCCTTGTGGGCATTGTGAATGGAACCCAGCTCCTCTGACAGAAACCTCTTAACTATTGAGCCATCTGTCTGGCACTTCAAATTTTTAATTATCAAAATAGTATACACTCTTTAAAAATTATTGGAAAAGAAAAAAGATACAGCACTAGTCCAAGGATATTTTAAAAAGTATTTTGGAAAAAAAAAGATTTTTAATTGGACTTTAAATAGGACAGAACTTAAAAGGTGAAGAAAGTAAAAAATTTTAGATTTGGGAAAAAGGAGTAAGTAACACAAGATCTCAGGCGAGTACCAAGCAGGTGCCAGGTACACTGAGTCAAGACCAAAGACATGCTGAAGGCTGATTTGAAGCAAAGGCAGAAAAATACCCTTTCAGGAAAAGACAGGAAAGAAGGTGTGAGATAGACCAGCTCCAACAACAACAATAATAACTACATAAACGTGAGTTTTGTATGACATTTAAACTTTTCTTATTTAGCTATTTAATACAGTTTTCACAACAAAGTATGAGTTAGGTAGTGGTAACTGTATCAGATTAGAAAAATGACGTTTGAATCAGTTATGTAATTATCAACAATTTCATGACTATGAGAATGAGAATCTAGTTTTCTGAATTCAATAGGAAAGGGCCAACAATAACAATATAATATTCAATAATAATGATGATAAGGAAAACCTTTTCAACTTCAATTTGCTGAAAACAAAGGAATAGGATGGAGTTTTTTAGAAGTTTCATGGCACGTTTTAAAACATAACTGGATGTCAACATGTATAAGAATGCAAATAGATCCATGAACAAAACTCATAAATTCGATTTTCCTAAAAAGAATAATCTATTTACCAGCATGCATAATGAATGGGTGCCCAGTGGTCATTATCCAGTTGGTTGACTGAAAATCCCTTACTGAGAAGATGGCTTAGTAATTCTGAATCTCCTTCACAGGCATTTCGATGCAAAGGAAAGTCATCAACCCATTGCCGTTCTCTAATCATAAAAAAGAAATTAAGATAGTATAAACGTTGTGGAAACTCACATTACGTCCATACAGAAGTGATACATCTATGAAGAGGACCTATCACTGTGTGGCTGTTGGCCCGTGACCACACTGCTCACTTACTGCCTACATACATTTCAACATCAAGTTATGAGAGCCAGTTAGAGTAAAACCAAAACAGTACTTGTCTTCCATGACACTGCTCATGCTTCGCTGCCATTTTTCCTGTTTGGGAATTTGGATTTTTGAGTAGTCTGGAGCTCCTAGACCGAAGTATGGATTTATTACCACTTTGTCTACCTAGAAAAGGAAAAAAAAGTTAAAATAAAACTCCTTAAAAGTCTCATATACTTGATTATATATATATATATATATATATAAAAAGCGTTGGTACTATTTTAATGTTTTCCATGACAACCAATGTGTTTTTATTATATTCGAAATGTCTTTTGAATTAAGAGTCAACTGAATCTCTTACCCGGTTTGTGTACTGAAGCTCTGATCCAAACAAAGGGTTGTAAATGCAGGTGTCTGCTTTCTCTAGGGCTAGCATTTTATTTTTTATTTCTAGTGCACTATAGCCCATATGCAGTGAGTTTTCTGTCTGGCCTGATTCAGCTGCATATGCAGGGTTTATAACATTTGTCTTTATCCGCTCAAGGGGAGAAGGTCGGAACAAAGCTGGAATAAAGTGAGACTGCGCATGGCGTTCATCTAACCACCTGGCAGAGAGGAAAAAGGCAAAAGTGAACGTGACAAAGGCAGACTGCTCTAGAACTCTGACATGTCACATATTCTAATATTATGTCCAGCTTTAAAATATGTTTAGTATTAAGTATTTAATAAAAGCTTTGTCAATAGACACAGCAATTATTCTAAAATGTCTATGCCATTATAATCATAAAACAACTTTAGAAAATATAAAATACTTCTATACTGGGCCTCCTGAGATGTGATATTACCCAGAAGACAGACTATAACTGTTCACTGACAAGAGTAACTACTATGCCTACTTTATCCAAAAAAAAAAAAAAATCTTGATCCTGAAAACTGAGAAGTGTTTATTATTTTGGAAAGATAAAATTAATATCCTCTAAGTAGTCAAGGCAAACTTAATTGAGGGATTTTTTTCAACCTTAAAGCTGAAAAACTGACCATTTTTGAGACAGGTTATTTTTCAGTAATATTTTCCCACAAGAGAACCACAGACTAATTTCAATTATGATTGATTAAAAATATTCTTAATGTGTTTCTTACTTATCCAAGGCTATTAACATCCTTGCTGTAAGTGTTGCAAAGTGAGTACTAGACTCACTACAAACCCTCATAATATCTTGTAAGCAGTAAAAAATTGGGCATCCGGGAGTATATGAATATTTAGTATTATCTGAAAAAGAAAAAGAAATTGTTCATTACATAAAGTTTACAAATACGTGTTCTTAATGTAGAGCATGTTCTCAAAATTTGTGGACTATAACAGAAATTGTTCTGTATTTGAAATTAGAAGGCCTGGATTCAAGTGACAACCAACTCTGTGACTTGTCCCCTTTGATGAATACAGCATTTTTATATCTTAAATTTTAGTGTGTTTGTGTGTAGATCAGGGAACAACTTTTGGGAGTTGGTTCTTGTCTTCCACCTTGTTGATACAATGTGTCTTGTTCTCCAGGAGAGCTGGCCTATGAGGTTTTGGTTCATTCATTTTATCTCCATCACCCAAACTCACAACTGGAATGCTGTGAATCCAGAGGCTTTGGGCTGTTTTATGTGATCCAGAGACCAAACTCAGGTCATCAGGATTGCATAGCAAGCACTTTTAGTCACTAAGCCAGACTTCTGGTCCTAGCACTTATAATCTTTATAATCTCTTTCTCAATAATGTTGTAAAATCTATTATGATTTCCAACATCATTTAAAATACTACATATTTTAAAAACTTTAGAACACTTAGAAGAATGTGTCTTGTTTACTAGAGCTGGTCAACAAAATAATGCAGCAGCAGGCTGATGGATGTCTCTGTTAGGTCATTAAATTTTTACCAGAAGTATCACTAACTTACATGAGACAAACACTCTATGGTTTGCAAAGTTCCTCAATGAATTCTCTCTATACTACAAATCAAGTGAAAGCATGGAATGATATTGTCTCTATTCACATATAGTTAATTTTAAATCTTAAAGATGCGCCCAAAGTCTAAAAATGAAATAGCTACAGGATCTGCACTGAAACTCAAAATTCCTTTCTATTATTCCAGGATATCTAAAGCTCAATTAAAATTTTTATATTAGATCTATGTTCTGTAAACGTTATCAACCATATTACTGGGCAGAGTATTTTAGAACAACATTTTCTTGGCCTCATTATGTTGTATCTATTTTTAGCCTATTAATGGCATATCCTTTGAAAAAATGCTTTATAACCAGAATACTTTTGTTTCGTTTTTCCCAAACAGCGTTTCTCTGTGTAGCCCTGGCTGTACTGGAACTTAGTAGACCAGACTGGTCTCTCAGAACTCACAGAGATCTGCCTGCCTCTACCTACCGAGTGCTGGGATTAAAGGTGAGCACCACGGCTGCCCAGCAAGAACATTTTTTAAATTTTAAGTGTATGAGTTTTGCCTGCAAGTATGTCTGTCCACCACAAGCATGCCTTGTGCCTTCAGAGGCCAGAAGACAGTGCTGCATCTCCTGGAACTGGAGTCACAGATGGTTGTGACCCACTGTTTGAATGGTGGAAACTGAACCTGGGCCCTCTGGAAGCACAGTCTGTTTTCAACTGCTGAACCATCTCTAGCTCCTTAACCTGAACACTTTTAATTTCAATTACTCCTTCTCTCTTCACATCTCCATCTTAAAAATGGAAATGAAAACATTATGAATTAGCCAAGAAACCTATACATTACTTTGAAATTAATATATATGATCATTTTTCTTCGTTAACTTAAAAATTCGTATAACAATATTAACAGTAGTAACTATAAACATACATTCCTAAGTACGTCAGTAAATTTTCAATTAACATTCAAAATACCTAAAAATCTAAATTCAGATTACCTTTGACAACTGATGGAACAATAAACAGTGCTGCTTCTCTGCCTGCTTTCTCTCCATCCAGAGGGAATTTCTTCATTAGTACTACTCGTTTCCCTAATTAAAAGAAAAAAAGAAAAGAAAAAGAAGAGCAAAGATGAAAGTAAAGGGTTATTTTGTTTGCTTTGTTAAGATAGGGTCCCTCCCAAACTAAGCCCTCTGAATGTGGGTGACAGTTATGTAGCTTGATCTGTTTGGTGTGGCCCTAGCAGGCAGTGGGACCAGGACGGCCTATCCTGGGTGAATGAACTGGCTTTCTGGCGCCCATCCCACCACACCTTGTTCAGCCTTGATACAGGGGGAGGGGCTCGGTGCTGCCTCAACTTGGTACACCAGACTTTGTTGACTCCCAAGGGAGGCCTTACTCCCTCTGAGGAGTGAATGAGGGTAAAGAGGTATGGGAAGGGGGGCAGGAGAAAGGGAGGAGGGGGAACTGGGGCTAGTGTGTAAAATTAAAAAAATTTTAAATTAAAGAAAAAATAAGATTTCCTCATTATAGCCCAGGATAGCTTAATTCATGATTCTGCTGCCTCGGTCTCTCAAGTTTCAAGATTACAGCTGCAGGCCATCATACCTGACTGAAAATAATAGATACTTAAACCTGACAAATTGTCTTCTGGATTAGAAAACAAGTTTTTAGGGGTTGGAGATACCTCTCATTGGTATAACACTTTTCCAACAGGACCAAGGGTCCAAGCTTGATCTCTTGCATCACATAAATAAATATGAAATATTTATTTATATTAAATATATAAGACAACATTAATATATATTTTAATAATAAATTAGTATTAATAAAAACTTAAAACATATACAAAAAGACCAAAGAAAATAAAGATTTAGAAAAGAAACTCAAACATTTTAAAAGGTTGTTATGTTATATTTTATTATATTATACTATATTAAATGCACTAATAAAAACTGATCATTCTGGCAGTTGGGGAGTGATTCAGTTGGTAAAGTATTTGCTGCACAAGTGTGAGACTCCTCAGAGAACTCAGGTAAATCTGGGCACATTAGTGTGTGCCTATAATCCCAGTGCCCCACAGCAAGATGGGAGATGTAGACAGGAGACGTCCTAGAGGTTTGAGGGCCAACTAGCGTGGTGTATGCAGCTGCAGCAATTGAGAAATCCATTATCAAAGAAGGTGGAAAGCAAGAACAGAGAAATATAAGGTTTCCCTAGCCCATTCACACTTGAGTCGTGGTATAACTGTGACCCACACTCACACACACAAATGAGCATATGGGCATGCATGCATACACAACACACAAAGTTTTTAATTAAAAAATGGTGGTAAAATTTTGATACTAAGGAATCAACATATAGACAATCAACTAATAGATTCAGGGCCATATTTTAATGTACTAGAAAATTCTAAGAGCTGTGGGCCACCATGTGGATGCTGGAAATTGAATCTGAGTCTTCTTTAAGAGCAGCCAGTGATCGTAACCACTGAGCCATTTATCCAGCTCTGAATTTTTTCCTTTTTAAAACATAACATATACACAGTTTATAAAAGTTGTACCTTCTGACAGCTCTCTGTTTCTTATGAGGCCAAAAAATAAGTTATTACTTTTCAATAACTTTCACAGGCTATATATTATCTAACATTTTAAATGGGCTCTACTTTTTAGAGTTCATACTTTTTTTCTTTCGTTTTATTTTTATTTCCTTTTATTATTATTATTAATTTAGATTTTTGAGACAGGGTTTCTCTATGTAGCTCTGTCTGTTCTGAAACTCATTCTGTAGACCAGGCTTGTCTTGAACTCACAGACCTGCCTCTGCTTCCAGACTGCTGGGATCAAAGGCTTGCACCACCATAACCTGGCCCAAGTTAATACTTTTCAGTTTGGTTTTTTGAAAAGAATTTTCTTCCTATGATTAAAATGAGAAGAAAACTGTATCACCTTGGTAGCTTTTAAAGGGTTTTTATGGCTAATTAATCCATGAATATTATATTTCACTAAGCCATAGAGAGAGGCTTATAGTTAGTTTCTTCTGTCTGGTAGAAAGAAAAATAATAGCTCAAAGATAATTATCTAGAAAACCATACTGTTAGCAAAAGTAACCTGCTCCATAAACACATCCCTAGCACCGCAGTTCCTCACACAGTTTGGGCTCTGCAGAAGTCAGTTATCTTTGGGAAGCAGAGGACCAGTGCAGGGTGGACGGGGACTGAACTGCAACAGTGAATATGATAAACTACATAACATACACTGGAAAATTCTATAATTAAATCTATTTTGTACAGTTAATACTTACTAATAAAATTTGATAAAATTACACTGAACTTACTTCTTCAAGGATCTGGACTATAGTTTAAATCTATTGTGCAGTTAATACTTGCGAATAAAATTTGATAAAATTACATTGAAGTTACTACTTCAAGGATTTGGATATAGTTTAACAACTTCCTGAGGTTTTCCTACTTTTTCAAATGGAAAGGAAAACAGAAATTGGTTTTAAAATACTTTTAAAAATATTTTTCAGGGCCTGGCACCGCAGTACAAGTCAGCACTCAAGAGCAGAAGCAGACACATCTCTGCAAGTTCAAAGCCAGCCTGGTTTACATAATTAGTTCCAGGCCAGCTAGGGTTACACAGTGAACAAAACCAACAAAACAAAACAACCCTTCCACCCAAAAACCCCACATTTTTTTCTTTTTAACTCTTGAAAACAAACTGTTAGGTGTAGGGAGAGAGAAAGGTTCCTACCTCTGATCCCCTGGTTTACAGGAGAAATTGGTTTGGTAGTTTCTACTACATAATCCAGTATGTCTTGTGCTATTTCACTGTTGTCTTGTAGTTTAGTTTCCAGCAAAACTTTCTTTCTCTTTCTTTTCTGTCCTTCAATGGGAACTTCATGCAATAAAATCTTAGATAAGAAAAAGAGCATTAATAGAAAGTTTAATCACTTGCCCTAGAATACTATTATAATCTGACAGTATTTCTCAACCCTAGGTGCATACTACAGAATAATCTATGAAGCTTTAAAATAATACCAATCCTAGTCTCCTCTCTGGACCTATTCAATCAGAATGCATAAGGAATGGAATCCTAGTGCAAATAGTTTCCCATCAATCTATTGTGCAACTGAAATCAGGAAATGGTTACAGATAACCTTAGAAACACACTTTAAGCCAAATGTTAGAAAAATTAGGCTATAATACAGGGGGGAAAAGCAATTCAATTGCATTTATATATGTAACATACAACTGTAACACACAGATACATAACTGCCCCAATTACACATTTACTAATCTATATACAACTACAGAAAAGTTATTTGATTGTGTAAAGCTGTCAAATGAGTTAAGGTAAAATATATTTTTCAACGAATTGTTAAAAATAATCTGAAAATAATCAATTATCAATCTTTATATTAAAAGTCGGATTAAACTGATTTTCATTAAGTTTTTATTTTTGAGTTAATCCATAAATTATATAAATACCTAAATAGATAAACTTAAGAAAATCATGAGCTGGGCATAGTAGTGCACACTTTTAATCCTAGCACACGGGAGGCAGAGGTAGGCAGATCTCTGAGTTTAAGGCCAGCCTGGTTTACAGAGTGAGTTACAGGACAGTCAGGGTTATACACAGAGAAACCCTGTCTTGGGGTGGGAGGGAGGGGGTGGGGTAGGAGGGGGGGTGGGGGAATACCGCCACCACCACCAACACCACCAATAAAAAACCTCATGACTTTGTCTTTGTTCTCTTGCCCTTTCATTTGAAGAAGGGGTCTCATGCACCCAGGCTGGCTTCAAGTAACCTATGTAGTCAAGGTCCACCATGCTTGATTTTAGGCAGTGCTGGGAATCAAACTCAGTTTTTTTATGCATGCTAGCCAAGAATGTATAAAAAGATCTATATCTCAGTCCCACAAGTAACTTTTTATTTAATAATCTACACATGTAAATGAATGCCAAATTGAAAGGTATGCAACAGAAAAAAATACAATTGGGTAGAGACCTAGACTAACTAGCTCACTAATAATAATTACAGCATATGGTCATAAAGCTTTATATATAAATGACAGTACAGAATGACATTCAATGGTAGGAATAAAATGTTATTAAATTTTCTCACTTCATAGGACTTAGCTCTATATTCCCGAGAGTTGAGACTGGCCGTATTCTTTGGACGGATAACCGCAACATAGGCATCTTCTATGTTTTCTGGATTTCCCATTGCTTTATAAAACAAACAGAAAGGTCCTTGGAAGAGTAAATGACATAACTGGTGGCAAGGTAAAGCATTTAACCCAGTTCAACAACTTTTTAAATAGTCACTTTGCAAAACAATTGCAAAATATTGATTTTTATAACTTATATAATACCTAAAAGGCAAGCCAAAGATGACTTTAATTTTGTCTTCATCATCAAGAATTAAGAATCTGGCCAGGCGGTGGTGGCGCACACCTTTAATCCCAGCACTAGGGAGGCAGAGGCAGGAGGATCTTTGTGAGTTAGGGGCCAGCCTGGTCTACAACAGCTAGCACCAGGACAGGCACCAAAAACTACAGAGAAACCCTGTCTCGAAAATCCAAAAAAAAAAAAAAAAAAAGAATCAAGAATCTGTCTTTGGGGCTTTAAAGGGTGGCATAATTATAAAATATTTTATAAAGTAAATAATAATTCAAAATAGTGGTTTGGAATAATGTTGTACTTTTATTTTCCTTAAAGTATAGAAATAAATATTGAGTTTGGAAGTTGGAAGTAGCTCCTTTATACCTACTAACACTCCAGAACTCTGAGCAAGAAAACATTTGATTTAGATATCTGGATGCCCTAACTTAGGTTTATAACTTTCTTTGGAGATGCCCATCACAGATTGGAACCATTTGGTCAGTAGGAAAAGAAAAATCTTTTCCATTTCTTTTATCGATTTCCCTAGGTAATCCACAGTTTTTCTTTTAAATATAGTCACTGCGTCGATGTATGTAATCCTCCCTAACCCCCCAAAATTATTTTTTAAGTCTCCACTGGGCAATTTTGGAAAAGTAATTGAATTTCAGTTACATACTTGACTGCTGAATGTTCTGTTTGATCAGAACCATTACTTGTTCATAGCTACACTAAAAAGCTTCTCTTGGACTGCGTATCTTTATCCTTTGGCTCTTAAATGTTCCAGTCAGTGATATGCCAGTAAATTTCTAGAAGAAATCAACCCCAGAGTTTCTCTTCTAGTCACACTCACATCAGCTTCCTTTAGGCATTAAAATGGTCTTTTCATATTTAATGAGTCCCTTATTGCTTCAATTCTCAGAAGAAGCATTTTCCAAAAAGGGTTGAAATGTTACTTGAGAGGATACACACTTACTCTCTTTGCTCAGATGCAATGGATGGCACTCTGATAGCCCAACTCATTTTCCTAAAGTTAAAGTATTTAATTACAAAAGTTTTCATTGATTTTGTTCCACAGAAACTAAGATATTTCGATGAACTTTCTATGAGACATTAGAATGAAAGCATTTCATTTTGCTCAAAGTTTTGAAAAAAGATTTGTTCCATTTCTATAGTTCAAGGGATTTTTTTTCAATTCAATCATTTTAATAAGATCATCCTAAAAAGCCACTACATGCAGAAAAGCTGCTTACAGAAAGTGAAAAAGAGGTTTTTCTACAAAATTCCTGTCTAGCAATTATTTTCATCGCCGATCAACAATGACTAAAACATAATAAATTATAAATAATAAGATACATGGGTGCCTTAAAGACTGCAATCTTCTTTAAAAGGCTTTGTATTGTAGAGACACAGCACAGAATACATGGCAATTGCAGAAAACAGTGCTTTCTATAATTCGCCTAAAGAAGAAATGAAGTAGCTGTTCACTTTCTACGCAGAATTTAAAGAAAACTAATTCTTGTTTCAATCAACTCATGACAAGAAAACGCCTATTAACAAAGTGTTTCATTAATTAATACTCATATATTTTAAGTCGTTCACTATTAACATATCCCCCAAATATCCTTAAAATTGGTTTTCAAGAAGTACTTGTACTGGAGCATTTAAAATAATCTTTCAGTGACAAAAAAGGAAACAAAAGTTAAAGCTAGGAAATAGCAAAAGCTAAGGTTATTGCACCTACTCCAGCTCAAACTCAACCACAAAAAAAAAAAAAGAAAGAAAGAAAATAGCAAAAGCTACCAGTCATGAAGTAAGACAGGTGCAACAGAAACACAAAAGACAAAAGAAATAAAGGTATTGTTACGGCTCAGTGCACTGGAGAAAATGCTCAGGCGTGATACGCTGCCAAAATAACGAGGACTTATGTAAGTGATGGTTCATAACTGGGAGGTTTCTGAGATCGTTTTAGAAACACGTAGGGGTGTTTTTGTTTATCATTATGATTGAGAAAGGAGAGGCGGACAATTGTCATTAAGTGCCCACAGCTAGGGTAATATTCCTTTGTGGGTCAGCTGGTCTGACTGCAAACAAACAGTCAAGGCCATGGTAAGTTCTCTGAGAGGGTGGGACAGGAATGGAGCTGTAATCTTGAGGTAGGCCAGCCACATAAAGGGGTTCTGGTTGAAGCTACAAACACAGGGGAAGGGGCGGGGACAGCAAAGCAAGCGAGGTAAAAACCATAAACGAAGAACTCGGAAAGAAAGGACCCACAATCAACACGCTGGTCATCACTTTCCCTACAAAGATAACACTCTGCCTGGGAAGCTGCCCCACCACCCACCAATCTTCCACTACTGGGGGAAAAAGCAAGCTGCTTTGCTCCAAGGGCTCTTACCCAAAAGACGACCTTGGAGTCTCGCTAACTGCTGGGAGAAATACACCCCTTGCCTGCAGAACCTAGGTGGAGAGGTTCGGTGTCCCACCCGATTTCGCTAGCTGGAGTCTGGATGGTGCCTCTCGATTCCGCGAAGGAAACCCAGAAGACTAACCCGAGCGAGCGGCCATCCCCTTACGGGTCCGCTACATCCAAGTCACAGGGTGGGGCGGCAACCGGCGCATTGAGGAGCCGTCACCGTTTTCTCATTTCTTCTGCCTTTCTAAGAGGACCAGGGGCTCGAACCAACTTCCTGCAGCAGAAGTCGCCGCCCCGAGAGTTCGGGTCTGGACACCTGCTCTCCACTGTCCTTCCCTTCCCTCGGCGGCAATCAGCTTCAGCCTCTCCCACAAACTCGGGACACCTAAGGCCTCGCCTGGCCTCGTCGCCGCCACCGGCGCCAGGAAATAACTTCCGGGGTTACGCCCCTCCCCCTCCCCCAGCCTGCTTAAGGTTTGCGGCGGAAAAGCTTCCGGGTCGGTCTGCGGGTGCCGCCGTTCGTGCCGGTCCGTGCCCCTTCTTGCGGCGGCCGCCGCTGTCTGGAGCGGACAGCCGGCTCCTGGGCACTCGCGGTGCTGGCGGAGGTCGGCGTCCACGGCTGCGCGCGCACCCACGGCACGACCATGCTCTGGACTTGACCGAGCGGCGGAGGCAGGCGCCCCCGCCCCCCTCCTCCCCACCCGGAGCGCGGCGGCGCAGCTGGAGAGGGTGTGAGCTCGTCCGGGCGTCGGGCTCGCGCAGCGCTTTCCGCGGCCTCCAGCGCGCATCCTCCGGCTCCCTCAGCCGCTGGCGGCGGGTGGGTAGGGCGCGGAGTGGAAGCGAGGTCATCGGCTCGGCGGCGCGAGAGGCAGGTGGCCGCGGGGGAGGAGGCTGCAGACCTGTGCGGTCCGCGCGACCCCGGTTCCCACCGGGAGAAGTAACCGTAAGTCTCTGCTTCGCGGCTCGGCTTTGGCCGAGGCTATCTAAAGCTGCCCACTTCACGCCCTTCCCTGTCTCTTGCGAGTGTGCCCATCGTCCCTTCTGTCCCTATCCCTGAACAGGTACGCTCACGTATTTACAAGCCTCCGGGTTTCCACGGCGCGCCCCATCCTCCATACGTGTCTACATCGCCTTGTCCCTCTGTCCTCACAAGATTCGTGCCCTCCTTCATTTTCTGTAGAACCCGGAGCAGCCCGGGCATGAGATGTGAAAAGCCTTGGATACTTCCAACTCCGCAGATCTGACGTACCGAGGAGCTAAGAGGTTAAAAGTGCTCTGCAGGACTGTCATGGTGGGGTTAGGTAGGTGCTGATGGCACCGTTGTTTGTTGGTTTTGCCACCCAAACAAAAGAATGGACGCTCCTTCTGTACCCTCAGTCCTGTCCCTGTTTGTGGGAACTGTTCTTACATTGAGGTTGGAGTCGGAGGAAATTGGAGCTAGAGCCCTAATGAAGCAGCTCCTGAAGAGGTTTTATTCTCACAAGCTCTATTCTTGAAAAATCTTGTATTGCGACAACTCATTGCAGGAAAACTTTACTGGTATATCTGAAGAACGAATGTGAAAATGTTTGAAATTTTAGTTAGTATACTTTGGATACTGTTAATTTCTTACTGTGTTGATTACTAGACTTTTTCTCATTAAATTTTAGTTAGTTTTTTTTAGTCTGCTTTTGCAGAACTTTCCAAAAATTAGGTTAAAATATATTTTTAATACTTCAGTGACTGGACAGTAGCTGTCATGTATCTTCATGTATTTACTACTTTTCAAGGCATTGTAGAAAGCAAATGATAATCTCAAAATACTGGTGCTCTGTAGGCTGCAGGTTTTGTCATTATTCTGTGAACTACTCTAAGGCAGGATGGTAGCATTGGTAACATTTTTCTTGGAAACTATTATTTCTTTCAGAACAATAAGTATGTTTAGTCACCCTTCCCCCCCAAACAATTCTTTTAGCAGTTGATTCTGTAACTACACTTCACAGGCTCAGAAGATGTAGTTCCAACGGTCTTTCTGGAAATACACTTTCCATGGCACAGAAGCCAACACTGTGCAGACTTGAGTGCATTGTTGAAGGGGTGTCTTCTGTTTTCTGTACAATCAGCTTCTGAATAAGATCTGAGTATTTTAATGGGGGAATGGGCAGTTACACAGAACAATCCTTATTTAAAAGTCCACCGATTTCAATTATCTTTGGGGCAAAGAGGGAAAAATAGAACCACATTTTCCTATTTCATTTATTCTCTTTCTCACAGCTCTGAGAATACCGAATTTATGAAAGTGTTGGTGAAATCATGCATGCTGTCTTAGAAAGTGAGGGCTGTACACGGGTGCATGCTGTGCCCTGGAGACAGTGTTTCGTTGGCCGCTCTTTCAGGCTTCTGTAGCACTCCTCACTTCTTAGAGTGTTGATTGTCGTTCCTCCTCCTTTCCTCGGTGTGTTCGCTTGTGAAAGTGAAGTGCATATATTTATACAGCGTTCCTATAGGTAAAAGGTAAAGGTATTTTTCGTAAATGAGTAGATACGGTTGATGGAAGAAGTATGAATCAAGTGTCTCTTGTTCTCCATTAGTGGAAGTGAAAATTTTTTTCTCGGTGCTTTTAATAGTTTTTCCCCCCTTGGAGGCTGCATATATCATTTAGGTTAAATTCTTAAGTGTTTCAAATATTGAGATTTATATGGCACATATTGTCAGTAAAGATTTTGAGTTTCAGCTCAGTATTGTCAGGAGTTTCTCTGCATTATCCTAAAAACGCTTAGGTATCTTATTTAATTTCACAAAATGATCTAACTTGGGGAACAGTGATATTTGGACTTTTCAGTCCATTTTCTTCAAACTGCTTCTTTCTTCTCCACCCTAGATACTTCACTTTCCTGCTTATTGTATTTCTTCATTTCATTCAACCTTTACTGAGCTGTGTGTGAGGATCAGGGTTTATGTTCTGCCACTCCAGGGTACATATATCAAGATTCCTTTTCTCACTAACTTTCCCAATCTAGATGTTTGACTGTGATTCTATCTGAAGGCATTGGAGAGTACTGGTTCTGAGATGAAAATACTCATTCAGACTTGATTAGTGGGATGTATGGTTTAGCAGCATTTTGATACAGTTCAATCTTATGGTTTCTTGAACCCCCTAACTTTCAGAAGCATAATTTACTACTATTACCACTTTTCTCCCAAAGCTTCTTTTGTATTATAAACATTTTGCTCTTGTTTTGGCCACTGCCCTTTACTATAATTACATGCTCTTCTGCTTCTGAGATTATAGAACATACCATTAATAATTCTTGAATTCTTAAAAAACAGCAATACTTGCTACTTTTTCTGTTTTCTGTCTTTTTCTTAACACACACACACACACACACACACACACACACACACACTGGCTACCCATAGTCTTTCTGTTTCACGTGTAAAAGTCTTTGGTAATACTCAAGGGTACTGTATTTTTCTGATTGGAATGATGGTGGAATTAGAATTCCTACTCAACAATGTAACAGAGACAAAACTATAAATGTGTGTTGATGCTTGGCCTATAAAGGTGAACAAATCAAGATTCTTTTTATCATTAGGCTATAAAATATCTACTTAAAATTCATGAAGGAAAAGCCTATTTAGATACCTTCAGTACCCTAAAGGTGTAAAAGTATTGCCTTGTTAATACACCCATTCATTATGGTAAAGGCAGGTATATAAATGCTTTAAACCAAAGTTTTCATCTGGTTTTGGTCTCAGACAATGATAGTTGGATCCCATTCTTTTCTACCACCGGGTATTCTACATTACAATATCTTTCAAAATTTTAACAATAATTTTGAAATGATTTCAGATTACTTGAATTAGGTCATTTCAAATTCATAAGATGCTAGCAACACAAAGATCTGCAATTGTATATCTTCATTTGGATTTCTTTCACTGTTAACGTTCTGCTAATTTCCTTAATTGCTTACCATTTCATTCTCCATGCATAAATATATACATCCAACACATACAGTTTTATAAGTCTTTCGCAGCATTTTGAGGAAACTTCAAACGTGTGTCTTTACCCTGCCACACTACAGTGTCTGCTTTCTAAAAACAAAGCCCTGTTATGCAATCCTGATACTGCCCCTTCAAGAATAAACACTATGTTAACTTTTTTCAGACATTTTTGGCCTCAGTTTCCTCATATTCCATGTCTTTGGCAGTTTTGTCAAGTATAAGCCTACATTTTCTCTCTTTTTTAATATTTTTTAATTGATATTATTGAACTCTACATTTTTCTCTGCTCCCCTCCCTGCTTCTCCCCTACCCCTTCAGTCCTCACCCAAGGTTCCCATGCTCCCAATTTACTCAGGAGATCTTGTCTTTTTCTACTTTCTACTTCCCATGTAGATTAGATCTATGTAAGTCTCTCTTAGGGTCCTCATTGTTGTGTAAGTTCTCTTGAGTTATGGTTTGTAGGCTGGCTTTCTTTGCTTTATGTTTAAAAACCATCTATGAGTGAGTACATTGATAATTGTCTTTCTGTGTCTGGGTTACCTCACTCAAAATGATGTTTTCTAGCTCCATCCATTTTCCTGCAAAATTCAAGATGTCGTTATTTTTTTTCTGCTGTGTAATACTCCATTGTGTAAATGTACCACATTTTTCTTATCCATTCTTCGGTTGAGGGGCATTTGGGTTGTTTCCAGGTTCTGCCTATGACAAACAAAGCTGCTGTGAACATAGTTGATTGAGCACATGTCCTTGTGGCACAATTGAGCATCTTTTGGATATATACCAAAAAGTGGTATTACTGTGTCTTGAGAAAGGTTGTTTCCTAATTTTCTGAGAAATCGCCACACTGACATCCAAAGGGGTTATACCAGCTTGCATTCCCACCAGCAATGCAGAAGTGTTCCCTTTTCTCAACAACCTCTTCAGCATAAGTTGTCATCAGTGTTTTTGATCCTGGCCATTCTTACAGGTGTAAGATGGAATCTCAGAGTTGTTTTGATTTGCATTTTGCTGATGACTAAGGATGTTGAACATTTCCTTAAGTGTCTTTTAGCTATTTTAGATTCCTCTGTTGAGAGTTCTCTCTTTAGGTCTGTACTCCATTTTTTTTTTTTTTGGATTATGTGTTCTTTTGGTGACCAATTTCTTGAGTTCTTTGTATATTTTAGAAATTAGACCTCTGTCTGATGTGGGGTTAGTGAAGATCTTTTCCCATTCTGTAGGCTGTCGTTTTGTCTTGTTGACCATGTCCTTTGCTTTACAGAAGCTTTTCAGTTTCAGGAGGTCCTATTTATTAATTGTTTCTCTCAGTGTCTGTGCTGCTGGGGTTATATTTAGGAAGTGGTCTCCTGTGCCAATGCGTTCAAGTGTATTTCCCACTTTCTCTTCTATAAGGTTCAGTGTAGCTGGCTTTATGTTGAGGTCTTTGATCCATTTGGACTTGAGTTTTGTGCATGGTGATAGATACGAGTCTATTTTCATTCTTCTACATGTTTATATGCAGTTATGTCAGCACAAATTGTTAAATATGCTTTCTTTTTTCCATTTGATATTTTTTTGCTTCTATATCAAAGATCAGATGTTTGAAGATGTGTGGATTGATATCCGGGTCTTCTATTCGGTTCCGTTGATCTTCCTGTCTGTTCTTATGCCAATATCGGGCTGTTTTCAGTACTGTAGCTCTGTAGTAGAGTTTGGAGTCTGGGATTGTGATGCCTCCAGAAGTTGTTTTATTATACAGGATTGTTTCGGCTACCCTGGGTTTTTTCTTTTCCATACAAAGTTGAGTACTGTTCTTTCGAGGTCTTTGAAGAATTTTGCTGGGATTTTCATGGGCATTGCGTTGAATCTGTAGATTGTTTTTGGTAAGATCACCATTTTTACTATGTTAATTCTGCCTACCCAAGAGCATGAGCTATCTTTCCACTTTCTGGTGTCTTCTTCAATTTCTTTCTTCAAAGATTTAAAGTTCTTGTCATACAAGTCTTCCACTTGTTTGGTTATAGTTACTCCGAGATATTTCTTGCTATTTGTAAGCCTATATTTTCTAGCATAATCCTCATCCTAGAACTATGAACTTCATGTCCCCCAGGCAAGTTATACCTTCCTGGCAGGAATATCAAGAAAAGATGCCATGCCCTTCTTAGTGAATTTCATCCAGAGGCCCTCAGTACCAAGCCATGTCACTAGCAATGAATGTAACAAGATATAATTGTGGAAATAAACTCCAAAATTGTGCCATTATCTTAGTTCTTATCAAACCTTCACTTGCTGACCTTAGTGTCATTGATGACTCCTACCTCAATTAACCACTTTTATGATTAGCAATTATTATTTATTTACATTTTCTCTCTGCATATACAAGTTGATGTTTTATTGAAAACTGCTTCTCTTTTCTCGCTTTTTATTTAAAAGTAGAGATGAAATGGTGTTGACTTTATGTGAGAGGTTGTGAATTGTTACTATCTCACTTACTGTGCTATTTCAGATGTCCCCAGTTTAGTCAGGGGAACATCTTTAAACTGTCTGCCATGCCCCTTGATCATGCTCCCATTTCCTTTCTGGCAGAATAAATTGTTCCTGATTCATCTTGTGCTTTGCTTGCTCTGCCACTGAAATCAGCTTTCCCACAAGGAGCCTGTTTTTGCGTTTTTGTTTGTAAAGATGATAGATGTTTATAACAAAGATTTGGGACCTCATCCTCTTTGCTTCTAGAGTATGAATGCTTCCGTGTGCTTTTACTGGACATGGTTAGGATAGATGGTTTGTGTGTGCACCCACACATATGTACACACTCATATACATACCTCTTTTTTATTTTGTTTCGCTTTGTTTCTGAGTCATTTTCCAGACTGGAATTAAATTTATTATATAGTCAAGGTTGAGTTATATTCCTAACTTCACAAAACAAACAAACAACAAGATGTTTCCTATGTAGTGAGAAGTCAGATACCACTGTCTGTGGCAGTGTGGTGGCTCCACAGGGCTGTCAGTAATACATGCTCACTTGTCTTTCTGGTTAGTTGTCCTGTCTTATCACCTGTGGTCTTAAGGTGACATTCCAGACTGAGTAGCAGCTTCTTTCTTTTTATTCTCTCATCATCCATGCCTCTGGGTGTGTTAACAGTATCCTATGTAGTTATCTCTTGAATGGAGCCAAGACCACAAAGCAATGCCCTCTTTACATTCCCATAACAAGTTTTTTTCTGTTCTTTTAGAAAATATTTCAGATTTGGCTTCGTGTGACATAAAATTGCATTTAAATTAGGAACTCAGAACTTTTTTCTATAATCTCTTGAATTGTCATACCTAAAAGGTTTTCATGACCGACCCCATACTAAGTTATTTATAAACAGAGATATAAACATGATTGATTATATTATCAAATTGAAAACTGATATTTTGGAGAGCACAGAAATTTATCATTGTACACAATAAATAAATGTTGATTAAAAAATTTATGTGCAACTATTGTATGCAGTGATTATAAAACTGAATAAGGCTGGCCTTGGAAAGATGGTTCAGTGGTTAATAGCACTGGTAGCCTTTCCAGAGGACCTAGATTCAATTCCCAGCAACCACGTGGCAGCTCAAAACTGTCTGTAACTCTGTTTCCAGGAGTTACACCCTCCTACAGACATAAATAAAGGCAAAACACCAGTGCACATGAAATAAAAATAAATAAATTTTTAAAAATCCTATATATATTTCTGTCACCATGACCACTGATACACATATGATGTTCACACAAACACACACACAAACAATAATAAATAGAAATAGTAAAAAAAATAACTGAACAAGGCTCAGGGGCAGAGCACTTGCCTAGCAACTGCAGAGCCCTAAGTTAACCTCGAGCACCATGAAAACAAAGGAACTAACCTTGAGTGTGATATGGCTCTTCTTCTCCAGGAGTTTACACATAGCCAGGCAAGCAGATAAACACTGAAGTACAGTTTTAGGTGGTAAGCTCACCCCATGATCAAATTAGACAACCTATAACTTAATAAAGGTTTGGGGAGCTATGATCCAGAGTCCTAATAGTGAAAATGGTTTTTAAAGTGCTAGCAGGAAATTTTCTTTAGAGCAAGTTGCCTTTATAATATTCTAAAACGGAACTGGACAAGATCATGTTTGTTATTTGATAAAGTTAATTTGGTTATATGAAAAAATGGTAGTTAATCTGATATATTAAGATAATTCTTGTGTATATTGAATATTGAATGTGTGTGTAAATGTAAGCTTATTCTCAAGGACTTTTTGTTATAATATAGTTTAGATATCAACAATATAAGATAGTATAATAGTACTGTGGCGTGAATGGGGCCAGGCCACCCTCTTGTGGTGCTGAGCCAAACAGAGCAGAACAGAGACCATGTCCTGTTTTATAAAGTGAGCTTGAATTAAGACTTCAGCTCAGGGCTGGTTAGATAGCTCTTACTGCCCGGCCTCCTAACATGAATTCATTCCTCAGAAATTACATGGTGGAAGGAGAAAACCAACTCCTGAAAAGTGTTCTTTGACAGTGTACATAACCTCAAAACCCATTTGTGCACATACATAAAAAATGTAATTTTAGAAGTTTTTGAAAAATACTTGATCTTATTAAGTCCTATATTCTCAAACCCAGGTTCTTTCTGTATATTCTGTTCTGCCTTCCCCTTGGTCCCATATAATCTGTATGTTGCTTCTACCTCAGAAATCTTGTAAAAATAGTTTTCAGCTTGGGACAAAGTTTCAAAGAATTCTACTCTTGATTTTCTACAGACACTCTCTGTGTGTGAGATGGAGTATAATCTGAAAGATAAGTGCTAACCAGAAAATTGCCACATTACATGAATGAGGCAGCTATTGTGAACATGCTGACAATAGTTTCTGAGAAATGTAGTATTGAACTGATAAGACAGTAGAAGACAAGATGCTAGCCTGGCATGCCATGCCATCGGACAGTTGAGTAGCACTCACCAATGTTAAGATTCTTCTTCCCCACTGCCATAGTCGATGTTCAGAATAAGGAATAAGAAAAGGGAGTACACTATTGCTGATACTTAAGGCAGGCATTGGTAGATTTGATGATGTTTAATTCCCCAAAACAACTGTGAAAATAAAGATAATTTCCCATCCCTTACTAATCATTTAAATAAATATCCCAAATCATTGAAATAGAATAGTTATTTCAGCTCAGGTTCTCTCTCCTTCTGAAAAGAGGTGTGCCCGGTATGGGACTAATGTTGGCATGGTACATGAAACTTTTTCCCCAAACTTGATTTGACATGGCATCCACAGATTTAATACTAAAAGATATGACATGATATTCTGAGTGGAAAACATCTTTATATATAATATGGGTGACAACGATGGAAGGTAAGGATTAAACTGATGATTTGTTATCATATAATGGTGAGAAGTAGGGCAACTCAGGAAGTGGGAACATCTGATTTTTCTTAACTACTCAAAAACTCCATGTGTTAAATGTCGAATATATAAGGCAAGAGAAGGTGGAAAATAGGATTCCAGTGTTCAAGGATTATATATATAGTCCAATAGTCATTTTCATTTGACTCCTTGAGAAAACTGAGCCTTTAGTGCTCTAACCTAGAATTCTCCACGTTGGCCATGTATCATAGTATCATCTAGATAGCCTATTAATACCCAAAATGCTGGGCCCCACTTCTGAGTTTCTGATTCTAGGTATCTGGGTGGCAGTCTGAAAGTTTTTTCTTAATAAGTTCCCAGGTGCTGCTAGGATTTCTGTTACTTGGTGTATGACCTTAAATTCTCCCTATGTCTCTAAAATATTACTAGTTATAGATAATCACTTTGAGAATTTAAAAACATTCTCGATTCATTTCTCTATGTTTTGTGCTTTAGATAAGGAACTCTGATGAATAAAATTTTATTTTTAAAAATGATTTTTTTTTAATTTATGCATGTCTGCAGTTACCTTTAGATGCAAGAAAAGAGGATCAAATCCCCTGGAGCTGGAGTTAGAGGTGGTTGTGTCCTGCCCAGTGTGAGTGCTGGTAACCAAACTCAGGTCCTCTGTAAGATCAGTATTCTTGATCAAACTACTCTAGTGGGTTATATGTGTCTGTTCCATTTCTGTTAGGGACTCTGGAGAAGTCCTTATCATTTGAGCAGATACTTCCTATTGCTAGTGAGAAGCAGCCTTTGTTTTTATCCTGGGGTGACCTGTAAGGCTTCACTGTTCGTATAGTCCTAGGTTTAGTCTATAGGTTTAAGACAGCGAGGGCAGACTGAGGTGGAACAGAACTTCATATACATTGATGGCAAAATACTTTAATTACTCTTTGAGCTTTCAGCCTTGGAAGGGAATGAGGCTGCTTAGAGAAACGTATAACAAATTCACTTTTTATCAGTTATCAATTTTAGACAGGCTTTAAATGATTGATACAAGTACAGACTGAAAGAAAGAGGCAGGTACAAAATGAAGACAGAGATGCTAGGGTTTTCTACTGATTCTTTTTAGTTACCTTCTGGACCCAAGTGAGGAGCCAGTGTTCTTTTAACAAGCAGTTTCTTTTCCTGTTTACTCATGGACATAGGCAGATTAATGTAGTATTGTGTGCATCGTATGTTGGAGTGGAGGGACAGAGAATAGGTCCATCTACTTGGAAGAGTCACTTGTCTGCTGGCCAGAATATGATTTAAAGAGACCTGTCCATCCAGTGGGTTTTACTTTTGGATCTAGGCAACATCAGCTACACATTAAGGACCTTTTTTAAACATAGTACATACCATGATGTCAGTGTTCCATTTTGTAACCCAAAACTCACAATGACTTTGTTTTGATGCTTTATATACTTTCCCTATCCATACCTTAATATTTTTTCTTGGGTTTTATATATTTCTGTCTCCATAATTGATTTCCTGTCTCTCATTTAACATGTGTATTAAATAATGAATAAAGTTTACTAGATAGTTAAGAGAAAATCTTAGCGTTTTAAATTGGAAAACTATATATGAGAAGTAAGCCATTTTATATAATATTTTATAAGAGCAATTTAATTCTATACGTTGCGAATTGTTAAATCTTTAGACTTTTCACTTGAGGTCTGTCTGAATATTTGTGTCAGATATAAGTAGCTCTCCCACTTGTCATTTAAGCCATAATGCCTACAGTCTTCCACCTTCATTATTCCATCCTTCCAGGTGCTTTGACAAAGAGCTGTCGAGTCATTCTTCCCACTCTTACTCCACTTCCAAGTTGTTGGCACATTCTGTCTGTCCTTACTTCCAGAGTACATCCCGAATTGGAGTAAGTGCTCTGCATCACGACTGCTGCTTTCTCCGTTGAAGTTACCTACTATCAGCTTTCACTTGGATTACTACAGATACTTCATAAATGGGCTCCTGCTTCTTGGTTTCCCCCCATCTCCAATCAGCCAGCCAGGTTAAATGTTACAGGTCATTCCCTCTTTGCAAACAGCCTCCAGTGCCTTTCCTTTTCAACCAGAATAAAAATGAAGTAATTTAAAGTAACCCTCCAAGAATTTAGCTGCTCCTGTTCTCCTCACCACGGTCCCGCCCCTTTCTGTGCTTGAACATCCATCCACAGCTGTTCTTCGTGCTGGAGTACTTTTACCTGTGGATGGTGCCTGACTGCCTCCCTTAGCTCTTTACTAAGGTGTAACTTTTCCCTGATTACTCTTAAGCATTGCAACATTCTCCCTTTCCTGGTTTGATAATTCAGAAATGACACTTTATGTTACCGTGTGTAGAATGTAAAACTCCGTTCGTGTACCTGTGATTCATCTGTTTTGTTCTGCAGGATTTTCCTATATTTAGTATAACCTGGCACATGGTAGGTGGTCCAAAAGTACATTCTTCCATGAGCTTATATATCTAAAAAAGTATAGCTTTCTTCTGGAAAGTTAGCTTGAAAATCACATCTAAATCTTTACTTTGAATATTTAATTCTGTTTTTCTCATTTAAAAAACAATTGTGTCTAGCCTGTTGATGATGGCGCATGCCTTTAATCCTAGCACTTGGGAGGCAAAGACAGGCAGATCTTTGTGAGTTCAAGGCCAGCCTGGTGTAGAGTAAGTTCTAGGACAGCCGAGGCTGTTACACAGAGAAACCCTGTCTCAAAAAACTAACTAACTAAATAAATAAATAAATAAATATGCCTTATGCCGTTCTTTTGTTTGTATTTGAAATTATTGATTCTTCTTTGGACGGGGTAACATTTACCCCTTATGTAAGTTGTCTTTTCTTACTTTATGTGTAATTTTGGGGAATAACTAAGCATCTTTTCATCCCCTATTTATTGATTACATTATTGATTGCTCTCATTGACTCTGGTGCTTTCTAATACTCATAGTAAGATCTGACATACATCTTGCTTTTAAGTGACTTTTATGTCAGGAGTTACAACAATGCCATAGCTTTTTTTTTTTCATGTTTAAAGAAAATCAATACTGATTTCCACCTTTTTAACCAGAATTGAGAGTTTTGGGGCCATGGTAGTTGAGCCTTTCAAGGACTTTAGTTCTATGTAGCCAGTGTTTCTTAACTTCTTTATTTGGAACAGTTATGTTCTACAGGGGGTCTTGCCCTTAATTCAGTTTCTTTTGGCCCAGTAAGTCTTGAAATTTGTGTACTTGATATAAATATCACAATGCCTTAGCTTTTTCCAAGTAATTTGCCCTGTTGTCAGCCAGTATTTTGAATTATATCTTAATGTTTCAATTTGTAAGAGTCACTGAAGCACTTAAGGCTATTTCGTTCCATCCTTTCAGGATATAGGGTAGCAGGGGTGCATCAAGACTCACATCTTCATAATTTTGTTAATCGTACTGACTGGTCTATGTGGTCCTTCGCTACTTCATTAAGATGTATGTTATATAAAGTGAAATCCAAAACTAAGTAGGCATGGGATTCAAGTTTTGTTTTCTGATACTGGAGAGTTTCTAACTTGGAATAGTTCAAGTCCGTGGTAACAGATAGTAGGCCTGAGAAAAACTTTAATTATATTTGGTTCCTGTAGCAGTAAAATATATTGAACACTTAAGATTTAGTATCAACAAATAAAGATGTATGGGAATATAAATGAACGCTTCTAGGTGCTAACTAAGATTCAAATGTCTACACATACAGTAGACTCTAAATGGGAAAGCCAGGATTCAAACTGAGGCTTGTCTCTAGAATTTTCTCAGTTTACCATTAAACCTTGCCAGAATTAGTAAGCTTCTAGAATCTATTTAATATTTATTAGTTAATATTTATTTAATATTTATTAATATTTATTAATATTTATTTAATATTTATTAGTTGATTGTAAAATGCAGGTGGAATTAATTGTGTGAATTAAATTTGAAATGGTACATATACCGCAAAGATAAATCTTACCATGATCATCTCATTACGGACCCAGGAGTTTGGTCTTTGTACAAGTTCACTTCTACACATCTGATAAAGCTGTACTGTTCAACATTTTCATTAACATCTTACATTTAACTCCATGATATTTTAACTTGCATCTCTTTCTTCCTTTCTACTTTCCTTTCTTTCATTTTCTCCTCCCCTCCCTTCTTCCCTTTCCTTCTCTCTTCTTTTCCCATTCTTTTTTTCCCTCTCCTCTCCTTTCCCTTAGCTCCATTCTTTTGTCGTAGGGCTCAGTGTTTAACTTATTGTTGCTTTTAAACTTCTTGAAGTCTTGTACCTCAACCTACTGAATGCCAGGATTATGGTCCTGTGCCATCACTTCTGGCTATAAGTTTCATTTCTTCAGAGATGGACAAAGCTCAGTTGTTGATTTGAAATTATGCTTTACAGATTTTATGTTTTTGTGGTGTAAATTTGCAGTCTTTGACAAGTTTTTTTTCCTCTAAAACTATTTATTAGCTGGGTGTAGTGGCATATGCATTTAATTTTAGCACTCAAAAATCAAAAGCAGTTGTATATTTTTGAGTTCAAGACCAACCAGAACTACATAGTAAGACCTTGTCCCCAAAATAATTCTATTTATTATTGTTGTTGTTTGTATGTGATGTGTATATGTGTTGAGAGTTGACACTCATGCCCTGGAGCTCATATAAAATTCAGAGGACACCTTTGTGGAGTGGATTCTCTCCTTCTTCATTTAAATTGATTCCAGGAATTGATCTCAGGTCACCAGGCTATCATGTTTGGAGAGTGAACGCTTTTATCTAGTAAGTCATCTCTAGCCCCCCTTTTTGTTTGTTTGGTTACTTTACATAAATACCAGTAATGTCCTTATCCAAGTGTTTTCATCCTCTTTGAAATAAAGACATGAATATTGAAGTGAATACATCTGAACACATCTCTCAAGTTTCATATATATGTGTGTGTGTACACATAGACATTTGTACACACACACACACATTTAGAAGTTAGTGTAAAAGCCTGGTGAAACATCAAAATGTAATGAATTGGTTCCTAGGTAATAATTTTTGTTATAGTCAGCAAAATATGAGCACATGTACGTATAATGATCAATTAGGTATAGATTACTTATTCTTTTTTATTTTTGTATTTTTTAAAAAGAAAACAAACTTATCCTTTTTCATTATTCATACCAAATTCAAGTTCCTATTCCCTCCCCTTCTCCCATCCCTTCCACATACCTCCCTACCCCACCCCTATCCGTTCCTCAGAGAGGGTAAGGCACATTGCTTTAGGGAACATCCAAGGCCCTCCCTGCTATATCTAGGTTGAACAAGGTATCTATGCAAAGGGAATAAGTTCCCCAAAAGCCAGTACAAGCAGTAAGGATAAATCCTGGTGCCACTGCCAGTGGTCCTGCAGTCTGCCCCAGCCATAAAACTGTCAACCACATTCAGAGGGACTAGTTTGGTCCTTTGCTTGTTCCTTCCCAGTTCTGCTGGAGTTGGTGAGCTCCTATTAGCTCAGGTGATTGTTTCAGTGGACATTGGGAGCTGCAGGTCTCTGCCTCTGTTTCCAGCAGTTGCTGGATAAAGAAAGGTTCTATAGTGATAGTTAGGATATTCATTAGTCTGACTACAGGGCAAGGGTACTTCGGACCCTCTCTCCTCTATTGCTTAGGCTCTTAGCTGGGGTCATCCTTGTGGATTCCTGGGAATTTCTCTAGAGCCAGTATTCTTGCTAACCCCATAATGGCTCTCTCAATCAAGATATCTCTTTCCTTGCTCTCATTTCTGTCCGTCTTCCATCTTGCCTATTCTGTTCCCTCAAGTTCTCCTCTCAACCCTCCCCTTACCACCTCTTCTTCCCTATCCACCCTCCCTTCTTCCCCCACCCGATCCTCCCAATTTTGTCATGCTTATTCTTTTTTGGGCATATATTCAGTATACATCATTCTGGATTTCATAAGGACATTTTGTAGACATACTGTACCTGACCGTGTCCTCCCAACACACATATAACCTCATACCCTGCCATTAGTCCCCTTCATTCTCCTAAACAATTTCACTTGTTTCCATGTCATACACACATACGTGATTTTGTATTAGGGGCATAGATATTCAGGATTGAGACTTCATCCTGATGAATTGTTCCTGTTATGAGTATAATATGTCCCTCTCCATCTCTTCTGATTGATTTAAGTTTGAAGTCAACTTTGTTAGAAATTAGTATGGCCACACCTGCTTGTTTCTTAGATCCATTTGCTTGATAAACCTTTTCCCATCCCTTTACTCTGAATAGGTGCCTGTCTTTGTGGTTAAGGTGTGTTTCTTGTAAACAGCAGAATGTTGGATCCTGTTTTCGTATCCAGTCTCTTAGCCTGTGCCTTTTTATAGGTGAGTTGAGCCCATTGACATTAAGTGATATTAATGACCAGTGGTTGTTAACTCCGGTCACTTTTTTAGTAGTAGAGTTTGTTTGTTTCCTTTCTTTGAGTTGTGCTGGTGAAGGGTCTCTAGATGTTTGAGTTATTGTGGTTATTGTTGGACTCCTTGGTTTGTGATTTTCCTTCTATTACTTTCTGTAAGGCTGGATTTGTGGCTACGTATTGTTTAAATTTGTTTTTATCCTGGAAAATTTTGTTTTCTCCATTTATAGTGAATGAAAGCTTGGCTGGATATAGTAGCCTGGGCTTGCATCCATGGTCTCTTAGTTTCTGCAGTACATCTATCCAGGACCTTCTGGCTTTCATTGTTTCCATAGAGAAATCAGGTGTAAGTCTGATAGGTTTACCTAAAGTAACTTGGCCTTTTTCCTTTGCAGCTCTTAATATTCTTTCTTTATTCTGTATATTTTGTGTTTTGATTATTATATGGCGAGGAGATTTTTTTTTTTTTTGGTCCAGTCTATTCGGTGTTCTGTATGCTTCTTGGACCTTCAAAGGAATATCCTTCTTTAGGTTGGGAAAGTTTCCTTCTATAATTTTATTAAATATATTTTCTGGACCGTTGAGCTGTACTTCTTCTCCTTCTTCTATCCCAATTATTCTTAGGTTTGGTCTTTTTATTGTGTCCCAGATTTCCTGAATGTTTTGTGATGAGAATTTTTTGGCTTTGCTGTTTTCTTTGATCAGTGTGTTTATTTTCTCTATGGTATCTTCAATGTCTGAAATTCTTTCTTCTATCTCTTGTAATCTGTTGGTAGTACTTGTCTCTGTATTTCCTGTTCATTTACCCAGATTTTCCATCTCCATCCTTCCCTCGGTTTGTGTTTTCTTCATTACTTCCATTTCATTCTTCATGTCTTGAACTGCTTCCCTTACCTGTTTGATTGCTTTTTCTTGTTTCTCTTGGTTTTCTTGGATATCTTTGAGCGATTTATTCATTTCCTCTACCTTTTTGTTTGTAATCTCTAATTGTTTATGTCAGTTTTTCACCTCCTGTTTAAGGTCTTCTATTATTTTCATATAATTCACTTTTGAGTCGATTTCTTCTAATTCTTCTAGAGTAGGGTGTACAATTCTTCTTATTTCGGGATCCCTGGATTCTGGTGGTGTCATGTTGCCTTTCAGTTTGTTGGAGGAATTCTTGCCTTGGCACCTTCCCATCTCTTCCTTCAAATGGAGCCAGGAGAGGCCTGGTGTCTTGGCCCAGTCTTTGCTGTGACTGACTCTCTGGTTGTAACTCTTCAGTGTAGAAGCAGGAACCGTCCAGTCCAGATGGAACTTCTCAGCACCAAAACATAGATGCCCGTCCAGATGGAACTTCTCAGTACCTAAACAGGGCCGCCTGACATACATGATTTTGTATATCTACATACAATCTACAAATCTGTAAATGAGAAAGACCATGATATTTTCTATGAGTCTGATTTGATTTGTTTAGCACAATAAGCTCCAAGTGCTTCCATTTCCCTGCAAATGACACTGGTGCTTCTTCATAGCTAGATAAAATCCCATTGTAAATGTACATAGCATCTCCTTCCTCTGTTGTCCATTCCTCTGTTGACAGACAGTTAGGTTGATTGCAGAATTCACCTATTATGAATAGTGTTGCATCATACACCAATGTACATGTATTTCTGTGGTGCTGACTGGAAATTCTTGCAGTAAATGCCTGGGTCATATAATAGATCTAATTTTTCTCTGATTTTCATGGTGGCTGGATTAACTTTACCTTCTCCTTAGCAGTGAGTAAGAGTTCCCTTTTGTCTGCATCCCCACCAGCATTTATTGTTCTTTTAAATATGAGTGATGGTCTGACTGAGGGAAGGGATGGGGTCTCAGGGTAGTTTTATTTTATATATCTCTGATGTCTAGTGATATTGAACAGTTTTTTCATATTTATTGGCCTTTTTTTTTTGGATTTTTGAGACAGGGTTTCTCTGTAGCTTTTTGGTTCCTGTCCTGGAACTAGCTCTTGTAGACCAGGCTGACCTCAAACTAAGAGATCTGCCTGCCTCTGCCTCCCAAGTGCTGGGATTAAAAATAAAAGCGTGCACCACCACCGGCCCGCCCCTCCTTGTCTTATTAATGTTTCACAGTCACTCTTTTGTGTTCTGATTGTCCAAATAGGAGAGCATACTGTCAGCAGTCGAGGCAAGGGCATTTTCTTGCCCAGTGGCTTACTTTTGCCCCAAAGAAAGCAAACCCCATGGGGAGTTTCTTCAATGCCCATTATCTTCTCTGAAGTAGATTGGTGCTGCCAGGAGCAGTCATGTATCATTGTCATTAAAAAATGAAGAAGAAGAAGAAGAAGAAGAAGAAGAAGAAGAAGAAGAAGAAGAAGAAGAAGAAGAGGAGGAAGAAAAAGAAGAATCTGTGCCATTAAAATATCTTAAATGCCATATTCTGTAGACCTTTGAAGTGTTTGAAGATGACCTGTCTGTGTAACATATGTCTTTGTTTGACCTTGAAAACATACCTAATATAACTACAAGTTCGATCATAATAGGTGATTAACTACTAACCTGTATTTTGTTGTTATCCTAAATAATTGGAAATAATAGTTTTCAAGGACTAGAAAATTTCATTACATTGTTATATGAGTTGTGTAGGTACAATACCTTGATGAAGAGTAGAAATGTATGTACAGTATGTTCTCACAAAATTAATCTCAAATTTGTATCAATATACAAAATTTGTATACACTATACAAAAGTCTAATGTAAAACATTGAAAACTAATACTTTTAAAATAAAACTACTTTTTAAAAGTAGACTCAATAATCTTTCTTTTTATTTTCTATCTTTATCCTCCTTTTAATTTTCAGAGTAGATTCAATAATCTACCCTTTTATTCTGTCATATCTATATCCCTCCTTTTTCTTTTCAAAACAAGAACTCTGAATCTAATCTCCTTTGTTTAACTTTGCTTCTGACTATAACCAATAACAACTTGTAACCAGCCTTCCTAAACAATGACAAATATCCATAACCCATTGAATAACCAAAAACCAACCACCCCCACCTCTTGGGAATATGAGTGTCTTATTTTTTAATTTACTTCCTGCTGTCTGTGGGGAGCAACAGTATCTTTAGGAAATCCCAAAAAACAAATTTGTCAAGTCCTGAGAGAGGTAACTGTATCATTTGCAGTTCAATCTCTGTGTAATGGGACAGTGCAGGCTTTCTCTAAGTCCTGGCTAGAGAAGTCTGTTAGACTAGATCATCTCAGCCATCCACATGAAAATTGTTCTGAGCCATTCTAGTCCAATGCTGTCATTAGATGGTGTTATCATAGTCCTAGAGGAATCATCATTGTGAGTCCCCATCCTCCTTTTGGAGACCTCAAAGATCACCGTTAGGCGTGGTCCTGGTTCACTGCAGAAAACATGCATAGGAAGGTAGATGAAACCTTTTTCTAGAACTAGTTAGTACTCTTTATGACCATTAATAGCATGACAAAAAGTTTAAGATATATGTTAATCTTATAAAATTTATACCTTAAGTAAGCTATTAAAGAATCAATATAAAATCAAAGGATTATGAGATTAGCAGCAATAGTCCTTAAATATTTGTTTTTCTTCTGCTCCATATCATGTGGCTCTTCTGACATAAGACAGAGATTTTTAATTTTTTTAAAATATAAACATGCTTGTATTTAGAGGAGAGAGCCACACACCAGCTCCAAACCCAGCTTTGATTTTTCATTAGACTGGGACTATGTAGAGACTTGTATTAAATGTTGGTAGCGAATAGCAAAAACAAAAATTTGGGAAGATTTATGAAATTTTATGCTTTTGGAGGTGTGATATACTAATAGATCAATCTTTCTCTTGAGGCATTTTTTTCCCGGATGATTTGTCCTTTTTTTTGTTTTTGTTTTTGTTTTTTTTTCAGGTGTCTCGTTTGTCCAGTGGTCTTCAGAATTCTTAACTGGATACCTTTATTCTCCTGAAAAAGACAGAAACAAAACCTTTCCCAAACCATAATTTTGGGACTATTCTCTTTGGCAAGTTGATTCTGATCAAATGAAAAGCATTTGTTAGTTTTATAGGTTAGTTTGGATTGAACAGCCATGCATTTGATGAACTATCATCTCTTCTATTTAAGAGGTTTCTCTTGTTCAAATCGAATCATTATCAATTTTGGTAGAATGCATTTCATTTTTTTTCTCCTGTAGAAACAAAAACGAAACCCCTTCCCCAACATAACACATGTCCTGGTTTCCATTCTGAGGTCAGTACATCTTTAATAAAGTATATTGACTGATTTAATTCCGTAGTTTTTTTCTATTATCCAATGTAACTCCACAGCTGTTGTTTCTTTCTCATTACTATTTAGAAAATTCCACATTAATAAAGCACTATGCAGTCTGTTTCTGGGGGTATTCATCATCCTTTTCTGTTTAACATATCCTTTTAGTTCTGTTTGCTCTTTCTGTAACTGTCTGGCCTGAAGGATTTGTTGATATACCTGTAATATGCTTTATATTATAATAAGTAAAAAACTGTTTCATTTTCTTAGAGACATATTCTGGACCATTGTCTGTCTTTATTTGTGTTGGCATACCCATGATGGCCATAATGTCTAGCAAATGTATGATTATGAATCAGCCTTTTCCATACTCAAGGCAGTTTCCCATTGAAAACCTTGATAGGTTTCAATGGTGTGGTGACAAAATGGACCACATTCATCTGCCATATTTCATTCCTTTGAGTACCCTGCAGGTTCTTCCTGCAGGCAGTAGTGTCTGGTTGTATAAAAAAAATTAGTACTTTACCTTATAATTTCTTTGACTTCTTGCCACATGATGGAAAAGTCTTTTTTTTTAACCTTTGCTGTTGACATGACATTTATATGAAATTCTGAGGCCTTCAGCACATTTCCAATCAATAATTGATAGATTTCTGCATTCGTTTGTGCTAGAAGATGTATGTACATGGGATGATTCCTATTCCTGATTGTATCTTGTAACTGAATAATAGTTTTCTATCATCTGCTATACATTCAGCAGTTTCAATATGAAAAACAACTCTGCATATTAAAAGTCATTAACTATGTCGAGAGGTTCTTTAAAATCTTTTAGTACCATGAGAATAGCATATAATTCTGACTTCGGACAGAATCATCAGGGCTTAGATCCACTTTACGTAAATTTTCCGATTTGTAATCTGCCTTTCCTAATTTATATGCATCAGTATAGAATGTAGGGGCTCCAGTTATTGGTGTATCCCATACAATGTGAGGAATGATCCAGTTAGTTCTCTTTTTAAGTTGTATTGTCTTGCTCTTGGGATAATTGTCGTTAATCTCTTTCAAAAGTTGTGCAGTTCTTTGCCAGGTTCACTTTATCCCCTTAATTTGCCAATTTCATCATTATTAAAGGGTGCTATAATTTCTGCTGGGTCTAATCCTGCTCATTGATGAAGTCTCAATTTTTCTTTTAGAATTAGCTAGAGACCTTTTCTAGCTAGGTTTTAAATTTTTTTCTCGGCTTATGTGGTAAAAATACCCATTCTAAGATAATATCTTCCGTCTACATTAAAATTCCTGTAGAAGATTATTTGGAGGGTAATATGACCAGAATGGAGTTAAGATTCTGATCCACACGGTCTGCCTTCTGTAGATTTTCTTCATCAAAATCAATTCTCTCTCAACTTCAGCTGATAATTTTCTGGTACTGTTTAAGTCCTTGTCAACATGATTTTGTTTAAATTATTCAGTTCATCAGGTTTTATCCCAATTAAAGTAATCAGGTCATCAGGACCTATCCCAATACTATACCATAGACAGAAAATGTCTTCTAGAAATCTTTGAAAGTCATTAAGAGCCTATAATCAACCCAAGCAGTGGCAGCGCACACGTTTAGTCCCAGGACTTGGGAGGCAGAGGCAGGCGGATCTTTGTGAGTTCGAGGCCAGCCTGGTTTACAGAATGAGTTCCAGGACAGGCACCAAAGCTACACAGAGAAACCCTGTCTTGAAAAACCAAAAAAAAAAAAAAAATCTCCTAATTTGTAAATTTATTTTACTTATAGCCTACAAAATTAATAAAATTTCTCCTTGTATTTTTTCAGGAGCAATTTACATTTCCCAACAAGGCAAAATGTACTTCTTCAAACATTCTAAAGTATCTACATTTGAATCAGATAGTAAAATGTCATCCATGTAATGGTAAACTATAGATTCAGGAAATTGCTTATGTATCATTTCCAGTGGCTGACTTACAAAATATTGGCACAGGGTGTGGCTATTTATTTAGGTTAAGGGAGACCCTTCTATTTTTATCTCTTAGTAAACTGAGAATTATTATAAGTAGGGACTGTAAATGCAGATTTTTCTTCTTTTCTTGTAATGGTGTAGTGAAGAAATCTTTTAAATCAATAACTATAAGAGACCATCCTTTACGTAATAGGGAAGGCAAATGGATTCCAAACTGTGATAGCCCATTAACAGCTCTTAGATTTGTTACCATTCTCCATTTTCCAGATTTCTTTTTAACAACAAGTACAGGAGAATTCCAAGGGTTCATTGATTCTTCAATAATCTGAACATCTAGTTGCTCCTGTACAAACTATTCTAAAGTTTGCAGTTTCTCTGTTATTAAAAGCTGTGGGTTATCCCATACAGGTTTGTCTGTCACCCATTTTTAAAGGTAAGACTTTTGGTGCCTTTGGAAGATCAGCAGCTGTTGTGGCCTATTGTACAACCTGAATTGTTGGTGACTGTTCTTTATAATATCTTGTAATATTTTTCACAGAAACATATGTTAGTTCATGGTCTATTTCTACAATTGGGGTGATTTTATTCTGAGTGTTCCATTGCTGTAAGAGATCATGTCCCCCCAAATTCATTACTATGTTAGCACATATGGTTTTAATTTTCCTCTCTGTCCTTCTGGCCCTATACATTTGACCCATCTCGAGTTCTTTACTTGAGATAAAGATTCAGTCCCTGAAAACTGAACATTTACATCAGTGAGGCCAATTTGAATGCCAAGATTTTGATGAGATTATTGTTACATCCACACCTGTGTCTATCAGACCTTCAATGATGTCACTTATTTGTAGTTTTAATTTGGGGCTTTGTTCATTTATTCAAGTTTTTCCAAAATACTCGCTTTATGGTTTTACCTAAATTTTTTGTTCTCTCTTCGATAGCTGTTTTATTATCCAGAGCAGTATGGTTTATTACAGTGGGCATTAGGTTCTGTCATTGCTCTAGGAATGAGTTTCCTCTATGATGACAGGAAGTGACTAAACTTGATTAGGCATAGGGGTATGCAAGAGGCCCCTCAGGGAGCTTCCTGACAGCAAAAGAACCTTGAATATTCCTCATTGACTTCTTTCATTAGTCCAATGCCTGCATTTGCCACACCCTCCGCAAAATCCAGAAGGGAAGGGCATTCTGGATGGATTAATCTTAGAAAAAACATTATTTCTAGGAGTGTCTACAATCCCTTTTAAGGTGACCTTGTTTGTCACAATTACAACGTTTGAAGTACAATTTTTCCTCAAACCTCTAAAAATCACCTCTCCTATCCATGCATCATCATGGTCATGAGATTCAGTATTAATTGTATCTTGAATCCATTCCTCCAATGGTATTGACCTTGCTTTTAATGGCCTAATATTATCTTTTTGTATAGAGAATTGGCATTTTCAAAAGCCAGAGATTCAATCATTTTTTGTCTAGCTTCTGAATTTGGTATCATTCTATTTACTGCTGAAGTCAGTCTTGGTAAGAAATCCATAAAGGTTTCCATTGGGTCCTGTGTAACTTTCGTAAATGACTCAATTTTCTTTCCAATTTTTCCAATTCTGTCCCAAACATTCAATGGTGCTGTGCGGCATAAATCTAGTGTGTGGTAAATCATATACAGCCTGCCTTTCTGTAGTAGCATAACCTTCTCCAAGAATTTGATCTTGGGAGATTTCTCTACCTCTAGCTTTACTCCATTGTTCAATAATCTTAACCTCTTTGAACCTGGTACTCCATTGTGATTGTGGACCAGGCTCTAAAACACCTTTAACCAATTCTATCCAGTCTTTAAGGATAATTACAAACTGACCACAAGTTTAACATTTGCTTCACAGCATGCCATATGAGACTATTGCTTCCTTGATTCTCCCTAAATCTAACATTGGCATAGGAATCCAGTTAGGTATAACAGAACCTCTGCCATCTGGTGATTCCTGTAAGGTTACTGGTTACATTATTAAGGTTGGTTGTTTGAAAACTTTAGACTGCTCCTCTCTATTTTTATAATCCAGTGATGAATGGCTCTCCCTTAAATTCCTTGGTCTGGATTTTATTATCTCTGTGATCTGTTTTATTAGGTTTTTCTAAGAACTGTATCTTAGCATTCATATTAAAACAACTATTTTAGTGATAAGACAAAAATGATAAAGCTGATAGTATTTACAATTGATATCACATAAATCCCATCAAAATTAGATATCCTTTCATTTAATCATTCCATTTTGAAACTGTCTAGCATATTATCATACAGAGACCCAAATCCTTCCATTCTAATGGTTTCCCCCATTTTTTAATGTGGTAAAAAACTCCCTTTTAACTAATTCCTTGAAGAATTAATTGTCTTAACAAATCTTCAACAATGCTGATGAACATGTGAGACTGACTGCTGCTGTGTAGGACAGTAAAAGCCTGACTGGATCTCAAGCCAGCAACCAAATTTGGCAGCAGCCCAAAAATGGGTTTCAAGGAGAGCCTGTAAGCTCTGGGGGGGATGGCTGTCTTTGTAATTCAGAGAAAACATGTGTGGTGGTGTTGGGGGTGGTACTGCCTGATGGCAGAACTGGCCAGTCTTGAGTGAGTGAGTCCTGTGGCATTTGGAGCCCAGGTAGTTCTGGAGTTTGGGTGGAAGCTGGTGACTGTTTCAGAGGAGCTGCAATTGGAAAAGCCCAAACTCAATCAGAGGCCTGTGAAGAAAAAAAAAAACCTAGCCAGGTGGGGCTAAAGCTCTGTGTGCACCTTTGGCCTATGATGGTGGCAAAAAAGCCATAGGCTGACAAACAAAAAGGTAGAGGAAATGAATAAATCTCTCAAAGATACCCAAGAAAACCAAGAAGAAAAAAAACAATCAAACAGGTAAGGGAAACAGTTCAAGAATTGAAAAATGAAATGGAGCTAATGAAGAAAACACAAACTGAGGGAAGGCTGGATATGGAAAATCTGGGTAAACAAACAGGAACTACAGAGACAAGTATTACCAACAGAATACAAGAGATAAAAGAAAGAATTTCAGACATTGAAGATACTATAGAGGAAATAAACTCATTGATCAAAGAAAAGAGCAAATCCAACAAATTCTTAACACAAAACATCCAGGAAATCCGAGACACCATGAAAAGACCAAACCTAAGAATAATAAGGGTAGAAGAAGGAGAAGAATTACAGCTCAAAGGTCCAGAAAATATAGAAGAAAACTTTCCCAACGTAAAGAAGGATATTCCTATGAAGGTACAAGAAGCATACAGAATACCAAATGACTGGATCAAAAAAAAAAGCATCCCCTAGCCATATAATAATCAAAACGCAAAACATACAGTATAAAGAACAAAAATTAAGAGCTGCAAGGGGAAAAGGTCAAGTAACATATAAAGGGAAACCTATCAGAATTACACCTGACTTCTCAGTGGAAACCATGAAAGCCAGAAGGTCTTGGATATATGTACTACAGACACTAAGAGACCATAGATGAAAGCCCACACTACTATACCCAGCAAAGCTTGCATTCACCATCAATGGAGAAAACAAAATATTCCAGGACAAAAACAAATTTAAACAATACGTAGCCACAAACATAGCCTTACAGAAAATACTAGAAGGAAAATCACAAACCAAGGAAGCCAACAACACCCATAATAACACAAGCATCTGACAATCCTCCACCAGCACAACTCGAAGGGAAACACACAAACACTACCACCAGAAAAAATAACCAGAGTTAACAACCACTGGTCATTAATATCACTTAATATCAATGGACTCAATTCACCAATAAAAAGGCACAGGTTAAAAGAATGGATACGAAATCAGGATCCAACATTCTACTGTTTACAAGAAACACACCTCAAATTCAAAGACAGACACTCGCTTATAGGAAAGGGTTGGGAAAAGGTTTATACACTTTATACTCATAACAGGAACAATTTATCAGGAGGAAGTCTCAATCCTGAATATCTATGCCCCAAATATAAAAGCACCCACATATGTAAAAAACACATTACAAGAACTCAAAACATACGTCAAACCCCACACTCTAATAGTGGTTGATTTCAATACTCTTCTCTCACCAAAGGACAGGTCAACCAGACAGAAACTTAACAGAGCAATAAGAGAACTAACAGATGTAATAAACCAAATGGACTTTACAGACATTGATAGAACATACCACCCAAACATAAAAGAATATGCCTTCTTCTTCCAAGATCTCATGGAACCTTCTCAAAAAATTGATCAAACAAAGCAAACATCCATAGATACAAAGAAATTGTAGTAACCACCTGTGTAATATTGGATCACCATGTAATAAAGTTAGAATTCAACAATTCTAGCCCCAGAAATTCTACAAACTCATGGAAACTGAACAGTCAACTACTGAACCACCCCTGGGTCAAGGAAGAAATAAAGAAATTAAAGTCTTCCTTGAATTCAATGAAAATAAAGACACATCATACCCAAATCTATGGGACACTACAAAAGGAGTGCTAAGAGGAAAGTTCATTGCACTAAGTGCCCACATAAAGAAAATGGAGAAAGCACACATTAGATACTTAACAGCACACCTGAAAGCTCTAGAGAAGAAAAAAAGCAGTCTCACCCAGGAGGAGTAGAGGACTGGAAATAATCAAACTGAGGGCTGAAATCAACAAAATAGAAACACAGAAAACAACCCAAAGAATCAATAAAACAAAAAGCTGTTTCCTAGAGAAAACCAACAAGATTGACAAACCCCTATACAAACTAATCAAACGGCAGAGAGAGAACACGCAAATTAACAATTTCAGAAATGAAAAGGGGGACATAACCACAGACACAGAGGAAATTCAGAGAATCTTTAGATTTACTACAAAAGCCTGTATGCCACAAAATTGGACAATGTGAAAGAAATGGACACTTTTTTAGGTAAGTTCCATATACCAAAATTAAATCAAGACCAGGTGAACAGTTTAAATAGACCTGTAAGTTGCGAGGAATTAGAAGCGGTCATCAGAAACCTCTCTACCAAAAAGAGTCCAGAACCAGATGGTTTCAATGCAGAATTCTACCAGAACTTCCAAGAAGAGCTGATACCTATACTCCTTAAGGTATTTCACAAAATAGAAACAGAAGAGTCATTGCCAAACTCCTTTTATGAAGCTACAGTCAAGCTGATCCCAAAACCATGCAAGAAAGACTTAACCAAGAAAGAGAATTACAGACCAATCTCACTCATGAACATCGATGCAAAAATTCTCAATAAAATACTGACAACCTGAATCCAAGAACACATCCAAAAAATTATACATTATGATCAAGTAGACTTCATTTCAGAGAGGCAGGGCTTGTTCAACATACAAAAATCTATCAATGTAGTCCATTATTTAAATAAACTGAAGGAAAAAAAACATATGATGATTTCAATACATGCTGAAAAAGCACTCGACAAAATTCAATACCCCTTTAAGATAAAGGTCTTGGAGAGATTAGGGATACAAGGATCATATCTAAATATAATAAAAGCAAAATAGAGCAAACCAACAGCTAACATCAAATTAAATGGAGAGAAACTCAAAGCCATTCCACTAAAATCAGGAACAAGACAAGGCTGTCCACTCTCGCCATACCTCTTCAATATAGTGCTTGAAGTTCTAGCAATAGCAATAAGACAACATAAGGGGATCAAGGGGACTCGTATTGGAAAGGAAGAATTTAAGCTGTCGTTATTCGCAGATGATATGATAGTATACATAAGTGACCCCCAAAACTCTACCAAAGAACTCCTACAGCTGATAAACACCTTTAGTAATGTGGCAGGATACAAGATCAACTCCAAAAATCAGTTGCCCTCCTATACACTAAGGATAAGGAAGCAGAGAGGGAAATCAGAGAAGCTTCACCTTTCACGATAGCCACAAATAGCATAAAGTATCTTGGGGTAACTCTAACCAAGGAAGTGAAAGATCTATTTGACAAGAACTTTAAGGCTTTGAAGAAAGAAATTTAAAAAGATACCAGAAAATGGAAGGATCTCCCATGCATTTGGATTGGGAGGATCAACATAGTAAAAATGGCAATTTGACCAAAAGCAATCTATAGATTCAAAGCAATCCCCATCAAAATCCCAACAAAATTCTTCACAGACCTTTGAGAGAACAATAATCAACTTTATATGGGGAAAAAAAAAAACCCTAGATAGCCAAAACAGTCCTATACAATAAAAGTGCTTCCGGAGGCATTACCATCCCTGACTTCAAACTCTATTACAGAGCTACAGTAATGATAACAGCTTGTTATTGGCACAAAAACAGAGATGTTGACCAATAGAATAGAATCGAAGTCCCAGATATTAATCCACAAACCTATGAACACCTGATTTTCGACAAAGGAGCTAAAAGTATACAATGGAAGAAAGAAAACATCTTTAACAAATGGTGATGGCATAACTAGATGTCAACCTGTAGAAGAATGAAAATAGATCCATATCTATCACCATGCACAAAACAACTCCAAATGTATTACAGATCTCAATGTGACTACACTGAACCTGATAGAAGAGAAAGTGGGAAGTAGACTGCAACACATGGGCACAGTAGACCACTTCCCGTGTATAACCCCAGAAGCACAGACAATAAGAGCAACAATGAATAAATGGGACCTTCTGAAACTGAGAAGCTTCTGTAAAGCAAAGGACACCGTCACTAGGACAAAAAGGCAACCTACTGATTGGGAGAAGATCTTCACCCAAAGATCAGACAAAGGTCTGATCTCCAAAATATATAAAGAACTCAGACGGTGGTGGCGCACGCCTTTAATCCCAGCACTCGGGAGGCAGAGGCAGGCGGATCTCTGTGAGTTCGAGGCCAACCTGTTCTACAAGAGTTAGTTCCAGGACAGGAACCAAAAAGCTACGGAGAAACCCTGTCTCAAAAAATCAAAAAAAAAAAAAGAACTCAAGAAACTAGACATTAAAACTCTAATTAACCTAATTAAAAAATGGGGTATTCAACTGTACAGAGAATTCCCAACAGAAGAAGTTCAAATGGCCAAAAGACACTTAAGGTCATGCTCAACCTCCTTAGTGATCAGGGAAATGCAAATCAAAACAACTTTGAGATACCATCTTACACCTGTCAGAATGTCTAAAATCAAAAGCACCAATGATAGCCTCTGCTGGAGTGGATGTGTGGAGTAAGGGGAACACTCATCCACTGTTGGTGGGAATGCAAACTTGTGCAACCATTTTGGAAATCAGTGTGGTGATTGCTCAGGAAACTGGGAGTCAACCTGCCTCAGGACCCAGCAATTTTATTCTTGGGAATATACCCATGAGATGCCCCATCATACTACAAAAACATTTGTTCAACTATGTTCATAGCAGCACTATTCGTAATAGCCAGAACCTGGAAACAACCTAGGTGTCCCTCAATAGAACAATGGATAAAGAAGGTGTGGCACATATACACTTTAGAGTTTTACTCAGCGATAACAAACAATGACATCTTGAATGTTGCATGCAAATAGATGGAAATAGAGTGAGATAACCCAGACCCAAAAAGATGAATATGGTATGTACTCACTCATAAGTGGATTCTAGCCATAAGTAAAGGACATTGAGCCTATAATTCGTGATCCTAGAGAAACTAAATAAGAAGGTTAACCCAAAGAAAAACATATAGTCATCCTCCTGGATATTGGAAGTAGACAAGATTACCGGGCAAAAGTTGGGAGCATCGGGGTGGTGTTGGGGTGGGGGTAAGGGGATATGAAGAGAGAAAAGGGAGAAGGGGAGGATTGGGGAGACCTTGGGGGAATGGGATGGCTGGGATGGAGGAAGGATGGATATGGGGGCAGGGAAGTATATATCTGAATTTAGGGAACAATTTTAGGGTTGGCAAGAGACTTGACTCTAGAGGGGTTCCTAGGTGTCCAAGGAGTTGTCCCCAGCTTGTTCCTTGGGTAGCAGAGGAGAAGGTGCCTGAACTGGCCTTATCCCATAGCCACACTGATGAATATCTTGCATATCACATAGAATCTTCATCTGGCAATGGATGGAGATAGAGACAGAGACCCACATTGGAGCTTCAGGCTGAGCTCCCAAGGTCCAAATGAGGAGCAGAAGGAGGGAGAACATGAGCAAGGAAGTCAGGACCATGAGGGGTGCACCCACCCACTGAGACAGTGGGGCTGATCTAATGGGAGCTCACCAAAGCCAGCTGGACTGGGACTGAACAAGCATGTGATCAAACAGGACTCTCTGAATGTGGCTGACAATGAGGGCTGACTGAGAAGCCAAGGACAATGGCACTGAGTTTTGATTCTACTGCACCTACTGGCTTTGTGGGAGCCTAGTCTGTTTAGATGCTCCACTTCCTAGACCAGGATGGAATGGGGAGGACCTTGGACTTCCCACAGGGCAGGGAACCCTGACTGCTCTTTGGACTGGAGAGGGAGGGCGAGGGAATTGCGGGGAGTGGGAGGGAAATCGGAGGAGGGGAAGAGGTGGAAATTTTTAATAGAGAAAAAGCTGTAGGCAAATGGATTTTTCGTGAATTCATACCCCCAAATGTTGAGTGCCAAATGTAGCACAAATAATAAAAACCCTGAGACAGATATTGGGGTTCATCCTGAAGTTTAGAAAAGCAAAGCAGCCAAGCCACTAAAGAGTTATTACCTCTATGAAATCTTCAGAATGGAAGAGAGCCATTTCCTCACTCATTCCACCTTATATTCCTCTCTAGTGCTGGGAGTAAAGAGATGCACCACCACTACCCAGCCTCTGTAGCCAGCTGGTGTGACTGCTGGAATTAAAGGTGTGTGCCACCACTGCCTGGCTTGTATTACTGACTAGTGTAGCTGTTTTGCTTTCTGTAATTCACTGGGTTATGTTTTATTTGGGGTTTTCTAAAGGAACAGAACTGACAGAATACTGTGTACCTGCACATGTTTGCATGTACATGTGGTGTGTGCGTTTGCGGGGGGGGGGGTGTTATAATGACTTACAGACTAATTCTTGTAGCCCAACAGTAGTTTATCTTTGGACCAGAAGGTCAAGAATCCTTTAGCTGTTCAGTCAGTGAGCCTGAGTTTTCTTGGAGAGCTGCTTGTCTTCCATCTGCATTAGGATTCAGAAAAAGTAGGTTCTAATGCTGAATACCTCAGCAACAGAAAGGTGACTTTCCAGCAGGAGTGAAGATGAGAAGGCAAAAAGCAAAAGCTCCCTTCTTCCATGTGCTTTTATGTGGGGTCCTGCCAGAAGGTGCAGCCCAGTATTAGGGTGTGTCTGCTCACCTCACATTGTCCCCAGGTGTGCCCAGCTGCTTGGGTTTTATTTGATTCTTGATGTCCTTGGATTGACAACCAAAATTAGTCCTCATGAATTACAAATGTATTCAGCCATAAAAGTCAGTGAAATTGATTCCTGCTCATGTGAAAAGTTTATATATATAAAAGAAACTTTTCTAGATAAAATACAGCTGTGTAACCTTACAGTCTTTATATGAGAAAATGTTAAAATTTAATAAGATGTTAATTTGACCAGTGTTAAAAGTATGGCAAATTTAACAGCATGTAATATTGTTTATTTCCTTCATCTGCTTCACAGATGTTATTAATATTTGTAATTGGCAATGTTGGATACTGCTTTGTAATTACTGTTACACACTAATTTGATTACTTCTCCTTCATTAGAATGTGGAACATGTAGAAGTATTCAAGAAGTGGCTGAAGAAAAAAAGTGCCACTGCCTATCAGAAAATAAAACAAAACATGGGAAATACAACCACCAAATTCCGCAAAGCTCTCATCAATGGTGATGAAAACCTCGCTTGCCAAATATATGAAAATAATCCTCAACTAAAAGAATCCCTTGATCCAAATACATCCTATGGAGAGCCCTATCAACACAACACTCCATTACACTATGCTGCTAGACATGGAATGAATAGAATATTAGGGTAAGTATTACCTTCAGCCCGTTGTTAAGTAATCAGTGGAAAGGAAAATATTCGTGATATTTGAAAATGTATACTGACAGGTTTGTGTTACATGATACTATTCTGGGTTAAGTTTTCTAAAACTGAGGGTACCCAAATAATTTGATAGGATTGTGATTTAGTATGATCTTTTGTATTATCTCTAAATCAGACCAAAAGTTCTAATAGTGCTTTGTTGCTTTGGATGTATTGATATCCAGAGTGCATTGTTGAAAATAGATAGATTACAAAAGAATACTCTCAAGGGTCAGAGTGAACAGTAGTCAAACGGACCGTTGGAGATCAGTGTATTCTCCCAATTAAAGAGATTAAGACTAATTTAAAGACATTTTGCATTAGAAGTGGAAAAAAATGACTATTAGCAGTCACTAGTTATAGCTCTTCCTCATTATAAGAGACTTATAAAACTAAGAATTCTGATTACTGGAATTGAGATCTGAGTCATAGATTCGCTCTGGGTTATAGGTATGACATCTTGGTCTTACCAGAAGATCATTAATAGATAACTGTCTATATATAGAATTATTAGTGAGCTGGGGGCTTTCTGTTTAAAAAGAACAAAAAAGTGACACATTAGTGTCCCCTCACCTAAGGATCAGTCCAAATGAATCTGTCAATCAACTGGTCAAGAAAATCCTCTCAGGAAAAACTGTCTGTTACAGAGAATTAAGAAATAATACAAAAGTTGCCTAAATTATAGAATGACCTCTTTGGTCATTGTTCACATTCACCCCTTAAGAGTGTACATTGCTTTGCAATAATCCCTTTGGACCATTATCTGTCAGCAAACCCTCTGGGAGGGAAGGGGCCTCATGGGCTCTTCTCCTACCCATGATAAAATACTGAGTAACTCAATCTTGTGCAAGTCATGTGCAGTTCAACACAGCTTTAGTGAGTTAAGGAAAAGAGTACTATATTTGCTATGTCATGTCCAGAAAATATCTTTTTGCTGCATATCTCCTTGTCTTCTGGCTCTTGCATTCTTTCCACTCCTCTTCTGCAATGCTCCCTGAGTCTTACAGGGGGTGATCCATATCCTGATTGAGGCTGAGCATTCTATTGTCACTTGTTTTCAGCATTTTGGACAGTTAGGGTTTTTTTTTTTCATTTATTGTTGCCCACTGCAATACAGTACTATTCTCAAACGGTGAATGACAACTGGGGCCCTAGGCTGGCATTTTCTCAAAAACTAATTAAATCTTTCAAGTAAAGCAACTGCTAATCATTCTATAATTTAGGCAACTTTTGTATTATTTCTTAATTCTCTATAGCAGACAGTTTTTCCTGAGAGGATTTTCTTTTTTTTTTTTTAACTTTTTTTTTTATTAAGGAAAGAGAAAAAAAAAAACAAATTTCCTCCTCCTCCCAGCCTCCCATTTCCCTCCCCCTCCTCCCACCCTTCTCCCCCTCCCCCCACTCCTCTCCCCCTCCCTCTCCAGCCCAAAGAGCTGAGAGGATTTTCTTGACCAGTTGATTGACAGATCCATTTGGACTGATGTGTTACTTTCTTGTTCTTTTTTCTCTTTTCTTTGATCTTTCAAGTGAATGCTAAAATTTTGAAAGACCCATTCTTTATGTTCAACCTGACAACTTCTGATTTCTTACCTTTTAATAAAATTGGTAGAGATAAAAACCAATGTAATTTATTATATAATAAAATTAGAGTGTCCCTAACTCAGTGAATCAATATATTTCACATTTGTTTATGATTGTTTAAAGTTCTGCATTTATTAAAATTTTTTAAATGTAACTTAGACCATTAGACTTTTAATTAACACTGCAAAAAGTTCATTCATACAATTTTTAACTAACCTTTAATAATCTATCACTTGTTAAACTTTTGGTATGGTATCAAATATGAGTATTCAGCTATTTAAAAAGGCAATTTAAAATTGCCTTCCCATTTTCTAAACTATTTTTTTGTTCATAAACTATGCTCAATCAAAACATGTGTTAAGACAGATGGAGTCTTTTGAAAAACTCTTCTGTGGTGTCTAGAAGCTAAAGTAGGAGTGGACACCATGTCCCATCCCTAATCCAGAAGCAGTCTTTAGTTTCCTTCAAGTAGGTCTTACCAGGGAAACAAACTATCTACTGCTGCATGCCCAGCAGTAGGTGGCCAACAAAAGAATAAACTCAGTGGGCTCTTTGGAGGTTCCTTGATTCATATGGCATGTCAGAGCTTTTCTTTTAAAGTACTCTTTTGGATTAGAACATCCTCTGTCCCCTCCTTCTTTCTGCTTTCTTTTTTCTCTTCCTTTCCCTTTTCTATTTTTACTGTCATATACTTTATAGACACTAAAGTTCATTTTTCTTGTGTATGGGGCAGTCATACATGTGCCACAGCTCATGGTGGAGGTCAAAGGACAACTTTGAAGAGTCAGTTCTGCCATTCTACCATGAGTTCTGTGCCCAAAATTCAGACTGTCAGACTTGTGTGATGAGCTCTTCACCGTCTAAGCCATTTTGCGGCTCCCAGTCTTCTTAATTGAATTAATTAGTCATACAGACACTTCAATAGAAGTTGGATTTTTAGTTCTGAAGTACAGCTTACCTTTAAAATTGTTTTCTTCTCTGTATTTTTAGGTTGGAAAAAGTTGTTTTTATCATTCCTTTTCCTTTTAGGACTTTTCTCTTTGGTAGAGATGGAAACCCCAATAAACGGAATGTGCACAATGAAACATCTATGCACCTGTTGTGTATGGGGCCTCAAATCATGATATCTGAAGGACCCCTTCATCCCCGCTTAGCACGCCCTGTGGAAGATGATTGCAGGAGGGCAGACTGTCTGCAGATGATCTTAAGATGGAAAGGAGCAAAGCTTGACCAGGGTGAATACGAAAGAGCAGCTATTGATGCTGTTGATAACAAAAAGAACACACCCCTTCACTATGCTGCAGCCTCAGGGATGAAAGCCTGTGTAGAGGTAAACCTGGTTTCTTTCCAATTTTCTGTGCTAGAAAATGTGTGCTGATATGTGGTCGTCAGTGTTTGCTTTGTCTTAGAAGTTCTTACCTCTTTATTCATTCTAAAAGAACTTTATCAGTAAAGTTATTTCATTATGTTAGGAAAGAACAACAACAAAAACCCATGCAGCTTGCCAGCCTTTTGAAATATTATGTAATCAAGATCGATAATGTTAACATCCCCTAAGATAAAGTACTTTTTCAGTACTCTCATACTGAAAATAATAGGGTTTGGGTTTCTTTTCTCTTCTTTTGCTGATTTTTAAAATAACTTATAAAACTTACACATCTTTTTAAATCTAAGATATTAATCTTTTTTATTGATTTTTATTTAGCTCTACATTTTTCTCTGCTCCCCTCCCTGCCTCTCCCTTCCCCCCTTCAACCCTCCTCCAAGATCCCCATGCTCCCAGTTTACTCAGGAGATCTTATCTTTTTCTACTTCCCATGTAGATTAGATCTATGTAAGTCTCTCTTAGTATCTTCTTTGTTGTCTAAGTTAAGACTTACATTATCTTAAATGTGGGGGGAAAATGGCATGTACGACCTATCAATATATTTGAAATGTTTCTGCACCCCTATAAGCCTTTCCACTGACGCAGTAACCTGAATCAGACCAAATCAAACCGAATTAGAAAAAAAAAAATTACTGGATACCAATGCTCCTGGATGGCCCTCCAGCCCCCCCCAGAGAGGAGCTGGGGAAGGAAGACCAGAAAACCGCATGTTTGTTCTCTAGGGTACAATTTAAATACCCTGTGGGCGTGGTCTTGAGCATCTCTGGGGAGGGGTCATCCTTTGGTGGACTTTTTCAGAGATGGAGTCTAGACTGAGGCAACTCCCAGGGGAGGGGCTTGGAATAGAACTTCAACTTGGACATTCCAGACTCTTTGGATATATGAATGTTAGGGGCTGTAGCCTAACTCAAACATTTCCAGACTTTGGGTATAGGAGCATTGGCTCAATTCTGGCTACTTCCTTCAGGCATGGAGTGATGTGGGGGAGGGGAGAGTTGGGAGTTTGTGGGCTCACGCTCAGCGGGAGGTGTGGATGGTGAGGCATCCAATAACTACCATCCTGGAGACCTCAAGGCATGTGTTCCTTGAGGGAGCTGAGAAGGCAGGTTGCTAGTAGAAAAAAAGAGATTGTTATTACAGGCCCTGTGAACTGCCAGAAAGAATGGGATGGAGAAGTGCCCTGGTTGTAAAGGAGAGGCAAGGGTGAATGGATGAGATGAGAGCAGATATGCCCTTTAAAACCAGATTTCAGTTGCTGGGTGGGTGCCCATTTGAACCTAGAGAGGTGATACCAATGGTGAAGTCCCAGGAGCTGGTGAGCTGGTATAGGTGCTGGTATTATCTGGAGAACCCACTGCAGGTTGATCTTGGCCCAGGCAGAAGTAATGATGTATAAAATAAGCTTGAAAATGGGTGGGGTCAAAATAGGCTCTGGAGACCGTTAGTTTCCACTAGACCGGATTTCTTGATGCAGCAGCAGAACTTTTCACAGGAACCTGCAGGTTTCTGTAAGACAACTGGAACAGATTTATATCTTGGTGTCACAGCAAAAGGCTAGGGCTTTAGGTTAAAAAGCATGAACATTTTAGAAGACAATTAAAGAAAATTGGAAATTCTGAACCTCTGAAGATACACCTGAAACCTTTTAAATTTTGTATTATGAAGCCTGTGAAAGAGGCACACCTGTCTGTCCTTTAGCAGGAAACTTAAATAATGAAGTAATGAGCTACCAGCATGCTAAGTCATCAAATGCCATTAGACAGATTGGAGAGGGATAAGTAAGTGAGCAGAAGTGAGACAGCTTTTTTCAGCTACGCAGGCAATCCCAAGTCTTTCTGTGGCCTTTGATGAAGCAGTACTTGCCTTTAGCTGCTAATCCTAGGAGGCCTGACAGATTTTTCTGTGGGGGTAAGGTTCAGTCTGCCTGTCTTGGCAGGATTAGACAATTGATCCCCCAGTATATATCGAGGAAGCTGATGAGGCAGCTTTTTGCTGTGTGGGTGACTTTGCCACACCCAAAGGCAAGCCTCCAGGCAGGGTCTTTCGCAACCATGCATTTTCTTGGAAGAGCTATAGGGTGGTGCAGGAGCTGGCATCTCTCTCTGTCATAGGAAGCTCTTTTGTTAAATGTCATACTGTCGGATCTGTAAAGATACTTGAGAATCAGGGTACCATTACCTGTCAGGTGTATCTAAATTAGACATATAAGTTAGATTTAGACATATAGTTTACTCAGTTAGTTAAAGCATATAGAAGCAAGACAATTAGAAAGAATATTTTAGTAAGCCAAAGGATATTGGAGGTGGACTGTCTCCTTGGTAGGACCAGCATCCATGGGTACTCTTACCAGAGATGATGCTGAGGTTTCTGTTTTGACTTCAACCAAAGATAGTGGTTAATCATGTATTTGTATTTTTTCAGAGCTGTTGTAGTAATCTGGACCTATAAGTTTTACAGATTTTAAAATAAGCACACATATATACACAGACATAAAACAAGCATACTGTGGCCACATTATTTACACATATATATTAACAGAAAGACGAACAAAACAGCTTAAAAATCCTGGAATAGGCTGCAAAAGCCAGGTGAGCACACAGGTGGTTCCATTGAGGGCCGGATGAGCAGATGCTGTAAGGGAGAACAAAAACATTAGGACAGACTGCCATGCAGCTCAGAGTGGGAAGCCCAGAGTGACCTGATCACATGCCAGAAATGCACACACCAGCAGACAATGAGAGAAGTGGGGAAGGGAGTTGAGGAGGGGAGCAGGAGAACCAGCATCCAGAGACCATGAGCATAAGGGGGGGGGGGTGTTTAATTGTTTCCACACCGGCAAAAAGTTTTAGGTGTCAAGGATGTACAGTGTTGGATAGCCCAATTTAAAAAGATTTTGTAACAGGCCACCCAAGGACATTTGGGGATCAGGCCTCAAGTTGTAGATATCCATTTTGCAAGTCTATACTGAGACCCATAGCCTAGTCTAATACGTCCATTGTGGTAGACTTTGGGTCAAAAAACCCAGAGGGTGTGAGAAATACCTTGAACAGGATGTCTCCTGAAAAAGGAATCTCACAGGACAAGGCAGGCCCTTTCTTTGTTCCTGTAACAGGTCAGGAGCCTGGCAGGCTGTGTCTTTGGCAGGACAGTCCGAAAATCGCCTGAGGGCAGGGGCCTCTAAGTTTATGATTTAGAACTTGGAACTTACCCGGACAAAGCCAATCTTAGCCTGGCAGAGAGCAGGTGTGGGGGAAAAGGGTGTTTTCCACCATGTGCCTTGGACCAGTGGGAGAAATAGCCTCCTCCATGGGACCTCCAGATGAAAAGTTTCTACACCCTGATAAACCTCTCTACCAACGCAATAACCCAAATCAGACCAATCAAACCGAATTAGAAAAATCCCAGGTTTAATGGATAACAACACTCCCAGATTGTCGCGAGTTAGTTCGGTATGATAAATAACCAGACCAGCTCAAAAACAACAGTTATATTTTAATAGTTGAAAAGGGGGAACTCACGCTACAAGAGTGGGATGTCCAAAATCCAAAATGGTCCAGCAAGCACCGTGCAGAGAGAGCCGTGCACCTGCATCTCTGGTTTTTCTATCTGGGCTCCAGGCGGCCACACCCTAACCAGATGTGATTGGTTGAGCTTCCCCATCACCAGATGGCTTTCTAGCCCCTCAGAGAGGAGCCAGAAAAGGAAGACTAGAAAACCATGTGTTTGTTCCCTGGGATACAATTTAAATACCCTGTGGGAATGGTCTTGAGCATCTCTGGGAAGGGGTCATCATTTGGCGGGCTTTTTTGGAGATAGAGTGTTGACTGAGGCAGTTCCCGGGGAGGAGACTTGGGATGGAACTTCCACCTGAGCAATATTATCTTCACTTGATTTGTTTATTAAATAGGTAACTGATAATGGATGCATTTGTTATACTCCTTTGAAAAGCTTGTCTTTAAAATGCCTTGATTCTGTGCTAAAGTCTTCCTGAATACATACTAAATTTGGGGATTTTTATTTATAAATGCCTATTATATATTGCTAATATAGAACCATCTTAAAGGCTTAAGCCCATAGTTTCTTTAAAGACATTGTAACTGTGTCACATCTCTGAGGGGATAGGTATCCTGGCAGTCAGAAGCCAAGGAATACCACAAAGTCACACTGCACAACAAACCTCACACCAGAGATTTATTGGAAAGGATACAAGAGGGTGGTTGCCTCAGCGCAGGAGAGAAGCAGCAAAGAACTGCATAGGAGGCAGGTTTCTTGGGAAGCAGACCTTTTCAGGATAGTCTGGGGTTCAGTAGTCTCATCTTGGGGCAAGCTGAGATATTGGTGGGATTCTGATTGTTAGGATTCTGTGGCCTCGTCATGGTTTTTGTTTGTTTGTTTGTTTGGTTGATTGGTTGTTTGTTTGGTTGGTTGGTTGGTTGGTTGGTTGGTTGGTTGGTTGGTTTGGCTTGGTTTTTACGCCCTTAAGAGTACTCTGGAGATGGGACTGGCCAATTCTATGTCTCTAGGTGCTAGGCCTAGCAGTCAGAGCAGTCTAGAGGTGGGGCCTAGGGACAGAACTTGGCCACTTGGAGTCCAATAGTTATCTTTATAGATACTATAAAAAGTTATCTTTATAGTATTATCACTACTGTTCATACAGCAGTACAAATATTCTCAACTACCAACTTTCATGTTAATTCATACATAATTGATAGAATTTCTCTTGTATAGATGTATTTAGCTATATGCAGGACAGATTAGAGATTGGATCAGTCTTTTTATTGTAAAATTAGAATATTTTAAAAGTAATTATCCTAAAAGATTTAATATTTAATGTTTCTTTAATGTTACACTTTTAAGTTGTTATTAAAATTATGAATGTTTTAAAGGCTATAGTCACATAATTCATTAGTATAGTTAAAGATCAGTTTTTGTTACTTCTTGAACTCTTATGATCTTGTTTTCTATTTACTGCTATTTCTTACTTGTTAATCTTTTACAAACTTTGTCCTTTTGTTTCCTCTGTTTGTATCTTTTTTGCCCACTAGTTAGTGAAATATGGTCATTAACTTGAATTCCCAAGCAATGCTTTCTAATATTGACTCAACATAGTGAAAAGATGCCCTAGGACTTAGGAGGGGGACACATACCAACAGAATTTTTGACAAGCTTTCCTGAATATCGTTCTGTGCTCACCTCCTAGGGAAGAATCGGCGGTGGTGACTCACATGTGTTAACTCTATGGTTCTATAAATGTGTTAAGGTAGAAACAGCTTGTTCTTGTTAGTAGTAATAATACTCTTAAATTCTGCTTTAATAACTTGCTTTTAATAATTCTCAGTAAGCATTATTAAGTACTGGTCAGTTTTTAGTGTATTTACAATGTTGTGCATATTAAATGGTTTCATTTGTTGTTGTTTCCAGAGGGCTAATTATGTAGTATTTGGAAGGAAGGTCCGATGATTGCCTTGATATGTATGTGAGTTTCTCTTTGTACTGCTTAATCTATCAGCGTATCACATCACGAGCCACTCTGGTTAATGACTGTTCCATTTTTCCGATATGAAGAAGAGCTTGTTGGTTTACTGTAAAGTCTTCCAAGTGGAACCTTATAAACACCTTGCATGTGTTCCAGCATTTATTGACAAATTTCAGTGTAATACTTTGTCCACATAAAGTTTATCACCAATGCCTTAACTGTCCTCTTGTTCAGCTTTAGGCTCTTACTGACCTTTTGTCATGCTTATTATTAAACTAAAAGCATTTCCCTGGGCAGCATAAATTAACTTATCTACAGAGGCCTTATGTGTTTTCATAGCATAACTGCTTAAAACACACACATTATAATATATAGCCCACTGTGTAACTAAAGTTCCTAGATTATAATGTATCTTAAATATTTATTATTATGGGTACTTTAAATACTTTTAGACTTCTCTACATTATTGCTCACAGTTTTTATTATAAGAATAATAGGGATAAGTGCCATTTCTGTAATTTTCAAGTATTTGTAATGCTCAGTGATACCAAGTATCAAATAATGGTATAAGTGAATAAATACCACCAGATAGTCATTATTTTTCATAAAACTATGAGATCATCTAGTTATGGAAGGGGCAGAGATGTCTATTATTGGTCCTGCTACTGCCTATGGGACTTTTTGAGGTTGTTTCCTCTTGGTTGCTTGGGATAAATCTCAAAATTATCTCAAAAGACCCCTCAGTCACTAGTGTTCTATTAACTAATGGTTATTGTAAAATATACCCCCTTTCTCTGCATAGTGTTTATAAACTTGAGATTATTCCCCTTCCCAAGTAAGACCAACCTATTTTTTAACTAGTAGGGGTTTATATTTATGGAAACATTTCTTCTCTAGTTGTGAGTTTTGGTTCTTTTCTTTATGTGTTAGTTTTCCCACTGCTTTGACAAAGCAGCGTAGGATGCTTTTTGACTCAGAGTCGTAGCCAGACAACCGTGATAGGACGAGTGGCTCTAACTCTGGGAGGAGAGGGTTCCCTGGGACTACTCGTCCCTCAAAACAATAAGAAGCAGAAAGCAGACAGGAAGTAGGACCAGGCTATAAAATTTCAAATCCGCTAGCTATATCGCCTGATTCTTGTTAGTGCTTTCTTAATTGACTTTTTTTCTTTAAATCAAAACAATACCACCAAAACACATAAAATTAGAAACCCTTACAGCCTACTGCAGTGGCCCACTCCCTAAAGTTTTCACAGCCTTCCAGACAGTACTTTTAGTTGGGAATCATGGGTTCAAACATGTTAGCTTTTGGGAGGTATATTTCACATTCAAACCATAACAGTATATTTATTTAAGAGTAGAATTTAGAGTTATCAGGAGCTGAAGAGATGGCTCAGTGGTTATGAGCACTTGATGCTCCTGCCAAGGACCCTGGGTTTAGTCCCCAGCGCCTACAGGGTGGCTCACAACCATCCCTATTTCCAGTTCCAGGATATCCAACACCCCCTTCTGAACTCCAGGCCCTCACATGGTTCATATGCTTACATGCAGGCAAAATACTCATAAACAAATCAAAAGAAGAATTTAGAAAGTTATTATTTGGCTGTTTCCTCTGTGCATTTAATAATTTGAAGTTTCCTTGTGGTTCCTGTTTTTTGTTTGTTTGTTTGCTTGCTTGCTTGCTTTTGAGAAAAGAGTTTCTATTAATGTAACTTTAGCTGTCCTGGAACTCACTATGCAGACCATGCTAGCTTTCAAATCACAGAGATCCACCTGTCACCTAAGTGCTGGGGTTAAAGGTGAGCCTCACCATACCCAGTTATGACTCATCATTTTGAACCATAGAGATGGAATGTTTATATCAAAACTCTTCCTATGCTATATTCCATAAGTGTTTACATGTAGTAATATGATGTTAGCTCTTTGGACTCTCTTGTGGGGCCTGCCACCCAGCTCCCAAATAATCACATATGGTGTCTTATTCTTATTTATAAACGTCCAACCTTAGCTTGGCTTGTTTCTTGCCCACTTTTCTTAATTTATATTATCCCATCTACCCTTTGGCCTCTGTGTTTTTCTTCTTCTCTTGCTTCTTTAAATGTTACTCTTACTCCGTGGATTGCTGTGTAGCTGGTGTCTGGCCCCTGATGTCCTCCTCCTTTTCAGACTACTATTACAAACCCTTTCTCCCAGTTTTCTCCTTCAGTATATTCTCTCTGCCTGCCAGCCCTACCTGTCCTTTCTCCTGCCTCGCTATTGGCTATTCAGATCTTTATTAGATCATCAGGTGTTCAAGACAGGCTAAGTATCACAGATTCACATAGTTAAATAAAATGCATCATAAACAAAGGTAACACACCTTAAAAAATATTCCCAACACTTACACACACTCATATACATACACATATGCTCATACTTATGCATAGCAGAAAATTAAAACCCCTTAATTATGTTGTTCTTAGAACCTGCAGGTATTAAAGTGTTAAAGGCATTGTACAGAATTGCATTTGTGTCTGTCTGTGATGCCTTGTCTGACTCCTTTGGAGTATGTCACGCTCTGTTGCTTCTATGTTGACTTCCTCATAAGTATACTGTAGCAGTCTCAAGGTCTGTATTTCTGAAGCTGGCCTCAGTCACCTCTAGTTACTAGCTTGAGTATCTGGTTTCTCCTAATGATGCTACCATTTTCTGCAAAACCTCCTTACCTTTGGGTTATACACATATATCCATTCTCATTCCTCACCTCTCCTGCTTTCCCTTCTCTCCTCATTGCATCAGCTTAATTCCACGTATCAGAATAGGGCTCTTTGCTGTCTCTTCTAGTCAACTCCTTCCTTTGCTGTTACTGTTTGAGACATGGTTTCATGCAGCCTAGGCTTAAGTCTCTGTGTAGCTAAGGGTATCATAGAACTTGGTGCTCCTGCTTCCATGTCCTGAATTTGGAGATTACAGGTCTGTGCCCCAGGCCTGGTGACCTTTTTATCTATTTGTGTCACTCTCTAATACCAAGTGCTTAAACGCTTCACCTTTATGTATTTTTAAAATTTCCTTAAAAAGAAAAACCTGGAATCTTATAAATAGTAAGTACCTGAAATTATTTGTGAGATAATAAGTGTGTAAAGAATAGATTTAATTGTTTAAAATTGCTAAATTAAATTTAAATTTGAAATTGCTAATTTTAAACAATTAATTTTGGGTCAGTGAGATTCCTAGGCACACACAGGGAAAGGAGAGAAGCAACTCCTGCCAATAGTCACCTGACCACACACATAGCATGTCATTTGTATGTTCCACATTCACAGTATAAATAATTAAGTGTAAACTAAAAGGAAAGGTGGGGCGCTGCCTAAGAGGTGGCTCAGCTGTTAAGAGCACACTGGCTGTTCTTCTGGATAACCAACCACAGATCAGGCAACAATTTTCTGTTACTCTGGTTCTAGGAGATCCAATACCTTCTTTCTGGCTTCTGAAGGCACTGCATGCATGTTGTACATATACCTGCAGGTAAAACACTGGTACATATAAAATAAAAACTTTTAATAAAAGGAATCAGAAATGCTTACATGATATGCATTACAGATAAACCATAAATAATATTCCTATAATTTTAATGTCGTCATATCTCCCAAAGCTCGCGAACTAGGGTCTAGCGCATAGAGCGCAGACTGGGGCCGCGGTACACAGCACCAGAGAATTAAGAGTTAATAATTTTTTTCTGTTAAAGCCTAGATAGTAAATATTTCAGGCAGTTTACCTAGTGTAGCTTACAAGATACTATAGGTATTATGTTAATATGTAACAAAGAACCAACATCCAGTACATTGTTATTTTTGTGAACATTGCCAAATGATTTTCTTACTTTTATATGTCATGAAATATTCTTTAAGGTATTTAAAGTATTTAAGAACTATAAAAATTCATACAAAAGAGGCAACCTGCTAGATTTGGCCCATAAGCCCCAGTTTGTGATAGCCCTCTACATAATATAAAGAACTGGGAAAAGGAACTATACCTCAAAACATACACTTTCTCTGCTATATATATATATATATATATATATATACATGTATATACATGTATATATTATATATAATACATACACACAAATGCCTAAACATATATAGTGTTATCAATATATAACATCCATTTGCTTTAATAACAGAAAAGACTTAAAACATTCTCTGTATGGATGCCCAGCACACAAAAATAAAGCTTCAGTAGTACATAAAACTGGCAGGAATTTAATGTGATAATTAATATTCTGGTTTTCTTTGTAGCTGAAAGTTTATCTTTTCTGCTTTGAAATAGAAATGAACTTTGGTGATGGATGATGCCAATTAGCATAATCTAACAAAAGCTCCATGACTCTTCTCCCCTTTGGTAGACTTCTCCAAGGTAATCATACTCAGTAGGCAACATTTTATTTCTATTAGTGATTGACCTGTAATGGTGGTTCTGTAAATAGCAGACATGACAGAGGTTTAGTTTTTGAGGGTGTTTCACACTTGGTGAAAAACATTTTTATTAAAATTGATATTAGGTCACATCTTTCTTATATGCTTTACTGTAAATGCTTATGTGGAGTTGTAATTAATTGATCAAGTAAAGACCATGAGAAACCCAGAGTGGTAAGTCCCTTTATACCACCCACAGCACCTTTTTGACACTCTCAACTGCTATCGGTCTTTCTCATGTCATTGAAAGCCATAAAAACCATTAACCAATCAGATTGAATAGTCTACCTAATTTTGTTGGTTTTATTACCTAGAGCTTTAATACAAAAGAATATAAGACTCTTCTAGACCAGCAGCTAGGTAACTTCCTGTCTGGACTTCAGTTTTCTGATTATATTAAACACTGGGCCTCCAGATATGAAAGTGAAATCCGTATATGAGATTCTAGGAGTAACTTGGCCTCTTCCTCTGGTGATTATTTTCCATGGCAGATTGAAAAGTGCTGTCCAGGTTTCAAGTATGTTCCGATTAAGGAATTTTGTAAGGAAATCATAAGATGAGTGACTTTGAAGGAGGGTAGACTAGGGCATATTAAATAGAATCCACCAAGTGCTAGACATTCAGGGTCAGGACCAGAAAACTGAACTATTCAAAAATTTTAATTGGAGTAGTGTTATGCAAGCAAATATAGAACTATTAGCCTAATGGCTGAAGTATAGATTAGATTAGAAATATTCTTAAAGCAATGAATGCTTCTTGACTTGCTATTTCAAAAGACCCCAGCTAGTATTGATATCAGTCTTCTGAAAACTTAATGAAAATATAGAAACTACAGCTTGATGTCAGAACAGTGCAATCTGAATCTATAGTTTAATAGACTCTTAGAATCTCAGTCCCTGTCAAGTCTCAGTCATACTCAGGTTAAATATTAAGAAGCTCTCAATTTGAGCACAGTCCACTTTGAAATCACCTATAAACTTTCCAGGTCTGTGATAGGACTATCAAGGTGCCCAGATCATTCTTCCATAGCTTGAAACCCTTGTACTAGAACAGTACTTCCAGCTGTGCTTGCCCAGAAACATCACACCAGTGCTGTTTAAATCCTTGAAGGTTAAAATACTGTGTGTGCCTCCATTTTGTAGTGAAGCTAGGAATCAGTGTGCTAGCAAGAGTGCTACAACAAGATCAGTGCACTAGTTCCTGGTCTTTGAGCTGACACACAGAGAAGCAAAGATGCAGTGGTCAGAAGGAACAATGAAAAGAACCAATTGAATTGGGTGTCTTAAAGTATAGGAGAGAAAGTTGTAAGTAAAAAAATGTGGTTTTGAAACCTGAGTGACTTTAAAGCCTAACAATTACCAGTGAAATATGAATTGAAATATGAATAAGTGAAATGAGGTGGGGAATTGGTCAGAAGGTATTTATTAAGTTTTTATTTAAAAAACAATATCCACATGAAATAGTAGAGAGCCCGTAGAACATTAGGATCAGATGTTAGGAATGAAGAATATGGATTTGTAATTCTCACCTTCAGGGATAACTAAAAGGAGGGTATTAAAGAGAAGCAAAATTCAAAGGAAAGACTTTGCCTTACACATCAATTTAAACAATACCCAGGAGAACCAGAAGACCACAAAACAAACAGAAAAAGTAGAGGAGAGGGCTAAGGTGATATTGGGCAAAGAATACCAAGAAAAGAATTTCTAGGAAAGGAGCGTGGATCAGTCGTGTGACATGTTACAGAAAGGTAAAGGAATTAGGAATAAGAATAGTAGGTTGGAGTGAGGGCTTTCAGGAATAGTATTTCTGTAAGACAGTTGGGATAGAAATGTGATTGCTGGCAGTACGTGGTTGATTTACAGGGAATATCAACAGCAAATTTAAGAAATGAGGCTAATTTTTTTCCTTTATTTATTTTTTTATTAAAAATTTCCGTCTCCTCCCCGCCTCCCATTTCTCTCCCCCTCCCCTTACTTCCCTCCCCCTCCCTCTCCAGTCCGAAGAGCAGTCAGGGTTCCCTGCCCTGTGGGAAGTCCAAGGTCCTCCTAATCTTCCGTCACTCATGATGGGGAATGCCATCTGAGAAATGTGTTGTTAGGTGCTTTTGTCATTGTGTAAACATCACTGTGTACTTACACAAACTTGACTGATACATTCTACTATATACCTTGTATCTGTAATTATATAATGCCATTTTATACAATTGGTGAAGCAGTTGGTCTATTTACACTAGCAACATCTTGTGAATTATGACCTTAACAAGGCCACAGTGACACTAGACCAGCCATTCTCCATCTGTGGATCACACCCCTTTTGGGGTTGAATGGCCCTTTCAACAGGGATCACCTAAGACCATTGGAAAACAGATATTTAACATCATGATTCATAGCAGTAACAAAATTACAGTTAGGAAGTAGTAGCGAAAATAATTTTATGGTTGGATTCACCACAATGTGAGAACTGTGTTAAAGAGTCACAGCATTAGGAAGGTTGAGAACTACTGCACTGTATGAAGATGGATTGCTGTGCTTGGTGGGATAAGAAGTTGAACGGCCAATAGCTAGGTAGGAGGTATAGGTAGGCTTTCCGGACAGGGAGAGAACTCTGGGAAGAAGAAAGGCAGAGTTGCCAACCAGACTCAAAGAGGAAACAGGAGGTACAAGATGGAAGAGAGGTAACACCATGTAACAGAATGTAGATTAATATAAATGAGTTAATTTAAAATATTAGAGCTAGTTGAGACAAACCTAAGTTAAAAACTTTCATAATTAATAGGAAATCTCTATGTCATCATTTGTGAGCTGGTGACCAACAAAAAAGCTTGATACATATACTAGACAATAGAAATTTTTCAATATTGCTAAATTTTTCTGATATTTCTTTGTATTATGCAGACCGTCAAACCTGTAACCACGTTAAGAAAGTTCGCAATGCCAGGAGCTGATAGGAAATTAGAATGGGATTGGAGGGAGAAGGGAGAACTCAAGGTCATAAAGGTTGCAGGTGGCAAAGGGGCAATCTTAGAACTAGGAGAGGCTTTAGAGAAAGTATTTTGTATTGCATCTTTTTGTTTTGGTGTGTGTGCTACTTATGATTACTATTGCTGTGATGAAGCACCATGACCACCTGATGGTAGTGTTGCCTGCCTTTAATCCCAGTGCCTGGGCAGTAGAGGCAAGTGAATTTCTAAGTTCCTGGACAGCCTGGGCTACACAGAGAGTTCCTGTCTCAAAAAACCTGGAAGGAAAGGAAAGGGAAGGTGAGGGGGCAAAAAGGGGTGGCTAGGAGAGGGGAGGGGAGGGAAAGAAAGGGGAGGGAAGGGAAGGGAAGGAAAAAGGAAAAAGGAAAAAAGAAAGGAAAGGAGGAAGAAAGAAAGACCACAATCGAAATAGTTTGGAGAGGAAAGGGAAGGAGGAAGAGGAAGGGATTTATTTCAGCTTATACTTCCAGGCAACAGTCCATCACTGAGGGCAGGAGCCTGGAATGAGTAGCTGATGCAGAAGCCATGGAGGTGCTGCTTACTGTCTTGTTCCTCAAGGCTTGCTCAGCCTGCTTTCTTACAGAATCCTGAACCACCAGCCCAGGGATGGTACCACCTGCAAGAGACAAGGCCCTTTCCGCATGAATCACTAATTAAGAAAATGCCTTACAGCTGGATCTTATGGCGGCATTTTCTTATTTGAGGTTCCCTCCTTTCATTTAGCTTGTGTCAAGTTAACATAAAACTAGCCAGGACAATTTGGTTTAGCTTTTGGTTTTTGAAATTCTCATGTAGCTCAGGCTGAGCTTGATCTTGAACCTCCTGTTTCCACCTAATTGATATGGAAGTACAGTTGTATACCACTTTAGTTGACTTTCTGATATCATTTATCAAAATTATAGAAGCTACCGTATTTTCCAGATAAGCCATTGTGGACCTAGTCTTTAAAGCAGTTAAATGATTTGACTTGTCATCAACTACCAAACCATAAAGAGGATATGGATGGAATATGTCTTTAATATTTTGGTTACTCCTTTTCTTCTGAAATTATGAACCAAAAAAATACAGAATTAGAATAGATTTGCTGAGATCACTTTATGTGCCAACAAGTATTTGAGAGAGAGTAAAACTGTCACAAATAAAATACCCAGTCCTCCTGTTTCTTTTTGCTTAGCTGATCAGAATAAGTAGAAGGATACTTGCTGTGCTTTGGTTAAAAAGTTTTAAAACTGCCTTTTCTAAACCAAACTTCCTGTCATGTCAAAGCAAAACAACTAAGTTTGTATAGGGGGAAAATCTTATCTCTACCCAGCATGCCGTTAGCTGCTAATTTTTTTAACTTATTTCCCAAAGGCCAGTAGGCTGAAGTACTTTTTAATGCATTACCTTCCGGTGTTCAGTACTACTTTTAGCTATTTTCCATGCTAAAGGTGGCATACAAGCAGATTTTCATCCTGCTGCAAATATGGTCGCCTTAATGAGATTCTCAACAGATGCCAGCTGTAACAGTGGTACCCTCAGCCACTCATCAAACTCATCTGGGGACCTCTTGCACAGCTAACTACCTGTTTGTCTCCGTTCAAACAAGGTCAGCATGCCTCTCAACAATGACTTACCTGTCCTCTCTACACATACACACACACCTTTTGAACCTTCAGCATATTGTTTTAGAACATTCCCCTTGCCCAAGAAAATAAAGTTTCAGTCCCAAAGAACTTTGTGTTTGTATTTATCGGTGTGTAATGAAAAGTATAAAATTATTTAGATGAAATTTTAACTTTGATTATCCTTTTACAAAACAAAAGCTTTTTTAACAAAATAAGAGCCTCTAAATCATATTCACATCATATATTAAATGAGAATCTGTGCAGAGCTTCAGAATAGATATGGTGTGCATTTGTCTTCTTCGTTTTATGTGAGCAGTATAACTGACTTCGTTCAGGATATAAGCATGATGAAAATCAGTCAAACTGTCTGAATCCAGTTACACTGTTTTGCTGAGGATCTTGCGTCACAGTCTGTAAATTTCCTAAGATATTAACAGTAAGGAGAGAATGTGTATTTATAGTACTTAGCATAGAAGTTCTGACCAGTGCACAATATGTGACTTATTGTATTGCTCCGAGGGTCACAATCCTTTAAAAGATTTCATGACAAACTGAGGCTTCCTTATGTTCTTTCTAATGTCTCTAGACACAGTGCTGACATAGGAAGACTGAGTCCAAGGCCAACCTGGACTTGTTGCAGGCCCTCGTCAAGAAAAGAGAGAGAAAAATCTAAACAAAATTTTAAAGTTTAAGCATTAAATAACCAAAATCTTTTTGAATATTTAAGTAAAGTTTATTTAGGTGTGGGAAATTAACAAAGTACTTAAGAATTTGTTTTTAAAGTTGAAGATTTACTTTCTTTAGCCAAAGAAACTCATTATTAGTAAAACAAGAATTCCCAACCTTAAAAATTAAAAAGTCATTACTACCTGATGCCTCCTATCATTTAAAATACATTTGTGGTTATATTTTGTTTGTGCTGTAACAACTAAAGCTTGCCTGAAGATCAGGGTGCAGAGCTAGCCACACTAGATAGCCATAGAGATCAGGTAATGGTGCCATACCTTTAATCCCGACACTTGGGAGGCAGAGACAAAGGATCTCTGTGCGTTCAAGGCCACCCTGTGAAGTAAGAAATTGATCCGGTGGAAAGGGGAAACAGAACCTGGCTGTGGTAGCTCACAGCTTTAATCCAATACTTGAGAATTCCACACCTTTAATCCCAACACTAGGGAGGTGGAGACAGGAAGAGATATGGCTGGACAAAGAAGGGAATATAAGGTGGGAGGGGACCAGAACTCAGGCATTCAGTCTGAGGACTTGTAGAGACAGGATACCCCATTCTGTCTAAGCATTTCGTAGAGGTAAAACCTAGTGGCTGGCTGCTCTGCTTCTCTGATCTTTCAGATTTCACCTCCTAATATCTGACTCCAGGTCTTATTAAGACCAATAAGAATTTGTGCTACATACGTTTATATTTTAATTTAAATTCTTAAATATACTTTAATTTTACATTAAAATACATTTAGATACATTGCATCTACTATATATTTTTGTTATTGCAGTTATGTACATTTAATTTCTTTAATGTGTAACATGAAATAACCCAATCTATAATTGTGAGTTGTTTCTTTAAAAAAAAACTGTTTTAGCTTTTAGTAAAACATGGAGGAGATTTGTTTGCTGAAAATGAAAATAAAGATACTCCTTGTGATTGTGCCGAAAAACAACACCACAAAGATCTGGCCCTCAGTCTGGAGTCTCAGATGGTGTTCTCTCGGGACCCAGAGGCTGAGGAAATAGAAGCCGAGTATGCTGCATTAGATAAACGAGAGGTAAGGTGATTTCTTTTCTTTTCTTTACTTATTTTTTTTTCTTTAACTCAGTGTGGGTGGTCATCTTACAGTATGTTAAATAACCTCATCAGTACTCATTCCATAGCCATGAGCATAAAAGTACATCTAGAAAACCTGGATGTTGAGTTGTCCCTTTAACATGTTTATATGTTTACTGACATGTAAATAAATTTGTTGATGTTTATTGAGACAAGGAAAGCAAGGAAATGTCTGAAGCCAAGGGTGGCATTTCTTCAGGAAGGCAGTAGGCGAGTCTATGAAGGACTGTGAGGCATTCAGGAAAGACGAAGAGAAATGGAAAATTGACCAATATGTGATTCCATGTCAAGTACAGTTCCATTCTACAAGAGAACTGTTACCACTTACCCAGTTAACCTCATGGCTCCATTCTCTGTTAGTGTTTCCCTCTCTCACAGGTTACAGTTGACCACCTGAAACTCAAAACCAAAGGAAAATGTAACAACTAAAAAACGTGACCACTGCTCTTCACCACCCATATCCCTCTTTTGCTGTAGTGTCATGTCTCTGATCTGTTTTTTGATTGAAAAAGCAAAACAACATAGCAGTCTGTACCTACCAAGGTCTTCATCCTGTTCCCTCTCTTCCTTCCCCTGCATTAGGCCAGTCTCTTCACAGACTCACCTACTGCCTTCCTGAAGAAATGCCACCCTTGGCTTCAGACATCTCCTTGCTCTCCTTGTCTCAATAAGCATTACTTTGATCTACTAGTGATTCAAACGTAAATGTGGCAGACATTCTTGATTTTCATATCTCCTTTATCATTGCAAATTACATGCAAACAACCAAGAAATCGTGTTACTTTTACCTTCAAAAACATGACCTGAATCTGTTCATCCCAGTTTGTTTTCCTGTGCTTTAAACCGAACCACATGTTCACTTGTCCCAGTTTGTTTTCCTGTGCTTTAAACTGAACCACATGTTCACTTGTCGTCCCAGCGGTTGTCATAGCTCTTTACTGATCTCCTCCCTCCACTATGATCACTTGAGAATCTGCTTGGTACAAAGGAGACAAAATGATTTAAAAAAAAAAATGCATCATTGTTTGAAACATTTAGTGACTGTATTATTAGTCCCTTTTGGTGTCTTACTAAATAAATTTATATATACATACATACATACGTTTACTTTGCTCATAGTATCATAGAGGTTGAAAATCCAAGCAAGTTCTGGTAAGGGCCCCATGATAAATAGAAAAGAATGCACAAAAGCTAGGATCACATAATTAAACAGAAAACAGGAAATCAGCGGGAGACTTGAATTCCCATCCCTTCCCTTAAGGATCTGCTACATGGCCCTAACAGTTAATGTTCCACACCATAATTGTGTACATTGATGGCATACAATATAATGTTTTGATATATACACATTGTGGAATGATTCAATCAAAGCAGTTAACACGGTTAAAGTCAAAGTTTTTGTGGCTGAGTTGGTGTTCTAGTCCCACTATTAGAAATCTGGCTCCACGTTGGGCACCAACTGTAGTGATGAGGCAAGAGGGCCGCATCCCACCACACAACTAGCATTACCGGAAGTAATTACACGGAAACTGTATTCATTAAACACTGCCTGGCCTATTAGCTCTAGCCTCTTATTGGCTAACTCTCACATCTTGATTAACCCATTTCCATTAAATCTGTGTAACACCACGAGGCTGTGGCTTACCAGGAAAGATCCTAACCTACATTTGTCTCGGGCCAGAAATTCATGGTGTCTGCCTGTCTCTGCTTTCTTCCTCTCACAATTCTGTTCTGTCTTCCCCACCTACCTATGTTCTGACCTATCAGGCCAAGCAGTTTTCTTTATTAATTAACCAATGAAAGCAACAGATAGATAGAAGACCCTCCTGTATCACTATCCTGAGTTTTTTGTTTTTTTTCCATATAAAGTTGATTATTGTTCTCTCAAGGTCAGTGAAGAATTGTGTTGGGATTTTGTGGGGATTGCGTTGAATTTATAGATTTCCTTTCATAGAATTACCATTTTTACTATGTTGATCTTACCTATCGAAAAGAATGGGAAATTTTTCCATTTTCTGATGTCTCTTCAATTTCTTCAAAGCCTTGAAGTTCTTGTCAAATAGATCTTTCACTTCCTTGGTTAGTGTCATCCCAAGATATTTCATGCTATATGTGGCTATCGTGAAAGGTGATGTTTCTCTGATTTCCCTCTCTGCTTCTCTATCCTTTGTGTATAGGAGGGCTACTGATTTTTTGGAGTTGATCTTCTATTTTGCCACATTACTAAAGATGTTTATTAGCTGTATGAGTTTTTTGGTAGAGTTTTTGGGGTCGCTTATGTACACTATCATATCATCTGCAAATAATGATAGTTTCATTTCTTCCTTTCCAGTTTGAATCCCCTTGATCTCCTTTTGTTGTCTTATTGCTATTGCTAGAACTTCAAGCACTATGTTGAGGAGATATGGTGAGAGTGGACAGCCTTGTCTTGTTCTTGATTTTAGTAGAATGGCTATGAGCTTCTCTCCATTTAATTTGATATTAGCTGTCAGCTTGCTATATATTGCTTTTATTTTATTTAGATATGAACCTTGTATCCCTAACCTCTCCAAGACCAAGATCATAAAGGGGTATTGAATTTTGTCAAATGCTTTTTCAGTATCTAATGAAATGATCATATGGTTTTTTTCTTTCAGTTTATTTATATGATGGGTTACATTGATAGATTTTCATATGTTGAACAAGCCCTTACATCTCTAGGATGAAGCCTAGTTGATCATAATGGATAATTTTTTTGATGTGTTCTTGCATTCAGTTTGCCAGTATTTTATTGAGAATTTTTGCATCGATGTCATGAGCAAGATTGGTCTGTATTCTCTATCTTGGTTGAGTCTTTGTGTGGTTTTGGTAGCATGGTAACTGTAGCTTCATAAAAAGAATTTTGCAATGACTTTTCTGTTTCTATTATGAGAAACACCTTAAGGAGTATAGGTATCAGCTCTTCTTGGAAGTTCTGATAAAATTCTGCGTTAAAACCATTTGGTCCTGGGTTATTTTTGGTTGGGAGGTTTTTTTATGACAGCTTCTATTTTCTCATGACATATAGGTCTATTTAAATTGTTCACCTGGTCTTGATTCAATTTTGGTATATGTTATTTATCTAAAAACAAGTCCATTTCTTTTACATTTTCCAACTTTCTGGCATATCGGCTTTTGTAGTAAGACCTAATGATTCTCTGAATTTCCTCAGTATCTGTTGTTATGTCCCCTTTTTCATTTCTGATCTTGTTAATTTGCTTGTTCTCCCTCTGCCTTTTGATTAGTTTGGATAGGGGTTTGTCAGTCTTGTTGATTTTCTTAAAGAGAATGTTTCATTGATTCTTTGGATTGTTTTCTGTGTTTCTATTTTGTTGATTTCAGCCCTCAGTTTATTTCCAGTCTTCTACTCCTGGGTGAATCTGCTTCTTTTTTTTTTTTCTAGAGCTTTCAGCTGTGCTGTTAAGTCTCTAATGTGAGCTTTCTCCCTTCTTTTAATGTGGGCATTAATGCTATGAACTTTCCTCTTAGCACTGCTTTCATAGTGTCCCATAGGTTTGGATATGTTGTGTTTTTCTTTTCAATGAATTTAAGGAGAACTTTAATTTCTTTCTTTATTTCTTCCTTGACCTATATGTACAAGTGCCTCAGTGGACTGAGCGCCTTTTTTTTTTTTTTTTTTTGAAACAGGGTTTCTCAGTGTAACTCTGGCTGTCCTGGAACTAGCTCTTCTAAACCAGACTGACCTCAAACTCACAAAGATCCACTTGCCTCTGCCTCCCAAGTACTGGGATTAAAGACATGTGCCACCACTGCCTGGTTCCTGAGCAGTTTTTTTTTTTTTAACCATGTTCACCTGTGGTTGACTAGTTTTCATTTCTGTAATAAATAATAGAAAAAGTACTCTTTTCATGATTCCTTAATATCATAGTTCTTCTGAAATAGTTTTTTAAATTAACTATCTTTTTAGTATTATCAAAATAGTAGTTTGTGTATTACGCTGTTGCTCATTTCTTCTGTGGTGTTTTTCATAGCAGTAGTATACTCAGATTAGAGAAGAGGCACTTTTATTTATGGTTTCTTTCCAATTTAGTTTCTTTTTCCTATCAGTTTTGACCTTTTCTAAAGGTCAAAAGGTTACTGACTTGTAATCTGAAAACAGTAACCATTTATCTTTGCAACAGGAAACAGAAAGGCACCTTCATTTTAATCCTTGCCACAGAAGGGAGAGTTCATGTTCTGAACAATGTGTTAAAATGTTTAACGTGACCTAATTACAGTTCTAACTCAGAGTTTCACAGAAATTGTGTTATGTGCTCATGAAGGCAGTATGCCTTTGTCTGTCAAGAACTCTTCCATTGTTACTCACTTCAGTTTAAAAGATTAATGTATGTAGACTCTTAGCTATCTGAAATCTAGATCCTCTGTATGTTGTGAGGATTGCAAGGAAGACTAATTTTCTTATTTATTTGCACTTTTTTGGATAACAATGACCTATAGAGTTGTTGATAAATTTGCAGTTCCTCTTTGCTTAGTTGATTTAACCTAAAGGAGATAAAATGATTACTAATCTGAAAAAGAACTTTTAGGAAATACATGCAAGAAATACACAACTGCCACCATTGGGAATACCTAAGTCCTACTGCTGAGGCAACTTGCAATCCTATGAATGCATGGCCGAACATGGCATACCCTTTGAAGAAGCTGTGTGATAGATTATATGTAACTTCTGGAACAAATTCTGAAGATTTAACTATGAAGGGATGTATTATATTTTTCAGGGAAAGGTGTGTTTAATAATTAGCTTAACAACAAACTTTAGACACTTTTCTAATGATACTTAGGATTAAGTTGCAGTTTTCATTTAATGATATCCTCGACATAGAACCATGGGTTAAATTTCCATTTCTTTTTGGTTAATTTCATGTGATCACATGATCACAGCCATGGCAGGAATGTACACAGATGAAGTAGGGTGTTTATTCCGTGTGATAGAAAATATGTTTAACCTAAGTTTGCTCCTTAGTATTTAATTGGAAGAGCTCTAAAGATTGTGCACTGTCTAAAGATTAACACTGCCACTGTTAGTAGTTCCTTATTTTTAAAGTTTATCTTTCTGTTGTTTTCAAATAATCCTCAGCATTTTGCCTCTTACTTATTTTTATGTTGTTGTAATGATATTCCATATTTTCTTTTCCCGTTTTTTTTTTTGATTGTTTTGTTTTGTTTGTTTGTTTGATTTTTGAGAAAGGGTTTCTTTGTGTAGCCCTGTCTCTGAACTTGCTCTGTAGAACAGGCTGGCCTAGAACTCTCTGAGTTCTGACTGCCTCTGATATCTAAGTGATGGAATTAAAAGCATGCACCACCACCGCCTGACTCACATATTTTATTTTTAACAGCTTTTATTCTTAACTCTTTGAATTTTTGGAAACTCAGGGAAATCATTTTAAATGAATGATGAATGATGTAACATGAAGGTATTGCATAACTCTGTTAATATGTATTTGAGCTACTGGCATTTATTCTCTTTTTCAAGTAACACTACAGATGGCTTGTTTTGTTTGCACTGGAATAGAATTCTACCATGGGTTAAAACATGAATATTCTAAAGGAAAGCTCATGACACCAAATTGTTAAGTTATATGTAGTTTTATATGTAAAAGGAAGATACTCTTTTCAACCTAGTGTATCTGAAGACCAGCTTCCTAAAACCTTACCAACATTAAGTGTTAATCTTGTTTTTCTAACCTTGGATAAATTGAGAGATAAAAGTTTGCACCTTTTTGAATGTTTGTGTTTTATAATTCTTTATCTATAGGTTTTCAATTTTCTGTATTTTTAAAATAGTACACTTTTTGTAAAAAAAAGTAGACTTTTATATGTTTTAGTTCTACTGTTCTTTTCAAAACTATCATATTTGTTACCTTTTATGTGACTGCTAGAAGACATATAGAGATCAAGAAGTGAATCGTTTTACCTCAGAAATTACCTTTGTGAACAGCCCTACTCACATGCTCTATAAGAACTGATGAAATGGTTGTCGTGATATTTTTTTTTAAAAAAATCCAGGGATTAGAAACCGTATCAAATTTTAAATGCTTGTAAATCAACTACAGTAGGTGAGATACACCATATCCCCCGAGCTCTCTAACAACTTGTATGCCACACCATATTCTCAGTTGGTTTGGGGGTTTTATGGATTTATTTTCTCCTTCCCAAACATTTGGGAAATTTGCATTTTTAAAATGTGATCTTTAGTTCGCTGTTTACTGCTAAAAGATGGTTACTGTTTAGTTGTGCCTCGTGAGCATTCAGATATTCACAAATGACGGACTCACCTCAGTAGTAAACGAGATAAAATTACATGAGGACCATAAGAATGGTTATTACTTAATGGTTCTGTTTTTATTCCTGTAGTTTTTTTATATAGTATCCAGAATTGTTGTACTGTAGTGTACAGTTTTGGTCTCTCATTGTAATCCCTTGTGGTTTAAAGTGGACCCGTGCAAGGTTATACTGAAAATCAAGGTAGTGGAGTCAAAAGGTCCTTCCACATCTAAACTGAAACTGAAATATTAATAGAATATAATCGCCATTTTAACGTTGTTTCTCTTCTTTCCAAAGCCGTATGAAGGGTTAAGGCCTCAAGATCTTCGTAGATTAAAGGATATGCTTATTGTGGAGACTGCAGACATGCTCCAGGCCCCTCTGTTTACTGCTGAAGCGCTACTTCGAGCTCATGGTAATGAGAAATGTCTTACTTTTGATAACTCAGCGCCTTTTGAAACTTCAGAGTTAAACATGGCTATTTCTGAGTTTTAATATGAAATTTTTTAAAATGAACTGACAGTTTTTGTGTACATGTTGCTCTAATAGTCATCACCCTATAACACGTTACATTTGATGCATGAAGTGGCTATAAATCAAAAAGAAAATTAGAACTTTTTTTAGCCTTAGCTGCTGAAGTAATTTTTGTTCAAGTATCAAATTGTATAGCTCAATTAAATTGTTATCAATTATGTTTATTCAGAAGCTGTTTCTCACATGAAATGTCCAAATTGAAATTAATATTTGAGAACATACTATCTCTTATAAGATATTTTTGTTTTTTCATTTTTTAACTTACTGCTTTGGGTTATTTCTTTTTCCTTAAAGATATAACCAACTAAAAAAATTTACCCAAATTGTCCTTTGACCTCTGTGATTCTTAGCACATCCACTTTGGAAGTTTTTGCATGCTGGGTTATACTCTCTTTGCGTACTTATGTTTGCTATTTTATCTGGCTTAAAAGAAAAGCATTTCCTCACTTTAAAATAATTTTAAAAAAGAAAGGTGTAAGGAGTCTTTTTCTATCCTGCCAGCCAGCTCCCAAATAATGACACAGAGATTTCTTACTAATTATGAAAGTTTGAGCTTAGCTTAGGCTTTTTTCTGAGTAACTCTTACAACTTAAAACAACCCATGTCTATTCATCTGTGTGCTGCCGGGTGACTTGTGGGTTTTACTCTCCTCCTGCATGTCCTGCTTCCTCTGTGTTTGGCTGGCGACTCCCCCTTTCTTCATCCCAGAGCTGTCTCTCTGCTGCCTACCTCTTGGCTGTTAAGCTTTTCATTACATAAATCTCAGCAATACATCTCCACACAGTGTACAAATCCCCCACATTTCCCTCTTTTTGTCTACATAAAAAGGAATGTAATAAGTCTTTCTCAGTCCCACCAGCCAGCTCCCAAATAATGACACAGAGACTTTTTATTAATTATGAAAGCTTGACATGTATCTTAGACTAGTCTCAGCTAGCTCTCAACTTAAATTAATCCATTTATATTAATCTATGTTCTGCTACATTGTGTTATCTCTCTTCCTTCTTGCACGTTCTGTTTCCTCTCTACACCTGACTAGAGACTCTAGCTTTCTTCTTCTCAGAATTCTATCTCTGCCTAGATGTCTGGCCTATACCTCCTGCCTAGTTATTGACCATTAAGATTTTTATTACATAAATCACGGTAATACATCTTGACACAGTGTATAAATATCCCATAGCAGAAAGGTAAGTGCTGAATTTTAACAAAATACATTTTAAAACAGAATAGTAAATGTTCTCTTCTAGTTACTTGAAACTCTAGTTTGAAGCTTGATTAATAAAAACTCTGGGTCAGAAATTGGGGTCCAACCCGAAGATCCAAAAGGCAAAACAGCCAGCTGCTGGCTCTTACCTCTACCTGAAATGGCGATTCTGCCTCTAGGAATCTCTTGAGACTGTGTTGAAAGCTGTCTCCCATTTTATAATCCTCTCTAGGGCTAGGATTAAAGGCATGTATCGCCTAGTTTCTATGGTAACTCCTGTGGCTACTGGGATTAAAGGTGCGGTTATCATAACCTGGTCTGTAAGGCTGACCAGTGGGACTGTTTGACTCTCAGATCTTCAGGCAGTCTTCATTTATTAAAATACATTTGAAATGCCACCACACTAGTTGTCTATTTTTAGCAAGGGGTCTTTATCCTGAACACCAAAATAGAATGTTACTTGGTTACTTCCCAAAATGTTTGTGTCATCTTTTGTTCATAATAATTTCAGCACTTGGGAAGCAGAGGCTGGTGGATCTGTGAGTTCAGGGCCAGCCTCTTCTACAAAGCTAGGAGTTCCAGGACAGTCAGACCTGTTACACAAAGGAACCCTGTCTCAAAACTACATAAATAAATAAGTAATATTCAGAACTTGGTGTTTCATCATGGATTAAGGACCACTGTTTTCAGTTTGTTGGCTAACCATCCAGAATCACACCATTATCACTAGTGCTTGCATGGTTCTATCGTTTCTTCCTTCTGGACCACAGTGTTCTAGTTATGTACCAATGACTCCTAAATTTACTATAAAAGGAATGGTCTGGGAAATTAAACATAGATTCCAAGGCAAACTTCAGAGAATCAGAATCTTAAGATGTGGGGTTGAGCTCAGAAATAAATGTATTTAAACAAGTTTGCTAAGTGGACTACTATGAAACCAATAGTTTTTAAAATGACCTGATAATAGCTGCAAATCTATCGTCTTGACTGTAACCAGGTTTTCTAAACTGTATGTCTACGTGCTTATCAGTCATTTTCCATACTACCTAACACTATGCTCTGTTAACTACTCACTGATAGGTGGACACCAGTCTCACTAATTAGCCTGGCGGAAATGTGTCATTTCTAGCTAGTTCCCATCATTTCTGTTCTTAAGTACCCCAGCCTCAGCTCATCTTCCTTGTTCTTCCGTTCCCATTGATGACTGGAATTTAGACTTACCAGTTTTCAGCATTGTGTTACCTTGGACTAATCTTTATTTTGTTTTCCTTTCATCCGGTGTATACTTTGTGTTGTTTTAAAATGCAAATCTGAGCCCATCATTGCACGGATCACTGTCTCCCAGACTTTAAACCCATCCAGTTTTTTAAAGTAGACCTGTGACACCTGTTTCTTCATCTCCAGTTTTTGTTTTTGTTTTTGTTTTACCATGTATCCCAATTTGTCCTTAAAAGCCACCCTTCTAGGAATTTCTCTTACCTTTCATCTTTTGGGACTCTTCTTGTTTCCATTATATTCTATACACAGCACACACATGAATACATACATGTCTTACACGTGTGGTTCTTAACCTTGATAATGCTGAAAGCCTTTAAAGCATACAGTTCCAGGTACTCATATGTTGGCCCATATTATGTGGGTGGACCTGCCTGGAGATGGATAGGGAAGCAGTGTCTCAGTTCCTAAAAACATAGAAATAAATGGTTTCCCTAGGAGAGTCACAACCCACAGGTTGAGAACCAATGCCTTACACACTCAGACTAAAATAGTAAATGTCTTTATTTGCATTTCTTCTTTATTAGCCTGGAAATGCCTGTGTGTATGTGTGTGTGTGTGTGTTTGTTTGTTTCCATAATACCAAAATATATATTAATTAATTTCAGGAAATAGTTGTGAAATGAATAAACATGCTTGAATTTTATTTTTAGATGTTTTTAAAATCTGTGTTTTTGCTTTCAAATTGTTTTTCATTTATCATCTTTTAAATTCCAAAGAAAATCCTGGGTCAAAAAAATTAAGTTTAGAAATTCTTTTTGGGACTTGAGATACATCTCAGTTTGTAGAGTCCTTGCTTAGTGAGACATTTCAGTGGTAGAATGGTCTCCTTTTACCTGACATTAATGCCTAACAATCATAATATGAAAACTTGTATAGAATCCTGTAATTTAGAATTTAAAATCCTGTAACTTAGGAGGCAGGGACATCAGTATGATGAATTCAAGACGAGCCTAGGTTACATAGGGAGACCCTGTCTCAAGCACCAAACTAAAAAATAGAAAGAAGAAATGCCTTAAATTATGTTACCATGTTTCTTTAGAGTCAGGCTCTTAGCACCACTAAATATATTCTATCCTTTTGTTTAACCTCTTTCACACAAAGTATGTGTAGTTTAATGTAGTACAGAAAGCAAGATGTAGTATGTTCTACCTTGTATCTCAGTGCTTAAGAATGAAAGATAGGAGGATCACTATGGGCTACACAGTAAGGTTCTGGGCAGTCTGGTCTACAGGGTTATAATCTATTTCAGAAACCTAAAAATAAAAACAGCAAAAATAGAAGAAATAAAGTGCAAGCCTGGCTATTCATCAGTGGGGTCCATCATATGGCATTATCTCCTTTATCTAGTCTGTGCTTTTGTTCTCCATGGTTTTAGTTACCTCGGCTATAGCTCATAATTATCAATGGAAAGTTTAAGAATCAAACTAAGTTTTTAATTACACACCATTCAGAATGGCATGAGATTTCACACCCTCAGGCTCAAGATGCAAATCAGTCTTTTGTCCAGTCTTTGGGACCTGTATGCTGTACTCAGCCTTCATCAGTTAGTGGCCATCTCCATATTAGATCAGCCTTTACAGTATGACAGAACTAGTGCTCAAGTTCATAACGCTTTACTTCATAATAGCATAGCATACTGACATTGCGAGTTTTGTTAGAGTACGTTGCTATAACTATCCAAGTAGTTGTTGGTAATTTATAAATTGAACTTTATCATGTTTGTATTAAAAAACAGTCCTCGGTACACATGCACTTAAAATTACATACATATGGGTCAGTACCATCCACAGGCTTCTAATGAAAGTCTTAGGACTTGTCCTCAGTGGGTAAGGAAGAACTACATTAGCACTTAGGATCAGCTTGCTGTTGAAACATTTCTTAATCTTATTACATGGTTCAAAGCATTTCTATCTGGATGTGAAACAGAGTTCCACACAGTCCTTCAGGGATACCAACACGTGACATCTGGAAATGATTTATCTCCATCCTAGCCAACCAGTCAGAACGAGAAGAATAGTGTGGTTACATTTTTTAGCCCATCCCAAATGTGTTATAGGTCATTCGTACACGTATTTCACTGGCCAGATTTTAGCCAGGCACTACTGCTAAGTACAAGTAACAGTTCTGCACTTTTGCAAATAGTCATCTTTGCCAGATACCTATGTTCTCACAACTAAACTCGAATTAAATTTTCTGTTTGCCATTACCCTTTCTATGATAACTTTTTGTTGTTTACTTTTTATTTTGGTGGGCTTTTTATTCTTTTTTTGGTTTTGTCATTTTATCTTTGCCTTTGTTGTTATTGTTGTTCTAGAAACAAGGCTTTTATTCAACATATAAGGCCCAGAAAGGGGAGAGGGTACTTTAGAAAATATCACCCAAGTTAATCAATGGTGAATCTGAATCTTGTGCTGTTTTTTATTTTTTATTGATTTTATTGAGGTTTACACTTTTCTTTGCTCCCCTCCCTGCCTCTCCCCTCCTCCCTTCTATCCTCCCCCAAGGTCCCCATGCTTCCAATTTACTCAGGAGAATTTGTCTTTTTCTTCTTCCCATGTAGATTAGATCTATGTATGTCTCTCTTAGTGTCCTCATTGCTGTCTAAGTTCTTTGGGATTGTGGTTTGTAGGCTAGTTGTCTTTGCTTTAGGTTTAAAAAACACCTATGAGTGTGTACATGTGATAATTATCTTCATGGGTCTGGGTTACCTCACACAAAATAATGTTTTCTAGCTCCATCCATTTTCCTGCAAAATTCAAGATGTCATTATTTTTTTTCTGCTGTGTAGTACTCCATTGTGTAAATGTACCACATTTTCCTTATCCATTCTTCAGTAGAGGGACATTTAGGTTGTTTCCAGGTTCTGGCTATGACAAACAATGCTGCTATGAACATAGTTGAACACATGTCCTTATTGCACGATTGAGTATCCTTTGGATATGTACCCAAAAGTGGTATTGCTGGGTCTTGAGGAAGGTTGTGTAGTATTAGGTGCGGCGGGGCTGTGTCCCCAGCACCCCAGCCGCCTGCTCTGCTAGCTTATGCCCGAAATAACAACACACAAACTGTATTCATTTAAACACTGCTTGGCCCATTCTCTTCTAGGCTAATTCTCACATATTAATTTAGCCCATTTCTAATCATCTGTGTATGGCACCCCAAGGTGCGCTTACCAGGAAGATTCTAGCCTATGTCCATCCTGGGTCGGAGCTTCATCCCAGGAGCGGGGCATGGCGTCTCTCTCAGGCGTCTGCTCCCGAGAGGAGAGCTGTCGAGACTGAGCTCACTTCCTCTTCCTCCCAGCGTCCTGTTCTGTCTACTCCTCCCACCTATCCTCTAACCAATAAAATGGGCCAAGGCAGTTCCTTTATTAGCCAGTGACCTTCCTCCATCAAGGTTGTTTCCTAATTTTCTGATAAATCGCCTCACTGACATCTCAAGGGGCTGTATCAGCTTGCAGAAGTGTTCTCTTTTCCTCACAACCTCTCCAGTATAAGTTGTCATCAGTGTTTTTGATCTTGGCCGTTCTTACAGGTACAAGATGTAAGGTGAAATCTCAGAGTTGTTTTGATTTGCATTTCCCTGATGACTAAGAATGTTGAACATTTCCTTAAGTGTCTTTCAGCCATGTTAGATTTCTCTGTTGAGAGTTCTCTGTTTAGGCCTGAACTTCTTTTTTTATTGGATTATTCTTTTGATGACCAATTTTTGAGTTCTTTGTATATTTTGGAGATCGGACCTCTCTCTGATGTGGTGTTGGTGAAGATATTTTCCCATTCTGTAGGCTGTCATTTTGTCTTGTTGACCGTATCCTTTGCTTTACAGAAGCTTTTCAGTTTCAGGAGGTCCCATTTATTAATTGTTTCTCTCAGTGTCTGTGCTGCTGGGGTTATATTTAGAAAGTGGTCTCCTGTGCCAATGCGTTCAAGTGTATTTCCCACTTTCTCTTCCTCATGGTGCAGTTAATGTCACGGTTCCAGTTACCCCATTGGTCACTCCTTGTTTTTCGAGGTCACTCAGTTATCCCGGGGTTTCCTCTGCCTGCTCTGCCTTAGGTTGCCAGCTCAGACCTGTTTCTGTAAATGTCCCTTGTCTTGATCTGCTCCTGCACAGGTCCCTGTCTTGGGGTTGTTCCCACAAAGTTTCTGGCTCAACCCTACTCCCTCAGAGGTCCCAGACTCATGCCCAGACCCATAGAGGTCTCTGATTTTTGCCTACTCTCTCAGAGGTCTGAGACCCGCAGAAGTCCTGGCTCAGGCCTAGTTCCTTGGAAGTCCTAGACTCACGCCTGGACCTGCAGGGGTTCTACTTCCTCGAAGGTCGCAGACTCACACCTGGACCTGCAGAAATCTTTGGCTCCAGCCCACTTTCTCAGAGGTTGCTTCCCTGTACCTGATCTTGTGGAGTTCGCTATGTCATGCCTGCTCTAGCCTAGGTTACAGGCTCAGTCCTGTTTTCATAAATGTCCCCGGTCTGAATCCGCTCAAACTCAGCACGGAGTTCCCTGTCAGCCTGCTCAGTCCTAAGTCGCTGGCTCAGTCCTGCTCCCATGGAGCTTGCCACCTCAGGCCTGATCCAGGCTAGGTCACTGGCTCAGTCCCACTCCCATGGAGCTCCCTGCTTCTGGCCTGCTCTAGCCTAGGTCACTGGCCCAGTCCTGCTTCTGCAAATGTTCCTGGTCTTCATCCACTCCTACTCCCCTGGAGTTCATTGTCCCAGGCCTGCTCCTGACTCATTCCTGCACCTGTGGAGTTTGCTGTCCCAGGCCGGCTCCAGCCCAGGTTGCTGGCTCAATCCTGCTTCCACAAATGTCCCTGATCTGTGTTGGGAGCAGTGAGACCCCAGATCCTGAATTTCTTGTAATCCCCTGATCTGAGTGCCTACAGCTGCTCTGAGCACAAGACCTTCAGGAGTTCCTGATAGCAGGAGAGTGGTTTCTGGTGGGTTTGGCTGGAGTGTGGCTATCTCTATATAATCTTCCCCTGAACACAATAAAGGGGGCATTCTTGGGGAATTCAAGGATGACCTGTGTCGCTGTCTCTCTGTGTGTGCCTGTGTATTTTAACCTCCAGCCCCCTTGCCCGAAGCTCACGAACTGGGTGCCAGCGCACAGAGGGCAAACTCGGGGGGAGGGGGGAATCTGGATCCACTAGAATCTGGTTTTTTAAGTAGTACTATATTCAGCCTTTTTCATCAGTGGAGTCATCAATCAGCTCCCCAGTAATGAGATGGAGACTTGTTATTAATTACAAAAAGTCGGCCAATAGCTTAGGCTTGTTCCTAACTAGCTCTTATAGCTTAAATTAACCCATTTCTATTAACTTGCTTTCTGCCTTGTAACTTTGTTATCTCATCTCTGTAGTGCCCATCCTGCTTGCTCTCCATCCCCTTGGTGTCTGCCCTTCTTCCCAGTGTCCTCTCTGCACCAAAAATCCTGCATTGCTATTGGCCATTCAGCTTTTTATAAAACCAATCAATGTGGCACATCTTCATACAGCGCAGAAAGATTATTCAACAACAGTACATCCGTGAATAGATTGAAGTTTTAATCCTGGAATTGCCTCTGTTGGAGGATGAGGGCCTGCTTTTCATCCCGTCCGCCCGGCCAGCTTACACCTGAATTAACCACACAGAAATTGTATTAATTAAATCACTGCCTGGCCCATTATCTCTAGCCTCTTATTGACTAACTCTGATATCTTGATTTAACCCATTTCTATTAATCTGTATATCGCCACGTGACAGTGGCTTACCAGGAAAGATTCAGCATGTCTGATTCTGGTGGCTCCACGGTGGTTCTCTCACTCTTTCTTTCTCCCAGAATTCAGTTCTGTCTTCCCCGCCTACCTAAGATCCACCCTATCAACTAGGCCAAGGCAGTTTCTTTCTTCATTATCCTATGAAAGCAACACAAACAGAAGGAACTCCTACACCAATTTACCATCATTTGGGACTATATAAGATTCATTAATTGAGATGAGTTTTAATTGGTTGAGATGTCTGCATCATGTTCTGAGCTCTCCAGAACATGTTTGAACCAGATTTGCTTTCCAGCTTAAAAGAAGTATCTTTCTCTTGCTACCAAAAACTATTTAATAAGCATCATTTTATTTTTATGGATCATTGCTGTTGCCAATTCTGCCTCATAGAGTCTGTGTCTAACCTAAAGTTATGAAGATTTTATCTGGAATTTTGACGACTTTGATTGACTGATCTCCTAGATAGTTGGTTTGTGGTTAAGATTTTGCTCTGTACCCTCGGCTAGTCTTAAATGTGTCACAATCTTCCTGTCCAAGCCTCCCCGATACGGGAGTCACAATTGTATGTCACCATGCCTGACTCCCTCTGTGTTTCCCTTGTGCTTCACAGCTTCTTTCTGAAGCTGTAGCTAGTGATCAGTCTTTGGACACCATGTATGCTCAGCAAGACCTTTACCACTAAGCTACTTTTATGATAAAATTTTAGTTTGTTTTTATAGGATATAAATTAAAATTATAATTTTTGCATGGAAATTTGTCCTTTACTAAAAAACTCTACCCTTCTCTGCCTCATTGCCTTTTCACCTAAAACCTCATTTGACCATGTGTATGTAGATTCTTTATTTCGTTTTTTTTAGGTAGCATACAAAGTAAGAAGTTTGACATTTTCATTCCCAATTCGTTTTGTCGATCCTACTCCCTTACACACTCCTTTCCCATTCTCCTGCCGCCTATCACTCCTGCAGCCTCAGCAGTCCCTTTCCTTCTTCATGTCACTGTATTCTAATAACCTCCATGCTGCCTTAGAGTCTTTCCATCTTGTCCCCTTTCTATTTCATGATGTGCCCATATTTACACCCATGTAGGAGAGATCATGCAGTATTTCTCTAAGTATGAGTTGCCTCGATATAGTAATTCCTAGACTTATTCATTTTCTTTACAGATTAATTAAATCTCGGTGCATGTGCCACCTTTTTGTTGTCTCTTCATGTTCATGTCCGTGTAGGCTGATTCCGTTTCCTTGCTTTTATGACTAGCAACAAACATAGATATGCAAGTATCTCTGTGATAAGGTATGAAATCTTTTGCCTCTGTAACTAGAAGTGTTGGTATAAGTGTGTCGTTTGTGGCAGATTTTTTTTTCCAGTTTTTGAGATACCTATATGCTGATTTGCATATTGGTTGTACCAGTTAAGACCCAGCCAGCAGTGACGAAGGGTCCCTAGCCTTCCACGTCTTAGTCATTCTGGAGAGAGTGAGATGGACTCCCAGTGGCCAAATGCGAACATTTAAAAAGTGTGTATTGACGTTTGTGTTTGTTTTGAGAACTGTGTATTCGTCCATGTACTGACTGGGTCGTTGGTGGGTAGAGTATGATTAATTTTAGCAACATGTATCTACTAAAGATTCCCTCCTGTTTGCAAGCTGCCTTTTTACTCTGCTAATAATCTCCTTTTAAGCTTTCTATATAAAGTCAAGAATTATTTTTCAATGTGTTGCACTTTTTTCAATCTTCAGAAGAAATGCCAATACTGTTTTTCTCTTTGAACATACTGGGTTATGAGTTACCTTTTCTAACACTCAACCACTTTCCTATTCCAAGAGTAAGATAGAGTTAGTTGGTCTTGGGGCATCTCTCCCCCTATGCTTGTTTTCCTAATACGTCATTGAGAGTTTGGCATTATAATACAATAAGTAGTTTTACCAATGTCAGTTTAGCTTGACTTGCAGCATTCTTTTTGTCGGCTAGACTGAATATTCCTGTTCAGAATATTCGTGCATTTAACTTGGATGTGTGCCAAACTTTGTCTGAGATTATATAATATAATGAATCACTACTGATAAAACACGTTTGAAATTTTTTTTCTTTCTCTGCAATCTAAATCAGATTGCTTGGAAAGCATTAAAAAAGGGCAGGTAACTTTTTAAAGTGCTTTTCCATATGAGTGAAACAGCAAAGAAAGGGGAGATAGTAACTGATGTAGTATTTTATATATACTAAGGAAATGACAGAAAATGTAGACATTGTTTTCTGATGTAGTGGGCATAAGAAATGGGAAGTAGAAGTGGAATAGAAAAGCCATTGCCTTAAATTAAAAGACTTAATTTTGCTTGGTTTCTAGTAGAACTTTTAAAAAGTTGTGTTAGTGTATATGGGGGTTCTTTATTCGTTCATCTGTTATTAGTACCTAGGTTGATGTGGGGGGCAGGGGTTCTTTGTTCATCTGTTATTAGTACCTAGGTTGATGTGAGGGGCAGGGGTTCTTTGTTCATCTGTTGGTAAGAACCTAGGTTGATGTGGGGGGTGAGGTTCTTTGTTCATCTGTTATTAGTACCTAGGTTGATGTGGGGGGCAGGGGTTCTTTGTTCATCTGTTGGTTAGAACCTAGGTTGAGTCCATTATTCATTGCAGTTAGTGTTAAGATAAACATAACCATCCATGTATCGAATTTGTAGGCTAACTTTGGCTCTTATGAATAAGTGCTATGACTAAATTATATTGTTCTGTTTTACATTTGAGAGGGGCACTTTTAATACACTTGACAGTGTGTGTTAGTGGAAAGAACACACTTCTGGAATCTCAAAGAGGTTTCAAGTCTCTTTCTGAGCTTGGGTAAGTTAAGTAACGTCTCTGCATCCTGGTTTTTTCTCCTAAATAATAATTGAAAACTTTGTTGGGAGAAATAATTTAGGATATATATACAACCCCAAGCAGAATAGTTGAATATTCTAGTTTGTTGTTTTTTATTTTTTTTTTTTTTTTTTTTTTTTTTTTTGTTTTTTTTAGTTTGTTGTTTTTTAAAAAAACTGGATTTTATGGCTCTGGATTTTATAGTAACATGTTTCACTTAACCATTTTATAATTGTTTACAGAAGATTATCTGCTTTAAATTAAGCCAGAGTTAAATTCCCCTAATACATATTTATACTTAGTTCACTAAAACCTTACTTACAACTCAGTCTCCTTTGGAAGTTTCTTCTATTTCCAGTTTCTTTCCCAAATGACCTTTCGCACTATATGATCATTTTACAGCTAGAGACCATTGTGAAGACAGTTGCAAAATTATGAATTAAAAGTGGAAAGTAGCTAAATTAAATCTCTACTAAAGAAAATAGTAAATTCTAAATGATATGAGCCATTAAAATATCAATAAAAATGACTGGAAATTCTGAGCACATTCTTAGATATTGATATTTGTAATAGCAGTTTAAATTATATTTTAAAACATTACTAACTTCAGTCTACCTAGACATGCCTTTGTAGTTACTATTGTATATAAATTCTGTGATTTTGTTAACTTGGGTGACATATATCATCTTCATTTATCCTGTTTCTGTGATTAGTAGGTTTCAATTCTGTATTTTGATAGACATCTGTTTCATTTTTTAGATTGGGACAGGGAGAAATTACTTGAAGCTTGGATGTCCAACCCAGAGAACTGCTGCCAACGGTCAGGTGTGCAGATGCCAACTCCACCACCAAGTGGGTACAATGCCTGGGACACTCTTCCTTCCCCAAGAACTCCAAGGACTACACGCTCTTCTGTCACCTCTCCAGATGAAATCAGTCTGTCTCCTGGGGATTTAGATACCAGTTTGGTATGGCTTAGTGTATTTCCCATAGCTTTGCTTTTAGTCTTTCAACTTTGAAACTATGTGATACTGTTCCATGGAGTGGTTGTTTATATTATTGTAACTAAATGTCGTACCTTGCTTTGAAAGCTCAGTTATTTTCATGCTTTGGTAAATTCTTCCTACCACAGAATGTTTTTGTGATCTCTGAATTATAGGTTGAAAAAGCAAAATATTTTCTCACTTCAAAACAGTTTAGAAAAGGCATGCCCTCAGCAGAAAAAAAAAAATAACGACATCTTAAATTTTGCAGGACAATTATCACATGTACTTATTCATAAGTGGTTTTTAAACATAAAGCAAAGTAAACCAGCCCACAAATCACAATCCCAGAGAACCTACACAACAATGAGGACCCTAAGAGAGACATACATAGATCTAAAATGTATGGGAAGCAGAAAAAGACAAGATCTCCTGAGTAAATTGGGAGCATAGGGACCATGGGAGAATGTTGAAGTGGGGAGGGGAGAGACAGGGAGGAGAGCAGAGAAAAATGTAGAGTTCAATAAAAATCAACTTAAAAAAAAAATGAAAAGGCATGCCCTGTATTTTCACCTAAAAGTATTCAATGTATTTTAAACACAGCATATTTGAAATACTAAAACTTAGTTTGTAGTATGCATGTTTAACCTAAAACATAATTTTTAAAAGAATTTGCTGAATGCTGGTTTTTTAAAAGCATTTACAGAATATTTGTATGATTGTGTGCTCATTGTAGCAGAGCTTCTGAGCTGGTCCTTAGTAAATGCCCATGTGAAAGATAAGCAGCCTGTGACTGGTTTGCTGTGGAGCAGATATGCTGCATGGTTTAGCCATGCAGAATATGGAATAGATGTGATAGCACCCCTTTCTCTTAGGTAGTAACCATTTGGGAAAGTAAAATGCTAGTCTATAATTCACATTTTAACATTATCTTTGTTTCTCATAAGTCATGTTAAATGGTAACATAGTTGAGTTAGACTTCCTTGCATGAAAACTTTACTTTGCTATTTATTTGAGGGGGCAGGGGAAGGTAGGAGGTGCTAACTCTTGATCCCAGCTGCTCAACCCTGTTGGGCAGGCACTATACCACTGAGCCACATTCCCCAACCCATTTGCCACTCTTAAAATCCTGAATTTCTGTGTTCAAAGTGCAAAGTTTCTGTTTCTGTGCGTTTTCCAGTAAGCATAGAGTGAAAGCCACACACTGAAGTGGTTGTTGTGTGGTGCACCTGTGTGATCTTGACCTGAGTGGATGCTAACGATTTGTTTCTTGTGTTTCCCTTTCCTAATGCACAGTGCTGATTAATAGGTAAACTAAGTTTGGTGTTTGTATTAAGACATTAAATTCTATAGCAAATATTTTTTTTAAAAGAGGCAGTCTTGATATTTATTCTTCGGTCCAAGCTAGGTACTCTTAACAGACTTTGTAGCTTGAAACATTTAGTTTTTAAGATTTATAATTACTGCAATAATTTTTGTCATTAAACTATTGAACAAAATGAATGTACTGCATCTCTTCAGAGTATGACCTTGCTAAGTCACTTTTCTTGTGCATCTCCAGTGTGACATTTGTATGTGCAGTATTTCTGTATTTGAAGATCCAGTGGATATGCCTTGTGGACATGATTTTTGTAGAGGATGTTGGGAGTCGTGAGTATATGAACAGCTTATTCATCTCTTACTACATGCTAACACCTTTGGTTTGGTAGTGAAATTATTTGCCTTCAGTGTTTAATGGTATAGATCATTTATATTGGTTTCTGAGTTACACTGAAATGTACTATGGATTATTACAAAGAATATTTTTGTTTTTCCTCTTTGACATCAAACAAAGTATATCTAAACAATTGTATTAGTATTTTTATTTATATTACATATAATATAAATTTCAGATCTAATGTAAATATCAAGAATCAGTTTCCATCTTCAATCCCAAGCATTGTGGTCTCTGAATTTTTTAAAGCAAGTAGATAGCCTTGGAAATCCGTAAGAATGCAGATATTTTAAATTCTTTTTTTGTTATTCTGAACTCAAAAGCCTATGCTAGAGATTGGGTGTATATTATACCGGAAGTTTTATTTTGCTTCTCGTATTTTTCTCTCATTTCCTCTTTATTACCTTAGATTTATGCATTCTCATTATATTATGTGTTAACTTTATAGCTGCACTTTTTGAAAGTGCTTCTAAAACAGATGCAGTACAGTGTCTTACTGTCTCTGGAGACTCACAAAACTTTAGTTGATGATTGAAGCAAAATATGTCATAAGTATCTAAGAATACTTTTTTCATACTTTTTCATGGAATATTGGGTACCAGTATAGGCCTCTGGGGAGCATTACATGAGTGAGAAAGCAAAGGCCTGGCAGGTTTTCTGTCTGTTTTTTTTGTTTTGTTTTGTTTTGTTTTTTGGTTTTTTTTTTTTTTGTATTCTTTGTTTTACAGTTTTGCTGTGGTGCAGTTGAGATATATCAGTCTGTACATTTAAACTAAATAGTTCATAAACCAAGACATACATGTATACTATTAAACAATCACCATAATCAAGATAATGAATATCTCTGTTAGCTCCTCAAATTTACTCATTGGATTAGAGAGAGAGCTTAGTGAGTAAAGTGGTTGCCCAGGCATAGGAAACCAAGTTCAATCCCAGGAACACACAGGAAGGTCAGACAGTAGCATACACTTACAGTCCCAGTGCTAGAGAGGTAGAGAGGTCTGAACCCGGGGTGGGGCTCCTTGGCCAGCCTATCTAGCCTCGTTTTTAAAAATTCCTCTAATTCCATGACTTTGGGAGACCATCTCAAAGAAGGTGGATAATAGTGTTTTTAGGATAACAATGGAGGTCATCTGGCCTACACACACACACACACATACGTACACACACTCCTACACTTGTGTACATATGTGCATTAAAACCTTACTGTTTTCCTGGACTCTCTCCTGCACACACCTTTCTGCCTCTCTCTCATCCACCTCCCTTCCCCCACCCACAAATAGATAGAAAGCCTCCTGATCTGTTACTGGTTTCATTTGTGGTCCTTTTAGGTGTTCTGCAAGACTTCATTTGGAGGAAACAAACTGTTTTTCAAAGCGTCAAAATAAATAAGTGTGCCTGGTTTTGTTTTAGATGTAAACGTAGAGCAGACTTTTTAGTTCAGTAGGATCAAGTCAGTATAGCTGGCACAAATAAGCTAATCTACAGAGTCAAAACTCACAGACTAAATCAATCTTTGAGTCAATTCTAGAGCAGAAAATCTTTTCCATGTATGCAGTTTTGAAGTATTAACTATACTGTTTTGAGGAAGTGTTACCTGGGTTTTATATCTTGTCATTGTTGAACTTGGTTTTTATGTGAAAATTGACCTTGCCTGGGAATTACTTTAATTTTTTGACCTTTATTGACCTTCCTCACATAAGTAGTATCATAGAAATTAATTCCCATTCTTATCAAAGACTACTCAGAAAAAGGTTTTAGTAAGATTTAATTCTTTGTTACCGTTTTCATTGCTGCTGTGTGGCTTTCTAGCATTCTCCATCTGACCCAGGACAGCTCTTGTCAAATCAGACACCAGTAAAACAAATTGGGTGGTTGGCGTCAAAAAAAAAATCTTTAAAACTTAATAGGAGTCTAGCCAGAGAGACTCTAAGCCTGATGACCTGAGTTTAATTCCCCAAACCCACATTCTGGAAGGAGAGGAATGACTTCTGCATGTTGTCTTCTAGTCTCTATGTGCACACTGTATGTAGTATGTGTCCCCCACCACCACACACAAATCAAACATTCTGTCAGCAACACATAGAAAAATAAAACTTGGTTTTAATGAAGAATAGTGTGAGCTTAGAACTTCCCATCTACTTTACTTTCCCCATCTCTTCGTTGTCATTACGGCCAGATGCTTTGCAGATCTGCGCCAAGGACTAAAAGACACCCTCACAGATACATTCTTACAAATAGTAAGGCTTAAGCCTCACGGATAATGCAGTCTTTCTAAGTCTTCCTTTATTGTTTCTTCCTAAAGTGCAGTGAAATTAATAGATAGTACTAACGGAAGAAGATAATAGAAAAATCAAAAATTGTTGATCCTAAGAGCCAGACAGTCATAATATACTTGCCTATTCTCATTTTGTTTTCTCTAGAGTTGTTAAATATAGTGTAATCCACAGCTAGAAATGTATCCAAGTTGGTAGAATGCTTCGTTAACATGTGAGTTTCAACCTTAGTATAATAAAAACCTGGCCTGCTGGCACATGTTTGTAGTCTCAACAGCACATATGACGTAGACGCAAGAGCACATTCTCAGTTATATCCTAGGGTACATAAGAGCTTGTCTGAAAAAAAATTTAATTCCATTAAAATCCAGACATAATAAGTGTGTTTCTTACTTGTATATACATATTAAATAATAGTTATAACACCTTCTAAAACATACAGATTCTTTTTGCATATATTTTACTATCTAATCTGTGTTAGCAGTTCTGAAAAGTACATATTAGTATGCTCATTAAAATATCGCAAAAATAAGGCTTTTATCATTAAAATAAATTGCTAAAGACTAAAATTTTCCTAGCTCAAAACTTTTTCTGAGTTGATTCAACTATTTTGCAATATGAGTTTTTCTTACTACCTCATTAGTGTACACAGAAAATAACACAGAACTCATTTTAATACTCATCTAAAGAAATATAAAGAAAAAAGTTTTTTTCTTTTAAGAAGTATGCTGTATATTCTATTGCTCCTACAAAATACTTGATTTATCTCTTGTTAATTTCCCATTTATTTAATGGGAAAGAATATTGAGTATTTAATATAACCTTTCTAGATCACTCGGGTCTGAGTTTTTTTTATGTGAAAAATGTTTTAGGTTTTTGAAAGTACAAAGTTATATATATAAAGTTTTATATATAAAGAGAATGAGGACTGGAGAAGAAACACAGGTTTTGGTGCATGCTCTTGGTGTTATTTTAACAACACTCTCATAGAAAATTGATCAAAACGAAAGTCTTAGGACATACAAATAACTTACATCCTCTCCCTTTTTTCTGTCAATTAATATTTTAACAGGTTTTTAAATCTGAAAATTCAAGAAGGTGAAGCCCATAACATTTTCTGCCCTGCATATGAATGCTTTCAACTTGTGCCTGTAGATATTATAGAAAGCGTAGTTTCTAAGGAGATGGACAAACGCTACCTACAGTTTGATATTAAGGTATGGTACCAACTTATTAAGCCTGTGTTTTATTTTTATAAGCAAAATAGTGCTATTTTCCAGAAAAAATGCATATGTGAATGGTAATATTATTAAAACTTTGAACCAAAGCAGCATTTTATAAGTATAAAAGGAAAAATGAAAGTTAACATCCCACAAAAAAGCTATTGATATTCTTTACTAATTTTCTTGTCCCTTTTTTATAACTAATTGTTGAAAATAGCATTTATTTGTAGCTACTCTTCCCAAACAATAGTTTATACTCCTGAGAGGAATATTTTTTTAAAAATTTAAACTTGAAAATAATTTTTATTCCAAATAACAGTTTAATACATAAATTAAAATTTTTGATTTTTTCCTATTCTTTTTTCATTTAAGAATTAAACATGAAAATTATTCTTTTTGTGTATATAACTTAAAACTTTTATTTTAATTACTTTGTATGATTTTTCTTACTCTAAATACTATTATGTAATCTTAAAAACATTAGGCCCTACCTCTTCAATGTAGAAAGTATTATAATACTGATTTTTATGTATTTATCAAAATGACATTTAGAAATTTAGTATTAAAATATAACATAATTATACACAAGTTTCTGCTTACATTTAGTCAAAAAGTAGCTTAATATGAACCAAATCGTTGTTATGTTAGACACCTTTTCGCAGATAATTGCATTTTTACTTTGTTATCATTTACCTACCTTTTAGATTAAGGAAAAAACGTTTTTAAAAACCATTCTATTACTAAGGTAAATGCCATATTTTTGCTTTTGAAGTATTTCTAGTTCTGGTTTTAGTATTTTTTAAAGCTAAACTCCTGTGTTTGATTTCATTCTTTTGTTTGCTTTTAATCACTATGGAGATACATTCTGTTTTAGAATTTGCAGCTGAAATAGTTTTTGTTTTTCTAATTATTATGGTTTTTAAACAGGCCTTTGTTGAAAATAATCCTGCCATTAAATGGTGTCCAACTGCAGGCTGTGAAAGAGCAGTCAGACTGACAAAGCAGGGCTCAAATCCCTCTGGGTCTGACACACTCAGCTTCCCCTTGCTAAGAGCACCTGCTGTGGACTGCGGGAAAGGACACCTCTTCTGCTGGTTAGTATAAGACAAGCCAGAGCCACCACACTGCACCCTGTGCTCACAGTTTGTAAAGATTTGGAACTTTGAATCTGGTGTTTAAGTTGCCGTATACTTGATACTATTGTTAGTAATTTAGGAATGTGTAATAAACAGTTCATAACTATCGTGGGCTTGATATCTGCACCATGCCAACTCTTTTAAGTGTGATTATATATTTTAGTTGAATCATTCTCCCAATGCTCTGAATTAAATACTGTTTTATCCACGTAAGGAAGCTCAGTCATGGAGACATTTCCTAATGTTGTACAGCTAGGAAATGACAGAAATGAAAGTGGAGACCCCTGTTGATTCCAGAGCCCATTACTTCACCCATAACGACAAAAGTGGTGGTCATAGATTAGGAAATTTTCAAAGCTTCATGTCTTCATTAAACTATAAGCCTTTGGCAGCCATTCTAAGCCAGGGGTGTTTAGGGTTTGTGATCTTTTCCAGATTTCCATCCTGGACTTAAATGTTTTAATGCATGTTTTTTAGAGAGGCTCCCCCAAAATGAATTCTCAGGTAACTGTAAAGCATGATTCTAGTTAAGAATTCAAGACTAGCCGGGCATGGTGGCGCATACTTTAATCCCAGGATCGGGAGTCAGAGGCAGGTGAATCTGTGTGAGTTGGAGGCCAGCATAGTCTGAAAAAGTGACAGCCAAAGATCCACAGAGAAACCCTGTCTAGTAAAACCAAAACCAACACCAGCAAAATAAACACCCAAACAAACAAAAGAAAGAAAAAACCTTATGACAACACATAGCTTCTCTTTTACTTAGCTTCTAGTGATGTTGGTTGTTTTTACTTTCTACTCTTTTTTTGGCTCTTTTGTGGGCCTATCACCCAGTTCCCAAGTAATCACACACAGAGACTCTCTTATGAATGCCCTGCCTTATCTTGGCTTATTTTTAGCCATCTTTTCTTAATTTAAATTATTCCATCTACCTTTTGCCTCTGGGCTTTTACATTTCTCTATTTATTACCTTCTTTATTTCTTACTCCCTGGCTTGCTGTGTAGCTTGGTGCTGGCCCCTGGAGTCCTCCTCCTTTTCCTGCTCCTCGTCTTTCTCCCAGATTTCTCCTCCTATTTATTTTTCTTAGCCTGCCAGCCCCACCTATCCTTTCTCTTCTTGCCTTGCTATTGGCCTCTTTATTAGACCAATCAGGTGTTTTAGACAGGCAAAGTAACACAGCTTCACAGAGTTAAACAAATTTACATAAAAGAATGCAGGACATCTTTGCACCATTAAACAGGTATTCGACAACATAAACAAATATAACACATCTAAAAATAATATTCTAAACATAATATTCTAATGCCTCCTAAGTACTGAGTAAGGTTGAACTCAATTAATATTGCTCAATTAATATTGCAAAGACTATGTAACTCTGCACACTCGTTCAGTTTTATTAGTAATTAGCATTCTCATTTATTCCAGGTAGATTCAATTAATAATTTTATTTAGTTAGATGATCCAAATAAGAATTCTGCCTTTTGTCTATTTCCAGAATTAATCACATTTTAAAATTTATTTACTAGTGAGTATGTATTATGTATGTGTATGGCTACATGAGTGTCCTAGTGAACATATGAAGTCAAAGGACAATTCTGTCCTTGCACCATCTGAGTTCCAGGGATCAAGTTCAGGTTGTCAGACTTGGTAGCAAGCACCTTCACCTACGGAACTTAAATACCCTTGACATTTTAAGATTAAAACCCCAGTTTTCAAGTCAGAGTCTAGTCATAGCACTGGCAATCGTAAAACGGCACAGTAATGGAGCTATCCCTATATTATCTTGTCTGTTTCCTGCTTTTCTATAAAAATACCATGTTGGAGATCAGAGGCCATCTAATTACTATGTATACCTAGTTTTAAAAATAAAATTTTATTGGAACACAATTGTGCCCTTCCATGCAAGTTTATTTATGTATTATCTGTGTCTGTTTTGCAGTTGTAACAGCAGAAGTGAGTTCTTGCCATTGGTATACAGTTACTTAAAATGGTTACTGTTTCATCTTTTACCTAAATAGTTTGCTCACTAGATTTTGGGTATAGTAATTAAGAAAACAATACCATTTTTCTACTTTTCTACTTTTCTTCCATTTACTACTTTTCTGGCTAAATCAGACTGAACAAATTAACATACCAACAAAATGCTTAGCAATAAGTTCTGTTCACATGTATTAAAGGTAATTTTTCTAAACATTTAAAAGAAGAATTGCCAGTCTCTACGCTTTTACAATTTTTTATTATTTACCATGTTACTGACTCTACCTCACTAATACTAAAGATAAATGGAACTTTAGCAAGAAAAATAACTTAATAAATGCAAATGAGCATTATTTTCCACAGAAAAATGGAATTTAGATGGGTATCAACCAACTTTACTGAGAACTATGGGTGTTAAATAATAAAAATTTTTATTTTTTTCTTTTAAGTCACTATGCTATCTCTTGCAAAAACCAAGCTCTTGTCCACAAAGGCACCCATCGTATCCTCCCTATGCTTCTAGAATGATACCATTTGTATATCATTCCTGGGAAAATTCAGAAAACTTATCATATAAATCATTTTACGAGCGCTTTGCTTCAATTGAGGAATCCTGGTTCTAAGATGCTAGGTTTTAAAGTGGAAACACTACAAAGAAGGAAAACAAGTGCCTAGAAAACATTTAGATATAACATTTTCAGAGAGATAAAAGATTCTAAAGATAAAGTTTTGAAGGATAAAAATAACCTCTGACTAGATCTACCCAAAGTTTTGTGATTTCCATGGTCTTGAGTCTACTAGATTTCTCATTGTGCCGTGGAGGTGGAACATTACTTCCTTCTGTCCTGCCTTCTCTTTATGCTCCATGGAATGAGCTTGTTCTGATCTAGAACAAATAGACTCTATTTTTTGAGGGTAGGTCATACTTTAAAACCACACACACACACACGCCTGTACGCATGTACGTGCGTGCACACATACATAGCTGTAATGGTAAATTTGCCCACCTTTGGAGAAATGCACCAGTTTACTCTTTCTGTTGACTAATCAAGATCCACTGGAGATGGTTGTCCAGGACCTCAGGCTCTGGTGTGAATTCTGTTCCCGTCTGGGATCTGTGAAAGACTATACACTGACTTTGATCGCATTTGGTAGTCATTTGTTCTCTCGCTTATGCAGAAGGACAACAGAGAACTTCATACATGGAAACATTTTCTGTACATAGGTCTGAGGGGAATTGACTTAAATGAAATGAGATTAGATTTTATGTAGAACAAACTCAAATTTTAAGTTATTTAGTTTAATCTAGCTGCCTTTCAATTTTGATACTCATTCAACTATATGATTACTACATAGTTTTCTGAACTTTCTATATTGCCTGTCCTACCACTGTGAGCATTAATATACAGTCCTTTTTTTTTTCATTCTTTGTTTCTTGGTAATATGGGATAAATGTTTTGAACTTGTAATCAGAAATTCTGAGTCAAAATGACCACATCTGATGTTATTATCTTATTCCACCAAGAAACAAAATCTCTTGTGAAAGGAAATTGTACAAGAGAGAACTTTACAAAGTAAAGACTGTGACTGGCTTTGCCCCTTTCTTTTTCCCCAACAGTTATTAAACCATCTTCTATATGTACATTTATTCACTTGTACCCGTCTCTGTGTGTACAGAGCTTGCTGACAATTTTTTCTGTTGCTCTCTACCTTTTTTTAAAACATGCGTTTATTCTTATTTTATGTATATGTGTATGTGCACTACATGTATACCGTTTCTGGGGAGTTCAGAAGAATACAATCAGGTCCCTCCTAATGTGGCTGCTGGGAACTAAAGAACAGTAAGCACTCTTATCCACCAAACCATCTGTCCTGTCCACTATGATGAGTTTTGAGACAGTATCTCTCACTGAACCAGGAGCTCACCTATTTAGACTGCAAACCCATAATCCTCCTGTCTCCATCTTCCAGCATTGCTATTACAGTTGTGCATCTCCTCACCTGGCTTTTACATGGGTACTAGGGATCTGAATTTGTAAACAGAGGCAGAGCTTTCTTTTTTTCCCAACCACCCAGTCCCAAATAAACACACAGAAGCTTATATTAATTACAAAATGCTCAAGCCAAAGCTCAGACTTATTACTAACTAACTCTTACAATGTAAATTAACCCATTTGTATTAATCTGTATTTTGCCACATGGCTTTATCTGTCCTCTAGCATCTTGCTTCCCTGCAGCTGGCTCCTCTCTCTCTCTCTCTCTCTGACTCTGCCCTGCTTCCTCTCTGTATTTTCAGTTTATCTTTCCCACCTCACTATAGGCTAAATCAGCTTTATTACCAACCAATGAGAGTAATATGTATTCACAGAGTACGGAAGGATTATCCCACAGCATGAGTTCAGTTCCTCATGCTTTTGCAGCAAGCACTTTACCTATTGAACCTCAGAAAGTTTTCCAATGATGACCAAAGAACAAACACCACAAAATGTTTGAATCTAGAATGCTCTCTCCCCTTAACCTATTTAAATAGTTTTTGTTATTTGAAGTGAAATCAGTCACCGCTAGGTGGTATCCACAAACTGGAAGGCAATGACTTTAACCAGTGACTGGTCCCCTGTTTTCCATTTATAGCTTGCATATACTAGTAAGTAACTTCTCTGCCCTCTGAATTAGCACAGAGTCTGTCTTGCCTTAGACGAAACATTTAAAGATTCTTTGTCAGAAATATTTCTTGGCCACCAGCATCCATATCTATCAAATCCAGAGCTAAGATTTAACATGGTATACTAATCATCTTGTCTTGCTCCAGAATGGCCTTAACTCAAATGACAGGTTTTTGCACTTGTATCTGGGAACTCACTTGGAAGGTTCTCCTGTGAGTCAGTAGACAATTAAACCTACCTTAGAATAATTTCCTCAAGTTTACTGGAAAGGGCTGGAAGATGTAGCTGAGTGGTAGGTCACTTAACTACTATGCAGGAGGTTCCAGGTTCCACCCACAGTGCCAACAAAATAAAGAGAAGTGTCACTGGAAAGATACTCTAAATATGACGTGGTGGGATTGACATTGTATAACAGTGGAGATTTGTTTACTGAAATTGCGGACACATGCTATCACACCTGGGACCGTGAATGCTAATTACAGTAAAGAACAGTTAGGGCTCATCTTTCTCGCTGGAGACATCATAGTCAGAGAGACTCTTTAAACATCCTCCGATTAAAATAAAGTTTTTAATTTAATTACAATCCATCCCCTGAGTTAGTAGCTCCACACATGGAAAGAATGACTTTTCCTGATTAACAGTATCTGACTGTGAAGGTGCCCTGGTGACTAGTAGCATTTCCCAGGTCTTTACAATCTGGAAATAATGATGTGGTGTTCTTTATTCAGCAAATCTCAGTCATTGCTAAAATATTGTAAATACTCTTTACAGAACAGCATATTCAAACACTGCTTGAAAGTTCAATTTATTGAACTCCAGTAAAGTTCATATTGATATCCTAAGAGTCTGCATTTGAGCCTTAACTCTGCCTCACAGTGTGGTTCAGTGATCAACAAGCAGCCACTGTTAAAGTGGTTCTCAACCTTCCTAATGCACAACCCTTTAATACAATTTCAAGTACTCCTGTGAGAGCTTATCTCCATGTGGGTGGACCTGCCTGGAAACAGATAAAAGAGCAGTGTCTCAGTTCCTAAGACCATCAGAAATAATGTGTTTTCTGATGGCCTTTGGTGACCCCTAGGAAAGAGTTGTTAGGAATTTAAGTTCAGCGGCTAGAGAGATGGCTGAATGGGAAAGTGTTTGTTTGCTTCATAAGCATGAGAACCTGTGTTCAGATACCCAACCCCAAATAAAAAGCCAAAAGAGGTGGTGGGCACCTGTAAACCAGCACTGGGCAAGCCAACAAAGGAGGATTCTGGGACTTGCTAACCAGCTAGTCTTGCTTCAGTAAGAGATCCTGCCTCAAAAAAATGGGTTGGGTGAGTGGGTGGATGGACAGATAGATAATAGAGGAAGACACCCAGTGACCAGAGGTTGCCTTCAAGACTTAGAACTGTAACTAAAGCAAATAACTATCAAAGTGATGATTCTTAATTAAATCACTCGCTATTTGTGATTACTAAGGTTCTATAATTACACATAAATGAAATTTCTTAGATCTTGATAGAATTTTTTTTAATCAAGTAATTAAACTTTAAAGGAGTAGAAGGTTTTTTTCTTTCTCACCCAGTTTGTATTCCTACCAACAGTGGTGCTCATTGACACATCTTCAAGAAAGGGCCTTGTTTTGTTGATGTCAGGTTAGCCTCCAGGGATGAAGACTGTGGGCACCCACATTTTCCTTCATAACCCTGGTAGATCAATTCCATTAATAATTCTAGCCACGGTCCTCCTCCATACCATGTTCTATGGACATCCTGAGATACAATTTCAATAGGCAACAGATAGCATTCACCAATTAAATCTTTTTTTAGGAGTGAGGTATAACATTGCATCCTTGTAAACTTAGGAGTCTGAGACAGAAGGGTAACAGGTTTAAAGTCAGCCACTTACACAGCAAAACCACATCTCAGAAGTACAAAAAAAATCAAAGAATTTAGCTTCGTGATATCAGCAGGACTACTTCTCAACCTAGATTATCAACCAGCTACTCTATCTAGTATCCTTTATTGTAATACTCTGGAGTTCAAACCTCTTTTCACAGATGAGTTAGTGCTCAAGAATATCATTAAATAGCAGCCATGGTTCACTTTCTACTCCGCAGTCCTTCCTGAAGCTTCTTAGAAGTGTCTCCTTCACACCCACTCTCGGTGTCCATGGGAACTGTCAGACTGTCATCACTGATTGGGCTGGCACCTGCAGCAACAGCAAACCTGTGTCCTGCGAGATTCGGGGAAGGAAGGCCTTCTGTTGCTATCTAATGCCACACAGTTATAGAGAGCCATGCACACCGATAAGCAGTTACGGCCTTTTGAAGAAGTGTTGATTGGCTTTTTAGATTCTGTTTTACAGCATTGGGTTTTTCCTCCATAATTTTCTTTTTCCTCTCAAAATATATTTTTACAGCAGGACCAATATACTATTATTGATTCTTCTAGGAAAAAATAGTGAATGTGCTATATAATCTCCAGGGGTGGGTGAAAAAAACTTAATGGAACTAATTTATATTTATTGATTTCACTCATTTCTTATAGTTGCTGAAGATGTATAACTTTTTTGCATCCTAGGATTTTGTTTTCTGCTTTCTTGAAATATAATTAACAAGTAGGCTTTAAAAATAATGAGTGCCAAGAAATGTTATCTTCCGCATTCCAACATGAATTCTCAAGCACCAGATAGGAGCACTGCTTCTCTCTGGCTATAGCATGTACTCCTTACTTCTGCATGCTAGTCCAGGTGCATAATGAAAGTTTGCGGTTATCACAGATCTGAGTCTGCACTTAGCATATAGCACGTGCACTATGCACTAGTGTTTTTAAACAACCTGGGGTTTTGAGTAGCTTTTAAGTTGCTGTTAAGTGTTGAAGGGGTGTGGTCGATTGATAAATAACCAGACCAGCTCAATATAAAAGATTTAGTTTTTAATAATTGAGGAAAAAGGGAAAACTTACACGACCGAAGATCCCACGAACCCCAGGAGCACAGGGAACCAAAAGAGGAAGAGCAAGCGTGTGGATGTTTTTATTGCTTTTGCATGGCCCCAGGGGAACACACCTTAAGCAGCATGTGATTGGCTGAAGTCTCCCATCAAAGTGTGACTCTCACCTCTTACCAACCTCCTGATCCCCAGAGAACCTGTGACTATGAAAAAGCACTTCTCCCTCTTTTTTTCCCCAACAACCATTGACAAAATCATTGTTTTGTCTTCTTTGTCTATAAATTAGCCTACTCTACTTTTAATAGTAGTGAAATCATGCAGTTTTTATCCTTTTGTATTTTGCTTATTTCCTTTAGCAAAATGAAGTTCACGTGTTTGAGCCCCTGGTCCCAAGCTGATTCACTGTTTTGGGGCCTTATGGAGCCTCTGAGACATGGGGCCTAAGACTGAGGAAGTGGGTTGCTGGCTGTGTCAAAGGTGGGACCCAAACCCCATGCCTTCCCTACTGTGATGATGAGTTCCCTACTTAAACTCAGAGTAAACCTGCCTCTCCCTAAGATGCTGTTACTTTGTCACAGCAAAGAAACACATCATAATACAATACCTGAGCATGAGATTTCTGAGTTAGATGGTAGAAAACCATTAAGCTGTTGCCCAGACAGCTGCGTCATTAGCATTTGTATCAGTAGTGCCCAAGAGCTCCAGTTTTTTAAATCCTCACCAACACTTGTTATTTCTAGTTTTCAATAATAATTATGCTAATGAGTATGAAGTAAAATCATTATCAGTATATTTTAAGTATAGTGAAATATTACCTCTTAGATTTTAAGGCATTATCTAAGCCAACTAGTATGTCTTTTTTTTTTTTTTTTTTTTTGGATTTTCGAGACAGGGTTTCTCTGTGGCTTTGGAGCCTGTCCTGGAACTAGCTCTGTAGACCAGGCTGGTCTCGAACTCACAGAGATCCTCCTGCCTCTGCCTCCCGAGTGCTGGGATTAAAGGCGTGCGCCACCACCGCCCGCTCAACTGGTATGTCTTAATAAACTTAACCTTTACAAATAAGATTTTTATTTAAGAAGGTAGTAACAGTGGTGTTAATATGTCCAGCCTTTGGAGTTTCTTTCCCTAATGACACTTTCTAGAACACTATATTATACCATGTTGAAACAAAATGAGTGATAAAGGGTTTAGACTTTTTCCTAATATTTGAACTCTATATATTCATAGAATGAATGTGTAATTGAGTTACAAATGAATGATTGATATTTTCAGTTATTTATATCTAATTTCAAAAATCCTTGTAAAAGTAACTTTTGGTTGCTTGCACTGGCAGTTACCAGAGATTTTGGAGGTAAACGTAACTGTTCATATATGATTTTCCAGTGCTGGGGAAATGGCTGTATGGGTTAAGTACTTGCTGTGCAAACGTAAGGACCTGAGTTTGGATCCCTAACCCCCACATAAAAGCAGATGTCTGTAACCCCAGCGCTGGGGGCGGGGTCTGCAGTGAGTGGACACAGGTAGATGAAACTAGAAGAATTCCTTACACAGAGCTCCTCGGACTCCACAATGAAGGAGGAGTGTTCGTGATGTCGTTGCCAGGTCTCTGGGCCTGCTCGAATGAGTCTAATGGCAATGCTGCTGACAAAGATCATACCTGAGTAACAGTAATTAAAAGTGATTAATAGCTGTGTTATGGCTCCTACAGCTGCAAAACTAAGTTGTACTTTAATGGGTGCAACCATGCTGTGTTCAAAGACTGCACTGAAGTCGTCCAGCTTTGGAATCCCATTTTCAAAGCCAGTTTTGAAATGTGTCGTATCTCATTTGTGCGTTAGTTTTTTCAATTTTAAAATTGGATTAATATTTGCCATTCACATATTTGATTCCAGATAGTGATGAGGACTATTTTTCAATGACTTTCCTGTTTTGTTTTTTAGGGAGTGCCTTGGTGAAGCACATGAGCCTTGTGACTGCCAAACATGGAAAAATTGGCTACAAAAAATTACTGAAATGAAGCCAGAGGAACGTAAGTGGAACTTTGCATATCTGCACTACATATTTCCTATGGGCATTCAAAAGATAATGTCATATCATTTCTTAAATAATCTTTATTTAAGAGAGATTTTCAAACTTGCTAATGCCAGGCCCCATGTTCAGCGTGGCCTCTCTCACGTAGATCCTTTTGGAGATGAGTTTATACAGGGCAGAATCACAGGCAGATCTTTGATCGTAACAAGAAATTTTAACCTAAGGTGCAAGTGAGGGTCATATTTAACCTTCTCACCAAGCCCTTTTCATTCTTTAGTGGGCCACCTTGTTTTTTCTGTACTTACAAGATAAGCGTTATGGTCTGTAGTAGGAAAACACCTATTTCCCTGAAACTTCCAGTAAAATATTAATTTCTTGGTACTGTGCAGTTCTGTACATTTATTTAAACACTGAGACTTTTTTATTATTGAAAATAGATTCCTCTCTCATACAATATATTCTGACCTCCACACCCCTTCCCTCCACTTCCCCCAGCTCTCCTTTCCCCTGGATCCACTTTCTGTCCATTTCCCTTCAGAAAGGACCAGGCCTCCAAGAGACAAACACAACAAAATAAGATACAAAGCAATAGCCCTAATATCAAGCAGGACAGGACAACCTAATAGGTGTGTGTGGGGGGGGGGGGTTCTCAAGAACAGACAAAAGATTCAGAGGTATATCTGTTCCCACTGTTAGGAGTTCTACAGAAACGCCAGAGGTCCTGATGCAGACCCATGCAGGCCCCATGCTTTCTGCTTCCGTCTGAATGAGCCCTTCTGCCTTAGTTAGGGTTTCTGTTGCTATGACAAAACACCATGACCAAAAAGTAAATTGGAAGGAAGGGTTGGTTTATTTGGCTTACACTTCAGCATTGTAGTTTATCATTGAAGGAAGTCAGAACAGGAACTCAAGCAGAGCTGGAACCTGGAGGCAAGAGCTGATGCAGAGGCCATGGAGGGGGGCTACCTACTGGCTTGCTTTCCCTAGCTTGCTCAGTCTGCTTTCTTTTTTTTTTTAATTAAAAATTTCTGCCTCCTCCCCGCTTCCTTTTTCCCTTCCCCTCCCCCCACTCCCCTCCCTCTCCAGTCCAAGAGCAGTCAGAGTTCCCTGCCCTGTGGGAAGTCCAAGGTCCTCCCCCCTCCATCCAGGTCTAGGAAGGTGAGCATCCAAACTGGCTAGGCTCCCATAAAGCCAGTAGGTGCAGTAGGATCAGAAACCCATTGCCATTGTTCTTGAGTTCTCAGTAGTCCTCATTGTCCGCTATGTTCAGAGAGTCCGGTTTTATCCCAGGCTTTTCCAGACCCAGCCCAGCCGGCCTTGGTGAGTTCCCGATAGAACTTACCTTCCTAGACCTGGCTCCCACAAAGCCAGTACATGCAATAGGATCAAAACCCAGTGCCATTGTCCTTGGCTTCTCAGCAGCCCTCATTGTCCGCCATGTTCAGAGAGTTTGGTTTTATCCCATGCTTTTTCAGTCCCAGTCCAGCTGGCCTTGGTGAGCTCCCATTAGATCAGCCCCACTGTCTCAGTGGGTGGGTGCACCCCTCGCGGTCCTGACTTCCTTGCTCATGTTCTCTCTCCTTCTGCTCCTCATTTGTACCTTGGGAGCTCAGTCCAGTTCTCCAATGTGGGTCTCTGTCTCTATCTCCATCCATCGCCAGATGAAGGTTCTATGGTGATATGCAAGATATTCATTAATATGGCTATAGGATCGAGCCATTTCAGGCTCTCCTCAGCTGCCCAAGGACCTAGCTGGGGACATCTCTCTGGACCCCTGGGAACCCCTCTAGAGTCAAGAGGAAAGTTCAGTCAGCTTTCTCATAGAATCCAGGATCACCAGCCCAGGATAGCACCACCCACCATGAACTGAGCTCTCCCCCATTGTTCACTAATTAAGAAAATACCTTACAGCTGAATCTCATGGAGGCATTTCCTCAACTGAGATTCATTCGTCTCTGATGACTTTAGCTTGTGTGGAATTGGCAAACAAAGTGAGCCAGGACATCTGCTTAGTTGATTCAGATTCTAAAACTTCTATAAATACATTATCTCTGCTCCGTTGTAGAAAGGATATGAAGTGATGTTAGTAATCCCATTTTGCAGATAAGATGACCCCTGGATTGAGTGACATAAGGCATATATCGAGTGACAGAATAGGTTTGAATTTCTGAAGGATTCCTTTTTACATTTCTCCTAATAGTAATTCCCATATTTAACAAATAAATGTATTTTCTTTGTAATAATTTCCATTTTCTAAAGTATTTGACAGCAACTATTTCCTGTTAAAGTAATGTAAGTAAAGATTTAGTGAGAGTCTTCTTATGTGTTTTAGATAATGGAGCTAGTAAGAATTCACTTGGTGAATCTATACTTCAGAACAAACACATAATAAGCATGGCATCGGCCTTTAGGGAAGGCAGGGACTAAGAGAAACTGTCAGATTATATGGCATATGCTAGCATACAGTTAAGGAAACGTGAGAAGAGCTAGCTGGAGCTGAGATTGAAGGGAGAAAGGGTTCTTCGGGCTCTCATGAAGGCAAGAGACTGTAAATTGGCCTCGGGGCTTTTATTTAGAGGCTAAGGTGCTTGTATCAGAAGTGTCACTTGGAGAGAGGCTAGAGCTATGAGACCTTTGGCCTTATGGAAGGGAATCTCCCATTGCCCAAGGGCTAGTCCTCAGTGTTGTAGATCCCTGAGGTCCATGTTGTCTGCTGAAACTCTTAATAGAATAAGTCATAGAGTGCTGTATTTATGCAGGGACACGGTGTTTATCAAACCTATCTCTATCAGAATAGCTGGTAACCGTAGGGCTAGCTTAAAGGATGGAGAGACCAGTGATTGAGAAGTTGAGGTTTTGAATTTGTGTCATAAGATAGACCGTTACACCTTTAGTCAGAGTTAGCAAGTTCAGATAAAGATGTTGCTTTCTAGGAAAAAGAACGGCGCTTGATGTAGGCATGTTGAATGTGTGGTACTTGCAGGATAAATGGTTGGAGATGTTCAGTGGAATTCTAGAACTACTTGCCTCATGCTCAGTAGAAATGCTAGGAAAAGTTAGTAATTTGTTTATTTTAAATGGAGTCTTCCTTATTTAAGTACTGTTTGTCTTAGATATAAAATTTAGACACTATCCATGCTCTTAACACTTATGTTTTCAATAATGTAAGTGTCACAGATATTGTAAGAGGATATTATTTCTGTGATGAACTATGGGGAAAGGGGAGCATGGAGGCAGTAATCTCTGGAGAAGAGTGACAAATTTGATGCACATTTGAAACCTCGTCAGTGCTCTTCTTGTGGACCAAAATAAGAAGCACACTCACGGGCAGGGTCAAGTCGCTTTGTGAAGCGGCATGGCGTACTGAAGGCCTGAAATTCAGTCCTTAATGCAGGGTGCTGTGGTGAGTGATGGAGCTGTGCAGGCAGTAGTTCAGATCGGGTGGACGTAAATAGACACAGGAGTTTAAAGAAAATGCAGTGTCATTGTTTTAAATCTAGCATGCTAGTTGCTTGAAGATTGCTATGCTACCAGATGTAATTAGTCTAGCATACTTTTTTATTCTAAAACAGAATATGGCCTAAGTATGTGGTTTGATATGCAAAGCAAGTATTTGGAGAAATATTTTTAGAGGATATATATTAATTATTTTCTATTGCTGTGATAAAGCACCATGAGCAAGCAAGAGAAGGAAGAAGGGGTTTTTTTTTTTTTTTGGTTTTTTTTTGTTTGTTTGTTTTTTTGTGCTTAGGGTTCCAGAGAAAGAAGTGTCCATGATGGCAGCTAGAGCCACAAGCTCAAAGTTTGCATCTTGTCAACTAGCATGAAGCAAAGAAAATGAACTGGAGTAGGACAAGGCCTTAAGCACTCAAAGCCTGCCCCCAGTGCATCTTCCTCCATCAAGGCTATATCAGCTCAGCCTCCCAAACAGCGCCTCAAATACGGAACATTTCTCATTGAATCCACCACAGGAAACTGGCAGGGAATGTTTGCATGTTCCTTGTGTAATAGAATTTGGGAGCAGCAGCGTTTTTAGTCATCATCCATGCTTTCCTGACTTTTGAGTCACCTATGTTCCTATAAGTGATTCCCCAGTAAACACATTGGTTCACCAAACTACCTGGATGGGATAGTATTGTGACTGTGGTCTAACATTGTCTTCTCTGTTGAATGCAACTAGACTCCCTCCCAGGAAGTCTGATGCAAACCATTGTCTAAGCAACTCATTTGGCTTTATAAATCATAGAGTTTGACCAGTACCACTTGTTGAAGATGCTGTCTTTTTTTTCCCGTTATGTATTTCTGCCTTCTTTGTCACAATCAGGTATCCATAGGTATGTGAATTTATGTCTAGGTCTTCAGTTTGCTTCCACTGATCAGTGTTTCTGTTTTTGTGCTAATATCATGATGTTTTTATTACTATAGCTCTGTAGTATAATTTGAGATTGGGGATGGTGAAACCTCCAACAGTCCTTTTATTATTTGGGATTGTTGTAGCTACCCTGGATTTTTTGTGTTTCTACATGAAGAAGAAAAATTGTTATATCATGATTTATGAAGAATTGTGTTGGAGTTTTGTTGGGAGCTGCATTGAATTTGTAGATTTTTTGGTAGGTTGGTCATTTTCATTATGTTAATCCTACCAATCCATGAATATGGGAGAGAGAGCTTTCCATCTTCTGATACTTTCTTCAGTTTCTTTCTTCAACATCTTAAAGTTTTAATCATACAACTCTTCCACTTTCTTAGTTAGAGTTACTATAGGGGAATTTATAGATAGAATTACTTGTATCATATTTCCAGGGACCCAAACGGGGCACCTATTGCAGGCCAGAGAAACAAATCCACCCAATCTAGCTTAGTGATCCGGTGGCTTTTTTGGGACTACGGGTAGCATGGTGGGCTCAAAGGCATCTGTGTCATTTGGAAATTGACCTCAGTTTGTGATGACATAAAAGCCGTGTTCCTGGAGTTCCTGCTTGACAACAGCTAAGCTGGTTGGAGTGTCTTTTCTCTGCAGTAGTTGTGACTTCTGATATAACCTTGGGGGCAGGGCCATGTGAATCTTTTTAACTTTCAGGAGTTCCCTGAGACTTGTGAATATCATCTTCTTCCTGAACTGCCCTCTTCCAGAGGCAGTGTTTCAGTTAGGACAGCACAACACTGTCCCTCACCATTTTAGAACTGGCCCACAGATAATTTTCTACTCTGGAGGGTAGTAAGAGTCCTCACTGGCAAGATGAGGTTAGTGTTGGACCTAGTAAAGACCATCCTTGTACATAATAAGGATCCTATGGGAAGAGGAGGAAAGAAGTGTAAGATTAGCAATGAGATGCGTGATATTTCTATTGGCCAGGGATAGATAGACTGCAACTTAACATTTTTTCTTTGAATTGTCCAAATGAAATTTTGATTCAGAAATATTGGAAAGAATGTTAGAAAACAGGCTAGAAGAAAGAGCGTCCACCTATACTTCCCTACCAAAGAGGCACCAAACCAAGATTGCTCTGAAAATCCCCATTGCCAAGAGAAGCCTAGGTATCTACTTGTGTCACACTCCAGGGTTACTCTGTCTGCTTCGTACAACAAAAATAACAATCACAACCATTTTTAAGACAGTTTCTAACCGGGCGGTGATGGCGCATGCCTTTAATCCCAGCACTCGGGAGGCAGAGGCAGGTGGATCTCTGTGAGTTCGAGGCCAGCCTGGTCTACAAGAGCTAGTTCCAGGACAGGCACCAAAGCTACAGAGAAACCCTGTCTTGAAAAAAACAAACAAAAAAAAAAGACAGTTTCTTACTAACTTATCCAGGCTGACTTGAAACTGGTGCTCTTCCTGACTCTGCCTCCTAAATAGCTCAGATTCAGGCATATGCCACCCCATTCAGCTGTCAGAAGCATTTTTTTACCAAATTTTAAGTTTGTGAGTGTTTTTTTTTCTCTTAAGCCCAGTTTTCTAGTCCTTGAGTTGTGAAATTCAAAAGAAGTGACACAATCAAATTAATCAGAAAAAGTATTTAAAAAATACCAAAAATCAGTTCAGAGGATTTCATATAAACAATTGACTAGTCTTTTAAAGCGCTAAATTGATTCTGTTGTGTTTAATCAGAGCAAGAAGTGGGTATAGTTATTGTCTGGTGAAATGGTAAAATTATAAAATTTGCAGACCATTTATATATTCATTAAATGAAACAAGTCTTTAAAAGTGTGTGGTCTGTATACAAGTGCATATAGAGGGATGTGCATGCGTGTGTGTGTGTGTGTGTGTGTGTGCGTGCACTGGCTGTATACATTTTGGTTCTATTAAAGAGGCTTAGATTCTGTTATACCCTGACGCTATTAAATAAAGCTGATATTTCTTATCATGAGACCCTAGCACATCAAATTATTAACAATACAAGATCAAGGTATATAAGACATATATAGCTCAGGTAAGAGGAAGAGTTTGAAAACCAGTGGAGTAAGAAAACTCACTGGTGGGACATGCATCACAGGTGCTCAGAAGGGTGGGTTCAAAGAAGTGGATGCACAGAAAGCAAATCCCCCAGAAGTTTCAATACAGTAGCAGTTAGTCAGTTCCTAATCACCATCATACAAGCCCTAGAATGTAATTAGAAGTGAGCCTTCCCAGGCTGGAGAGGTGGCTCAGAGGGTAAGAGCACTGGCTGCTCTTCCAGAGGTCCTGAGTTCAATTCCCAGCAACCACATAGTAGCTCACAGCCATATGTAATGAGACCTGGTGCCTTCCATGCCAGCAGTACATTGTATGCTTAATAAATAATTAAATATTTTTTTTTAAAAAAAAGTGAGCCTTCTCTCCAAGAGTGGAAGAAAAGTGCTCTGTTGTGCTTCATACAGCGGCTTTGTTTGCATGGCATTGTGCTTTATGTGTTAAAACAATGAACAATACGAATCATAAGAATATGCTAGAATCTCTAAACTAAAAATAGTGTTGATACTGAAAAGAGAAGAAAGGCTCTTTCTTTTAAACAAGAATCCGATGCTTTAAATATGTTTAGATTTTACAGCATTGCCTCTACAGCTTGACCACACCAGTGGTTATGAGTTCCTTCTCAGATTCCTGTTCTCCCCACCAGCCTTTTCCTCTCAAGTTAGAAACTGGTATGACCTAGTCACCTCACTAGTGCTGCTGTTTCTCTTTGCTATGTGGAATTAAAAACCAGTGTTATATAGGCAAAAGCTGGTGCTGTGGTGTTGTAGATGCAGACATACAGAGGTAGCTTGTGGGATCAGTACAGCAAAACAGCTCCTCTCTGCCGCCAGGTTCCATGGGAAGGCAACTCCTAGTGCCCAGCCCTTGCTCACATTCAGAGCCGCTTTCTAAGGGTCAGTCAGCCCCAATCTCTGTCCCTTTGTCTTGTATGTAAGAACTGGGGCAACATTCCTTGCTTTGGACAATACAACTCAAACCTTACTTGCTGTACCTTCTTTTAGAGTGTGCATGGAATCAAAGCCTTGACTTGAATGGCCACTTACAGTGACTCTTATGTGACTTTCCTGACATCATTTTCACTACAGAAAAAGTAAGGCTGCCCAGTGCAGAGGTAGAAAAGTAAAGACAGCCCACAGATCCCTGCCATTCTTTTTTTTTTGTTTGTTTGTTTGTTTGTTTTTTGTTTTTTCGAGACAGGGTTTCTCTGTGGCTTTGGAGCCTGTCCTGGAACTAGCTCTCTAGACCAGGCTGGTCTCGAACTCACAGAGATCCGCCTACCTCTGCCTCCCGAGTGCTGGGATTAAAGGCGTGCGCCACCATCGCCTGCCATTCTTACAGGACAAACAGAATTTTAATTTTACTTTTTAAATTGTTAGGGGGAAGTTAAAATAGAATGCTTAGAATCTTTAAAAACCATAATATTCCTTAAGATCACAGATGAATTTAAGAAGACAATTGATAAAGCTGGTGTGGGACAAGCAGTTCCCCACTGAGCCATACATCCCTAGTCCCTTAGAAAAACCCACCAAGTCGTAAAGGACTTCACACTGTTTACTAAAGCAACTTGATTTTTATCTTGTAGTCCTTTTGTCAAGGAGAAGCAAATGAAAGATTGAAGGCAGAATTTTATTTTTCAAAGATCACTCTGTAGTCAGTGTTGTTGAAAGTGGGAGGGAGAAGGAACTGCGAAGAAGGGTTAGTTTCCTGTGTGTCTGTTGTCCAGGCAAGAGATGTGCAGGGCACTAGCTCAGACAGCAAAAAGTGGGGATGGAAAGGACATGGAAGAGTCAAGAGTGGAATCAGTGATGTTCTGTGAGTGAGCCAGCCAGAGGGTGTTGAAGACAGTCCACCCAGTAGATGAAGTCTGAGCTCTCTAGATGACTTACAAGCATGGGTAAATAAAAGAACTGATGTTTACTTTTGGGCATATACCCTTGGATCTGTTTATCTGAAATAATCAAAGATTTAAAAAACAAAAAAAAGGAAGAGAAAAGAAAAAAAATGGTGCTCTTGTGTATTTGCAGCACTCTGAAGGCTGAAAGCCAAATTCTGGGTTTGTAGGTGGCCTGGACGATGCGTAGCAAGTTGTCTCACAAAACAGATGTTGGTGTTTAATAATTTCCACTAGGAAAAATTCCTGATAATTTTGTTTGCAACTAACCTGTTTTGGAAAGTATAGTTCAGGGCCTTAGAGAGATTTTTCAATGGTTAGGGACACTTGTTGCTCCTGCAGAAGATGTGGATCCCAAACCCAGAAGGTAACTCACAATCATCTACAACTCCAGTTGCAAGGGATCCAACACTCTTCTGCAGGCACCAAGTTGCATGTGATACATACACATACAGACAAAATAGTCATGCACATAGAACAAAATACACATCTAAAATAATTAAAATCTAAATAAATTATAGTATAGCACAATGGTTCTCAACCTTTGGTTACTTGTATGTGAGTGTATTTGCGTGTGGGCAGACCTGCCAGGAGACAGACAGAGGAACATATTTTGATTCCTAAGAAATATGTTTTGGTTCTGTCAGAACTATATGTTTTCTGATGGTCTTAGCTGACCCCTGTGAAATGTTCTTTTAACCCCCAGATTGAGAACATTAGATCTAACGTAGTCATTCTAAAATTTTCTTGGGTATAATAGTTAATTTAAACAAAGCACATACTTTTTTAAGTAAAAAAAAAAAACTTTGATTCTTCCCCAGTTTATTTGTATAGATTTATAGAGAAATCTCATTTCAAGTACATTTTCTAAGAATAATTTTGGAACAGAAGTCCTTATATTATTAAAATTGAAGCAATTGTAAAAGTTTCTCCATAAACACTATTATGAAAAAGAAATACATTATTACACTGGAGAGACAGCCTGCAAAGAAAAGTCTAGTTCCACCTGGAGTCATATGCTTAATAATATGCTTTTATGTTTGTCCTCTATATCTTAAAGTTGTTGGAGTCAGTGAAGCCTATGAGGATGCTGCCAATTGTCTGTGGTTGTTAACTAACTCCAAGCCTTGTGCAAACTGTAAGTCTCCAATACAGAAGAATGAAGGCTGCAATCACATGCAGTGTGCCAAGGTAAGGTGCTGGCGTGTGTTTCCATGCTTTGTGGTTAAAAGTCTTAATTTAGTTTGTACTACAAGATGATATTCTGGTAATAAAACCATCAGCTAAATAAATAATTCAGTTCATTGCTACATTGAAAAATTAAAATGCCTCCACCTGGCTGAAACATTTAGGGGATTGAAAGGAAGTCTGTGATCTTCGGATCTCAGTGTAGAAAAGAAGCGATCTGCATTGTTGTTGTGTTTTAATCTTGGAATTAGGTTAATATTTTATTAACTCATGCCTCTGTTTCAGTGTTTTTTTTAAAAATTGTAATAATGCTTTTCATTTTCTCCCTTTATTTGAAGTGGTTTTAAAATATTAAGATATCATATTTTTTCTCATTTAGAATGTAAAAGAAATTAAAATAGTTAAGACTAATAAAACGTTGCTCTAAGAATCACTTGAGCGGAGCATTGGTTGCACACGCCTTTACTCCCAGCACTAGGGAGACAGAGGCAGGCGGATCTTTGTGAGTTCGAGGCCAGCCTGGTCTACAGAGCTAGTTCCAGGACAGGCTCCAAAGCTAGAGAGAAATGCTGTCTTGGGGGGATAATCCTTAAACCAATTATCATTGTATTACAACTTGCAAAAGAATGGAAATTACAAAATTATCTTACAAGTTTGCATTATAATAAAATTAATGTAAAGAAATGTACTTTTTGAGCCAGCAGTGATTCCCTAAGTGGTAGAAGGAAACAACATACTGTTTTTTTCTGAGAAAATTACTCAAAAGTACTTAACAGTTTAGTTAAGAACTGAATAAAATTATTTTCTCTAATTATGGCCTCATGTTTAACTCCATATTTGTTTTGTTCTTAGAAAATGTGGTATAAAATTCCTAAATGTGCACAGAAGTATAATTTGATCATAAAAAATCAGCAGTTGGCTGTTGAGGTAGACTCTAGTATTCCCTTTCTGTCCTTTCATGAATATGAATTACTGGAGGAGCAACTTCATGAACTAATCAGTACAAAGGTACTAACATAAGCGTATGTTGCTTGAGATTCGCTAGGGTTTAAAACATTTTCACGATCTGTCAATTTAAGAGCCTTATTTTTGTATACTTTTTGAATTTTTCAGATTGAAAATATAAGCCGAGTTGGTCATGATAGCAGATGGCCTTAATCCCAGCACTCTATAGGCAAAGGCAGGCAAATCTTTGCAACCAGCCTGGTCTAAATAGCAAGCTAGTAGTTAGAGTTACACAGTGATACCCTGTATCCAAAAAGAAAGAAAATAAACTGAAGAGTGGTGTTCTCATTTTGACATAGAAAACTTACCTAGCTAATAGCTTCAGTGCACACAGTTGAATCCTCTTAGAATATTTTTCAAGTATGCAAATAAAACATGTCATGAAAAATTGAATCCATGCTGAAGTGCAAACAATGTCATTATCTGCCTAGGCTTTTGATGCTTCAGTGTGGATTATGATTCAATAGACAATTTGCATTGTCTGAGATTCAATGGGTTAAACATTTTTTAAATGGCATGTTTACTCATATGAAAATAAACTAAGTTATTTTTTAAAATACTTTTTTCATTTCCCCTTAGAAAATTTTTTTGTTTCTGCATTTTTAATTAGAATGTTGTATCATAACCCTACCCACCCCACTCCACCCTATCACTTTTCCCCCTAGCTCCTCTATGGTTTGATAGTGGAATCAGGAGGCCTGGTGGCTAAGGTTTCTTCTCTAGATCCACTGAACATCCTCCTTTGACTTAGGCTCCTTCTCCTATTGTCCCTGCTTAGACTTCTGAGACCCTGGAAGCCTGGGACCTTTGACCCCTAGTAGGAGAGGAAAGAGCTGGAGGCTCTAAGCTGAGGATCACAAGTTCCCTCTCCTCAGCCCACAGGAACACACTGACTCTGTCTAGTGGTCTTTAATTAGGCACCTGCCACCATCCAATGCTTCTTGGTGTCTAAGATTCAGGATTAGAAGTATAGAAAGATGTATCAGAAGTTAAAGAGTATTTACTGCACAATAATGAGGACTGGACTACAGATCTCAACACTATGTAACATGCCAGGCATCCTACAATTGCCTGTAACTCCAGCTATGTATGCAACATCTTCCGGCTTCTTCACTTACCCCAAACCATGGACCTGTACAGGCATGTGCATACAAGCGCGCATACATGTGCATATATTAACACAGACACATACACACATTTACATAAATTAAAACAAATCTCTTTTGTAATTAGAGGCTTCTCTTCCACCCCCCAGTTCCCAATTCACCATTCTGAGGCTTAATATTAATTACACACTGTTTGGTCAATGGCTCAATCTTATTACCAACTCAACACTTGCACCTTAAGTTAATCCATTTCTATTAATCTAATGTGACTGTGGCGTTACTTCACATCTTGTTTCTCTGGCAGCTCCTAGTGGCTCTCAGACTTCACCTTCTTTCTCTCTGTATCAGTTTGGATTTCCCACCTAGCTCTATTCTGCCCTATCATAAGCCAAAGCAGCTTCTTTATTAACCAATGGTTGATGGAGGAAGGTCATTGGCTAATAAAGGAACTGCCCTGGCCCATTTTATTCTAGGCTAATTCTCACGTATTAATTTAGCCCATTTCTAATCATCTGTGTATGGCACCCCAAGGTGCACTTACCGGGAAGATTCTAGCCTATGTCCATCCTGGGTCGGAGCTTCATCCCAGGAGCAGGGCATGGCGTCTCTCTCAGGCGTCTTCTCCCGAGAGAAGAGCTGTCCAGACTCTGACCTCACTTCCTCTTCCTCCCAGCATTTTGTTCTGTTTACTCCACCCACAGGGCCAAGCAGTTCCTTTATTGGCCAATGACCTTCCTCCATCAAATGGTAATTTATCATATTCACAGCATACAGAAGGGTATCCCACACCATCTCCCCTTTTCTAATTAAAAAGCAAGGTTTTAAATTTAACATAGTAAAATTACATATAGCAAAACCATGTATCAAACAAGAATTACAGTTATGATATTTAGTCTATTTGTATTTGTCAAAATTAAAGAAAATACTCTATCCTATCTTTGTGAGTCTAAAGTTTCATATATAATTTATCTTTTATCATAACTAAGGAAAACTATAATTATAACTGTCTAGTCTTCAACTCCATCAAAGAACCCAGAAGGATATGATATTACCTGAGTAACTGGGAAGTGCATTGTAATCAACTTCCAAGGCTCTAGAAATGACAAAGATTATCTGGCTGCTTGGACAATCACCCAAAGTTGACCTATAAATTGGGGCCTAAAAGCCCATGGGATCGAGCAGACTTTTAAATGAAGCAGGAAATTTGTAAAACTGTAACATTGGCAGGTTGTCAGTCATTTTCCTCTGTGTCCTGCAGAATGTCTGGCAGTTTCTTCTGTGAAGCAGGAACCTAAAGGACCATCCCACCTTGTTTTGACAAAGTTTAGCAGTCATTTTCCTCTGGGTCCTGTATATCAACTTTATAAAGCATACAGTCAAGAGCAAGAGCAGTTTCTTGACCAAATGGTGACCCTTGACAAACTAAAAGCAAACTTCATAAGGAGCTTCTTCAATGCCCATCTATCTCATGAAGTAATCGGTGCTGCCAGGAGCAGAAATCTTTTACTGTCAAGAAAAGTCTAAGTTCTTAAAATACTTTAAATGCTATATTCTGTAGGTCTTTGAAGCATTTGAAGATTACCTATCCATCTGAAATATATCTTTGCATATCTAGAAAACCTGACTAATATAACTGTAAGTTTAAGCATTATAGATGACTATTAATTTGTATTTTTTTTAATTTTTTTTATTGCGAAAAGAAGAAAAAAAACATAAACAAAAAACAAGTTTCCACCTCCTCCCAGCCTCCCATTTCCCTTCCCCTCCTCCCACCCTTCTCCCCCACCTCCCACCCTTCTCCCCCTCCTCCCACCCTTCTCCCCCTCCTCCCACCCTTCTCCCCTTCCCCCCACTCCTCTCCCCCCCCCCCTCTCCAGTCCACAGAGCAGTCCGGGTTCCCTGCCCTGTGGTAAGTCCTAGGTCCTCCCCCCTCCGTCCATATCTAGGAAGGTGACCATCCAAACTGGCTAGGCTCCCACAAACCCAGCACATTAAGTAGGATCAAAACCCCCTGCCATTGTCCTTGGTGTCTCATCAGCCCTCATTGTTCGCCATGTTCAGAGAGTCCGGTTTTATCCCATGCTTTTTCGGTCACAGTCCAGCTGGCCTTGGTGAGCTCCCCGTAGATCAGCTCCACTGTCTCAGTGGGTGGATGCACGCCTCGTGGTCCCGAATTCTTCGCTCATGTTCTCCCTCCTTCTGCTCCTCCTTGGGACCTTGGGAGCTCAGTCCAGTGCTCCTGTGTGGGTCTCTGTCTCTATCTCTATCCATCACCAGATGAAGGTTCTATGATGATATGCAAGATATTCGTCAGTATTGCTCTAGGATAGGGTCATTTCAGGTTCCCAATCCTCAGCTGCCCAAGGAACTAACTGGGAACCTCATCTTGGGCACTAGGGAGCCCCTCTAGGGTCAAGTCTCTTGCCCACCCTAAACTGGCTCCCTTAACTAAGAATTGTGGTTCCGTGCTCCCCTATCCACCTTTCCTTTATCCCAATTCTCCTGTTTCCCAGGTCCCCCCTCCTTCCCTTCTACCTTTTCTCTCCCCATCTCCCTTTACCCCCATCCCACCCCATCCCCAAGATCCCATTTTCTCCCCGGAAATTTGGTCTACTTCCCTTAGCCAAGAGGACAACTATATGTTTTTCCTTGGGTTCACCTTCTTACTTAGCTTCTTTAGGTTCACCTCTTGTAGACTCCGTGGTCCTTATTTATGGCTAGAAACCAATTATGAGTGAGTACATCCCATATTCATCTTTTTGGTCCTGGGACACCTCACTCAGGATAGTGTTTTCTATTTCCATCCATTTGCATGCAAAATTCGAGAAGTCATTGTTTTTTACCGCAGCGTAGTACTCTAGCGTGTATATATTCCATACTTTCTTCATCCATTCTTCCATTGAAGGGCATCTAGGTTGTTTCCAGGTTCTGGCTATTACAAATAATACTGCTATGAACATAGTTGAACAAATGCTTTTGTCATTTGATAAAGCATCTCTTGGGTATATTCCCAAGAGTGGTATTGCTGGGTCCACGGGTAAGTTGATCCCGAATTTCCTGAGAAACCGAAACACTGACTTCCACAGTGGTTGCACAAGATTGCATTCCCACCAGCAATGGATGAGGGTACCCGTTCCTCCACAGCCTCTCCAGCAAAGGTTATCCTTGGTGTTTTTGACTTTAGCCATTCTGACAGGTGTAAGATGATATCTCAAAGTTGTTTTGATTTGCATTTCCCTGATTGCTAAGGAAGTTGAACACGACCTTAAGTGTCTTTTGGCCATTTGAACTTCTTCTGTTGAGAATTCTCTGTTCAGTTCAGTGCCCCATTTTTTAATTGGGTTAATTAGCATTTTAAAGTCTAGTTTCTTGAGTTCTCTATATATTTTGGAGATCAGACCTTTGTCTGTTGTGGGGTTGGTGAAAATCTTCTCCCAGTCAGTAGGTTGCCTTTGTGTCTTAGTGACCATGTCCTTTGCTTTACAGAAGCTTCTCAGTTTAAGTAGGTCCCATTTATTCAATGTTGCCCTTAATGTCTGTGCTTCTGGGGTTATACATAGGAAGCGATCTCCTGTGCCCATCTGTTGTAGGGTATTTCCCACTTTCTCTTCTATCAGGTTCAGTGTGTTCGGGCTGATATTGAGGTCTTTAATCCATTTGGACTTGAGTTTTGTGCACGGTGAGAGATATGGGTCTATTTTCATTCTTCTACAGGTTGACATCCAGTTATGCCAGCACCATTTGTTGAAGATGCTTTCTTTCTTCCATTGTATACTTTTAGCTCCTTTATCGAAAATGAGGTGTTCATAGGTTTGTGGGATAAAATCCGGGTCTTCTATACGATTCCATTGGTCGACTTCTCTGTTTTTATGCCAGTACCACACTGTTTTCATTACTGTAGCTCTGTAATAGAGTTTGAAGTCAGGGATGGTAATGCCTCCAGAAGATCCTTTATTGTATAGGATTGTTTTGGCTATCCTGGGTTTTTTGTTTTTCCATATAAAGTTGATTATTGTCTTCTCCAGATCTGTGAAGAATTTTGATGGGATCTTGATGGGGATTGCATTGAATCTATAAATTGCCTTAGGTAGAATTGCCATTTTTACTATGTTGATCCTCCCAATCCAAGAGCAAGGGAGGTCCATCCATTTTTTGGTATCCTCTTCAATTTCTTTCTTCAATGCCTTAAAGTTCTTGTCAAATAAATCTTTCACTTCCTTGGTTAGATTTACCCCAAGATATTTTATGCTGTTTGTGGCTATCGTGAATGGTGAAGCTTCTCTGATTTCCCTCTCTGCTTCCATATCCTTTGTGTATAAGAGGGCGACTGATTTTTTGGAGTTGATCTTGTATCCTGCCACATTACTAAAGCTGTTTATCAGCTGTATAAGTTCTTTGGTGGAGTTTTGGGGGTCGCTTATGTACACTATCATATTATCTGCAAATAACGAAAGTTTAACTTCTTCCTTTCCAATTCGAATCCCCTTGATCCCCTTATGTTGTCTTATTGCTATTGCTAGAACTTCAAGCACTATATTGAAGAGGTATGGCGAGAGTGGACAGCCTTGCTGTGTTCCTGAGTTAAGTGGGATGGCTTTGAGTTTCTCTCCGTTTAATTTGATGTTAGCTGTCGGCTTGCTGTATATAGCTTTTATTATATTTAGGTATGACCCTTGTATCCCTAATCTCTCCAAGACTTTTAACATAAATGGATGTTGAATTTTGTCAAATGCTTTTTCAGCATCTAATGAAATGATCATATGGTTTTTTTCTTTCAGTTTATTTATATGCTGGATTACATTGATAGATTTTTGTATGTTGAACCAGCCCTGCATCTGAGGAATGAAGCCTACTTGATCATAATGGATAATTTTTCGGATGTGTTCTTGGATTCGATTTGCCAGTATTTTGTTGAGGATTTTTGCGTCGATATTCATGAGTGAGATTGGCCTGTAGTTCTCTTTCCTGGTTGAGTCTTTGAGTGGTTTTGGTATCAGAGTAATTGTGGCTTCATAAGAGGAATTTGGTAATGACCCTTCTGTTTCTATATTGTGGAATACATTAAGGAGTATAGGTATTAGGTCTTCTTGGAAGTTCTGGTAGAATTCTGCATTGAAACCATCTGGTCCTGGGCTTTTTTTGGTAGGGAGGTTTTTGATAACAGCTTCTAATTCTTCGCGACTTACAGGTCTGTTTAGATTGTTCACCTGGTCCTGGTTTAGTTTTGGTAGATGGTATTTGTCTAAAAAAGCGTCCATTTCTTTTACATTTTCCAGTTTTGTGGCATACAGGGTTTTGTAGTAAGATCTAATGACTCTCTGAATTTCCCCTGTGTCTGTGGTTATGTCCCCCTTTTCATTTCTGATCTTATTAATTTGCAAATTCTCTCTCTGTCGTTTGATTAGTTTGGATAGGGGTTTATCAATCTTGTTGATTTTCTCCAGGAACCAGCTTTTTGTTTCATTGATTCTTTGGATTGTTTTCTGTGTTTCTATTTTGTTGATTTCAGCCCTCAATTTGATTATTTCCAGTCTTCTACTCCTCCTAGGTGAGTCTGCTTCTTTTTTTTCTAGAGCTTTCAAGTGGGCTGTTAAGTCTCCAGTATGTGCTTTCTCTGTTTTCTTTAGGTGGGCACTTAGTGCTATGAACTTTCCTCTCAGGACTGCTTTCATAGTGTCCCATAAGTTCGAGTATGTTGTTTCTTTATTTTCATTGAATTCAAGGAAGACTTTAATTTCTTTCTTTATTTCTTCCTTAATCCAGGTATGGTTCAGTAGTTGACTGTTCAGTTTCCATGAGTTTGTAGGCTTTCTGGGGGTAGCATTGTTGTTGAATTCTAACTTTAATCCATGGTGATCTGATAAGACACAGGTGGTTACTAATATTTTTTTGTAACTGTGTAAGTTAGCTTTGTTACCAAGTATATGGTCAATTTTCGAGAAGGTTCCATGAGCTGCAGAGAAGAAGGTATATTCTTTCCTCTTTGGGTGGAATAATCTATAGATGTCTGTTAAGTCCATTTGCTTCATTACCTCCATTAATTCTCTAATTTCTCTGTTAGGTTTCTGTCTGATTGACCTGTCCATTGGTGAGAGAGGAGTGTTGAAGTCTCCTACTATTAGTGTGTGCGGTTTGATGTCTGCCTTGAGTTTTAGTAATGTTTCTTTTACGTACATGGGTGCTTTTATATTAGGGGCATAGATATTCAGGATTGAGACTTCTTCCTGATGAATTGTTCCTGTTATGAGTATAAAATGTCCCTCTCCATCTCTTCTGATTGATTTAAGTTTGAAGTCAACTTTGTTAGAAATTAGTATGGCCACACCTGCTTGTTTCTTAGATTCATTTGCTTGATAAGCCTTTTCCCAGCCCTTTACTCTGAGTAGGTGCCTGTCTTTGTGGTTGAGGTGTGTTTCTTGTAGACAGCAGAATGTTGGATCCTGTTTTCTTATCCAATCTCTTAGCCTGTGCCTTTTTATAGGTGAGTTGAGCCCATTGATATTAAGTGATATTAATGACCAGTGGTTGTTAACTCCGGTCACTTTTTTAGTAGTAGGGTTTGTGTGTTTTCCTTCTTTGATTTGCGCTGGTGAAGAGTCTCTAGATGTCTGAGTTATTGTGGTCATTGTTGGACTCCTTGGTTAGTGATTTTCCTTCTATTATTTTCTGTAAGGCTGGATTTGTGGCTACGTATTGTTTAAATTTGTTTTTATCCTGGAAAATTTTGTTTTCTCCATTTATAGTGAATGAAAGTTTGGCTGGATATAGTAGTCTGGGCTTGCATCCGTGGTCTCTTAGTTTTTGGAGAACATCTGTCCAGGACCTTCTGGCTTTCATGGTTTCCATAGAGAAGTCAGGTGTAAGTCTGATAGGTTTACCTTTATAAGTAACTTGGCCTTTTTCCTTTGCGGCTCTTAATATTCTTTCTTTATTCTGTATATTTTGTGTTTTGATTATTATATGGCGAGGGGATGTTTTCTTCTGATCCAGCCTATTTGGTGTTCTGTATGCTTCTTGAACCTTCATAGGTACATCTGTCTTCAGTTTGGGAAAGTTTTCTTCTATAATTTTATTAAGTATATTTTCTGGACCGTTGAGCTGCACTTCTTCTCCTTCTTCTACTCCAATTATTCTTAGGTTTGGTCTTTTTATTGTGTCCCATATTTCCTGAATGTTTTGTGATGAGAGTTTGTTGGACTTGCTGTTTTCTTTGATCAGAGTGTTTATTTTCTCTATGTTATCCTCAGAATCTGAGATTCTTTCTTCTATCTCTTGTATTCTGCTGGTTATACTTGATTCTGTAGTCTCTATTCGTTTACCTAGATTTTCCATGTCCAGCCGGCCCTCTGTTTGTGTTTTCTTCTTTGCCTCCATTTCAGTTTTCAAGTCATGAACTGTTTCCTTTATCTGCTTGATTGTTTTTCCTTGGTTTCCTAGGGTATCATTCACTGATTTACTCAATTCCTCGAACTTTCTATTATACTTCTCATCCATTTCCATAAGGGCGTTTTTTATATGCTGTTTAAGGGTGTCAATCACTTTCATGAAGTCAGTTTTTTCTACTTCTTCTTGATTAAGGTGTTCATGTCCTCCTGTTGTGGGGTCACTGGCTTCTGGTGGTTTCGTGTTGTTTTTCAGATTGTTGGGAGAATTCCTGCATTGGCGTCTGCCCATCTCTTCCTCCCAATACTCCCTTTTGGATCTTCTTTTACAGGATCAGGTCTTCTTGCCCACTGATGTACCTTCCCAGTGATGTCACTCCCCAGAGATGTTTCTCCACAATGATGTTTCACTCGGTGCCCAGATCGAAACTCTGCGCTGCTTGGTTAGCTCGCGAACAAAGGGCCCACCCCGCTCGCTGCGGGCAGGCTATGGGAACAAAGGAGCTACCGGCCACCCCTTTGTCCTCCCGGTTCGGTCCCAGCGTCCTAGCAGGCTGGGCAGGGAGGCGCTATGCCCCAAAGGAGGGAGAGAGGGAGGGAGACAGGGGGTGTGGGGATCTGGATGTAAGCTGAATGGGATAGAAATAGAGAGGCGGTTTGGGCAGTATAGCCCCTGTGGGATGGCCTGGAAGTGTGGGCGGGCTGAGGTATGTTCCCAGCTGCCGCAGCACTCACTCACCACAATGATGTTTCACTCGGTGCCCAGATCGACACTCCGCGCTGCCTGGTTAGCTCGCGAACAAAGGGCCCACCCTGCTCGCTGTGGGCAGGCTATGGGAACAAAGGAGCTACCGGCCACCCCTATGTCCTCCCGGTTCGGTCCCAGCGTCCTAGCAGGCTGGGCAGGGAGGCGCTATGCCCCAAAGGAGGGAGAGAGGGAGGGAGACAGGGGGTGTGGGGATCTGGATGTAAGCTGAATGGGATAGAAATAGAGAGGCGGTTTGGGCAGTATAGCCCCTGTGGGATGGCCTGGAAGTGTGGGCGGGCTGAGGTATGTTCCCAGCTGCCGCAGCACTCACTCACCACAATGATGTTTCACTCGGTGCCCAGATCGAAACTCCACGCTGCCTGTTTAGCTCGCGAACAAAGGGCCCACCTTAATTTGTATTTTTAACTATGCATTACGTATTTTTTTTTTTTTGGTTTTGGCTGGTTTTAGTTTTGGGGGGTTGCTTGTCCATTGTTTGTTTGTTTGAGATAGGATTTCTCCGTGTAACAGCCCTAGCTGTCCTGGAACTAGCTTTTGTAGACCAGGCTGGCCTCAAACTCATAGAAATCTGCCTACCTCTGCCTCCCGAGTGCTGGGATTAATGACATGTGCCTCCACTGCCTGGCTTATATATTTTTAAATGTACCACATAAACATAATACCTTAACCAAGAGTAGAAATATACATAGAGTATAGCAAAATTGACTTTAAATTTGTATCAATATACAAAAATCCTTTAAACAAGAATAGAAACATATATACAGTGTAACAAGATTGAATTTATATCACTATACCAAAATGATGTGGGAGTCCCCTCTGTGTGCTGTGATCACCACTAATAAATAAACTGCCTTGGCCTGTTGATAGGGCAGAACTTAGGTAGGCAGAGAGACAGAACTGAATGCTGGGAGAAAGAAGGACGGAGTCAGAGAGATGGGATGGAGCTTCTGCCACCAAAGTTAGACATGCTGAAACTTTACCGGTAGGCCACGACCACATGGTGATACACAGATTAATGGAGATGGGTTAAATTAAGATATAAGAGTTAGCCAATAAGCAGTTAAAGAAGTGTTTTAATTAATACAGTTTCTGTGTGGTAATTTTGGTTTGGGGCAGCTGGGACAAACAAGTAGCCCCTCCTCCTACATCAAAATCCATGTCAATACAAAATATCTGATATTAATAGTTGTCTTTTTATCCTATATTCCTGTTTTCCTCTAAATATAACAAACATTCATAACCTACCAAATAACCAAAGATTATCCATACCCCCCAAAATTCTTATGAGTGAGACATTGTTCTCTCCTGCTGTCTGTGGGCAAAGTATCTTTAGGGTCCCTGATAATATTTTTAGACAATGATCAAGCCCTGAGATCAAGCCCAGTTATAACCTTTGTTAATAGATATCACCTCTCAAAATTCAGGCGGTCTCCCTTGACCAAATCTGGTCCATCTTAACCTGGAACAAATCCATAACCTTTTGTTTCCAAAAACAAAGTGGCTTCTCCAAAGTAATGCTTCTTTTAAGTTCCATTTTACAAATACATTTTTACAAAATAATGCTTCTTTTAAGTTCTATTTTACAAATATATTTTTGACATCTGTTTTAAAGTTAAGGCGTTTTTAAAATATTTAGGTTGGCATATTTTTTCAGTCTCTCTTTCAATCCCATGTCTCTCAGCAGCTGTCCCTTGTCATCTTATCAGCCATCAAAAAATTCAAAATCAGAGCCAGGCAGTGGTGGCGCACGCCTTTAATCCCAGCACTCAGGAGGCAGAGGCAGGCGGATCTCTGGGAGTTTGAGGCCAGCCTGGTTTACAAGAGCTAGTTCCGGGACAGGAACCAAAAGCTACGAAGAAACCCTGTCTCAAAAATCAAAAAAAAAAAAAATCAAAATCAAAATCAATACAGTACTTACTATACAGGATCCAGACTCCTTGTGTATTTTCTATCATTACATGGCTTTTTTCTTTTATATTATTTTTGCCATCTCTTTAATAAAGACTTTTATTTTTTAAACTATTTCTTTTTATAGCTCTCCCAAGCCTACGTACATTTTTAAAACACAGTGACCACTTTGGAGCGTTTTGTTTTTCTCTGAATCTGTCTTTATTATGTATCTGTAATCATTGTTTGATTACTGGTTTATGCTTGTAAGCAGATGTGGCTAGGACCAAAGCAAGTGCTTTGGCTCTTGGTTCCACCCTGCTTGTCTTTTCAACATGGCAGAGGTAGCAACAAGCAACACACTTACATGCCACCCCAGTGCTCCCATTGGCCCACAAACCTTTTCTTTCTGTATGAGAAGACGGTAAATCTACCACGCAGGGTGATAGGCCTGTGTGAGACTGCGGAAACCCACCACATGGCTTAGCTCAAGGCGGCTGTCCTGCGTGCAGCTGTTGTTGCAGTCTCTGTACTGCTGCTGGCATGAGACTGTGAAACTCGGGAGCCCAGGTTAGATCCATTTCTGTGCATTTAGAACGTCCCTCATTTTTTTTTCCTCAGGCCCTATGGAAGACCTCACATTGGCATGCCGTTTATAACTGGAGGTTTCTCTCCCACTCGCCAGTTCCCAAATAACCACTCTGGGGCCTAATATTAATTACAAACTGTTTGGCCAATGACACAGGCTCATTACTAACTAGCCTTTACATCTTAAATTGACCTATTTCTGATAATCTGTATTGCCACATGACCATGGTGTTATCTACATCCTGTTTCTCTGGCAGCTGCAGCTGCTGTTATCTTTCAGACTCCACCTTCTTTCTCCCTTTATCTGTTTGGATTTCCCACCTACCTCTATTCTGCCTTGCCATAGGCCAAAGCAACTTCTTTATTAACCAATGGTAATAAAACATATTTACAGCATACAGAGGGGTATCCCATATCACTCTTTTAAATTAATCTTCTCTTATACAATACATTCCAACTACACCCTCCCCTCCTTCTACTTCTCCCAGGCCCCCTCATCATCCCTCTCCCCCAGATCTTCTACTCTTCCAGAAAAGACCAGGCTTCCCAGTGATATCAACCAAATATGGCGAGACTAGGCACAAATCTCTTTTTCCTTTCAGAAAGGAGCAGGCCTCCCAGGGATATCTCTCAAACATGGCATATCAAGTTACAGTAAGGCTAAGCACCTCCCTTCATATAAAGGCTAGACAAGAGAAACCAGTATGTGGAAAGGGGTCCCAAGAGCAGGCAAAAGACTCAGAGATACCCTCACTCCCAGGCTAAACAACTACAGCATGTATGTAGATGATCTGGCACAGAGCCATCCCTCTGGCTCCTACAGTCTTTCCTCCCACCCTTCTGCAGGATTCCCCAATCTCTGAGGGGAGGTGTTCTCCAATTTGGGCTCTTTTTCTACCTAATAATGTTTGACTGTGGGTCTCTGCATCTGCTCTCATCAGCTGCCTGAGGAAGCCTCTCTGATGATGATTTGGCTAGGCACCAATCTCTGAGTATAACAATATTGTTAGGAATATTTTTTTTTAATTTGCCAGCCCTGTGTGATTCTACCTTAGGTCTCTGGGCTATCCAGCCTCAGTCTGGTTCTCGGCCATCCAGACATGTCAGTCATGGGTTCCCTCCTATTGCATGGGCCTCAATTTAGACCAGTCATTGGTTGGCTACTCCCTCAAGCTCTAAGCCATCTTTGCCCCAGGACAGATTATAGATTGAAGGTTTTGTGGTTGGGTTGGTGTCTCAGTCCTACTAATGGAAGCCTTGCCTGATTACTAGGAGTCCTCGCCAAAGTCACCTTCATGGATTCCAAGGAATTTCCACTTCACTAGGTTTCCATATTGCCACGCAAGTGCCCCCCACCAATTCCAGTAGTCTCTTCCCCCCTCACTTGATCCCTCCTCTTCTCATCCCTACCTGCTCCTCAGTCCAACAGCCAAATCTATTTTATTTCCCCTCTCCAGGGAGATCCATGCGTCTTCTCCTAGAGCCCTCCTTATTACCTAGCCTCCATAGCGCTGTAGATTATAGCGTAATTATGCTTTACTTGTGTGCATGAATCTTTCTGTGTCTGAGTTACCTCACTCAGGATGTAACTCTTTCATTCTTAAATTAAAAAAAGTATTAACATATAAAAGTATTAATAAAGTTATGTATTGTTTTTCTATTATAATTGGTAATGTCTAGTTGATTTATGAATTTTTGAGAAATAAAGTCACATCACAGAGTATTTATATCAAAGCAGACACAAAATTTGGTTTTATCAACCAGGAAAAGAATTTGTATAGAGCTTTGAAACAAATTCACAATTTATTGAATAAATGCGTAGTAAGTGCTAAATGAATGCAAAGAGTTTAATTCAGTTCAATCTCCATGACTACAGGGAAACCAAAAAGTAGTGAAGAAATAGAAGTTATAGAAAAGTGTCATAATTACTACAGTAGATACATGTATGTATCCAAAATAATTCCTGCAGCAGTGGTCTTCTTCCAAAACACCATGGATCATCAGAGAAAAACAAGTTAATAATCTTTAAGTGTTGGCTGTTATAATCAATAATTTTAAATGATTATTGTAATCAAAGAAGATAAAAAAATTAGACCAAGTAATAGTCTTAATCATAGAGAATAAATTTGAAATTAATTATGAAGTTATTAAAGACCATGAAAATATTTAATCTTTCAAATAACTCAAATAAATTAAAGAATTTATGGAAATAACAATACCATTATCAGAGCACATTATCAGAGCCTGAATGTTACAGCTAAAACCATTATAGTCTTGTTCATTTAAAACAATACAAAATAAACAATAAATTGAGGATGTGGTTCTGGCTTTTTAAAAAGCAAATTAAGAAATACCAGTAAGAAGCTTTTTAAGACAGAAAATAATTTTTAAAAATAATGACCAGTGTGGCAAAAAAAAATCCAAAAGGTAGTTTTTAAAGAAAAATGAAGGTAAACTAAGCTAACATTACAAAGCAGGAAGTTGAACGATTTCAGATATACAATAAAGGGAGAAAAGAGAATTAGAGGACCAGAATATTTAATATAGAGATTAGAAGCAATCAATAACAAATAAATGAGAGTGTAAAACCTAGAAATATGGTCATAAAGTGCCTGAACTTCAAAGCTGTGTGTAGTGGCACATACCTGTAGTCCCAGCATTCACATGCAAGGCTAACCTGAGCTATGGTGCAAGACCCTGTCTCAAAAACAAAGCAACACTATCACATTTACAGATGGCATGACTACATACTATAAAACTTATAAGAATCAACTGAAAAAGTACTACCAGCAACAAAAATTCAGCTTAGTAACAAAATACAGAATTAATGTGCAGAAAATAATAACCTCCATATCTCCTAACAACATCTAGATGGAATATATAGACCTTCTGAATCTAGAAATGAGCTTAATAAATATACAAGGCTTTTGTTGAAAATATTTTAAAATCCTCTTTAAGACAAAAATGGCAAACAAATAGAAATACAACATTTTAAATAAAAAGATGCGAACAGAAATGCCAGCAGCTTGTTCTTGTGCTTCTGTAATTCAGATGTTTATCTGGCAAATCAGAACAAGCTTAGTTAGGAAACCTTGGAAACTCCCTTAGGGGGAAGTAGCCTTGTAAGATAATACGCTGTGAAGCTGCAGTAGTTGAAACACTCTGGTACTGCATGTGAATGCAGAGAGTATGAAGTGGAATAGAAAGCAAGCCTAGGAAATAGATGCATACGTAGGGATTTAATGTGTGGTAATGGCAATATATAATGAATGAAAAAACATGAAGTATGTAGAACATGGTATTGCAATAACTAGACAGCTCTACAATTGAGTTCATACTGGAGAAGATATACCCAAGATTTTAATGTTTAAACAATAAACAAACCAGTACAAGAAGTCCTGGTAAAAGAATCAGAAGACTGTCCACTTGAAATGGGAAGATCTTCTGATGCAGAACCCATAAGCATGAAAAGATGAATTTTTACATTATACTTTTGTCATTATCTTTTAATTGTGGTCTACTTAATGAGTGAATTTTTAATTAGTTTATGGAGATACCCGCATGTGTGTTTTCTTTTACAGTGCAAGTATGACTTTTGCTGGATCTGCCTAGAAGAATGGAAGAAACATAGTTCTTCCACTGGTGGTTATTACAGATGTACCCGCTATGAAGTCATTCAGCATGTAGAGGAGCAATCCAAGGAAATGACTGTGGAGGTAGCCCCTGCCTGAGCACTTTCTGTCTGAGCTACTGTTGGAGAGAATTCCCTGTCTTTATCATGATGAAGCATTGATTTGAATGCACATTAGAGTACCCTTGAAACAAAAACACTATCAACTGGGAACTTTTTTCCTTTAAAATTTTCCTTTTTTTTTTATTTTGATGAAGATGAGAAAAATCCAGTTCCAGTCTGCCTTTGTAAAGATTTAAAACCAATTTTAACATAATATTAGCAATATAGTATTGTGTTATAACGTACCTCTTTTTTCCAGTCAGGCACAAGGAGGGAATTTTTTTTATTTGATTAATTTATTTTATGTGTGTGACTGTTTTGCCTGGATATAAGTTTGTACAATACGCATGCCTGCCTGGAGCTCACAGAGACCGGAAGACAGCGTCAATCACCTAGGACTGGAATTACAGTAAACTGCCATTTGTGTGCTAGAAACTGAACCTGGATCTCTGGAAAAGCAGGTGGTGCTCTTAATCACTGAACCATCTCTCCAGCCTTAATAGTTGTTTTATTATATTTGTTTTATAGATTAGGTGGGTTTTTTCATTGTTTATTTTATGTACGTGGGTGTTTGCCTGCATATATGTCTATGTACCATGTACATACCTTGTGTCCACAGTCAGGGTGCTAGATTCCCCTCAAGCTAGAGTTACAGATGTTTGTGAACCGCCATGTGGCTACTAGGAATCGAACCTGGGTCCTTTGGAAGAACAGCCAGTGCTCTTAACCACTGAGCCTTTTCTCTAGTTTTCTAGTCTAGACAGCTTAAACAACAGAAATTTAGCCAGGCAGTGGTGGCGCACACCTTTAATCCCAGCACTGGGGAGGCAGAGGCAGGCGGATCTCTGTGAGTTTGAGCTCGTTCCAAAGCTTTGAAGAAACCTTGTCTCAACTTTCTCCCATGTAGTGACTACAAAGCCCCACCTAACTCATTCTGAGTGAGGGTGCTCATCTTGGCCTGCCAACAGGCCCCACTTTCTGGTCATGGTGACTGGGAAATAGAACAAGAGATCTCTGGCAGCATTTGCATTAAGATAGAGCTGAAATGGTCTCACTTAACCTGTCACCTCCTCATGGATCTTGTCACCACATAAAAGTACATTTTGTATTAGGGCGTCAATGTGAATTTTGAAGGAATACAAATCTTCTATAGAGATGAACCATACAATCAAATATTAAAGATGTGGAGTTATCACCAAGACTACAAACAAGCGCCTTGAAAAAGTATAGGTCATTATATTCTAGCAACAAAATAGCACATTTGCTTGAATTACTACCCATTACTAATGAGACATAAATCCCACTAAAACCAATTTTAATATAGTTTTAGCAAAAGTCATTAATGTACTTTTGTTTCCTAGGCTGAGAAGAAGCATAAACGGTTTCAGGAACTTGACAGATTTATGCACTACTACACGAGATATAAAAACCATGAACATAGTTATCAGGTATGTCCCAAATCATTACAAATGAACTAAGACACTGTTCAGAGTGAAGAGCCTGGGTGTGGTGGTACATGCTTTTAATCCCAGCGTTCAGGAGGTAGAGTTAAGTGCAAGGCCAGCCTGGTCTACAGAGCAGAGCAAGTTTCAGGACAGCAAGTGCTACACAGTGAGACCCTGCCTTTAAAATAAATAAATGAATGAATATTTAAATTATTTATTTCTGTTCCTTTAGTTAGAACAACGCCTTCTTAAAACAGCCAAAGAAAAGATGGAACAATTGAGTAGAGCTCTCAAAGAAAGTAAGTTCTCTAGTGTGTGTGTGTGTGTGTGTGTTGTGTGTGTGTGAAGACAATTCAGTGGTGATGGTAGATGGGAAGACCCCTAAAGGAGGACAGTAGATCCCGTGAACTGCTTCTGCCATTGTCCTAAGTTCTCTCAAGCCCTGCGTGCGTGCTAGCATGTTAGTGTCTACCGGAGACTCCTCATGTGGACTCCGCTGTTACCAGACAAAACCGCACCGTAATCTTGTTTCCCCTGTGCCAGCGCTGGTGCTCTAGTGTTGGCAAAAGTGAACGGATCCTAAAGGTCTTCCAGGAGGAGGAAGTATACATGTTGCCCAATCATCACATAACTGAGTACTCAGCTGCTTCAGACATCATATAGATTTGGGGGCGAATTGAACTCAAGAAGCAAAGTCTTGAGAGGGCCCAACTTGTGAGTATTCACACCAGCTACACAGAGCATAAGTCCTAGTATGCTTGTTTTTGAGGGTTCATAGTTTATATATTAAAAGCACATTTCAAACATAAAAGTGTAATCTCTTATATTTATCTCAGTTCATAAAGTAATTTGCACCTATATTCTTTTTTGTGGAAATAGTTTGCTAATAAGACATTTAAAAAGTTAAATAAATTAGTGGAGGCAAGTGTCACTCCTGGTCTGGTCTCCTTGTTAATTGTTAGTGTGTAAACTTTAGAGGTCAGTGACTCTGCTGGACTAATACCAACTCTAGAAGTGTGCTTATGAGCAGGAAAACAAAAAGTCTCACAGGTGCATATTTCCTCGTGTTTAGGACTGTGTCTGACATAACAACAAACAGTAAGTGCGAATTATTGCTTTTATTTATATTAGAGATTCCAGGCAGCAGAGTAAAGCTGAAAATTAGAAGCTGTAACAATTGGAAAATGAAACAGTCTGCTTCTTAGACATTTCATGTATTATTATAATGGAAGGCAAGGGATGTTGAGTTCCTTTTGCTTTTTAATTTTACTACACATACCTAGAGACATAGTGTACATGTAGCAGGGTTTCTCTTAGACCACCAGCCAGCCCCAAATCATGAGATGGAGACTTATTATTAATTATGAGTATCTTACATTGTCCCACTAGCTCTTAAAACTTAAATTAACCTGTTTCACTTCATCTACATTTTCCCTTGGGGCTTTTCTCCTCCCTTCCTCCCTTCCTCTTTTCTTTCCTTCCTTTCTTCCTGGCCTACTCCATGTCTGGCTGGCTATCAGGTACCTGGCCCTGGGCGTCTCCCTCTCTTTCTCCCTTGTTCTCTTCTCTTCTATTTTTCTTTCAAGCTTATATTCCTCCTACTACTTATTTCTCTCCATTCACCAGTCCTGCCCATCCCTCTACTGCTATTGGCCATTCTGCTTTTTATTAGACCAATCAGGTGTCCTAGGCAGGCAAAGTAACACATCTTGCCATCATTAAACAAATGCAGCCTAAAAAATGTAACACATCTTTGCCTAGTTAAACAAATATTCCACAACATGTCTGTAGATATATTTGGATGTTCCGTGTCAGTTTGTACACGCATGTGTATTATTTTCCTAATGGTATGCTGAATTTGATATTCACTAATACTTCAATTTAGATTCTACAGCTCATTCTGTCTCATTTATAGTTTATAGAATCTTATGATGATATCTTGGTATTATTCTGCCAAGACAATTTCTTCTCTATCCTCCGTACTCTTCCTCCCTTCTTTTTTACTTTAGTTTTAGTTAGCCAGTTCCTCAGCATTTATTTTTTTTTCTTTACAATATTGCTTTTACAGAGGAATAATTATGATTTTTTTAAGCGAGCAACTTAACAAAAGCATTTATACAAATTCTACAGCAGCAAAATTTAAGTCAGGGATAATCTATTTTTATGAAGTAAGCATCTTTGGGTGGACCCAGAGCTATACTATTTCCTGACCATATTAGAAGACACTTCAGGAAAATATGTGTTCGTGGCTTCTGGGCTGCAAGGGCCTGTACCTTTCACACAAGTGTTTATCTAGGATTTTAGTTCAGTCAAACTATATATTTGCAGAAACATTCACTGTATTCAATTGCTTTGCAGCTGAAGGAGGCTGTCCAGACACCACTTTCATAGAAGATGCAGTACATGTTCTCCTAAAAACTCGACGCATCCTCAAGTGTTCTTATCCATATGGATTTTTCTTAGAACCTAAAAGCACAAAGAAAGAAATTTTTGAATTAATGCAAGTAAGATGCTATTTTAAATTGTTTTGACTTTGAGTAGTAAACCAGTTTTGTTTATATTTTAAATAACTTTACATAAAGGGAAAAGTACCTTAATGGACTAAATTTTCTTTGTGTTTAAATTTGTCAGTGTGAGTTTGAATGAGTTCTGCACTGTGTAACATTTCTATGAGCATGAGTTTATTTCAGACTGGGCACGGTAGAGTGTGGCCTATTTCTTATTAAAAAATGGAGGTTTTATATTTAGAGATGAAACAAACTGCATTGCATACTTGAATAGAAAGTTAATCTTTGCCATTTTATTTCAGAAGTAGAACTCAAAAAGTTACATATTTAAAACAAAAACTCCTAAGCCAGTCCCAAAACTCACCAAACTCATTACATCATCCTCGTAATTGGAGGCCACCACAATTTTCTGGTGATTTTTATTCTGAACTTTTAAGCTGCCCTCCACTGATTTATATTCTGTATTTCTTTTAAGGCCACAGCAGTCTTGCCTTGTCTTAGATTCCTTCAGCATTCATACCTCATTTCCATTGCAGCAGCTGTGTACCAGAGTATGCAATGCCCTGAATATACTGTACATTTGTTCTAAATGGTGTCTTTCTCTACTGCTTGGAGATTTGCACCCACTCCCTTATTGTGTTTATCAATGGATGCTATCTCCTTGCATTCATGATGACTTAAAATATCATCCTTTCATAACCTGAAAAATATACAAAATAGAAAGAATGTTAAATGAGAAATTATTTCAAAATGTAATTTCTGACTTCAAGAGAATTTGACTTGACTAAGAAACCATATATGCTTTGTATCTGCTTACCTCGTTTCTCCTTTCTGTAGACAGACCTAGAAATGGTCACTGAAGACCTTGCCCAAAAAGTCAATAGGCCTTATCTCCGTACCCCCCGCCACAAAATCATCAGAGCAGCTTGCCTTGTGCAGCAGAAAAGGCAAGAGTTCCTGGCCTCTGTAGCTCGTGGAGTTGCTCCTGCAGACTCACCAGATGCTCCCAGGCGCAGGTAAAAATTTGTGCAATATAGAAGCCTTGCTGGTCTGAGCCACCAGTGCCAGGACTTTTTTTAAATCGTGCTGCCATTCATATTGGGAGTTATTTATACCTACAATATGGGTAGCTGATAAAAATATGTTGTTCTGGTGATATTTTCTTCTTAATACAACTTTTTTCAAAATGATTTTGCTTGTCTATCATTGTGCAGCTCTCCAGACTAAATAAGGCTAGCTTAATTTCACATATTAGAATTCATAATCCAGAGTATTCTGACATGTGATTTCAAACTTAATACATGTAGTGACTTGGGAATGATAGTCATAAACATCTTAAGGTGTAGAATTTGGAATCTTTGCCAGCTTGCTGTGTTCATATTTGTATTTTGGTATTAGGAAATTAAAAGTCTGGTATTTTAAGACTACTTTAGTGGTCTGAATTAATCCCTTAAAGAGAAGTTGGTTTGTTTATTTTATTTCACATTATCCTCCATTGCTTGTGCCACAATAAATTAAAGCATTTTTTTCTTATAATTATAGCACTAGAAAGTCATTTGTCCTTATTTTTACATAAATATTTATGGTGAAATAATCTTTTATACTTACAAAATTAAAATGTAATTAATCAGAATATTTTTATGTTACATGGTTATTTTTATTTTCTCCGTCATTTTGCACAAGTGTAAAGCAACTTAGTATTTGAGAAAAAAATGGAAGTAATTATATTTTACTAGTTGGATCTGCCTGAGTTTGGCAAGTTATAAGCAGATAAGCATTTTAAAGGGTAAGAGTCTGGTTATATTATTGCAGTACCGATAATGAATCAAACAGTATGTCTAATTTCTTTGTAGCTTTGCCGGTGGAACATGGGATTGGGAATATTTAGGATTTGCATCACCTGAGGTAATTGTTTTTCTGGGGTTTGGAGTTATCTCCATGGTTTTTCTTCATGCAACCCCACTTGCATTTGCATCCCCACCTGTCTAAATCCTCTGAGATCAGAAATGCTTGTTCTTTCTTCTGTAACAGAAATGCCTTGGCGGAGTCTGCCTTCAGCTCTTCCTTATATTGGAGTCTAACAGTACATTCCCCTTTCACTGCTATTAATTACTTCATAGAATTTAGTCAAATTTATAGCATAAATATTTAGAACATCTTCTAGTTTGTTAGTAGAGATGTAAATTTTATGTATAGAAATGTATAGTTGTGAGTTGTGGCCTGGTAGTGATATAATACCACCAGGCTGTCCCGGAACTTGTTCTGTAGTCCTGGCTGGCCTATGAACTCAAGAGATCCACTTACTTCTGCCTCCTGACTGCTGGGATTAAAGGCATACACATATTGTAAAAATAATATTACATAATATTTTACATATTGTAAAAATAATATTAATAAATAACTTTAGGAATGTGCTAAACTGTAGCTCAGTGATAGAGTGTTTGCGTAGCATATCCTAGATTCAGTTTCCAGCCACACCGACAGGTAGGTAGGTAGGTAGGTGGGTAGGTAGGTAGGTAGGTAGAGAGACAGACAGACAGATAAATAGACAGATAGATAGACAGGTAGAATTAGATAAATAAAGATAGATCAGATAGATTGGCTGTATTGGCCAGATGGATAAAGTATGAAAGTTTTATAATATCTAACTTGGTGTTTCTCTTACTCCTAGTACTTTCACTATAAGCACTTTGAGTAACTCTAAAGTAACTGGGATATTCACAGGCCTGAGAACCTTCATGTTAACCCTGGGAGAGTCAACAGTGATTCTCAGAAGTCTGCTGCCGTACACCGTGGCCTCTCTTTGACTCTCATTTCCCCTATTTCTGTAGCAGATATTCTTAGATCATAGCCTTTGGTAGTAACAAACTTATCATAAACTATTATCATAAATGTAAAACAAATGTATGGACATCTTATTTTAGTCTGTCTTCTTCTAAAATACTATGTAGTGAATACTCCTATGTTGTAACTAACCTGGGCATTGAATAATGAGAAAAGAAAACTCAGTGATGTATTTGAAAGCCAGCATGTAACATACTTCTTTTCAGCTATACTTTTGACCTGTGAGTTGATAAGTAGTAGTCACAGAGACTCTCTGGCTTAACAGTATTTCTATCTGGTTTTTTTCTGCTGCTGTCCCCCTCCTCTTCTTCCCCACCTATTCTTCTTGCATATATCACAAGCACTTAAAAACTAGACCCCCAGAGAACCTATACTGTTACTAACATTATTGTGATATCAATGGTAATTTTAGATAACAAGACCCTTGAAGTAACAGTTACAGCTAGCTCTGGAGTTTGCAAGTATCCCAGTAGAAGCATCTGTGACTGTTAGAAATTTTGCATTTTGCTTTCTGCCTTTTTTATTTCCTTGGCTTGGCTAAACTTAAAGTTCCCTTTTCTAAAGCAAGTGATTTTTATAGTATGTGTAAAATCATACATTTTTTTTCCTCGTGGAGGAATTTTTGTTTTATTTACATTTTTACAATTTGCATGCTCTCCTGTATTTTATAACCTTTGGTTTATGCAGGAATATGCTGAATTTCAGTACCGGAGGAGGCACAGACAACAGCGCCGTCGAGGAGACGTGCACAGTCTGCTCAGTCACCCTACAGATCCTGATGAGCCAAGCGAAAGCACTTTTGGTGAGCGCCTGGCGTGGCAGGTATCATAGTCTCTTAGAAAACCATGGTATTGAGGAATCAAGTAGGAACATCCTAGGTTTATTGCACGCATCTCTGCTGTGTAACTTTAATCAGGCACTTGCGGTCTCTGTCTTCTTTATTCTAAAATGAGCATCCAGTTAGGCCATGCAGGTAAAGCACTGTGGCTGCTCAGAAAGGGAAGCTCTTGATACCATTAGGATATGCTTCAATTTTTTTTTTCTGCATTTAATTGGACTCTTAAGGTGAGAGGCATCCTACCAGATTAGGAAACAATGAATAAAAGATTCAAATTTCTCAAGGGATCGTGTTCCCAGAAGCATTCTTAAACAGGACTATTTAAATTATTTGACTTTAAAAATGTTAAAAATATTCATTAAACATACCTAGACTTGTAGGCAGAGGCAGTTTGATTCCCAGCCACCTAGACCCGAAATAACCACACACACAAACTGGATTATTACAACATTGCTTGACCTATTAGCTTATGCATATTTCTAGCTAGCTCTTACATCTTAAATTAACCCATCTCTATTAATCTGTGTATCTCCACATGGTTTTGGCCTACGGGTAAGGTTCCATTTGGTGTTCATTATCTGTCTCCTGCAGCATCTAAATTCTCCCTGACTCTGCCTGCTCTCTCTATATATTTCTCTCTTCCAGTCTGGCTTTACTCTGTTAAGCCATTGGCCGAAAGCAGCTTCTTTATTTACCAGTGACAATAAAACATTCACAGCATACATCACCTCCCCTTTTCTGTCTAAATTAAAAGGAAAGTTTTAACTTTAATACATCATTAGATACAGCAAAACTGTTATCAACCAAGAATTAGTTACAATATTTAGTCCATTTGCATTTGGTAAATTAAGAAAAATAGTCTATCATCTATCTTATCTTTGTGAGTCTAAAGTTTTATATCTAATCTATCTTTTATTATAACTAAGGAAAACTAACTAGAACTATTTATTCTTCAACTCCATCAAAGACCCCAGAAGGATATAATATTACCTAAGTTAACAGGAAGTACGTTGTAAGCAACTTCCAAAACTTGAGAAATGACAGAGACATCTCACTGCCTGGACAGTCACCCAGAGTTCTTTTGTAACATTGGGGCACCCATCTTCAGCCCATAGTATCCAGCAGACTTTTACATGAAGCAGGAAATTGGAAGATCTCTTATGCCTTCTATTGGCAAAGTTCATCAGTTGCTTTCTTCTGTATCCTGCAGAATGTCTGGCAGACTCTTTCATGAAGCAGGAACCCCAAAGGACGGTCTCACTTTTAGGCAAGTTCAGCAGTCATTTTTCTGTGGGTCCTGCATGCCCAGTTCATACAGCATAACATCAAGCAGTCCAGGCAAGAGCAGTTTCTTGCCCAAACGTCTAATAAACTCCATCAGGAGCCTCTTCAGTGACCATCATCCTCTTGAAGTAGATTGGTGCTGCCAGAAGCAGATGTGTCTCATTATCATGAAAAGTCTTAAGTTCATAAAACATTTTAAATGTCATATTCCTTAGGTCTTTGAAAGGTTTGAAGATTATCTATCTAACCTAAATATATCTCTAAATATCTAGAAAACCTAACTAACATGACTACAAGCTTGACTATTATAGATGATTATTTATTAATAATAATGTATTTCTTAATTATACATTATATTTTTAAATGAGCTGCACAAACACAATACCTTAATCAAGAGCAGAAATATACATATAACAAAATTGACCTAAAATTTGTATCAGCAGACCATGATCCATACCAACGCAAATTATTCAATCTAATAGCATATCCCCCTTTAAATGTAAATAAACATAAACAATTATTTAGGGAATTTAGGATTGTTGTCTAGACTACTTCCTGCTGATTGGGAGGTGGCGCTATTAATCAGGCCTGTCATGGGATATCCTATGTGGTAGGTCCATCTTAGCAGTCCTAAAGCCAACATGGATGTTGGATCATCTAGGCCATTGTTTCAGGAGTCTTCTTTGATCAAACCTACAGGTTCTCATCCTCTGTAGAAACAAAAGTAGAACCTCTTTTCCAAAGCAACATATCCTTAGCCCTAAATTTTGAAGTCAGGATACCTTTAAAATATATATGTTGGTTTAGCTTAGCAGCACATATAATGAAATGTCGCTCTGTACTTTACTCAAATATACATAATCCAGATTGTCTGTGTATATTCTATTTTAATATGGCTTATTTTTCTTACTGTATTACTTTTTCTACAAGTTTAATATTTATGCCTTTAATCCAAGACTGTTTGTACTCTTTTATATTACAACTGTCTACACTCTTTTTCCTCTCTTTCTCAAGCCTACATACATTTATCCAACACTGTGACCCATTTAGAGGTCTTTTCTATCTGAATTTGTCTTTATTGCGTGTGTATCTGTAATTAGTTTTTAAATGACAGGCATGGCCAGGACCCCCTCCACAGCACTGCCTGTTGGCTCCACCCAGTCCAACATGGTGGTGAGAGTCATGCACATTTCCCCAGCTCCAGAGTTGTAGCAGGTCTGTGTCAACATTAAGCAATTTGTAACACACTGGTCACAGACCCCATTTAAGTGCTCGGTCTCCTGAAAGGGCCAGAGCTATTCATTCAACTAGCATGAACCAGGAAGCCTTTTTAAAGGGGCTATGTGATGTGTTTTTGTTTTTTTGTTAGCTGCTAATGATAAATCAGGAAGACCTCTCTTAAATGAGCCACTGTGCCCCTGCTTGCCACCAGTGAACAGAGCCCATCCGAGAAAAAAAAAATGCAGCTAAACTTTGGTTTTTTTGTGTGTCTAGAATTTTTTTATAAGCTCTCTCAGGTTTTATGTGAATTTAGCTGGCACACGGTTGGCACGCCAATCTGTTTTCAGAGACTTTTCATTCATTTCCCGGCTGCCCAGGCATGAAATAAACACAGAAAAACTATATTAATTGCAATACTGTTTGGCCAATAGCTTAAGCCTAATTCTAGCTTATATCCTAAACTAACCCATTTCTATTAATCTGTGTATTGACATGTGCTTGTGGCCTACCTACAGTAAGGTTCCATCCGACATTTGGCATCTGTCTCCTGCAGCAGCTTCATAGCTCCTCCCTGACTCTGCCTACTTTGTATGTGATTATATATACATATACATACATATATATATATATATATATATATATATATATATATATATATATATCTTCTAGCCTGGCTTTACTCTGTTAAGCATTGGCCAGAAGCAGCTTCTTTATTAACTAAATGACAATAAATATATTCACAGCATACATCACCTCCCACATCATAGACTGTAATAACAGAATCAGTTGAACTACCGATTGGTTCTTGAGGCTATTGTGATTCCAGAACTGTTTAATTTTATGAAATCTGAAGATAAAAATAATGAAATTCATTGTAACTCAGGAAAAAGGAGTAAACAGTAGAACCTGCATTAATGAAAGTCATAGATTGCAAGCAAGAGTCTAAAAAATGCTCACAGATTTGCAGTGATCACACTAGATACCTGTTATTGTTTACAGTCAGACCTGCTAAAAAGGGCAGGAAATGAAGTGGATATGAATGTGAGCCTGAGTTTTCACATTATTACTTTGAAGCAGATATGCCAGAAGGTGGCGGCAGCCTCAGGCCTGGTGCATCCGTGGTAAGCTCTGCATCCATGAGTGTGCTGCATAGCTCTTCCCTTCGAGACTACAGCCCTGCCAGTCGCTCTGGAAACCAGGACTCTCTGCAGGTAACCTTGCTGGTGGTGTGGCACCATGCTTCGTTCCTTCTCCGCTCAGTGGTTTTGGGGATTTACTTTTACTGGTTTCCTCTTTCTTCCTAATATGGTAGTTTTGTTTTAATGATAAAGCATAAAAAGTGTTCTTGTATTTCAGGTTTATGTTAGGTATATTTTCCCTTTTATCAAAGGCAAGGAGAAAATGGTAAGATGTAAATATGTAAAGTAACTTGTAGAATTAGAATTATCTGAGAAAGGAAACTGGTAAGTGTGATTAGGTTAAGTAATGTTTCCTTTAGTCAAATTTTAACGTGACTTTATTTTTCATTGCCTCAGGCTCTGAGTTCCTTAGATGAAGATGACCCCAATATACTTCTTGCTATACAGTTGTCACTGCAAGAGTCTGGACTGGCCATCGATGATGAAACCAGAGACTTCCTTAATAACGAAGCATCCCTGGGAGCCATAGGCACTTCTTTACCTTCGCGGCTAGACTCTGTACCCAGGAGCACAGATAGTCCTCGGGCTGCACTAAGCAGCTCTGAGCTACTGGAACTTGGTGACAGCCTCATGAGACTAGGAGCAGACGGTGACCCATTTTCAACTGACACTTTGAGTTCACGACCTCTCAGTGAACCAAGAAGTGATTTTTGTCCCTCTTCCAGTGACCTTGACTCAGCTGGCCAGGACCCCAGTGCCAGTGACAATCTTCTTGGCAATATTATGGCTTGGTTTCATGACATGAACCCTCAGAGTATCGCCCTGATTCCTCCAGCAACAGCCACGGAAATGAGTGCAGAGCCTCAGCTTCCCTGTGTCGGAGCTGGGTCAGAAGGTATGAGGGATGTGAGACTGGTGCCTCCAGAAGACTCAGTGTCCAAAATTGCTGGTGTCCATGAAGGCGAAAGAACACAGAGGGAAGAAAAACCTCGGGAAGAGAATACTCTGGCCGGGGAGGAGTTGTCTCAAGTTGGTGACGGTAGCAATGAGGCAGTCAGCAGAGGGGATCTGTCAGATGCTGCCAGTCAAACCCCTCAAACCTCAAGTGACTGGCTCGAGCAAGTACATTTAGTATGAGTGGTACATGTTCGTTCTCCAGGTGAATCGCAGTACAGGGGGTATGTTAGGTGGAGTTTGCTTTATAGAGACTTTGATCCACTCAGTTTGAACTCAGTTATAAACCACTGATGTTAGGATTGAATGCAAAGGTGTTCCCTCGGATGATAGCTCCAGTGTCGATTTTAACCTTACAGGGAATTTTCTTTTGTGTTTGTCCCTTTTTCCGTGACAAAAGAAGAGCAGGAGAGAACACAATGGAATAATGGGTTGACATCCACATTCTCAGAGAATGCAGTGCTCTGTCTAGCCTGGGGTTGACAGTATTAAGTTGACCACCTATATCAAAAGCTTACTCCTTAATCCTCTGATGGCTTTCCTCTTTTTTAAAACAGTGAGACGTTTTCTTCATTTTAAAAGCTGGACTGAGTGTGTGTCCTCAGTGTCTATGTCTATGTCCCTTGTTGTCCCAGCAGTGTGAGCTGTGGTGTCTGTGCTGCTTCTAGTACCTGTCTACCACAGTGTGACTTTTTTTTTCCCACATGGATCAAAGATTCCTTCTCATGTCTATTCACCGTCCAATTGTGCCAAACTCTGACTCCGGCGCTGACTAACAAGATGTTCAGGTGTGCAGCATCCTAGTATGCTCCAGGGCAGTGTCAGCGTTGTTGGGGAGTAAAAGGTGCCACTCGGTAGCAATGATGTTCCAGAATTTAATGGGCTTTTGTTGCCATGGAGACTGCATTTAAATAAATGTAGCCTGTAGCTTAAGTAAACTAAAGCTAATGCTGCTGTTAAAACAGTTTATTTTAATATTAAAATACAGTTGATTAGCAACAGCGGTGCTGTATTTAAGAGACACTTTATTGGAAGTGCAATCATAGTTCTTTCTTTTCACAATCTTACAGTGCATTCTAATTACTAATGGGTGCAGTTACTTTTAATGGCGTTTTATAACATAGAAAAACTGGAGTTTTCATGAGTTACAGTAAATCCCATAGTTATTAAAAAATTCAATACAACATCCTACACAACATGTTACCGTGCCTTTGCCTAACCTAAATGGGTAGTTGCCAGTTAAGTAAGTCAGTAATTCAAATTTCAATGTCTCTTCTGAAGTAACTATGCTATGAATTGCAAAGACCTCCATGAAACCACCCATGGCCTTGCCTTTACAGTAACTATGACAACTAAGTGTTCAATTTGTTTGCCTAGATAGCAAATGCTGCTGTGTTTGTTCTCTTGTGCAGAACTCATCTGCTGTGTGATCACTGTTTAGTATTGACAACCCAACCTCCTAGTTACCAGTGTCCTACTGTGAAGAAATACTGGTCTTAGTTCTAGTTAAGATACAGTGGTACAGCGTGTCATTAATACTAGAGTAAACTGTTGGAATGGCTCTTTTACTTATTATTATTAAAGCTAGCATAACATAAGCAAAATAGATACAAGGAGCACTCCATGTAGTGCTTTGCCATTGTTACCAGAAACCAAAATTTCTATACTGAGTTTGTATAGGTAAGTCCTAGGCCAGGTAGAAGATTGTCTTTCACACTGATGTCCATAATTATTGTTCTTATTACCTCTTTTTCAAACCTTGCTTTTGAAATATTCATGTACTTTGATTTCAGATGGCCAAAACATTGTACCTGAGTATTGACTGGTAATTATTCATGGATATCAAGAGTTCCTAATAGTTTTTATTTCTCCAGTTATCACAGCATTGATATGAGTCCCTTTAAAGTTAGTGGGGCAAATGCAAACTTTGTCTACAGTGTATTACTGTATGTTAAACTGAAATGGTCTTAAAGAATTTTTAATTTGGATTAAAAATATGAACACCATAAAGTTTCTAGACCAGGGTGTAACTTTTCCAGTAGAAAGCACTTGTATCCCTAGAGACATCTTGCACAGTCGCAGTGAGGAGAGGAGGGACCTCTGTCCCCGTGCCCTGTGCAGTGCCTGTCATGATGTACTGGTTTCCTGGGTGTAAAACTATCATTTTCCGGTTTATACTTCCTTGGTACATATTTTAAAAACGGCACAGTCATTGACTTTCCAATTCAGTAATAAAGTTTGGCAAAGCCTATTTTGTAAACAACTTTAATTTTATAATGTAAAAAAAAAAGTTAATCTAACCTTGACTTGTTATTTGCACTTTCATAGTCTATACTTGATACATTCCCACTTTATATACAGTAGGATTCTACAGACCTGTAGATGTTTGGCCAAATGAATGCTGTTAATAATATGTAAAATTCTTTGATTAAACATTTATTACTTAAACTATTTCCATTTTGTCTCACTAAATCATAAACTTCATTTTAAAGTAATTAGGAAGTAAAGTTTGCTTTATGTTAAATACCCTCCAGAATGATGGTATTAATTTGGTTCTGCCACTTAATTGATTAGTGCCTAATATTTTTTACAGTAGCCCATTTGTTGAACATTGTGCACCCCAAAGATAAATTTGAATTCACTATATGATACTACATTAAAATTATGAATTTAGTGCTCATTTTCATTTCTCTAGCTTTGTGAGGAAAAATGTCATTTCCTTAAAATCTAATAGAAGAAGAGGAAGGGTAATATAGAACTTCAATTTCTGTTTTGTGAAATTGGGAGGAAAAAATGTATGCCTTGTAAATAGAAGGTCATGCCTCTCACCACCTTGTTCTCTGGCTTCCAGTGAACACAGCCCTTGGTGTCCCACCTTCAGGGTATGTGCATCAGTTCCAGGCCACTAGATGCCACTGAGTACCTTAGCTTCGTGCCTTTTATGTATGCCTTTCATTGTGTGGATCTGAAAATACCTCCAGAGTTCACATGCTAAGTCCTTCCTTCAAGGTATCTTTCATTGTGTGGATCTGAAAATACCTCCAGGGTTCACATGCTAAGTCCTTCCTTCAAGGTATCTTTCATTGTGTGGATCTGAAAATACCTCCAGAGTTCACATGCTAAGTCCTTCCTTCAAGGTATCTTTTGTAGCCACTAGTTGTAGTTCTTTGTTTTACTCTTTTGACTCTTTGCTCTCTGGGGGCCCTGCCACCTAGCTTCCAAATAAATTACACAGATACTTATTCTTGTTTATAAATGCCCAGCCTTAGCTTGGCTTGTTTCTAGCCAGGTTTTTGTAAATTATCCTGTCTACCTTTTGCCTCTCTCTATGTGACTTTTCTTTCCTTAATATTTCATGTATGGCTATGTGGTGGGTTGACTGACCCCTTCTTTTCTTGCTCCTTGGTCTCCCTGTCCCCAGATTTCTCCTCTTTTATTCTCTCTGCCTGCCAGCTCTGCCTATCCTTTCTCCTGCCTTGCTATTGACTATTCAGCTCTTTATTAGACCAATCAGGTGTTTTAGACAGGCAAAGTAACACAGCTTAACAGAGTTAAACAAATTTACATAAAAGAATGCAGGACATCTTGGCATCATTAAACAAATGTTGCACAGCATAAACAAATGTAACACATCTTAAATAATATTCCACAACAACTAGTCTCATCTTTATTTTTTCAGTCCTAGATAACCTGTTGCCTGACCTCTTAGGCATTAAAACCTGAGGCTTACTGAAGTTCAGTTATTTTAAAATTGTTATGGATAGTCTCCAAAGCGTAAAACTTTGGAACCTAACATTAAACCATGGTCGGAATTGGGACCAGTGGGGGTGGAGCTGACGTAATTGCATAGGGAAAGGCTGTCCCTTTGCTCAGTTCTTAGAGCCTTCCCTCACCTCAGCATAGCACCGGGCCATAATTGTGGCATCCTCTCTTTAGCTACTGTTGCCTTGTTAGTTCCTATAACATCATCAGAGCCCGTAGATAAGGTTTCTAGAAAGATAAAAGTGGCTCTCACCTAGACTGCTTTTTGTGACAGTTGTTATTTTAGAAGCAGGCAGTTTTTCATTTTGTTTGTCTTCTCTTTGTCTTCGGTATTGGGCATTGAGCCCTACAACAGTTAGTAAAGAACATGGCTCTTATGGTATTCACTGAAGTCTGCTTATAATTGAAATAGTTGACAAACTGAATGGTGGCCCAAAGTTCTGGAGGAATTGTTCTTCAGTCTTTGAAGCTTCTTAGTCAGGCTTTCTACATCTCCTAGTCCCTTGTTTCCCTGGGTGCTTCTTCTGCAAGGGCCTACTCTTCATGAGACATCAGCTTATAAACAGGTTAAGAGACACACAAGTAAACAGAATAGCATGAAGAAAATAGCTGGAAGAAACTCATTCTGGAACCCTTGTATACCTATTCATCTGCTGTGTATTTAGGCCATTGTGAAACAGTTCCTTTATCCATTCAGATCTGGAGAGATTACACTGAATTGCAAACAGGAACCACTCACTCGGGACCTTTAGCTTCCCTTACCCATTACAGAAAATGCTCCTAAAACATATCTGTCACAGGAGCCGAGGAGGTCTGTCAGCTACAGGTCACACTGTCCCTCATCCAGGAGGTGGGGACCATGGGAGGGAGGCTGCACGCTGGTAGCTACTCTGTGACCGTAGGCCTAAGAACAATTTGCACTCTCTGTGTTTGTCTAACTAGTACCCTTCAGACTCGAGAATAGCCCAAACTATCTGCTCTAAGTGTAGTACATTCCTCATGCTGAGGATTTTTCAAATGCAACAGAAGCACACTCATGCCTGGTACCATCCAGGCTCCTGTGTTTCTCCCTGTGGGACTAGACGTATGGAGGACTGATGCAAAGCTGCCTTCTGCACCTTCAAGGTGAGCTCTTTGCCTCTGACCCCAATCTCCTGTCTTTGCCAGCATGCCTGAGAGGGGGACAGTGTAACTAGCTTGTAAGGACAAAACGAAGTCCTAGACCAGAAGTTTTGACAGGGACAACAGGATGCTGAAGATTGTCTGGAAAGGAAACTGAGTCAAAAGAATGTAACCATGGAAGTTTACGAGTCCTGGGGTATAGTAGAGAAAGTTCTCGCCTGAGTGATAGGGTTGAGGTGAGGAATGAAGGGAACCTGTGGGGTTCCAAGGTTCTACCTGGTAATGAAGTTTAGAGCAGTGGTTTTCAAGCTATGGGTCACGACCCCAGGGTTGAATGACCCTTAACAGTGGTCACCTAAGACCATGAGAAAACACTTATTTCTGATGGCCTTAGGGACTGGAGACCGCTCCTCTATCTACCCACATGCAGAGACATCCACAGAGGACTACCCAGAACTGACAGTGTCGCAGAATTAGGGAGGTTGAGAACACTGGCTAGAGGATTAGCCCTAGAGGAAGGACTGAAATTAGTAAACAGATGGCAAGTAGGCAGGCAGCAAAAGGGACATTTTTTTATGGCACGCAGCAGTTTTGTGTCTCTAGCCGAAAGGCAGTGTGGCCCTGGCTGTTGGGTCAGAGAATAATTGAACATCAAGTAAATCATACCCAAAATCAGAACCTTGATCTCTGAGAGCTTTTCATAGTGGACTAAAAAACACTGAAAGAACTTTTGTTTGAGCAATAGGTAGTAGGTGCATTTTTCAAATGCAAGAGCAAACATAAAGTTCTGTCTAAGGGTTTAGAGCAAGCACAGCCAAGTGCTAACTTAGAGGCAAGGAACATTGTGCTGGGTGCAAAGGGCAGAGAAGGTGTCAGAGTCTGACAGCCGTTTCCAGGGCAGGAAGCTTCAGGGCCCAGGTTCTCTGCATGCTGAGGTCATAGCCACAAAGTAGTTTGCAGTCTGGAGCAAGGGCTACAGACCATTGGACTGACTTGCCCACTCCCTGCAAGTAGACTCTTCCCCTCCCAGGATGAGTGCTAACTCTTCTGCTACTCATAGCTGACAGATCTCCTCAGCTCCTGAAATGGATATGGTTTTGGAGCATGTTCAGTAATGGGAGGGGAAGCTAATGGTCCGGAAGAGGGGGAGGGCCTGAGGGTAATCCAGTGTAATGTAGCCTCCAGATCTGAGTGTATATAGAACTGTATTATGATCCCATCCCACCAGTTTCACAACGGTCATTGGCATGCCCCAGTCAGAGGAACAGTGACACATGTAAATTGTTGCTCTGCCAGTCCCCATAGTCCCCGTTCTGGTGGTGGAACCCTGTAGAAACCCCAGCCGTGAAGAGGAACGCACTGCCTTTGACTGGTTGAGTCAGAACCACAGGTCTTTTCCCGGTCCAACATCGCCCTCTGCCAGATGTTTTGAAAATTCTATAGGTACCCAATTTGTGTCATTTCTTTCCCACCCTCTCCAACTCCTCCCATGTGCTCCCCACTCTTTTTCAAATTCATGATCTCTAACTTTATTATTATTAAATATATGTATTCGCATGTACAGCCGCTGAGGCCATTTAGGGTTACTTGTTGATATGTTTAGGGTTGATTGCTTGGGATTGGATGAACTTTTGGGAGCTCATTCATGGAGAAGACTTGAGTCTCCCTCCCTTAGCAACCACTAATTGCCTGTAGCTCTTCATCTAAGAATGAAGCTTGTGAAGTTTCCTTTATCCACATTGGAATGCCAAGTGGAAGTGTACTCATTTTTGTTGTTTCTAGTTTTTTTTTAATTTTTAATTTGTATGTATAGTGTTTTGCCTGCCTGTATTATATGCACCACATGAATGCCTGCTGCCTACAATGCCTTGAAAGCCAAGAAACAACAATACCACAGTCCAACCTTGCCTGTGCCTACTGCTTTTCTCCTTCCTGTAGTCATGAATTATTGGACTATTTTACAAATTTATCCTGATTCACCCACCCTGAGAATTGTGCCCAGGAAAAAAATCTTCTCTGCCACAGGGCTCAAGTATCAGGAAATCAAAGCAAAGGCCTCCTTATAAGACTGACTGAATTACAGCAAAAATTCAAGTCTCATTATGCGAGGGTCTCAGAGTTTAAAATAAGGGCATTAGTTGTTAACAAATGAGATCCTGTAACTTGGGGTGGAGATATGTGGAGAACCCCATTGAGGCTGAGAACTTTGAGCCCTCAGATTCTCAAGGGTTTATCTCACGTCTCTCCAACCCCTGAAATACTGCCTTTTCCACCTTTGACTGAGGAAATTAATCCTTCATTGTCTGCTAAACCACATCTCCCTTTAACTCTCTTACCTGGGCAGTGCAAAAATGGATGGATCATGGATACGGACACTTGACTATCAACTCAGTCATGTAGTGACTCCAATTACAGCTGCAGCACCAGATGTGGTGCCCTTACTTAAGCAAATTAACATATCTACTGGCATGTGGTATGTAGCTATTGATTTGGCAAATGACCTTTTCTCGATAACTATCCATCAGGACTGCCAGAAGCAATTTGCTTTCAGTTGGCAAGACTTCCAGTATATCTTTACAATTTTACCTGAAGGATATATAAACACCAGATCTGTGTCAAAAATTTTTTCAAAGGAATCTTGATTGTCTGTCTGTTTCACAAAAACACCACATTGGTGCACCATATTGATATGATGTTGTTTGGACCCAGTGAACAGGAGATAACAACCACTTTGGACTTGGTAACATATATGTCCATCAGAGGATGGGAAATAAATCCAACCAAAATTCAAGGACTGTCTACCTCAGTGAAATTCTTAGGAATCCAGTGGTATGGGGCAGGCAGAGGTGAATCTGCCCTTCCCACCAACAAGCAAACACAGCCTTTAGTGGGGTCATTTGGATTCTGGAGACAGCACAATCCTCACTTAGATGTGTCACTCCTACACATAGACCCAAGTGTCTAGGAAAGCTGCTCGCTTTGAGTCAGGGCTGGAACAACAGAAGGATCTTCAACAGATCCTACTGCAGGAAACAATGGAGAGGCATGAATCAGGGTAGAGTCTGTGACTTCTGGGGCACTGTGTGCCTTTCAGTTCCTGAGAAACCAAGGCACCCCCTCAGGCAGTGAAGCATTCAGGCCACTTTGTCTTTCTCTGTATGTTCCTTTAGAAGTTAAGAAACCATGGAAACTTGATAGAAAGTTGATCTTAGACATTAATCGTGGGTATACCCTGTATAGTTTGCAAATGTCATTTTACCTTGGCAACTATAGCTATATTGATCCTGGCAGTTACCACTATATTCTGTTTCTGATAAGGGTGTAAAAAGTCTGATTGCTTTCGTAAAAACTGTTATAGTCTTAGCCTTGCTGGGGCCTCTCCATCCTGAGTCTGAGGTTTAATTCCTTGACCAGCCCCTATCAGGTAACATTGGCCCAGTAAGTAAGTACGGATTCTCTCTACTACTTGGATCCAGTAGACCTAATGGTTCCTGAGGTATCAGTAGCAGAAAGACATGCTGTTTGGAGCCTTTTTCAGGCCTCTATAGGAACTACAGAAGAGACCTTTGGGATTTGGAGTCCTGGGATTAAAGGTATATGCCACCATTCCTTGGCCAATATGGCTGACTAGTATGGCTGTTTTGCCCACTGATGCTCAGACAAGCTATATTTATTAAAACAGAAATAAAATACCACTATAGCTTCTGACCAAAGACCTCACTTTACAGCCAGAGAAGTGCAACAGTGGGCCCATGATCGTAAAACCCACTGAAACAGCAAGCCCAATAGATTAAATGGTCTTTTGAAGACACAGTTACAACATCAACAAGATGGCAGCAGCCTGGAGGGCTGGGACAGAGTTCTCCAAAGGGTGGTGAATCAATATCCAATATGTGGTATGGTTTTTCCCATAGGTAGGATCCGTGGATTCAGGAATCAAGAGGTGGAATGCACTCACTGTTAACCCTAATGACCTACTAGAAAAAATGTTGCTTCTTGTGATACTGAGTTCTGCTGGCCTACAGGGGGGAGGGGTGCTACTGCCAGGAGCCACAACAAATATTCTGTTGAACTCAGACTTCCTCTGGTCACTTTGGGCTTCTGATGCCCTCAAGTCAACAGGCTAAGAAATAAGTGTTAGGAGGGATGATTGATCCATATTTTTTTTCAAGGGAAAATTGGATCACTTCTCTACACTGGAGGTTAGAAAGATTACATCTGGAGTCCAGCAGATCCTCTAGATCTTGGAACTATCATGTCTTGTGATTATGGTCAATGGGAAACTATGAACTGCAACAGCCTAATCCAGGAAAGATTACAAAGGGCACAGGCCTTCTGGAATGAAGGCAGTGGGTCATTCCTTCCAGAAAAGAGCCAAGACCTAAAGAAGTCCTTGCTGAAGGTGGAGAAAATCCTGAACGGGTAGTAGAGGAAGGTTATAAATACCAAAATGCCAGCTAAGGCCTAGAGACTAGTAGCAGACACAAGAATTATAATTGACATCAGTGTTTTATTGTATTTTGTTAAGAATGTGCTTTTACAGATATTTGTATTTTCTTTCCTCAGTTTCTTTATCATGTGGTATAACATCAAGTAAGAGACTGTCTGTGGTTAAGTTTTGAGATATCAAAAGAATATATCCCTCAAGGGATATTATTACCTATTCTAAAACATTTTTGGTTGTAGCTATATCATGTTAGGCATAATTATGGCCTAGTTAAATATATAATGCATTTGTAATTATTCAAGGGTTAGTTACATCATGTTAGGTGCAATTATAACCTGGTTATTGCTTTTATTTGGAAATTACGCTTGACATAAGGAGATATGGTTGTGTGTCAAGTTGATAAGGAGTGGACTTGTGATGTCTATTCTTGGTTGTCAACTTGACTTTATCCGGAATTAACTAAAAGTCATATGGCTAGGCATGCCTGTGAGGGATTATTTTCTGAATTAAATCATTTGAAGTAAGAACACCCAATTTTAATCTGGATCTTTTGAGGTGGAAAGAGACACCTTTAATCTAGGCCATCCTTTCTGCTAGCAGATTATATAAAGGACATGAAAGAAGGAAGCTTTCACTCTTTGCCTGATTGCTTTCACTAGCAAGTCCATTCCTTTGCTGGCGTTGGAGCTCACTCCTTTGGGATTCTGACATAGGCTGAAGACAAGCTGAGGCATCAAGCCTTGTGGAATGAACTACTACTATCTGAATCTTCTATTGGGAGATAACCATTATTGGACTAGCTGGATAACAGTTTATAAGCTATTCAGATAGATAGCTCTATTAGGGTAACTATTGCTGTGAAGAGACACCATGACCACAGCAGCTCTTATGAAGAAAACATTTAATTGAGGTGGCTCACTTACTGTTTCAGAGGTTCAATCCATTATCATCATGATGGGGAGCATGACATTGTGCAGGCAGACATGGTGCTGGAGCGGAAAGTGATACATCTTTCAGGCAAAAGGAAGTCAATTGACAGTCACACTCCTGAAGGAAGCTTGAGCAAAAGAGATCTCAAAGCCTGTCTCCACAGTGATGCACTTTCTTCAATAAGGCCACACCTAATAATGTAATAATGGCACTCCCTTTGGAGGTCATTTTTTTTAAATCATAGATAGATAGATAGATAGATAGATAGATAGATAGATAGATGGATGGATTCATCCTATAACTTCTGTTCCTAAAGAATCCTGACTAATATAGTTGGCAGAGAGCATTGGTTTTCAAGCTAGAAACACTGCAGAGATTGGTTTCACAATAATATATGTAATACTACTTAACTGTACACAGAAACTGCTAAAATGAAAATTTTTATGTATGTTTTAAAAACAATTTTAAAAGACATTTAGGATGTTATAAGGCCAGCTGGCCCAGACACTCAGAGGAGGAGGTCCTTGAGTCAAGCACAAAAGTACAGGTTTATTGGTGGCATGCAGATGGCACTCTGCCCTGAGCTTCTTTTCTCCGTAGTTGATGAAAGAATTTTCTCCAGTCTAGCTGTGGAAAGTGGGAGAAACCAAGAATATTTTTGTTTGTCCTATTGTTAAAAAAATGGCATGCTAACATACTCCCTTAGAATGTCCAAATGAAGACAAAGGGCATGTTTGGGGTTTTCTACAATCAGCTTTATTTATGTAGGAGTATTTACAGCTTTAAATCTTGCCTATAAAACTTCAACAAAGCAATGGAAACCTTCTAAATATATGTCAGTATATAATTAGGATACGCATTTTCTGAATTTATAGGAATCTGAAATGTTTTCATATGAATAAGAAAGTTTTACCGTATGATAAGGGAAATAAGTACAACAGCAACCATCTACTGAATTCTTCACTTCTTTTGACATAGATGAATAAACAAATAACTATGGAAGGAACTGTGAGTGCTCACCACTGAGTGCCTGTGCCTGGCAACACTCCACAGGCATCCCACGTTCCTTCTCAGCATAAGCCAGCCTTGGCCATTGGCTATCGTCCAATCAGGTCCAAAATGAAAATGAAAAGGTTGATGATATCCACATAGATGTTCAGAACAGCAAAAATGTACTCTTCGGGGTCTATCTCATAATGGTAGTGCCCCCCAACCATCATCTGCACGTCCATTACCAGGTACTAGAAGAGGAGGAAGAATCTATTTAGATTGGATCTACCAAGTAGGTGTCCTTAATGCTGTGGGGAAAGTTATTTTATCATTAAGAAAAATGTAGCAGAGTTGGTAGAGTACTTGAATGGCATACATAAAGCCCTGGATTCCAGTCCATGTACCACACATGCCTGCAATTCTAGAAAACTGGAAATAGAGATAGGAAGGTCAGAAGCTCAAGGTCATCATCAACTACATAAGTTTGAGGCTAGCTTGGGCTACATGAAACTATCTCAAAAGATAGGGAAGGAAGGGGAGAAGGGAGGGGGAAATTGAAGAAAGGAAGAAGTAAAATGATGCTGGAGGTCAGTTGTAACTATACATTATTAGAGCTTCAACCATTGTTGAAATAATCATAGCTTGCACTCTGAGAGCAAGTATCTCATCCTCCTGAAATGCACAGTACCAAATCTGTATACTTCCTTTGCACCATTTGTGAATGATGTGTCCTGGATCAAGACCTTCCCATGCTCCTGCTGGATCAAACCAAAGATGCTTCCCAGACTCAGAGTAAGGACTGTTTTTTAACCCCATGCCTAAGGACTGTTTTAAGAACTTAAATCACACATCAAACCTCATACTTCAAAAACCTGTACTCTACAAAATTGGAAAATCAAAAAGAAATGGACAATTTTCTCAATAGATACCACTTATCAAAGTAAAATCAAGATCAGATAAACAATTTAAATAGACATATAACTCCCAAGGAAATAGAGCAGTCATTAAAAGTCTTCCAACCAGAAAAAAAGCCCAGGGCCAGGTGGGTTTTAGTGCATAATTCTACCAGACTTTCAAAGAAAAGATAATACCAGAATTCCTCAAATTCCACAAAATGAAACAGAATTGTCAAATTCATTTTATACTAATACTCAAACCAAAAACTCAACAAAAAGAGTTACAGACCAGTTTCACTCATAAACATCAATGTAAAAATATGCAACAAAATACTTAGAAACCTAATCTAAGAACACATCAAAAAGATCATCCACCATATAAACAGACTGAAAGGGGGAAAAAATCATCACATTAGATGCTGAAAAATCTAATTTTGCCTTTGATAAGACGCAACCCCCTTTATGAAAATAGTCTTGAAGAGATCAGAGGGGAAAGAGGCATACTTAAACTTAATAAAAGCAATATACAGCAGGCAGATAGCCAACATCAAATTAAATGGAGAGAAACTTAGAGCAATTCCACTAAAATCAGGGACAAGACAAGACAATGCTGTCTACACTCTCCATACTTATTCAATATAGTACTTGAACTTTTAACTAGAACAATAAGACAACTAAAGGAGATCACGGGGATATGAACTGGAAAAGAAGTCAAAGTATTGCTAGATGATATTTGCATATAAGATAGTATACATAAACAACCTCAGGAATTCTACCAGGAACACATTCAGCAAAGTGATTGGATACAAAATTAACTAAAAAAAAAAAAAATCGAAAAGGGAAGCGAAGCCGGAGCTGCGGGCGCCTTTTCTGCCCGCGGTGTCTCAGATTCATTCTTAAGGAACTGAGAACTTAATCTTCCAAAATGTCAAAAAGACCATCTTATGCCCCACCTCCCACCCCAGCTCCTGCAACACAAATGCCCAGCACACCAGGGTTTGTGGGATACAATCCATACAGTCATCTCGCCTACAACAACTACAGGCTGGGAGGGAACCTGGGCACCAACAGCCGGGTCACGGCGTCATCTGGTATCACGATTCCAAAGCCTCCAAAGCCACCAGGTAAGCCGCTGGTGCCCTACATGAGGTACAGCAGAAAGGTCTGGGACCAAGTAAAGGCTTCCAACCCTGACCTAAAGTTGTGGGAAATTGGCAAGATTATTGGTGGCATGTGGCGAGATCTCACTGATGAAGAGAAACAAGAATATTTAAACGAATACGAAGCCAAAAAGATAGAGTACAATGAGTCTATGAAGGCCTATCACAATTCCCCTGCATATCTTGCATATATTAATGCAAAAAGTCGTGCCAAAGCTGCATTAGAGGAAGAAAGTCGACAAAGACAGTCTCGCATGGAGAAAGGAGAACCTTATATGAGCATTCAGCCTGCTGAGGATCCTGATGATTATGATGACGGCTTTTCAATGAAGCAGGCAGCTACCGCCTGTTTCCAGAGAAACCACCGCCTCATCAGTGAGATCCTCAGTGAGAGCGTGGTCCCTGATGTGCGGTCGGTTGTCACAACAGCCAGAATGCAGGTCCTCAAGCGACAGGTCCAGTCTTTAATGGTTCATCAGCGAAAACTGGAAGCCGAACTTCTTCAGATACAAGAGCGACACCAGGAAAAGAAGAGGAAATTCCTGGAAAGCATGGATTCCTTTAACAATGAACTTAAAAGGTTATGCGGTCTGAAGGTGGAAGTAGACATGGAGAAAATCGCAGCCGAAATTGCACAGGCAGAGGAGCAGGCCCGCAAAAGGCAGGAGGAGCGGGAGAAGGAAGCAGCGGAGCAAGCCTAGCGCGTTCAGGGCAGCATTGCCCCTGAGGAAGAGCAAGCAACGAACAAAGCCGAGGAGAAGAAGGATGAAGAGAGCATCCCTATGGAGACAGAGGAGACACACCTGGAAGAAACAACAGAGAGCCAGCAGAATGGTGAAGAAGGCACATCTACGCCTGAGGACAAGGAGAGTGGGGAGGAGGGGGTTGACAGCATGGAGGTCGAAGGGACCAGTGACAGTAATACTGGCTCAGAGAGCAACAGTGCAACAGTAGAGACCCCATGCCAGAAGACGAGAAGAAGGAATAAATGTTGCCTTGTTTTATGTGTCCTAAAACTTTTTTAAATGGAAAAAAAAATGTTTTTTGGTTTTAAAAAAAAAATCAATAGTCCTCCTATATACAAAGAATGGGTTGATAAAGAAATTAGGAAAACAACACTCTTTGCAATAAGTACATGTAGCACAAATAATAAAAACCCAGAGACAGATATTGGGCAAGCTGAAGATCAGAAAAGCAAAGAACCCAAGTCACTAGAGAGATCTTACCTCTACCAAGGCTCAAGGTGGCGATCCTGACCCCTGCATGACTGTAGACTGCAATGCTCTCCACCAAACCTCAGACTGCACTGAGCTCTTGTCTCCTGCCTTGTATTCCTCTCTCCACCTAGCCATATCACTTCTATCTCCACCTCCCTAGTGCTGGGAGCACCTCTGTGTGAGTTCTGTTTCTCTTTTTAGACAGATGCAATCTCATGTAGCCCAGGGTGACCTTGAGTCCTGGGATTAAGGGTGCATGCCACCATTACCTGGCCTGTAGAAGCTTAGCTCTGCACTCTGATCTTCAGGCAAGCTTTATTTAAAACAAATAAAATATCACTATAGCCTCAAATAATATAAAATATTTTGGTGTAACCCTAAACCAAGCAAGTGAAAGACCTGTATGACAAGAACTTCAAGTCTTTAAAGAAAAACATTGGAGAAGATACCATCTTCTGGTAAGATCTGCCATGCTCATGGAGCAATATGATTAATATAGTAAAAATAATACAGATTCAAGGCAATTCTTATCAAAATTCCAATACAATTTCTTACAGACCTTGAAGAAACAATGCTCAACTTCACATGAAAAACAAACAAACAAACAAACAAAAACTAGGATCGCTAAAACAATCCTTATGATAAAGGAAATTCTGGGGGTATAACCATCCCTGATTTCAAGTTGTACTACAGAACAATAGTAATAAAAACCACAGTGTTGACATAAAAAGCAGACAGTTGATCAATGGATCAAATGGAATCAAAGACCCAAAAGTAAATCCACACACCTATGGACATTTGGTTTTTGACAAAGAAGACAAAATTATACAATGGGGGAAAAAGCATCTTCAACAAATGGTGCTGGTCTAAATGGATATCAGCATGTAGAAGAATGCAAATAAGACCCATATCACCCTGCACAAAACTCAAGTCAGAGTGGATCAAATACCTCAACATCAAACAAGATAAACTGGACCTAATAGAAGAGAAAGTGGATTAGCCCTGAACACACTGGCATAGGAGACAACTTCCTGAACAGAACAGCAATTGCACAGGTACTGTGATCAATAATTAGTAAATGGGACCTCATGGAACTGAAAAGCTTCTGTAAGGCAAATGACACTATCACAAGGGCAAAATGTCAGCCTAAAGAATGGGAAAAATTTTTATCAATCTTTATTTAGATATAAATGTCTAATATCCAAAATAAATAACGAATTTAGGAAATTAGAAATCACAGAAACAACTATCCAATTTTAAAATGGAGTACAAATATAAACAGAATTCTCAACAGAGGAAAGTCAAATGGCTAATAATCAAAGAAATGGTCAACAACATTCTTAACCATCAAGGAAATGCAAATCAAAACTACTCTGATAAGACTGCCTAACAATATTGGGAGCATGGGGGTGGGAGAAGGGAGGGCAGAAGAGAAGGGGGGAAAACTTGAGGGAACAAGGTAGATGGGATGGAGGAAGGACAGAGATGAGAGCAAGGAAAGAGATATTTTGATTGAGGGGGCCATTATAAGGCTAGCAAGAAACCTGACACTAGAGAAATTCCCAGGAATCCACAAGGATGACCCCAGTTAAGACCCTAAGCAATAGAGGCGAGGGTGCCCAAGCTGGCCTTGTCCTGTAGTCAGATTGATGAATGTCTTAAAAAGTGTTACCATAGAACCTTCATCCAGCAACTGATGAAAACAGAGGCAGAGGCCCACATCAGAGCACTGGACTGAGCTCCCAAAGTCCAGTTCAAGAGTGGGAGGAGTGAGAATATGAGCAAAGGGGTCAAGACCATGATGGGGACACCCACTGAAACAGTCTATCCGAGCTAATGGGAGCTCACCAACTCCAGCCAGATAGGGAAGGAACCAGCATAGATTCCAACTAGTCTCTCTGAATGTGGTGACAGTTGTATGGCTGGGACAGACTGCAGAACCACCAGGACTGGCAGTGCCATCAGGATTTATCCTTACCGCTTATACTGGCTTTTTTGGAACCCATTCTCTTTGGATGGATACCTTACTCAACCTAGATTTAGTAGGGAGGGCCTTGAACCTTTCCCAGAGCAATGTGCCTTACCCTCTCTGAGGAGTGGACAGAATGGGAAGAATAGGTGGAGGGAAGGGAGTGGGTGTTGAGGTAAGGGTCACTTGTTCTTCCCAGCCACCAACTCCAGCCAGACAGGGAAGGAACCAGCAAAATACTAACTCAGAAAACCATATTACTTGCAATACTGTTTGGCCAATAGCTTAAGCATATTTCTGGCTAAACTCACATCTTAAACCAACACATCTCTATTATTCTGTATATCATCACGTGGCTGCGTCTTACCAGCTGAAGTTCCCAGTGTCTGTATCAGGCAGCGGATCCATGGCTTCTCCTAACTCTGCCTTCCTCCTCCCATGCTATAGGCCAAGCCAGTTTTCTTTGTTCATTAACCAATAAAATCAACACAGGACACATAGGACAACACATAGACAGTTCCCACACCAAATGGGAAGTGGGATTGTATGTAAAACAAAAAAAAAAGATAGTCTATTTTCCTTTTGAGAAAAATAATTAAATTATAAAAAAAGCTACTCTGAGATTCCATCTTGCACCGGTCAGAATGGCTAAGATCAGTAACACAAGTGACAGCTGTGCTGATGAGGATGTGGAGCAAGGGGAATACTCCTCCATTGCTGGGAAGAGTACAAACTGATATAGCCACTATGGGAATCGATATAGCAGTGTCTCATAAAATTAGGATCAATCTACTTCAAGACGCAGCTATACCACTCTTGGTCATATATCCAAAAGATGGTCCATCTTACCACAAGAACACTTGCTTAGCTATGTTCTTTGAGGCTATATTCATATAACAGCCAGAAACTGAAAACAACCTAGGCACTCTGCATATATGTCACAGTTGTGTAACTGTGGGGGCAGAGGCTGCCTCTGACTTTGTTGCCTGATTTGGGGACCTTTTCCTCTTACTGGGTTGCCTCATCCAGCCTTAATAGAAGAAGAGGTGCTTAGTTTCAGAGCTACTTGACATCCATGGGGTGGGGGGTCTGCCCTTTTCTGAAGAGAAATGGGGGAGAAAAGAGTGGGGACAGAGGAAATGTGTGGGGAAGGGACTAGGAGAGGAGGGAGGGGAAACTGCAGTCAGGATGTAAAAACAAACAGTGCTGGAAAGGAAGCTAATGGGGGTCACTTAAAACTTGGTGACACTCTCAGCACTCAGGCAGAAGCAGGCAGATCTCTCTGAGTTCAAGGTCAACCTGGTCTGCACAGCACTTTTCAGGCCAGCCAGTGTTACATAATGAGACCTGTCTTCACATTTTTCCCCTCAAAGCCTGAGACGCCTCAATAGGTACAAGGACTTGCTGCCAAGGCATGAGAACATAGAATCAAATCCTCAGTACTCATGTGTTTTTTTTAAATCATGAACACCCATGTGCCTGTAACTCCAGAGATGTTGAAGGCAGAGAGCAGAGTTACTGGGGCTTACTGGCCATAGGCCCAGGTCCAACGTCAGTGAGAGACCCTGTCTCAAAGGGATCAGGGGGAACAGTAGAGCAGAACCACACTGTCCTCTGGCTCCATGAATGCATACCAGCACACACACATCTTTGCTTCTTCTTTAACAACTCCAAGTAACTTTGAAACCCCAACAAGTCGGTGTCAGTAGGGGAAACCTTGCCTGACGTGGGAAAGGCCCTGAGTTTCATCCACAGTGCAACACACACCATTTTTTAATGCTACGAGAAGTATTGATAAAAAGCATAAGATAGAAAAACTCAGGCCTAATGAATTTGACACAGCTCTGCTAATACCCAGAGACCATTGTTGTCAAGTAAAAGGCTAAGGTAAAATATTTTACACCATGTGACCACCTCAGTGTAGGGGGTCATGCGGTGATGTCTAAAGAAACTCCAGCAGGGCTCCTAGATTCTGCTCTCAGTCTTTAACTCTGAGCAATGGGGAGAAGGGAGTTTTGCATTTCCTTTTGCAGTCCACCCTGTTTGAATTTTAAAAAATATCCACGTGTATTACTTTTAAAATCTTATAACTGTAAAACTGTGACAGCAAAAGACAATACTAAACAGAAAGAAAGGGGTTACCAGACGCATCTGAAATGGCCTCTACCGGCTCTCTCCACAGATTTGGTATAGAGAAATAAGAGACTGGTCTGAGCAAATGAAGCCACACTGTGCAACAATGAGCACTGAGGCTTCTACACAATCCCTTCTCTTCTCAAATATTAACTCTTTCAAAGGGATAGTTTCCCATTTTTGTGAAATAATCCTTCCACAAAGGATTGTGTGGAATAGTCCTTCAGTACACTGGGATTGGTTTAATAAAGAAGCTACTGGCCAAGGACACTGGGAAGAAGGACAGAGTCAGTGGAGTTGCTGTCTAGACTCTCCAGCTGCAGGGATGGAGGGGCTGCTCCAGATCCTGCTCTCAGCACACCAAACAGCAGCTCCCAGCACTGCCTCATTCCAGACTCTGTCCCGTGTTCTCTTTTCCTGCCTTCCTGAAGGCCATTCAGGGATGCTTTGCTTTTCATTGCCATGTATAAAACCTGGATTTATTAATTCAGTTTGATTTTACTTGTTGCATCAGCAGCAGAGGAACCCAGCAACCAGGGATCCAACACTTATTAGTCACCAGCAAGATGAAAGAGAGGTAAATTCCATGTAGCAGAATGTAGAACCCATTAATAGAAATGGGTTAATTTAGTTGGAAAAGTTAGTTAGTAACAAGCCTGAGCTATCAGCTGAGCATTTATAAATAAGTCTCTGGTAGTTATTTGGGAGTGGCTTCTGCCTACACTGCATTTTGTGTTTGTGCTGTGTTGGGGACGAAGCTCAAGGTCCTATGCTAGGGAAGCAATCTACCCCTGATGTACAGCCCCAGCCCAGGAATGTGATGATTTCATAGATTAGAAAGGCCATCCAGCTCTGCTGAGTGAATTGTTGGAGTGTTTCTAGTGAATGGTTGACTCCACGGATCAGCACCAGGCCTGGGAATGTGTACACCATGGTCTTCAGCAGTGAGGGAAAACAGTACCTACCATGGAGAAGATCAGTGTTCCAAGTGCTGAATATACCAGATGTAGCCACTGCACAGAAAGAAAGAGGTACAACTTAACAAGATTGGAGTGCCGGAAGCGCTTCCATGAGTCACTGCCCTCAGATAAGGACCCATTATGAAGGCAGGCAAGCCTGTGGGAATTAGCCTCTTCTCGACCTAATCACCAGCATCGCCACTTTACTACAATAAACATTCAAAGTACATGCAGATCTTCACCATCACTAAGTGAACACTTCAAATTCCATGGGGGTGGTGTGCGGACAATGCATTATAAATGCTCCACTTCCCATCCCATTTTCAACAGCTGGTGTGGGAGAATTGTCTGTATTCTGTCAATCATGTTATAAATAAACGCTGATTGACCAGGCAGAAAATATAGGCGGGAAAACCAGACAGGAAGTAGAAATGATGTAATGAGAACAGGAGAATTCTGGGAAGGAGGAAGTTGATTCCTCCCACTCCTGCCCAGACCACCGAAGCAGCAGGATGTGATCTGCCCCACTGAAAAAAAGGTACTGAGCCACATGGCTAACATAGATCAGAAAATGGGTTAATCAAGATGTGAGTTAGCCAGTGAGAGGCTAAAGCTAATGGGCCAATCAGCTTTATAACTTATAGAGATCTATGTGTGATTTTCTTTGGGGCTAAACAGTTGTGGGAAACTGGGCAGGACAAAAACCACAAACAAACAAGCAGGCCTGGCCCCTCCATGTTACAAACAACCCTTCTAGAGACTCTGTCTGCCCTCAGTCCGTGGCCTGAGTGGTTCTGTAAACACAATGATCACATGTTCCCTATGTGGAGAATGTGAGGAAAGAAGCCCCTGCTAGCAGTGGGGAGCGCTGCTGGGACCTACAGTTGGTCGTGTCTGTCAACAGGCAATTCTTGACCTATACTGTACAAGTAGAAATGACTAGTCACCCCAGGCTCATACACCAAGGTGGGATTACTGGTGCTAGACTCTTAGGTCCTTTTCAGACCCATGAAATTCCTAGAACTTTGCCCAAGCCAATCTGACTGGTATTTTCCCCTGATCAGAAAATATGAGACATATCTGAACACCCAGGGGTTTGACTCACATGGGAAGAAGATAAAGCAACACACAACACCTGAGAAAAATGTAGCAAAAACTCTTAAGGAAGAGAAAGGTGGTCCCAAGGAGGACTGGCAGAGCTCCCCATAAGAAGTTCTTGTTGAAGAAGGGAGACAGTGACTCACAGCACAATCTGGGGAGCATAGTAGCTTTAGAGTGCCAACCGGAGAGCTTGGGGACACCCAGAATGCAGAGGACTCAAAGTTGCCTATGTCAAATGCACAGACTTAGGATAAGAACCTTCTGCTGCTTCATGTTTAAGACTGTAGCTTGGAGATATTTGTGAGAATGGGAATGAGATCTGTCTGTCTTGTAGGAAACACAGCCTCCACAAGCTGGGATACTGTAAAGACCTATGGAACCCACTGAGTAACTGTAGAGTTATGGTCTTTGAATACGCCAGGTGAGGTGGTGAGCAAAGACCTGGAGTCCTAGCACTTTGGAAGCAGAAAAGGGTGCTATCTGTGGATTTAAGGCCAGCCTGCTCTAGACAGTGAGTTACATGCCAGCCAGGGCTACATAGTATGACTCTCTCAAAAAAGTAAACAAGGAGGCAAAGCCACAAAACAAAAACACACAAGGTACATCTTTGTATGTCTTAGAGTTTGTCTGCAAAACATAGATACCCTCTCCCTAGCTATGACAAACATGCTTATTTATCAGACCAAATGAACCCGGACAGAACTGAGTCACATGTCTAAAGGTACGTTAAAAAAAAATCCACTTGTTGCCAAATAAATGGTTTGGTTCAGAATTTGAACAGACAGTTCCAGGTCTCAGGCAGGGTCTCCATATAAAGTACTCCTGGACAATATAGGCCATATAATATATAGCGTTCTCCAGTTCTGCTCCAGAGACAGACCATGCACAAAGTAATGGAGATATAAACACTGCCTAAAAGTCACACAAATCTGACATCCATGATACCTGTGCCCCTAGTTCCCTGGGGACCCTGAATGAGCTAAAGTTCGCTGCGCCTATAAAATAAACAAGGAGTATTGTTCAGGAATGTTGTGACAGTTGAGTGTGATAGCTCGGTGGAAAATATGCACAAGATCTACGTGTGACACGTAGAACTCAGTGAAAGAGAGAGCTGGGTAGAGGCTAAGCAACCTTCTGTGGTTGCTACTGCAACCTCTAGAGGAGCGTTGCTCCCACTTTTGCTTCAAACAATAGCACCGGTGTGCAGGAGAATGCATTGTCTACCACAGAGGACAGGGTCCCCCAGACCCTGTTGGGGAAGGACAACTGCTGTCTTAAGCAGGGGGTCAATATTCACACACTGCATTCCTGTCTACAGTATTCTCCACAGATTCCTGGTGTGCAACTAAGAATGACTTCAATACACATTCGGACAACAGGACAGGAGTATGGCGTACCCTGCTCAGCTGCTGGACTGGGCAAACTCTGCAAACTACTGAAGTTTGTCTTTGATCTCAGGGATTTTTTTTTTTCTAAACTCTGGGAGTGTAGCTCAGAGGTGAAGTGCTTGCCTGATGTGCTCATCACCACAGATAACAAAGTGATAATAATAAAGTCCTTCTATTCTTAGCCCCAGGACCATGTCTGCTTCTCACAGGACTTATGCTGACACAGCCAGCACTTCCCTCATCTTGAGTACTTCTTTTTTTTAATATTTATTTATTTATTATGTATACAATATTCTGTCTGCGTGTATGTCTGCAGGCCAGAAGAGGGCACCAGACCTCATTCCAGATGGCTGTGAGCCACCATGTGGTTGCTGGGAATTGAACTCAGGACCTTTGGAAGAGCAGGCAATGCTCTTAACCTCTGAGCCATCTCTCCAGCCCTCTTGAAGATTTCAAAATGACAGTCACTTACGTATGATCGTACAACGAGTGCGATAATCCCGTAGATCATAAGCACAACGAGGAAAACAAACATCACTCCATTTAGCATGGTAAAATCCCACTGGGGAGACACAAATAGCAAGCATGACTTCATTATCATCCAGATCGGATCTCAAATGTTTTAAGATGCATTTTCTACCCCATGCACTATTTGCCCTGGCTGTTTCTTAGATGGAACTGCCTTAGCCCCAAACACTGAAAATTGCCACATAAATGATAAAACCATCCCAGTCCCTGGGAGTTTCTTCAGTGGAAAGGAGATGTTGGAAGGTAAAATAGTAAGAGCCAGGAGTTGTTCATTTTTAAACTGGGTGAAAGGTACATGAGAATTCATCATATTTATTCCACTTTTCTATGTATAAGAATTTCTTCCTTGGCCTGGCTGTGGTGGCGCACGCCTTTAATCCCAGCACTCGGGAGGCAGAGGCAGGCGGATCTCTGGGAGTTTGAGGCCAGCCTGGTCTACAAGAGCTAGTTCCGGGACAGGAACCAAAAAGCTACGGAAAAACCCTGTCTTGAAAATAAAAAAATAAATAAAAAAAAAAAAACAGACATCGTAGCACAAACTCATAATCCCAGGACTTGGGAGGTAGAGGCAGGAAGATCATGCTCAAGTATATGACAAATTCATATATAAAATTCATATAAAAAGATGAATTAAGTGAAGTATAAATTTTTATGTACAATGTGATCATAACTATTCATATTTAAAGAACACATATACATAGAAAACATTAAGATAATGAAATAGGTTATTTCATTATGTCATTGGATCTCTTTCAAATTTGTATGCACATATTTTTGTAAAATACATAAGTACAGTTTCAAAAATTACTGTTATGATTATTTTATAATGTTGGCATTTATTATTGTGAATAAATTGGCTTTGTCTTTAAACATTAGTGACCAATGTATTTTGTTGTTGTTTTTATTAAAGGGGCTGAAAATGTTCAAATATTAAAAACATCCAAGATATTTTCTTGCATTTTTCCTCCATTCTCAATGCACACAACATTAGTTCTTCATTTTTGTCTTAGACCTGTAGCCCCTTCAGCCCCACTTAGGATTCAGGAGGGATCTCTGTCATCTCTTGCCAAACTCAGTATCTGAGTCACATCTGGCCTGGACACAACAGGGAATCAGCAAGCACAAATAACAGGAAAAGAAATGATGTTTCTGCTACCAGCCCCTCTTTGGCTCTCACCAAAACTCACAAAAGGTTCATCCTCCTTCCAAACTCCCAGCCTCCACCTTAGATGAAAAGGCAAGCAGAAGCCAAGAGGCTGCGCATCTTGAATCTACATGAAACTGTCACTCAACACAAAGGAGCTGATCTGAGAATGGAGTCTGGTTATATTTAAACCAAGCTGGCCTTCTGGTTAATTTTTCCCTTTAAGGGACAGCTTGGGGTTCATCAGAAAACTCGGACTCGGCACATGCTTACATCTCCTCTGTAGCCCTTGGAAGCGTTGCAGAGGGAGAAAGCTGTGTAAACCCCACCACACATCTTCATGGGGTGGGGGTGGGGGGGTAGTTGAATGTAAGCTCAGTTGCCTTTCCAAGTCATTCATATGCAAACACACCTGGACTTGTCTTTAAGGTGTTTTTCAGCAGAATGTTTTGTTTCATGAACTAGGGTCATTCTTTACCTGAGAGTGATTTAAATACCATGGGATATTGGGGGGAAATGCTCTGACATTTAAAAGGCTTTAAATAGCTCAATGAACCTATGTCTGTATCAGAAGCCCACCTCACTCACTGTAGGAAGGCATGTCTGTTCACACATAGGATGGCTTCTATTAGGACTATCCTTGAGATAGCAAATACTGATGTGATTCTCAATTAAATTGAAGCTCTACTTTGTGTGTATGTGTGTGAAGTCTCAGGTCCACTTCAGGCTTTATTTTTTATGATTTGAAAACCATCTCCACTAGGACGTAGAGATCCAAAACTTAGGCTAGGGGACTGGCCAGAGACTCCAGGGAGCCAGTTTCTACCTTCCCAGAGCTGCGATTACAAACCCACACCACCACACCAAGATCTTTACATGGACACCGGGGATCAAACTCAGGTCATGGTGGGTACACTGCAATCACTTTACTAACTGAGCCATCTCCCCAGTCCCTGAACCCTTACTTTTGATACAACTTGTCTAAATATTTTAACAATATTTCAAGGTCCCTCTACCTCTTGGGACCTTCCTTTTTCCACCCACAAAGTCTAAATTCAGTTCTTGTATAAAGTTATGAGGTTTTCCAAACAATAGAAAAAATATTCCTCTTTAGTTGTTAAACAGACTAAGGTGACACTACTCACTAAATGTCTATAAATGAAAGACGGTGGAAAGAAGCAACTGAAACCCCCAGGTGCATCTTAAGGCTGGAGAGACTCTGACAACACGGTTAAAAAGAAATGGCCATTGGTTGGAGTGTGGCTCTGTAGGAGAGCGATCACCTGCTGGCATTATCGGTCCCTAGTACCCCACCAAAATAAGAGCAGTCGTCAGTTATTTTAGGGGTTAGTAGTGCTTCTGAGTCCTAATACCTGTGAAAATCTGAGAATTTTGAACTGCCATTTTGAAAAAGTAGGGCCCCAGCAGGGAACACAGAACACACTCAGTGGCAGTGTAGGAGAGGTAGTTGGTGAGTAAAACCCACCTCCTGAAGAAGAAAGGAAGGAACTAGGTGAGCAGCTGTGGCTGCCTGCAGGGCCCAAGGAACAAGGACACAAAATGGGCTGTCTCAAGCTGGCCATGTAAGACAAGCTGTGAGTAATTTTGGCAATTAATGTGACTAGCTCAGGAGGAACCTGTAGGGAGGACACCATGGGAATAAGTCTCTCTCCTCTGTCCCTCTGATTTCCAGCTGAGGTTCCCTGGCCCGACCGCTGACAAGGCAAGAAAGCCATGCTGAAGAGGCCGGTGTGGATGAGAATGGGCCAGGAGGAACACAGGAACACAGCCAGAGGCGCCCTTGGGAGAGAGAACTGTTTCAATAATACGTACTTTTAGCCCGGAGGTGGTGGCGCACGCCTTTAATCCCAGCACTCGGGAGGCAGAGGCAGGCGGATCTCTGTGAGTTCGAGACCAGCCTGGTCTACAAGAGCTAGTTCCAGGACAGGCTCCAAAACCACAGAGAAACCCTGTCTCGAAAAAACAAAACAAACAAACAAAAAAATAATACGTACTTTTGTTTGTAGAGCAAATAAAGTAAGCACTAAGGTCACCAGAGTGGTTGCTCCTGCTGCCCATAGTATCTCTTCCGCTTTGTAGAAACTAGAACCAGAGATTGTAGTTACTGTTCAGATATACTCAGAGAAAATCATACACAATAAAATAGAAATATGGATTAAAGACTTACATTGACATACTCCCTAGCATGAGACCTTCCAGAAGTGTCTAAAAACAAAATTCACAGTCAGTCAGCAGCCTGTTTCTCCCAGCATGAGGGCAAGTCCTAGACTGCAGAAGAAGTGACCAGTCATGCATGTGTGCATCTGGGCAGGATCTAGGGAGCAAGTGGGGAGGTGAGCACAACCCCAGGGCCACAGCTACAAAATGGTTAACAAATGGTACAACTAACTACTTCTACACTCTCTACTAACTACTAACTAACTACTACTACGCTCTCTCTAGAACTGACGGAAGAAAATCCTCTCATTAGTAAGAACTTCCAAGCGGCAGTAACTTCCACATATTCAATGCGTGACCTATGTACTAACTGTGAGTGAAGAAACCAAGGTAAAAGGTTTGTTCGTGGACCACATCCTCATTAATCAAATGAAGTCTTCCACACACCGTCTACACAGTTCATCAGAGCAGCGCATGCTGTTCCCATTATTGCTTTGCCCACACTTGCATAATGCCATCTTCTGTGTTCCCTGCTAACATAAAACATTTCTTCAGAACTCAGACCTGGGATGAGAACTGAGATCACAGTGTCGAAATACGGTAGTTCAGGGATGAAAGCACAGGGCTGATGCCCTGAAGGATGCCCTCTACCCAGATGGAACCAGGCTGTGGGCAATGTGGGAGACAGGTGGCATTGAGATCCAGTGGGCAAGGAAGCCAGAGGGTGAGACTAAGATAGGAATTGGCAGACCCAGAGTCAGGCTCAGTACCACAGACAGTGAGCAGCTGTCAGACTGAAGAGGTTTCCCAGACCAAAGGACCCTCAGGAACTTGATCGTCTATGGGAAAGACAAGGGGAGTCCTCTGCTCCCAGAGGTCAAAAAGGAGGGCACATCCTAAACAAAGTGCTGACACTATAATGGCTTTGGAGTTTCCCAATGCACCAGATGCTGAAAAAGAACTGGGACCCAAAAGTCCTCAGCCACTTCTCTGGACTTCCCAGACCCAATGGGGGAGTGCCTCATGTTGTACTTGGTTAATGTAGCTAAGAAGGTACTTCATATATCCAGCAGAGGAAAAGATTTATTCTATGTACAAATGATACCTCAAAAATGTGCTTGAGAAGCTCCATGGGAGCAGGCACTGATCCAGTCCAGAGACATTGGCAGACCGGGATTGAGCCAGCGACCTAAATGCCCCTCAACTGAAGAATGGATAAGGAAAATGTGGTACATTTACACAATGGAGTACTAGACAGCAGAAAAAATAATGACATCTTGAATTTTGCAGGAAAATGGATGAAGTTAGAAAACATCATTTTGAGTGAGGTAACACAGACATAGAAAGACAATTATCACATGTACTCACTCATAGGTGGTTTTTAAACATAAAGCAAAGAAAACCAGCCTACACACCACAATCCCAGAGAACCTAGACAACAATGAGGACCCTAAGAGATACTTACATAGATCTAATCTACATGAGAAGTAGAAAAAGACAAGATCTCCTGAGTAAATTGGGAGCATGGGGACCTTGGGGGAGGTTTGAAGGGGGGAGGAGAGGCAAAGAGGGGAGCAGAGAAAAATGTACAGCTCAATAAAAATCATTAAAAAAAATGTGTTTGATTCCAACCTTCCTCCTAAGATATGTTTTTAAATTTTCTCCTGGTTCCTTTACTTCCTATTTCTCCAGCATCATCAAAAGTGGGCGGGGTGCAGAGACACAGAGCCAGGAGGCAGGAAGACACAGGGACAGAAGACAGGCAGGCTGGGAAGAGAGAGGATGGGGAGTGGCTCCAAGCATGCTCAGGACTGGAACTCAGGGAATCACAGATTCTAGAGGACAAAAGCCATCTGTGTGGCCAGAGTGAGTGTTTTATTGTTTTCTCTCAAGTGTTTTTCTGAAATGCTTTTCTCGGTGTTATTTTTTAACACTTGGACAAGATTCTGAGTCTTGGAAATGAAAGCATTGCTTGGCCCTGAACAACAGGGCCTCTGTTAGTGGTTACGTGCAGAGCCTCCGTGAGGAAAGCCCCTTGGGGGACCAGAAACCTAAACCCTCTGAGCTTGTTTATTTATTTGTGTTGACAGGGGGCCTCTCTGCCAGAGCCTAGGCTGACCTGGATCTCAGAGAGATCCACCTGCCTCTGTTTCCCATGTGCTGGAGTTAAAGGTGTGCAGCACCACCACCACCTGTTGGGCACACCTTTTCTTTAAAAAAGAAAATCTAGCTTATTAAATTTTTTTGAATTGTTTTAGTTTTGGTTTTGATGTGTAACCAGACTCCCAGACTGCCTGAAACTCACTATGTAAACTACGCTGGCCTCAGCCTCACAGTGATCTTCCTGACACGGCCTCCTGGTGGATGTGATTGAAGAGTTCACCATCACATGTAACAGGCCTTCATGTAAATTTGATGTGTGTGTGTGTGTGTGTGTGTGTGTGTGTGTGTGTGTGTGAGAGAGAGAGAGAGAGAGAGAGAGAGAGAGAGAGAGAGAGAAAGAGAGAGAGAGAGAGTTTTGTATGAGGGAGTGTGTATGTCTATGTGCACACACAGACATGTACGTGGAGTGAGGCTGGGATCCATGTATGCTGCCATCTCAGCTGCTTTCTTCCTTATTTTAAGGTGAGCTTAGAGTTGAACTTAGGCCTCATTGATTTGGTTGGATTGACTGGCCAATAAACACGTGGGATTCCCCCCCCTCCATCTGCACCCTCTTCAGATTTCCTCAGTGCTAGGGTTGCAGACATGCTCCTGGACCTCAAGTGGGTGCCCAGATCTGATTCAGGTCCTCACACTGGAGAGGCATTTTACCAACTCAGCCCTCTTCTTGGCTTCCTTCATTAAGAAAAATATTTTCGGTGGTGCTAGAGAACTAAGCTCAGGGCCTCACCTACACTGTGCCAGCTGCAGCCCCAGCCTTTCTTCTAATGTTTAAAATAAAAAATTCCAGCATATGCGGTAAAAAACAATGACTTCTCGAATTTTGCATGCAAATGGATGGAAATAGAAAACACTATTCTGAGTGAGGTAACCCAGACACAAAAAGATGAATATGGGATGGACTCACTCATAATTGGTTTCTAGCCATAAATAAGGGTCACGGAGTCTACAATTGGTGATCCTAAAGAAGCTAAATAAGAAGGTGAACCCAAGGAAAAACATATAGTTATCCTCTTGGCTATGGGAAGTAGACAAAATTGCCGGGGAGAAAATTGGGATCTTGGGGGTGGGGTGGGATGGGGGTAAGGGGAGATGGGGAGAGAAAAGGGAGAAGGGGAGGATGGGGGGAACTTGGGGAAAAAGGAAGATTGGGATAAAGGAAGGTAGGATAGGGGAGCACGGAAGCACAATTCTTAGTTAAGGGAGCCACCTTAGGGTTGGCAAGAGACTTGAACCTAGAGTGGCTCCCAGGAGCCCAAGCCGAGGTCCCCAGTTAGTTCCTTGGGCAGCTGAGGATAGGGAACCGGAAATGACCCTAGCCTATAGAAATACTGACGAATATCTTGCATATCATCATAGAACCTTCATCTGGTGATGGATGGAGATAGAGACAGAGACCCACACTGGAGCACTGGACTGAGCTCCCAAGGTCCCAATGAGGAGCAGAAGGAGGGAGAACATGAGCAAAGAAGTCGGGACCACGAGGGGTGCACCCACCAATTGAGACAGTGGAGCTGATCTACTGGGAGCTCACCAAGGCCAGCTGGACTGTGACTGAAAAAGCATGGGTTAAAACTGGACTCTCTGAACATGGCGAACAATGAGGGCTGATGAGAAGCCAAGGACAATGGCATGGGGTTTTGATCCTACGCAATGTGCTGGCTTTGTGGGAGCCTAGCCAGTTTGGATGTTCACCTTCCTAGAAATGGACGGAGGGGGGAGGACCTCGGACTTACCACAGGGCAGGGAACCCTGACTGCTCTTTGGACTGGAGAGGGAGAGGGAGAGGAGTGGGAGGAGAGGGAGAAGGATGGGAGGAGGAGGAGAAGGGTGGGAGGAGAGGGAGGGAAATGGGAGGCTGGGAGGAGGTGGAAACTTGTTTTTTTTTTTTCTTCCTTTTCTCAATAAAAAAATAAAATAAAATGTTCAAAAAAAAAATCCAGCATAGCCAGGTTGCGGTGGTGCACTCGGGAGGCAGGGAGAGGAGGAGCTCTGGTCTCTGTAGCCGCTGCAGACCAGCCAGGGCTGCAGAATGAGCAGACAGCTCCCTTCCTCTGTCCTCCCCATCCCCTTCCGGAGATGGAGAAGTAGGAAGTAATTGAGCCAGGATAATAAAGAAAACATCTTGGGAAAACTACCCCACAGTCCACAGGACGTGGGGTATCTTTTTTTCATGGCCTGTGCAGTTGCTGGGGAATCACTCCAGCCAAGAAAGGTTCCCCAATACTCGAAAGGAAATACCACTCTGGGTGGCAGCCAGCCATATTCCCAGGCCTGTTCCTTCCAACAGGGGAATTGTAATAAAATTACTTGGTGCCCATACACTCACATCCCTGGCCCTGTGAAATTACTTGCTTTGAGCACCAGCAGACTCAGAATTAGATCCAAGATTAGGACATTCAACTATACATCCAGAGCATTTGTTTACACTAATCTAAAGAGTGTTTGTCTCCCTGCTCTGTGTCCTTCCGTTTCATTTTCCTGTTGATGTCTTTACTCTCTCATATTGCAGATATAGTTGTGAGCCAGCTCTAGGAGTCAGCCTTCATAGAAAGGAATGGTCAGCACTATGCCGAGGAAACAGAAACACAAGGCTGACACCATCCTTAGTTATACCAGGCCAGCGCTGGACGGTCGGTCCCAAGTGCATCCACACAGCCCAGGCAATGTCTACCAGCCAGCTGCTGAAAAATCCAAGCCTCTGGGACACACAAGGTTTGGCCTGACTCTCACAGGAGTCTGGGTTAGAGGGTGACTCTGGGGTGCTGCTAAGTCTCATGAAAAGGCCCAAAACTCTCTGGAGTATTGAGCCTGGGCCAGTAGGAGTAAAACTATAGATTTTGATTGTATTTGAATTTAAGGAGACTAGGAGTTTGTTTCTAAGGACCCCATAAGCAGAAAAAAAAAAAAACCCAGAATTGGCTGTTAAAAGGGTAATCACGTAGTTCTGTATGGCTGAAACAGCACCAATAACAGAACAGCATAGATGTGACGAGGCCTGGTGGTGGAACCAGCTGGTGGGGATGTGGATAGTTAAGGGTCCACACCACAGCCCCAGCTCTGTCACCTCCTGTACGGAGAGAAACGTTGGAGAACTGGGCAAGAGACGAAGTTCAGAAATGACTTTTCTTCTCATGAGGAACTCGTAGTAAAATACATCTTTCACAATAAAAAAAAATTACCATTTCTAGTTCACAGACTGTGGGTGAGAAGTGGAAGCAACTCCTTGATGAGAAACATGTTTGTGATTCCTACAGAGACTGCAGTGCCTACATTAACTGCAGACACAGCCCTGACTGGGTGTGTCTTCTTGTGTGGCTTCAAGAGAGAGGCAAGTTGGCCAGAACAAAGAGTGACCTGGAATCCAACTCTGTAAGGGGTGAGGACTGCTGTCTCCAGGGAAGGTACCATTTCTGTACCCTACCTCCCTTCCTGCACCACAAGTTTCCACAGTAAAATAAATAACTTTTAAAGGCAGCAGGAGGATGTGTCCGAGGGAGGCTGTCAAGGGGAGTTACTTACGAATAATGCCAGGAGAATGTAGTTGGCAGGCACTTGGCGTCGGATATCCCTACAGCACGCAAGCACAATGATGACAACGAGGACAGCTGGGCTGGGAACGTGAAACCACCAGTTACTACTTCAGTTCTCCAACACGTGGGCAGTGTGTGCAGAGACAGACCCAAGTGTATAATCATGTCTGTACAGACCCAGCGAGGGACACAGATGTGAGTGTATCGTCACCTGAGCAGTGTGTCCAGACACAGCGGGGGGGGGGGGGGACACACACAGATGTGAGTGTATCGCCACCTGAGCAGTGTGTCCAGACACAGCGGGGGGGACACAGATGTGAGTGTATCGCCACCTGAGCAGTGTGTCCAGACACAACGGGGGGGGGGGGGGACACACACACAGATGTGAGTGTATCGCCACCTGAGCAGTGTGTCCAGACACAGCGGGGGGGGGGGGGGGGAAACAACACACACAGATGTGAGTGTATCGTCACCTGAGCAGTGTGTCCAGACACAGCGGGGGGGGACACACACACAGATGTGAGTGTATGGTCACCTGAGCAGTGTGTCCAGACACAGCGGGGGGGGGGGGACACACACACAGATGTGAGTGTATCGCCACCTGAGCAGTGTGTCCAGACACAGCGGGGGGGGACACACAGATGTGAGTGTATTGCCACCTGAGCAGTGTGTCCAGACACAGTGGGGGGACACAGATGCAAGTGTGTTGCCATGTGTGTACAGAGACAGCAGAGGGACACAGACCCAAGTGTGTTGTCATGTGTTGATACCTGATATACAGAGCAAACTAAATTGCTATTTTCTACTTACCTCTCTTTTATGCCTTCAAAATGAGCTTTTAAAGTTTGATACACAGATAGCTTGTCTTTAAATTTTTTGTTAAAAATATAGATTCATAGAAAATTATAAAAGGACAGAGTTCTATTAAAACTATATGAAATTTTCACCAATGATTTTGATTTATATATTATAGCACAATTTAAAAACCAGTATACGGGTATAACATGAACACATAGTTATTTAACATGGGAGTGTGACTTTTGCCTATGAGTAGATACATGTAGCCACCACCTCAATTAACATTCAGGACTGTCTTACATATCAACAAAGATCAGCCTGGCATAAACTCTACACACAACTGACCCTGACTTCTGGCACCCATTAACTTGCTTCCCATTGCTTCTTTTTTTAAAATAATATAATATTAGGCTTTAATAATGAAAAGACTTAGAGAACCGAGGTTCCCGCGGAGAACAGGAAAGCAGAAGGGGAGGGGGGGGCACACCAGGAATATTTATTAGTAAGAAATATCCTCAGGGGACCACGCCCTACAAGCAAGGTGATTGGCTGGGGGGCTTCCCCTACAAAGAAGGACCCGTGAGGACCGGAGCGGCCTTTCTGGAGGGCATGGCCACCTCTGCTCCTGGAAGGCAGGAGGTAGAGCAGCGCGGAGGCAGTACAGTGGGAAGGGAGGTTGTTCATGCTAACAAAACCAAGGGCTTCCTCAGCAAAGCGTGCTTCCGGTGGAGCTACTTGGGGTCTTGTCTGGCGCGTTTGGGGCTTTGCTGTTTCTCACCGAGAAATTCCTGAGGGAACGCAAGCTCTGCACTTGCTGCAGGCGCCGGGCGAGCTCCGCGCTGCAGGCCCGCTAGACTGTCTCTGCTTTCTTTACATCTCCGCTCAAGGCAACAGCCAGGGCTCTGGGGTCCTCCTTGGAGACCAGCTCCAAATCCTGACTAGATAAGCTCAGCTCTGGGGCAGGCTTCTCCTTCAGCAAAGTGAGGATCTGGCTTGTAAGTGCCACTTCGGAAGCCATCTCTTTGCTGATGCCCGTGTCCACCGCATCCGCGTCTCCACCGAGGGCGGCTTTGGGCTCTTCCTGGTTGGAGAAGATGGCACCCTCCTTCTCCAAGGCCCGGTGATACAGTTCTAGGAGCTGCTTGGACTGGCGGGCCTCCTCTCTCTGGTCAAGCACCCGCTGGAGCGCGTCCTGGAGCCTTTGGACAGTGGCACAGCTTTGGCAAAGCTCCTGAGCCAGTTCTGAGCACGGGATGTCAATGAGCACTTGGAGGTCCTCTTCTGGGAGCAGGATGATGCTGGACAGGTCCTCTTTCAGCTGCCTGGCCACATTCTTCCACTTCGCCCCGGCTCCGCTGTCTGTTTCGTCGGCATCAAAGGACTCTTGGGAAACCCAGGCTGTTCCTCCATCCGAATTGTTATACGTCCACTTCTCATTACAGGCCAAGGCCACAAACTTGGTATTGGAAGGGAGACAAAGGAAGTAGTCGTCATCGTCCACTATTGTACCGTCCTCGGCCAGGACCAGGGTGACTGGTGTCAGGGACTCATCAATGGCCAGTACTTCGCAAGCTTTGCGCCTCAGCTCCTCGAGGCAGGAGGCCGCCACGCCGTGCTGATCGCGGTTGTGGTTGCGGCGGAGCAGACACGGCTTGAGAGGCCGGATATCGTCCGGGTCCGGGTCCGGGTTGCTGGCTCCCCGCGCCAGCGCCATCCTCCTCAAAGTGCAACCCGATAGACTGGGAAATCGCCAGCAGTCCTGAGCCGCTTTCAAGGTCGCGGGCACCCCGCCTCCCGTGGCCTGTCGGGAGATGTAGTTCTCGCTACAGCAAGTGACGTGACAGCAAGGCACGCCGGGAGATGTAGTGCTGGCTAATCGCGTGCGTTTCAGGGCACTACCGGAGTCCTGTGGTTTCTGGAATGTTTCCAGGTGTTCATCCTGACCATATTCCATCTTGGTCAGTGTTCTTCTTCTTCTCCGCGGCATGTTCTTCTTTTTCTCGGGGGAGTGTTCTTCTCAGAGACGAAAGGAGGACGCAAGACACAACAAAACCCACGTGGCGAGGTTTATTGCAGCGTGGGCAACAGTGAAGGGAGAGAAGGGAAAAGAGAGCTTGCTTCCCATTTCTATAATTTTGTCTTTAAAGGATTTTATGGAGAGATGGATCTTTCAGGGCATCTGGGTTTAGTTTCTAGCACCCACATGGCAGCTCACAAACCCCAGCAACTCCATTTCTAGGGGATCAGACATTCTCTGTCCCCCTCTGTGACACCTATGTAACATGATATACATACAAACAAGCACATACACACACACATAAAGAAAAACAAGTAAAATATAAGAAAGTTATGCTTTTCCCTGGGTGTTTTTGCATGATTTTTTTGTTCTTAGTTTGTGTTACTTGGAATCAGGGTCTTATGCAGTCAAGGCTGGCCTTGAATTCCTGATCCCCTGTCTCCACCTTCTAAGTGTTGGGATTGTAGGCATGCATCACTATACCCAGCAAGAGTGCCATTCTTTACGAAATTTTTAATAGTGATAAAATATCGGCCAATAGTTCATAGAATCATGAATGATACTTACAAGAGTGCGTACATGAACCAAGGGATGCCAATGATCCACTTCCTTACAGGTTTGCTGGTTTAAAAAGAGAATACAGTTTTACATAATATAATGAGTTGTACTAATTAAAATAGAAGTATGACAGTGTCATGAGAAAGATGGGCAAATGGGGAGGAAGCACTGAGACAGTCCCTTCAACGCGGAAACTGCTGCTAGCATGGCTTCCATTGGAGTAACCACTGGGCATGTGTGAGGCCCTGAATTAAAATTTCCAGCACCAAGAAAAGAAAGACACATTTAAAAAGTTATTTTTCTTAAATTACACAGCAGATTTAAGAAGAAACCCATGGTTAAGACCTTCAGTTTTAAAAATACTGAGGGCCAGGCATGGTGGCACATACTTTCAAAAAAAAAAAATCCTTTCTCATTTTACATACCAATCCCAGTTTCTACTCCCTCCCCTCCACCTTTGCCCCGACCCCAACCACATCCATTCCTCAGAGAGGGTAAGGCTTCCCATAGGAAGTCAACAAAGTCTTGCACATTGCTTTGAGGCAGGACCAAGGCCTCCCCACTATATCTAGGATGAGCAAGGTATCCCTCCAAAGGAAATGGATTCTAAAAAGCCAGTTCAGGCAGTAGGGATAAGTCCTGGTCCCACTGTCAGTGGCCCCACAGATTGCCCCAGCCATACAACTGTCACCCACATGCAGAGGAGCTAGTCTGATCCTATGCTTGTTCCCCTGTTGCCACGCTGGAGTCAATGAGGTCACATTAGCTCAGGTAAGCTGTTTCACTGGGTACCCCTATCATGGTCTTGATCCCTTTGCTCATATTATCGCTTCTGCCTCTCTTCGACTGGACTTTGAGAGCTCAGCTCATTGCTTCACTGTGGATCTCTGCATCTGCTTCCATCAGTTGATGGATGAAGGCTCTATGATGACGAGGTAGTCATTAATCTGACTACAGGGCAAGGCCAGGTCAGGCACCATCTTCAGTATTGCTTAGGGTCTTAGCTGGGGTCATCCTTGTGGATTCCTGGGAATTTCTCTAGTTCCAGGCTTATTGTTAGCCCCATAATGGCTTCCTCAATCAAGATATCTCTTTCCTTGCTCTCCCTCTCTGTCCTTCCCCCATCTCAAACATCCGTTTTTAATCCCAGCACTTGGGAGGCAGAAGCGGGTGATATCTGTGAGTTTGAGGCCTGCCTGGTCTACATAGTGAGGACAGCCAGAGCTACAAGTGAGCTCCTATATCAAAAAAAAAAAAAATACAATACAGTACAATACTGAAACTGATATATGTATAAGGTAAAAGGAATCATCTCATGGTTCATATTGCAAATAACACTTTCAGTAGGATGGACTTGGTGACAAATAAATATTATTCCTTCATAACTTTCTCAAAATGCTCAGAGAATATCAAAAGAAAGCAATGTTCAAAGAAGAGTAAGAAAAATCTTCTTGGCCTAGGAAGTTAAATTCTAGAATCTCCTGCCATGTTGGTGGTTCAGAAAAACTTGTCTATAGAAAGAATATCATCTACAAATAGTGAAGAACAAAAATCATACTTTTTGAAATGCCCCACATTAAAGTAAGCTGATATCCCATGAGCAGTCACTTGAGCAATATAACATCTGATTCTAGACAGGAAGAATGACTCACCAGAAAACAAATATGCTGATGATTACCATAGTGATGAGCAGCTGAACTGACAAGATAATGAACACTTTCATGATGAAGCCTGTGGGGAGAAGATGCATATCCAAAGGTAAAGTTGAATGCAGTTTCCAGTTCCACAGAAGCAATGGACCCGTCATTATCTGAGGCTAGAAAGGGTAGTGCTGATCTAGTCAACAGTGGGACAAAGATACTCGGAGAAGGTTTTAAAGTATGTGTGTGTGTGTGTGTGTGTGTGTGTGTGTGTGTAATTCTTTGAGAATGTCATACATCTCCACAATGTTTTTTGGTCTCTGTAGAACTTTTAAAGAATATCTATTTAAGCAGCCTCAGTGGGACACACTGTGATGGAGGAAGGTCATTGGTAATAAACAAACTGCCTTGGCCCATTTTGATAGGCCATCCCTTAGGTGGGTGGAGTAGGCAGAACAGAATGCTGGGAGGAAGAGGAAGTGAGCTCAGACTCGATAGCTCTCCTCTTGGGGGCAGACACCTCAGAGAGAGGCCATGCTCCCCTCTCCCGGGCAGACACATGCGATGAAGCAAGCCGCCAGGTCAGACATTCTGAATCTTTCCCGGTAAGACCGGTGCTACACAGTTTATTAGAGATGGGTTGATCGGGATATCAGAATTAACCAGTAAGGGCTAGAGCTAATGGGCCAAGAGTGTTTAAATGAATACAATTTGTGTGTTGTTATTTCGGGGTATAAGCTAGCCAGGTGACCAGGAGCTGGGACGGCAGGAACACAGCCCACAGCTCCTACTACAGCACTGTAATCCCAGTTACTCAGAAGGCAGAAACCAGCGGAATGCTTCAGCTTAGGAGTTGAAAACCAAGCGGGGTAACAAAGAAACTCCTGGTTGTAAGAACAGACAAACAAAAAGAATATTTAGTCTAATTATTAAAATTTTTTTTTAGGCTGGTGAAAGAGATCAGCAGATAAAGGCACCTACTGCCAAGTCTAAGACTAGTCAGTGCACAGAATCACAGGACATGATAAAGTCATGGTCAGTGTTTTTTAAATGGGAAAAGGACTAGAATGGTATTCCCCAAAGAAAACACAAGTCTGCCTGGGAACTCACAGGGTACTCTAGCCAGGGAAGCAGGTGGGCTAACTGCAGACCTTCCCCTCTCCCTCCATGCCTCCATGTCCAATGCCTCAGCCTCATCCCCAGCTACATGGTAAGCCTTCTGTTGCAGCTTCTCCTCACTCTCCTCACTCCCCATTCCCAGAGAACTAAGCAGATGCTGGTGGAACACTCTGTTTTCCTCTCTCCTCTGTTCTACCCCAGCATCTCCCCAGCTCATCCCATTTTTAAATGTCAGTTCCCAATACCCAGAAATGCATTCTACCTGTAACCACCTGAAATTGCACCTATCAGGATCCCAGAAGCATTTCCTACCAGGCAAAACAGAGACTCAATGCTCTCCTAAGAACTAGTGAGGTGAACAGAAACCAAGGAACCAGTCATCCAACAAAGAAAAGAAAAGGTGTCAGCACCTAGAATTACAATCTTCCCAAATCCAAATATTAAATGCCAGTGTGAAAACATAATAGTATGGAAGACAGTGTATCTCCACTCCAGCCCAGCAGTCTCACCCCATAGGTCACAATAGAAATACCTTAAAATAGTCATAAAGCGTTACCCAACCACAAAAGAATATACCTTCTTCTCAGTACCTCAAAAACTTTCTCCAAAATTAACCACATACCCGGAAACAAATATCAAAAGATAAAAGAAAATGTAACTAACACCCTGCATCCTATCTGATCACCATGGATTAAAGATGGATACCAACAATAACAGAAACAACAGAAAGCTCACAAACTCATGGAATCTGAACAATTTACTACTGGATGAAAAACAAGTCCAAGACATAAATCTTAAAAAATTAAGACTTTCTAGAATTGAATGAAATGAATGCACAGCCTACCCAAACTTATGGGACACAACAAAAACGGGCCTAAGGGCAAATTTATAAAACTAAGTGCCTACATAAAAAAAAATTTGAGAGACCTCATGCTAGTAACTTAAAAGCACATCTGAAAACTTTAGAACAAAAAGAAGAAATCACATCCAAAGGGAGTAGATGTCAAGAAATAATCATACCCAGGACCAAAATTGAAAAAAGAAAAAAAATAATAAAAATAATGAAACAAAGTGTTTGTTCTCTGAGAAATCAATAAGATCCACAAACCCTGTGGTAGTTTGAATATAATTGGCCCCCATAAGCTCAAAGGGAATGTCACTTTTAGGAGCTTTGGCCAACGCCTTTCTGGAGGAAGTGTGTCACTGTTGGGCAGGCTCCTATGCTCAAGCTACACCCAGTGGATCAAGTTGTATAACTCTCAGCTCCTTCTCCAGCACCATGTCCCATCATGATGTTATTAGACTCAACCTCTGAAACTGTGAGCCCCCTCAATTAAACATCTTCCTTACAGGAGTGGCCAAGGTCATGATGTCTCTTCACAGTAATAGAAACCCTAACTAAGACAAACCCTTATCCAAACTAATTAAAAAGCAGAGTAAGAGAATTTCCAAATTAACAAAATTAAAAATGAAAAGGTCCATTTAACAGACACCAAGGAAATCTAGAGGATTATAAGGACATTCTTTAAAAACCTGTACTCCACCAAACTGGAAAAATATAAAAGAAACAGATAATTTTCTCAATAGATACCATTTAACATAGTTAAATAAAGATTAAATAAGCAATTTAAACAGGCCTATAACCCCTAGTGAAATAGAAACAATCATCAAGTGTCCCAACCAAAAAAAAACAAAAACAAAAACAAAAATCCCTTGGGGCCAGACAGTTTTAACACAAAATCCTATCAGACTTTCAAAAAACAGTTAATGTCAATACTCTTCAAATTATTCCACAAAATAAAAGCAGAAGGAACACTGCCCAACTCGTTTTATGATGCCACAGTTATCCTGATGTCCAAACAACATAAAAACCCAATAAAGAAAGAAAACTACAGACCAATTTCTCTTATTACATAGATGCAAAAAAAAAACTTAATAAAATACTTGCAAACTGAATCCAAGAACATGTCAAAAACAGCATCCAGGGGCTGGAGAGATGGATCAGAAGTTAAGAGCGCTGTCTGCTCTTCCAAAGGTCCTGAGTCAATTCTCAGCAACCATATGGTGGCTCACAACCATCTGCAATGAGATCTGGTACCCTCTTCTGGCCTGCAGGCACACATGCAGGCAGAACACTGTATACATAATAAAGAAACCTTTGAAAACAAAAGATTAATTTTATTGTATACATAATAAATAAATAGTATTTTTAAAAAGGGCTGGAGAAATGGCTCAGCAGTTAAGAGCATTGCCTGCTCTTCCAAAGGTGCTGAGTTCAATTCCCAGCAACCACATGGTGGCTCACAACCATCTGTAATGAAGTCTGGTGCCCTCTTCTGGCCTGGAGACACACACGCAGACAGAATATTGTATACATAATAAATAAATATTTTTTTAAAAAAAAAACCAGCATCCACCATGATCAAGTAGGCTTCATCCCGGAGATGCAGGGATGGTGCACCACACATAAACAAATAAATCTAACACACCATATAAACAAACCAAAAGACAAAAAAAAAATGACCATCTCATTCAATGTAGAAAAGGCCTTTGACAAAATCCAATACTGCTTCATGATTAAAAACTCTAGATAGGCTCCTGCAACCTAGGTGGAACTCTGAAACACAGCATGCTACAATATTGAGGGGACTTAAGAGTTGAGTAAACAACCACAGGGCCAGATGCCCCACCCTCCAGGACCTCCCCAGTTTGACAAAACCCAGGGGCCCTTCCCCAACTCCCTCGGCTTTTTTAGCGAGCCAGCAGGGATTCTCCAGCAGATAGGCTTCCCCCCCAACCTATCCATCCTCCATCCAAACTACTAAGTACACCCCGCCCCCAAACCTGCCTAGTCTCCTGCAACCTCAGTGGAACTCTGCTACAATACTGAGGGAACTTAAGAGGTGAGTGAACAGCCACATGGCCAGATGCCCCACTCCCTAGGACCTCTCCAGCGGGACAAAACCCAGGGGCCCTTTCCCATCTCCCTCAGCTTTTTTAGCCAGCCTAGGCTCTCCCAAAACCCAAACCCATCCATTGGACCTCCCAAGCTACAAGACACACCCCGCCTAAGAGCTGAGAGCTTGCTCCAATACTGATGGGACCAAGAGCTTGCTATAACACTGAAGGGATTAAGAGCACAAAGAGAGCAAACCAAGAGAGCAGATATATAGAGACCTAAGAGGCTTTCTGAGACAGACATTGACAGTTACAGAGCAGACCAAGAAAAACTCCCAAATACTCAGACAGCCACAGCAAGGATTGGACCAAGATGCCAAGACACTGCTGGCCTCATTTGAAGGAAGAAATGGGTAGGCGCCAATGCAAGAATTCCTCCAACAACCTAAAAAGCAACATGGTAACACCAGAACACGGCAGTCACCCAAAAGGAAGACTTAATCATCCTATCCCAGAAAAAGTAGGAAGAAAATGACTTTATGCTGGGCAATGGTGGCGCACGCCTTTAATCCCAGCACTCGGGAGGCAGAAGCAGGAGGATCTCTTTGAGTTCGAGACCAGCCTGGGCTACAAGAGCTAGTTCCAGGACAGGCTCTAAAGCTACACAGAGAAACCCTGTCTCGAAAAACCAAAAATAAAAAAATAAAGAAAATTACTTTAAACATAACTTTATAAAAATGATGGAAACCTCTAAAGAGGAAGTGAAATACTCCCTTAAAGAAATGGAAGAGAAGACAAACAAAATATTAAAAGAGATTAATAAATCCCTCAAAGAAAACCAAGAAAAACAGTCAAACAGGTGAAGGAAACAGTTCAAGACTTGAAGACTGAAAGAGGTAAAAAAGAAAACACAAACTGAGGGAATTCTCGTTATGGAAAATCTGGGTAAATGAGCAGGAAGTACAGAGACAAGTATAACCAAAATACAAGAGATAGAAGAGAGACTCTCAGATGCTAAAGATATTATAGATACTATGTATATGTATGTATATATATATATATATATGTCAAAGAAAATATAAATCCAATGAAGTCTTAACATAAAACATTCAGGAAATCTGGGACACCATGAAAACACCAAACCTAAGAATAATGGGCATAGAAGAACTCCAGCTAAAAGGCACAGAAAATATATTCAACAAGATTATAGAAGAAAACCTTCCCAACCTAAAGAAGGATTATCCCTATGTACAAGAAGCTTACAGAACACCAAAAAGACTGAATCAAAAAAAAAAAACACCTACCATATAATAATCAAACACAAAACATACAGAATAAAGAAAGAATATTGAGAGCTGTAAAGGAAAAAGGTCAAGTAGCATATAAAGATAAACCTATCAGAATTATGCCTGACTTCTCAATGGAAACTATGAAAGCCAGAAGGTCCTGGATAGATGTGCTGCAGACACTGAGAGACCATGGCTGCAAGCCCAGACTACTATACCCAGCAAAGCTTTCATTCACCATCAATGAAGAAAAAAGATATTCCATGACAAAAAACAGATTTAAACAATACGTATCTACAAACCCAGCCTTGCAGAAAGTACTAGAAGGAAAACCTCAACCCAAGGAAGCTTTCTACACCCACAATAACACAGACATCTGATAACCCCCAACCAGCATAACCCAAAGTAGGGAAACACACAAACACTATTTTCAAAAAATATAACTGGAGTTAACAAATACTGGTCGAACAACCCTAGCTGATGCCAGGATTATAGGTTACTCTCCATAAACTGACAGCAATGCCCCATTGCTAAAGACAACACCTACACAACTCTGCACATGAAGAAGTTGAGCTGGTGCCTACATAAAGCCTTCATCCCTACTTACTAGTGTCTTTGGTATAGGAAGGCATTCTGCACTCTTCCAAAAGAGACATATAAACATGAAGTCAGCCACAAACCTTTTGATCTATAGTTGTTGTTCTGTCTACAAGATATATTAGTACAATGGTGTCACAAACCTTGTGAGAGTAACCAACCAATCGCTGATTTGACCTAAGGTCCCTCCATGAGATGAAACTGATATCTGAAGCTGCTTGTATGACCAAAAATCAGAGACTAGATAGCCCAGGGACCTAGCTAGAGTTAAACAAATTTTTAAAAAGTAGCAATAAAATACCTCCTAATAACATTCTGCTGTACTTTTAGATAACTGCCCTTGCTCAGTCATCTTCGGAGATCCTACAACAGATGAGAACAAATACAGAGACCCCCAGACAGACATTGTGCAGAGTGAGTGCACTTGGAACACTCAGCCCCAAATGGAATGTCTCTGTCAAATCCCTCCTCTCAGGGCTCAGGGAATCCCTTGGAAGGAAGGAGGAAGAGTGTAAGAGAACAAGGCCGACTAAATTAACACGCTCAGAGTTCAAAGGAGCTTACAGACTGAGAGATCATGTAGAGGGCCTTTTTGCACCAGGTCCTTGGCATATGTGTTACTGCGTACAGTTTGCTGTTTTTTATGAGATTCCTTTGTTTGTCAATGAGTGGATCTCGGATTCTTGGGCCTGCTTTTATGGTCTTTTCCTTCTGTTTATCTTGTCCAACTCCAATGTGAAAGTTTTTGTTTTATCTTGTTATATTTTATTTCATTGTATTTTATTATCATCCCTTAGAAGACTGTTTTCTAATGAGAGCTAGAAAGGAGAATTACTCTGGATGGGAGGGGAGGTGCAGACCTGGGGGTGTAGAGGAATGGGAAACTGTAATCATGCTATTTATGTGAGGAAAAAAAATCTATTTTCAATAAAAGGGGAGGGAAAAGGAAAACTTGAGTCAAAACTATTAAGTAATACTGTTTCACACTTACCAGAATGTCTACAGTCAGAAAGAAAGGTAATAACCAATGTCAGCCAGGATGTTGAGGAACTGAAAACTCCATACATTATTGGATGAAATGAAAATTATGCAGCTGTTTTGGAAAGTTTTGCTATTCCTCAAAAGGTTAGGCATATTTGTGATGTCATTCAAAAATCCCTCATTCCATTCAAGAGAAGTGTAAACATATGTTTATATAAAACTGATATATAAATTGAAGGGACCTAAACACGATAGGGAGCTCCCTCCCAGACCCAGGATTAGGCACAAACCATGCCCCAAACATGTATTTTCATTGAGAGATCCTTTATTAAGCAGGAAATAAAAGTAAAGTGACTGATTTCTGACTCAGGCAGAAAACAGCAGCAAATGGCCTTGCTGGTGTAATTTTTTTCCAGAGGAAAAAAGGGAGGTCTGTGTTAGCATGTGCTGATATGTGGCAGCATGTTTTGGTAGGACATATTAATTAGGGTAGCCAGAAGGGGATTTTGATTGCTGAATGTCAATACTTTGATTCTTGGACCTTGATGAGTGAGTCTAGTATAAGAGCATGTCCAGACAAAGGCATGGACCTCGGAGGCTAGCTTTAGGGATGTGATCTATGGTCTATGAGGGAGAGAACTACTAGAGCTCTTCCTGGATATTAGTTGCAGTGTTAGTCACAATAACCAAAAGGAGAAACAGCCCAACATTTATGGGCAAATATGTGTTGGGTAAGGGACACTCCACTTTGTGCTGGGAACTCATCCTGAATTCCTGAAAGAATTGCTCCTGGCAACTCCAACTCCTTCTCAGAACTGTACAGTGGTGAGACAATTAACTGCTTCCTCTGGCTTTTGTACACCCGCTTATAGCTGTGAACCAGGGAGTGAGACGACTTCTCCATCCTGTAAGCAGGGAAGAGAAGAAGCTCCTTGCTAGCTGAGGGAGTGAGACAGCTTTCAGAGCAACTGCACATTCCAGAAAAAAACAAGATAATTGTGAACTCCACTTTTTAAAGCCCTCTGTCTGGCCCATTCTGCATGGCATGCCTTCACTTGGCTTTAATGTTATTTATTGTCCTGCTCACTTAATCATAATTTGAATTGAGTTTGTGCTCTTTTCCCAGTGGATTCAAACTCCATAACAAATACATCAATATAATGTGTTATTACCAGGAAACAGAATACTATATGGCCATAAAATGAATACAAACTGATGCTACAGAGCAAACTGAACCATAAAAACCTTACGCTTCATGAAGGTGATTTCCAAAAGAACATGCTTCATCTCCTGCTTGCCTGAAATGGCTGCAAAGGGCAGATCCATGGGGTTGTAAAGCAAATTTGCAATTGGCAAGGCAGAGAAAGATAGGTTTACCTTCTGATGAGTTGAATTTTTTTTTTTTTTTTGGTTTTACGAGACAGGGTTTCTCTGTGGTCTCGAACTCACAAAGATCCGCCTGCCTCTGCCTCCCGAGTGCTGGGATTAAAGGTGTGCGCCACCACCGCCCGGCTGATGAGTTGCATTTTAAAGTAATAAATATAATCCCAAATTGATTATGGTACTGGCTGCAAAACTATAAATTTACTGAAAACATTGTATGCTTAAAAAGGGTGAACTTAATGAATTTAAAATTGCATTTTCATAGAGATGCTTTCAAGAATTACAGGCCTTCCTCCATAACTCTTGTCATATTACATTTCTAGTTTTCTTCCCTCCAGGACACTTTCATCTTATATACTGTGCAACTTGTGAAGGCAGAGGAAGGCCTGCCTATCTCCAAAAGATGCTGCTGGAGAGCATTGACTTTGACAAGGAGGATTCTTTATATATTTCGGTTCTCCCTTTCTATGAGATGTCTTTCTGTATGCTGTGAGTATTTCTTGCTCTCACTGGTTGATAAATAAAGCTGCCTTAGCCAATGGCAAGGCAGGATAGAGCCAGGCGAGAAATCATAGAAGAGATACAAGAGAAGGGCAGAATCTGGGAGATGACAGTCAGACATGTAAAAAGTGAGGTAACAAGCTAAGGCCCACATGGCAAAACACAGATAAGAAATATAGGTTAATTTAAATACAACAGTTAGCTAATAAGCCTAAGTCATTGGCCAAACATTTATAATTAATATAAGCCTCTGAGTGGTTATTCAGGAACTGGCAGGGGGAGAGAAACCTCTGATTATGCTGCCTCTTTAAGTACGGCATCCACATCTCCAATATGACTTTATAACTTGTTCATTCAGACAGTTGTTGTAAAGACTAATTGCAGAACCCCTGTCCTTGCATGGCACTCTGAAGGTCTTGGCATCTTGACTGCTGACTGATTAGACACACCTCTGCCCTGGCTACCTCATGATCTGACCCAGATCTTGTGAAACATGGTAATCAGCCCAACAAAGAAAGTACAAACATAGTGGCCAAGTGCTTCAAATAGGACCAATGGCAGGTGGATGAAAGCTCTTGCAGGGATGTGCTTCTGGGGAAGCCTCTAAAAAGGTTAAGTTTGGAGAACTCTTGGGACTCCTCTCATGAATGGGACTGTTTGGAGTTCCGAGAACCTTTGTCCTCCCTTGGTCCTTGGTCTTTGGCCCTTGCCCTCTCCAACCTGAAAGGCTAGAGTTCCCTAAGGCCTCTTTCCAGGCTATGGCAAAGGATGGACTAGGGGCGAGGTACCACTGGGAGTCAAAGTTCAGAGTTCACCTGCAAGTTATGCAAGCCCTGGGAAGGCTCAAGTACAGCATGTAGGACATGGGGAACCATAGCATGGACCTTAGCTACCTATGCTTCAACGTCACATTTCATGAGAAAAAAAAAGTTTTCACTTGTTTTTGTCACAATTTTTAAGACTTCTATCATTCTCTGATGAATATTATTCCTGTTCTGTTCCAGAGTAAATATCTAGGATATTGAATTAATGTTTAAAGACCTAGACCAATATTATGTGATCATGTTGTATGTAGGCAAAACATTTCATAATCAACAGTTAACTCACACTTCCTAAGAAATCTGAATATTATTTGCCATATGTTTATTATGGATCTCTAAATCTAGCCAACATCATGGTGGCTATGATGGCAGCCTATTACACATTTCATTGTAAGAAAGAGCTAAATAAAAGAGAACTCATTCTTTCTGGTAGTACACAGCATGGAAATACTTTAAGAAAACATTGCTCTTTTCCAAGCCCAAGCGCTGTATTCTTACCTCTACGAACAGACATGTCTTCAAAGGGACTGGGTGCACCTGTGGTGCTCTCATCTGGGGTAACGTCCTCTGAAATCTGTACTGCATAAGTATTTGCTCCATCTCTGTTCTTTGGATGTGGGTATTTTATGGCTTCTTGTGGTGTGTCTCTGGATGAATATGTGAAGGGTTGTTCCGGATTAGAACGGACACCTTTAATTGCTGCTTTCTGAACCAGGTATTTGTGATCTCCAGAGCTATAGTTGACTGGCTCACTGACCTCCAAGTCTATTTTCCTGGAAAAGAAGACCTGTCATTCATGTCTTTATGACCACACCCCCGTTATTTTACTATCCTTATAACTTTCAAGTGATTATATCCTATTTTTAATGATTGTGGATTCACCAATGTATAATAAATATTTCTTAAATGAACAAATACGTGTAACATGGATTCTGTAGAGCGTTGGTTCTCAACCTGTGGGACTCGACCCTCTCTACAAACCTCTAACTACAAAATATTTACAATATAATTTGTAACTATAGCAAAATTACAGTTATGAAATAGCAATGAAAATAATTTAATAGTTGGAGATCACCATAACACGAGGACCTGAATTAAAGGGTTGCACACTAGGAAGGCTGACAACCACCGCTGTAGAGAAAAATAACTTGCCTTCTATTATGTAATTAATTTTTTAATTCATTCAGTAAGGAGTTCAAGGGAGATTCTGCCACTGCTTCTGTCTTCAAATGACTTATACTGGAGGAAAGAAAATATTCAGATGAATACTGATATTAAAGGCAATATAAGAAAGCCTGGAATGTGGGAGGGTGTGAGATAGGAAAAGACTGGTAGCAGAAGATGTTCCCAGACATTCCCAGGGAAAAGGAAGTACATGGCAAGGCTGGAAGTGGTATAGCACTTTGTCAAATGAAGAGGTAGAAAAAGATTTCCCCAGATAGAGCAGTCAAAGTGGACCAGGACAGAGGAAATATGATAGGGCCCAGAAACTGAAGATGTTCATATTCCAAGAATAGGGAAGTTGATAGTGTGCTGAGGTTAAACAATTAGGTCATGAGACTTCATCATTTGAGGCTAGGTGGAGGAGGGGCTTAGAATAATTTAAAGAAATTGGCGTGAGTTTCTCAATGACACCATTAAGTCAGGAAGAATTAGAGTCCCCCAATGATTCCACATCCCTCTCCAGGGACCCTGAAGATGTCATTACGCTTGTTAAAAGAAACACTGCAGGTGCTCATAAAGACATTGAGATAAGACGGTCAAATCTCAGTCTTATGATCATACTTAGAAGAGAGGAAGACAGAAAGGACAGAATAAGGAAAGTAAATGGAAGTCAAGTGCTACAAATGCCGTGAGGATGAACGCACAAACAGCTTGGAGCAAAGAGTGTAGGTGGCAGGAAACACATTTCCTCCTGGAGTCTCCAGAAAAGAACTCAGCCATTTTGGCACCTTGGTTTTAGCCCTGTGAATCTGATATGGGTTTCTGACCATGCACTGTGAGACTGTGTGTTTGTTATGTTCTGTGGCACTACGTTTGCACAAAGTTGTACAAGCTGCAATAGAAAAGCTAATGCAACAGGCAGTCTCTGAAGTTTGCAAGCCAGGAAAGTGGGGATTTGACTACAAAGACTAGAAAGACCCCTCTATCTACAGAGGAAATCAGTAGAAAGCAGAAACCAGAATTGGTGGTTGAGGAAGTTGGGCATGGCTGCTGTGCTTGGCAACCAAAACACCAATCTTAGGAAGTCATAAGGTGAATCAAGGCAAAGGCAGACTCTCCTACCCACCTCATGGCACATGTGAAGCTTCCTTCCTTCCTTTCTTTCTTCCTTTATTTTTATTTCTCTCTCTCCTCTCTGTTTTTCTTTCTTCCTTCCTTCCTTCCTTGCTTGCTTTCTTATTTCTTTCTATTTTGGTTTGTTTTTGTTGTTGCTGCTGCTGCTGTCACTTTGTAGATGAGGCTGGCATTGAACTCAGAGATCCACCTGCCTTTGCCTCCCAAGTGCTGAAATTAAAGGCAAGTACTACTATGCCCAGTTACGTTGGAAGATTTCAAGTAAGGTCCCTCTACTGCCACCTGCTTCTTGTCTCACAAGGGATATGATGGAGAAGAAGACTAAGATGGTAAAGGTAGGGTAGACAGATAGCCAAGCCAGAATGATGTGAACAGAGGGTCCAAAAACCTGCCAGGCTCCTGGAGAAACAGATGCTATTTAATAAACATCTCCTTTTCCCTCCAATTATCTCTAGAGTTTACAAGATTCAGTAGAATTTCTAGTAACACTAAAATTCATTGCATAAATATATGAGAAAAATTAAGAACATATTTGAAAGAGGCCTATAAGAGATGGAGTAGTGATTTACTTTAGCAGAAATCAAAAATATATATACATATGTTTATTAGATGCATATGATATAAAGCTATATGACTAAAATTATAATGCTAGTGTAGCAATAAATAAATGGATCAAAGGGATGGAAGAGATTCAAGGAACAGATTGATGTATGTATATATGAGATTTTAATAGTTGATAAAGGTAAAACTTCAAATTATGCCCTCTGATGTTGGAACAATTAGTTACGCACTTGGAAACAAAAAATAGTTTAATAGTTATTTGTGTGTCATTCGGAGATATATTGCAGGTTGTGGTGGTTTGGATGAGAATGCCTCATACCCACCCACTGACTCCCATAGGCTCATAGATTTGACTACTTGGTCCCTAGTTGATGGAACTGTTTGGGAGGGATTAGGAGTTGCAGACCGTAAGGAAAGTGTGTCAGTGTGAGTTGACTTTGAAGCTTCAAAAGACTCTTGCCATTCTTTGACTCCTACTGTGAGTCAAGATGTCAGCTCTTAGATGTTGCTCCCGCTGCCTACCACCATGCCTTTGCTCTGCCCTGATGTGGGAGTGATTTCTTATTAATAAAGAAACTGCCTAGACCCATTTGATAGGCCAACCCTTAGGTAGGCCGAGTAAACAGAACGGAACGCTGGGAGAAAGAAGCTGAGTCAGGGAGTCGCCATGATTCTCCCACTCCAGACAGACGCAGGTTAAGATCATTCCTGGTAAGCCAGCTCGTGGGCTACACAGATTAATAGAAATGGGTTAGATCAATATGTAAAAGCTAGCCAATAAGAAACTGAAACTAATGGGTCAGGCAGTGTTTAAAAGAAAACAGTTTCCGTGTAATTATTTCGGGTAAAGCTAGCCTTGGGGGCGGCCGGGTGCTGGGGACGCAGCCCACCGCTCCGTATTTCAACACTGCCCTCATGAACTCTAACTTGAAATCATAATCCCAATTTAATATTTTCTTTTTTCAGTTGACTTGGTTACGGTGTTTTGTCACCATAACCAAGAAATAGAAAAGTAATGGATACACAGGTGAAATGAAAATTTTGACATATATAATAATGTTCATAGACATTCTATTGGCAAATACAAGGAATATTTAGATAGGCTTTTATAAGAGTGATACCATAAAAAATAAATACTTGACAGATTGGCAGTACAGAACACTTCAGATGCTATTATAGAAAATTCAACAAGTCTGATATGGAAAAAAATGGTAAAATATTTGCAATATTTATTATTATACTGCAGAAAGGGAAATATTGGCAACCCAAGATGAGAAATGAACACAAACAACCAATTCATTAAAAAATCTAAATAGCCAGTAAGTCTAGGAGATAACACCTTACAAAACAATCAAAAACTGTATGTAAAAGCAGTAATGAAGTGTCTTTTTTATATAAAAGACATTCAAAGATTAGAGAGACAATTCTCATTGTTTCAAGGCTATAGAGAAACAGGTAATCCGGAGGCACATTACTACTCTCTGCATATGTTTCTTCTACTGAGCTCCCTCTTCCACAAAACAATAAACAGATTTAATTTAAATAATTATAAACTTAAATATATTCTTATTTAAAATAATCTTTTCTTGTCATGGCTAGAAATATTGACATAAACCAGCATGGATTCATTATGTGTTATCCATTATTATGTTCAAAATTTTATCTTAATTTTAAACAAATTTAAAATACTTTTGTTACTCTAAAACAATCATAAGTCCTAAGCATTAAGTCAACTATGTGTAGTGGATATGGATAGTACATTTGAGGTACAGCATCTCATAACAATATAAAGTTTTCTGTAGAGAGATACTTTAGTGACACCTACCAGAATTCCAAATATGTAGTACTTTAGACCCAACAATTATAGTTGAGATAATTATTCCATAAACTCATGAAGGCAAACATACATGTAAAAGAGGATTCAGTACATCATTCATTATTATAACTGGCAAAATTTCTTACAGCCCATTATCCACCAACAGGGAAGAAGTTAAATTAATTTGGTACAGACACAAAACATATACATGTACTTGCACCAATTATATGTTATCCATTATTATTATCATAGTTCACTATGATATGGTTTTTGAATTAAGAAAGCAAAATCTGAGAATTATATCTAGGAAGATTGAATTACTATTTCACCCCCTCTCGGACTGGAAAGAAATACCACAATCAGGATTGATTATTATTCTGATACAACTGAGTTGGTAATATACTTGACTTGGATGAGTTTTTACAGTGGTCATTTATTCCAAATAATAATAACAATAGTAATATATTTACATTTTGATGATAAAAAGAAATGTTTCCCTCTATGATGAAGTCTGGAGCGCCTCTGAGAAAGCAATCTTCAAGCAAAGCTGAAGGTCACTGAAAGATGTTCAAATTACCAAGTTGGTGTCTATAGTGTCCTAAAAATCAGGAGAGACAGTGAGATTTTTTTTCAAAGCATTCAAAGACAAGAGCAACCAAAACCCAAAAGCACTGAGTTTTCCTCAATGTTTGGTTGGTCCCTGAAACACAAACACGTTTTTCACCTGGTCATCACAAGCTCTCCTGAGTCCTGAGCCAGCAGTCATCCAAAGAAGAGTCAGGCAGGTGGCCGGACTGAGAAGCAAGGTTCTGGGCGACAGTTAAGAGAGCGGCAGTTGGAGTACGGGGTGGATGGAACCTTCCTATCGAGGGTTGCTAAGTCAAGCCCACTCTATCCACCCTCATGTTCGCTAATGGGTCTTTAAACCCACCCCATGTCATGGAGCAAGAGGCTCTGTCCATGAGGTAAGTGTCCATCGCTTTCTTCTCAGCAAGAGGAAGATACTCATAAAACTCCAGATATCCTGTACCATTATTTCAGACAAGTAAGGCTCATTTTTAGCAAAGTATGGACTGGTCTTTCTGATACTCGTGATGACTTTGGTGTCTCCTCCCGCACAGTGAGGGATCGCTATCTGCAGATTACAGATCGATGAGAAACGTTGGAAGACCTAAATCAGGCTGTTTGGTGAGAGAAGACGCGTGACCAGGTGAGCAGCTACCAAGAGCCCTCTTTCTCTAGGATTTGTAAAGGAGGAGAAACTTGTTCTCTGTGGAGCTTTTTACTAACCCATTCATTAAACTTAATGCCTGTTTGCTATGTACAGAGAGTGAGGAAGTGAAAGAAATGCAGAAAAGATATATTCCTTCCCTATGTGGCTGGAGGAGAAAATGTGCCCAGTGTACTTGTAAGGGACAAAGAAGGAAAATGTTTTAAGAAAAAACCACCCATTTACAATTATGGGGGTGGAGATGAAATGTTGGCTGGTTCTTAGAAAGATGATGTTAAATAGTAAGGTTGGGAGGAAGTACAAAGCAGGCAAAGAGAACATTACTCTGGGTTGGTGAGATGGCTCAGCGGTTAAGAGCACTGAGTGCTCTTCCGGAGAACCCGGGTTCAATTCCCAGCACCCACATGGTAGCTCACAACTGTCTGTAACTCCAGTTCCAGGGGATCTGAAACCCTCACACAGACCTACATACGTACAAAACACCAATGCACATAAAATTAAAATAAGTTGGGTTTTATAAAAAGATAACTCTGAGGCAAAAAAAAAATGAGCAAAAATATCTTACACAGAAAATAGCTGCACTGTTCTCAAGTTACAGCATACCTGTAAGAAACCTAAGACCAGAAACCTTGCCTATAGTGGAAGACATATGGTGACCACCCCTCACCCACTCTGGCTGAAAAGAAAAAAGTCAGCAAGAAGATCTGACTCTCTTCTTTTGAACTTCACAGTCTCATAGATCCTACTTATTATCTCTGTCCAGTCCCCAGTGCCTCTAGTTTGTTGGCATAAACAGTCAACCTAAGTTAATTATATGTTTTCCCCTCCAAAACGCAGTTAATATGGTTTATTTGTTTACATGTCAGGATTATAACTAATGAATTAGCTATAGATTGGTCAAAAGAAATTTTTTCTTTTCCCATCAAGCTCTTAGTCTCCATTACACAGGTTTTCTTAGACGTAGCAGTTGTTTGTACATAAACTGCATGTACATAAACTGTCAAAGCAGAAACAAATGCTTCTGAAGGCCTCAAAATTTCACATTAAAGGGGAAAATCTAAACTAGCTAGCTTCCTTACATGTTCGCTAATTTCAGTATGTGGTATAATTTGTACATTCTCACATGTACTACTCACTTTAGAACATCAACTTTGTGATCTACGGCAGGTGAGTAAACCAAGTAGAAATTTAATTGCGGAGTCCCACTCCTCTATCATACAGGGTGAAGTTACACACAGCCTGTGGATCCCTTGTGACCTGTAATCATCAGGAAACAAAATCATCTCTTTTGAAACCAGCCTGTGAAGTCTTTCTATACATCTGCTCTATTGTTTCATCTGGAGACTTTTAATTAGTGAACTATGCAACACATAAATCATGCAAAATATAATTGCCTGCAAATTATACCACATACTGAAATTAACGAACATGTAAGGAAGCTAGCTAGTTTAGATTTTCCCCTTTAATGTGAAATTTTGAGGCCTTCAGAAGCATTTGTTACTGCTTTGACAGTTTATGTACATGCAGAGTTACCAAAATTCCCTCACATGTCGTAAGTTGTCTGTACGATCTAGTTGAACCCTTCTGTTTACTCCAGACTGAGTATCTCTCATTGTGTGCTATGGTTTGAGTATATTTCCCTAATACACTTGGTGAAACTTAATTGCCACTATAATAGAAAGTATTATGCAAGCAGCCAAGGGAAAGATGCAATCAACAATCCTACCCCGTTGTGATGCCTATGAACCACAACACTGGTCAGCATGCGAAGGTACACCTAAATGTGCAGTAGTGGTGCTCACATTTTGGTGGAACCAACAGCTGTCTAATTGGACTTAAGATCCTCAACAGAAGGGAAAACATGCTTGGTATTAGAAGGCTAGTCAAGCACCCAGTGCTGGTGAGTCCGTGTATCTTAAAAGATCCTACTACCTCATCAGTAGATGAGCATAATTCCTAACTCCATTACAAAATATCATTATATCTCAAGTAAAGTATTATCAAAGAAGCTTATCAAAGAAGCTTCCCTTTATAGGAAACATCACAGAAAACCACAGCCAGGCATACTGCAGAGATGAACTATCATGGGGAGCTTAGTCCCCCTGGAAACATCTACAATACAAAAGTCCTGCCCCAAAAGCAGAAAACATCACGGAAGAGGGGAAAAATTGTGAGAGCCAGGGGGCCAGGAAGTCTGACGTGAGGCTGTGTCTCCTAAAAATGGCTGAGCCGACAGGGCCTAAACTATTGATAGCCATGTTAATGTGGAAAGGGGAAAATCTCATGGGGTCCAACCCCTAGATAAATATCTACAGCCAACTAATGACTACTGAGAGAAAGCGAATTAGCCTTTCCAGGGGTAAGACCCCCAATTGTTTATCAAATACAAACTGGTTAGCCCTGAAATTAGACAGACATCAACAACAGAAACAGACTCAGCAAGTTGAATTTATATGTTTATGCATATATGTATGTATAATGCACAGATACATATATAATTGATATGTAACTACAGGGATATTTTGTTTATAAACTAACAAATAAAGCTTGCCTGAAGATCAGAGTGCAGAGCTAAGCCCCTGGTTTGCCATAGAGGCCAGGCAGTGGTGGCATACACCTTTAATCCTAGCACGCGAGAGACAGAGACAGACTGATCTCTGTGAGTTCCAGGCCACCCTGGGCTTCAAGAGATTTAATCTGTCTAAAAGAGAAACAGAGCTCACACAAAGATGATTCTAGCACTTGGGATCATAGGCCTTTAATCCTAGCACTAGGGAGGTGGAGACAGGAGTGATATGGTTGGGCAGAGAGAGGAATATAAGGCAAGAGGAGACAAGAGCTCAGACACAGTCTTGGGATTCAGTCTGAGATGCATTCTGAGGATCACTGGTAGAGAGGTAAGAACTCTAATGACTGGCCGAACTGCTTCTTTAATCCTTCAGCTTTCACTTCTGAGAGCTGACTCCGAGTTTTTCTTTTTTTTCTTTTTTTTTTAAAATTTATTTATTTATTAAAGATTTCTGCCTCCTCCCTGCCACCACCTCCCATTTCCCTCCCCCTCCCGCGATCAAGTCCCCCTCCCTCATCAGCTCGAAGAGCAATCAGGGTTCCCTGACCTGTGGGAAGTCCAAGGACTACCCACCTCCATCCAAGAACAATTAGAATTCATGCCACATGTAACAATCAAAGAAAAAGAGGCCATCAATCTTAGAGGAAGGGAAGAATACTTGGAAGGCGTTAGAGGGAAGAAATGGAGGGGAGAAATAATATATTTGTATTTTAATTAAATATATTTAAAGAAAAAATAACATTTTTAAAAGGTGGAACACTTAAGAGAATAGTCAAGGAGGGTGAAATGCTAGTGAATGGGATTCAGCAATCAGAACTGTGAAAAATGTCTGTTCTTCTTAAATACCAGCAATTTGTTACAGCAGCACAAACAGATGAAGACATGAACCCTCAGGGAGCCATGACTTGGTCCCTTGTGGCTCATAGTCTTCCTGAGGTATCCCTGAGGGAGGAGAGGACTAGGTGAGAGCCTTCATAGGGTGTTGCCCATTTCTCTTCATTTGATCCCCGACATCATCTTTGCTTAGTGACTCCTCTTAGTCCTTGCAGCAAATGCTGCTACACTCTAAGGTGTGGTTCTCAACCTTTCTAACACTGTGACCCCTTAATACGGTTCCTCATATTGTGGTGACCCATATGCATAAAATTATTTTTGTTGCTACTTCATAACTGCCATTTTGCTACTGCGATGAATTATGATGTAAATACCTGTGTTTTCCAATGGCCTTAGTGACAACTGTGAAAAGGTCATTCTACCCTCCAAAGGTCAAAACCCACAGGTTGAAAATCAATGCTCTAAGGTATCTACAGAAGAGTTGCTGCTGCATGAAGAAGCTACTTGTTGAGTTAGCTCTGTGTGCCACCCACAGTCACTGATGGTAGGAAGGTGGGCAACAGCATCCTCATTATAGAGGAACTCAGCTCAGAAAGGAGGTATAACTGCCAAGCCCTGAATGAAATATGGTCCATTGTGAACTCATGGTGGGAGAAGATTGGAGGGTGAAAAATATTTTTTTCCATTTGATACTTTCCCTTTTCTTTTATTGGTGCCTATGTGCACATGTGCAGATACATATGCATGTTTGTATGTATGTGATGCAGGTTTGTGTTGTGGGTACTGCTGTGGGACAATGGTTTTACCCTATAAGGATTTGTTTCTTGTATTTCCTTAATAAAATCCTCATTGGCCAGTAGCCAGGCAGAAAGTATAGGTGGGGCGACCAGACAGGAAGTAGAGGCGGGGCAATGAGAACAGGAGAATTCTGGGAAGAGGAAAGATTCAGTCTGCAGTCTTCACCCAGACACAGAGGAAGTCAGACACAGAGCAAGCAAGATGTAACTGCCTCGCTGAAAAAGGTACCAAGTCAAGTGGCTAACATAGACAAGAATTACAGGCTAATATAAGTTACAATAGTTAGTAAGAAGCCTGAGCTAATAGGCCAATCAGTTTATAATTAATGTACACCTCTGTGTATTTCTTAGGTACTGAACTACTACAGGACAAGGTAGGACAGAAAACTCGGTCAACAGTGTACATATGCACAAGCATGTGTGTGTTTGTGTTCATAAGTGTACACTCACGTATATACATTAACATTTGGAAACCAGAGGTTAACTTCTGATTTCAATCTTCAGGAGCTGCCCTCCCTATTTGGTAGCACAGGGATATTGGACTCACTGATTAGGCCAGACTGGCTGGTCAGTGAGCCCTAGGGATCCACCTATGTCTACCTGCACTGCATTGCTATTACAAGCATGCACAATGCCCAACTTGCTGTGGTCCCTATGTTTGTGCAGCCAGCACTGTACTGACTGTACTATCTCCCAAACAATTCTTTCCATTGTTTCCAAATGAAAACAATGCATGTATGTGTTGAGAAAACATATGAAACGATACAAAAAGGTATATAAAAGGAGTCCACTTCCGTGGCCAGCTGTGTTGACAACAATTGTAAATGGCAAATTATTGCTACAGTTCTAAAGACTAAGAACTGTATTCAAGACCATTAAAGGAGACCTACCATTGTTGTTTTGCTTAAAGTCATGTTGTCAAACTGCCTTATAAATATTTATGTGTATACACATAGGTTTGTGCCATCCTCAGTCTTGGTCAGAGAGGCTTCATTTTTCAGAGTGCAGCAGTAAACTCATGACTAGTTGACATGCTGAGAATAAGTGACAATATGTGGTAAGCCCCAAACTAAGGCTCAGAGAACATAAAAAAGAGGAGGTGGAAAGAATATGAAGGCCTAAGGATGGGGAAGCATGCTGTGCAATGCAGCCTCCTGGATGTGACACAGTCATCACACTCATGAATTCACAGGAGCTGTGGTCACCTGCACAAGGTCAAGGCTGGCAGCATTCCCACGCGTCCACTCCTAGCTGAGGAACTCTTGACAGTTGATGGCTGCTGAGAAAGGAAGACATTTCTCTTTAGAGGCATCCTCACTGGTAGGTTGCTCATACACCTTTACACATACGAACAGCAATAATTGGACTACGGGGAAGTGAACGGGGAGAGAGAAAGAGAGAGAGAGAGAGAGAGAGAGAGAGAGAGAGAGAGAGAGATTGTTGGGAGGAGTTGGAGGAGAGGAGCAGGGGGTGGGTTTCTGGAAGCGTAAGTGAATGGAATGAAAAGAAAAAAAGGATAGAACTGTAAGGCCCCAAAGCTTATAAGCTTTTTAAACAAAGCATGATAAATTGATAAATCATGGGGAAGCAACAATCAAGGCGTGACTAGCAAACTGTCAGGATGTGACTAGAAAGTGTACAGGGCACTAGTGGAAGATAAGGCTTCCAAGTTTTAGTTAGGTTTTGCTTGTGGACTAGTTGGGACTCTGTCCACATGGTAGTAAGGATGCAGACATTCATCTCTTCTGGACCAAAGAAGGCATCGTTTACACGGCAGTTTTCACTCACTGCTCTGGTCAGCAAGTGAAAGGTCAAGGAGCCATTTGAAGCTTTCCTTGCACGTCTTGTTGCTCCGTTGCATTCAGATGAAAAGATGCTCCATGTAGCTCACTGCTCTAAAATAGCATTTTGGGGGATAAACTCTTCTGAACCCCTTCAGCCTTGGCCTAGAATGATATCACACTTTACCCATTCTTTTCTACCACTTTTATAGTATTTTGGTTTACTATCAGGGAAATCTATTCCTACAGCCTGGGTAACTGAACCACAGCACTTACTGGTTCTGAAGCTCTTCCCAGTAGGGGAACCCAGAGTACAGATGTGATGGAAGCCAGCCCAGATATCTACCATTAGTTAATAATAAATAAGGATAATATCCCACTTCAAGGTAACCATAGGCTCAAAATAAGACCGTGACATTGTAGTTATGGAATGCGTGTTTCTTTTGACCCAGCATAGTTAGCAAGGGCACTCCAAGTATGCCAAGTCTAGGAAATCTAAGTGCTTGAAACAAAACGCCTTTTCCCCAGCAAGGCCTTGACTACAGATATTCATAAGGCCTATCTGGCTTTTCAAAGAGGCGTTGACAAGGCCACCTGATTGTTCTTGAGTGTTGCCCACCTACTTCTCAAGATCCTTTCAGGATGTCCTCAGAATCAGAGCTATTTTTCAACAATGCTCTCAGTTATCTGGTCTTTTCATTCTCTTTCTGTCACTGGCATTCTGTTCAGAGGCTATAAGTTATGCTATCCCATGGCTGATGAATGTATACTTACGCCTTGGGTTTTAAAATGTATCAATTTTTATATAGATGTGCATGGGGGCAGAAGTTGACATTAGGTCTTTGTCATTCACTTTCCACCTCATGTTTGAGATAGGTCTTTCACCCAAACAGGAATTCCCAGATTCAGTTAGACTGGCCTGACCTCAAGCACCAAGTGAGCCCCTCTCTCTTGTTTCCACTGCATGGGAAATAGAAGCACACACCACTGCATCAAGCCTATAGAGAGTACAAGGTCCTTGTGTTCACAGATAAGCACTAGGGAAACTAGGGATGTTAAACACAGCATTATCTCTTCTGTGAAAAAGATATCTGTTTCTGCTCGGAAAGTTAAGAATGGATGTGGCTAATAACCTGGCAATCTTTGCTATCTGTGGTGCCAGCCCTCACCGGAATCCCCCAGACTATTATGCTTGTTCATTCAAGACCCTTCCTCTCTTGAATTGAGCACTGCTTCTCAGTCCATACAACTCATCCTTATGGGAGATGTCACGTGTACTCTATGTAATCTGTACAGTCAGATGGGGTTTTCCCTGGTCATTCTCCCTAGACTCTTATCTCAAGCATTGTTTCTGAGCCAACAGAACCCATCTTTATGGATGAGGCCATGTGTACTTTTCGGTGTCAGTGTAAACACATCTTTAAGCTTCATTGTACACATGGGAAAGAGTTAATTATCATCATGAAATGTTTTTCTAAAATGGTGCTTTGCTTAAATACAGCTAAAATAAACTGGCAGGATCAGACTATAGAAGTCTGAACCAATGCTGGCTAACTAAATCATGTTAATTGGATTTCCTTCGTGCACTCATGGAGCCTGTGTGGGTTTTGCATATATGTTGCAGTTGTTTAGCTTGGGGTTTCTGTGGGACTCCTAATAGCGAGAGTTGGGGTATCTCTTTTTGCCTGCTCTTGGGAACCTTTTTCTTCTGTTGGGTTGCCTTGCCCAGTCTTGACCTGAGGGTTTGTACCTATCTTACTGCATCATCTTATGCTTTGTTCAGTTGGTATCACCGGGAGGCCTGTTCTTTTCTGAAGGGAAATGGAGGATTAGTGGATCCAGGAGAGAAGGGAGGGGAGGTTGGGGTCAGGGTACATTGTGTGAGAGAAGAATAATAGAAAGGAAAAAAACAAATTACTGTCTATGTAGTCAAGTGTGAGTCGTGGGAAATAAATCATAGAATTAAAACTCCAACCTCCTGCTGAGACACTGGGTAATCTCCCGGCAGGTCACAGAACCTCTGTCCCCTCGGCAGAGCATCATTCTCTTATCTACTATGAGAACCACTCCATTTACTCCAGGACACTGGACTATACAGTGTATGCCAGAACAGCCTGGGATAGTGAGATCATGTCCCCGCCCCCACCCCCAAAAAGGGCCCAGGGAGATTGCTTGCCATGAAAGCTTGAGGGCTTGGATCTGAATTCCCAGCATCCATGTTAAAGGCCAAACACAACGATTAGACGGAAGGGTTCCTGTGGCTTGCTGGTTAAGCCTGTCTAGGCTAATTGTAAGCCTTAAGTTCAGGGAAAGGTTTTCAGGAAAAAAAAAAGAAGGTGGAAAGTGAGTGAGGAAGGACCCCCCCCCCATCAATGTGAACCTCTAGCCTCCACACACATGCTCATACATGTACACACATGTATGTGTTCATACCCATGTGAATACACAGATGAACATGTTTACATATACCACACACAAAACAACAGAACACCACCAAAAAATTTAGTTAACTCAATCAAGTTTTTATTTCCCTGTATCCAGTACCGATGTTTTTCCGCATTCCTTGGGCTTGTTTACCAGGGAGCTTTAGACTTCAACAATCATAGCCAATGCTTCGGCTTTTTATCTCACACTAATCAAAATCTCTTTTACAGTCTGGTTTTGCTAATGACTATCCCAAAGAATTGTTAGTTTTGCAATGATTCAAATCAAGACTTATATGTGTCTAGTTCCTCAAACCAAAGTCCGAGAAAAAAAGATATAATATAAATCATTATAGCAATTACTCAATGTAATCTCTCCAGTAATCGTCTTTGAAAACATTTATGCTAGTATATATCATTTTAAATGTTAGGAGAGTTGGTGTGTTGCTTTTTCATTATGCAAATAAGTAAAGCCTATGCTAAGACATAAATGATACAACTGTCCCGCCTCTGAACCTGACTGTGTCACACAAAATTGTGATAATGTTTAATTAGAGTATTGTAATTTATGAGAAAAACTGATAGGAATACTTCTCTGTACATTGCTAATTTCTAAATCTATTGATGTCCTGACTAATAGACTCCTCCCATACAGTATTCAGGGCACGGCATTGACCCAAGTAAAACAAGTCATTGACAAGTTAATCTCATGTCTCCCAGTTCTTCCCAGTCTCAGTGTTCCTAGATTGGGAATGTCAAGTGATAAAACTGTCTCTTAGATGGAGTAGGTGCTAATACTGGCTCTATTCTTAGCCACCTAGCTGTTTATGTGGGTACTGGGGACCAAACTCAGGGCCATACACTTGGTCCAGAAGAAATTTACCTATCCAGTTACCTCCCCAGCCTCCGAAGTAACAAGAATAAATAAATAAATAAATAAATAAATAAATAAATAAATAAATAAGCATGTAAAAGGGTCCTGATCAAGACGATTTAATTTATCAGACAGAAACAGAATACTCAGGTAAATTTGAGTCTCAGATAACAATTATTTTGTGGGCTACTCTCACTAAAAAAAAAAAAATTAGTTGTTGTTCACTTGAGGTTCACCTTTAACAGGAAATCTTACATTTTCCCCACTAGAAGAGTGAATGACAGGTAATGGCAACGCCACTTTCAGCCTGAAGGCTTAGGTCGGCTACACCGACCTACCTGGTCCCGCCCCGCCCCGCCCGGGAGCCCAGCTCGTCGCCGGAAGCTCCGCCCGCCGCCGGAAGCGCCCGTGGGCGGAGGTCGGGCTTTGCTGTGCCTGCTGCCCCGTCCACCCCGGGGTCCACCGTCTGACCAGAGCTGGCTTTCCCGGGAGGTCAGGCCGAGTACCGGGCCTGCGTCCCCCGCGGGCGGCCCAGCGCCAGGGCTGGGTCCCGGGCTGCCCTAGCCCGCTTCCCGCTTGCTGGGGGCAGCGGCGGCCGCTGGACACCGGTGCGGGCGCCACAGCACCGCAGACCTTGCCTCTCCCGCTCGTCCAGGCGCCGGGGTGGCGGGCCGACCCCTGGGCGGTCGGTGCCGACGACCGCCATTCCCGTGTCGCTCCGCCCGCGGGGGCCGCCCGAGCCGGCCGCCATGCCGCTGGGCCTGAAGCCCACTTGCAGCGTGTGCAAGACCACGTCGTCCTCTATGTGGAAGAAGAGTCCGCAGGGCGACATCCTCTGTCACCACTGCACGGGCCGGGGCAGCGGGGGCGGCGTAGCGGGGGCGGCGGGCGGGACCGGGGTCGCCGGCGCCTTCGGCTCGGCCACCCTCGCCAGCACTTCGGCCGGCCCTCCGCAGAGCAACGGCGGCGGGGGCGGCAAGCAGGTGAGCTCCCGCCCCTCTGCCCGCACTGCCCGCTCGACCGGACGGTGCGCGACAAATGAGCAGCGCGCTATGCCATAGGCCACAGGGTTGTGGGCCAGGGCCTCTTGCTTGTTAAATCCCTGTCATTATGTTATTAATCAATTATTAGGTCGTTTAAAATGAAAGCATTAGAATTCTGGTGTGAGATATGTGGCAAACTTCTGGGGTGGCGGGGCCGTAAATTCGGTATTTTTGCTACGTGATAGTCCGTTCCCGCTTTGGCCTCCACCCACTCCTGTCCTTTTCTCTCTGGTAAGCAGCGCCACCTCTTGGGAGGTCCTTCAGAGGTTTTACTCATCTTTGCCTTCAGATTTTAAAAGTATTTTTGACAAAGTGCATCCTTTGATCTTTGTGAAATTATTGTGTTGGCTTTTCTTGAATAGTTTTAATTATTTTTTCTCAAAATTATGTAACAGAGTAAGCAAGAAATTCACAGAAGATCTGCTCGGCTCAGAAACACCAAATACAAATCTGCTCCAGCGGCTGAGAAGAAAGTTTCCACTAAAGGAAAAGGGAGAAGGCATATTTTTAAATTAAAAAACGTAAGATGATTGTGGATGGTGTGTTTACTGTAGGACATTGTGTGTGGTGTGCTTTGCCGCTGCTTTCTCTATTCCTCGTTGAACGTGGGCCCTTCTGCAATACTCTGGGGCAGCAAAGGTGAGGTTCTCCAAAAGATGAACTCTGTTTAAGAAGCCTGCTATTTATAACATTAGAAAAGCACTTTCTCTGTTTTTTCCAGCTTTTACTTTTTCATCTGGAAAATATAAAATATAAGTCTAAGAAATACTGTATAGTTTATCTCAGAGTATATCAATTTGTCACATTCTCTACGCAAAAAAAGAGATTAAAATTCTTTTTTTAATATATTAAATTAGGTTATGACTCTTGCTGCATAGTTAACTAAGAAAACTTTTTTCTGTCTTTTAAAGAGCTAAGCAAATAACAGAATTCATCAGTATCATGCTTGTTATAATAGCCCCAGAAAACTTATCCGTTGGTTCGTGATGAACTTGGTGGATATGAATCCAGATATTTTTCTTTTTTTTTAAAGATTTTATTTATTTATTATATATAGTGTTCTGTCTGCATGTATGTTTGCATGCCAGAAGAGGACAGCAGATCTCATTATAGATGGTTGTTTGCCACCATATGGTTGCTGGGGATTGAACTCAGAACCTCTGGAAAGCCGGTCAGTGCTCTTAACTGCGGAGCCATCTCTTCCGTCCCCAGTTTTTTTTCTTACCCTGATGTCTGCAGATTGTTTAAAGTCGCACGCTAGGGACGTTTGTTGTGCTAGTTTATTTCTGTACATAGGAGACAATTGTAGGTTTGGTTTAATCTCAGTTTGGTATTACTTTCAGAACAAGTATGCTTCACACATTCCTAAAGTAGACATATTTATAAAACAGAGGGGCCTGCCCTGTAGACGCTTGTTTAGATATTTATTTTTATTCTGTGTGTATGAATGCTCTGCTTGCATGTATATACCAAGCACCCTCAAAGGCTAGTGTCAGATCCCTTGGCCCTAGAATTATAGGCAGTTGTGTGAGCTACCATTGGGGTGCTAGGGACTGAACTTAGGTCCTCTGCAAGAGAAACAAGTACTTAAGCACTGAGCCTTCTTTCCAGGCCTGCATATGCATGCAGGTGTATATGCCATGGTACATACCTGGAGATCAGAGGACAGATTTCAGGAGCTGGTTCACTCCTTCCTTCCGCTGGATTCTAGTGTCCACCTCAGGCTGTCAGGCTTGCAGGGCAAGTGCTGATACACCAGCTCTCAGCCAGTGACTGTTTTCTTAATCAAAATAATGGTTTTTATAGTCTAAGATTTATATAATTTAGTTTTCTAAAACTAAGTTTGTTTTTGAGTAGTCAAAACATGTTAACATATACCAGACATATTTTCTTTGTAAGTATTCAGCCTTTGTTCTCAAGTTATTTCATCATTAATTTCTCTGCATCTTCATTCTTCAAGAATGACACAAAATCATGGGAGATGTCATTTTTTTATGTTGTGGTGAAATTTGCATTGCAGTTTTAAAAAGGTATTTTAGTGATAGTGCAATGTAGCAAATTGCTAAGAACGCCAAAGAGTTAAGGCTTGTAACAGAATTAAAATTTTTCACTTTATATTCATCTATACATATTTATAATTTCCGCCCTGTTGTGCCAGTGTGTCTCTGTAATTGTAATGTTAATGCCTACTAGAACTCTGAAAGAGCTCTCTGTTAGCTTTTAGCAGCATAATCAGAAATTTTACCTCTTCAGCACCTTTTAAATCATTAGTAACAAATAGAATTGCAAGTATTCAGCTGCTTCTCATCAACATTCAGGAAGTCTTTTTCTTCTTTTGTGCAAGTATGTGTGTGTGTGTGTGTGTGTGTGTGTGTGTACACACACTCTTGCTATATAACCCAGACTGGTTTAAAGCTCGCCATCCTCCTCCAGCAGGTTTCCAAGTACTAGGATTGCATATGTACCCTCACCCCTGTCAGAGATTTCTCCTGCTGTTTCTGTCACCAAATGACAGTGTTTTATTTTTCTCAAATAACCCAGTTCTCATATGGTTGGGGAACTGCCCATGCATGCTATATAGATACACAAATATTTTTACTTTTGTTTTCTTTTAGCCTATCAAAGCTCCTGAGTCGGTCTCAACCATAATTACTGCAGAATCAATCTTCTACAAGGTAAGCTGCTGTGGCGTTATTGAGAGAGCAGTTGGGCCTGGTGTACAATATGCTACTAAGATACTGTCTTAGTGGGAACACCTCTGTTACTGTGTGTGTGCAGAGATGTGGTTACCCTTGTAGTTCCTTCCAGGTGGCTGTTGTAGAACACCTCATCTGGAACTCAGGTAGGAGAGGATGTTGCCTATGAGAATATGATATGAAGTTGCTAAGAATTGTTCTTAAAATGCTAGTGGAGTTGTGTAAGAGCGAGTCATCCTATCCAAAGTGAAGGCATTGACAGGTGAGAAGGGCAAAGGTAGGTTATGAATGAATAGACGATGTTGACCATGTTGCCTGGTGGGTAGGGCAGATTAGTGATTCTGAAATATCTTAAAACAGAAGCAAGAGAAAATAAAGGTAGAGATACCAGGTCTCTATGTATGGTTGTTAGCTTGGTGTTTGGTTTTGGTCTCTTGGAGGTAAATGGAAGGGGAGTGGATCTAGGGGACAGGTGAGATACCAGGGGAACTGGGAAGAGTGGAGGGAGGAGAAACTGTGGTTGGGAGGTATTGGATGGATCTGTTTTCAGTAAAAAGAAGAAAAGTTTTTAAAGGTTGGGATAGAAAGAAGATGACTCAATTAAGAGCACTGGCTGCTCTTCCAGAGGACCCAGATTCAATCCTCAGCACCCACATGACAGCTCTCAACCATTAGTAATTCCAGTTACACGGGTTCTAAAGCCTTCTTCTTGCCTCCCTGGGCACCAGGCACACATATGGTATACAAACTTCCATGCTGTTAGAACACCCATACACAAAAGATGAAAATCTGAACAAAGGTATCTTTAGTTGGTAAAGTAAGGTCTTGCCTTGGGCCAAAGTGATAGCCGTGACACCAGTGATGGATGTGACATCTTATTAGGAGTTAGAACATAGAAAAGGCCTTCAAGGCCGCCAGGCCTAGCATAGGCAGCAATCAGTATCTTTGGTATTTGAGGTTCTGAACTGTCATGCTGGACTCAGTAGTGAGACGGTACTTGCTTTTGTACCTAACCCAACTGGACCAAATTCCTCATGGTACTCAAATGGTTTGACCTTTAAGTGTATTTATTTTTGTTAGTTCACACATGTTTTAATCAAAAAAAAAAAAAGGCGGTCGGTCATAGTGTAGCACAAATAATAAAAATCCAGAGACAGATATTGGAATTCAACCCAAAGATCAGAAAAGTGAAGCAGCCAGCCACTGGCTTTTACCTCTACGGCAGACCGAAAATGAGTGATCCTGCTTCCACGAAGCCTCAGATTGAGACTGAGAGTGAGACCTGTCTCCCCCGTCTTTCCTCTCTAGTGCTGGGATTCTTTAAAGCCTCTATGGCTAACTAGTGTGGCTGCTGGGATTGAAGGTGTGTGTGACTATTGCTTGGCCTGTATGGCTGACTGGTGTGGCTGCTGGGATTGAAGGTGTGTGTGACTATTGCTTGGCCTGTATGGCTGACTGGTGTGGCTGCTGGGATTGAAGGTGTGTGTGACTATTGCCTGGTCTGTATGGCTAACTAGTGTGGCTGCTGGGATTGAAGGTGTGTGTGACTATTGCCTGGTCTGTATGGCTGACTAGTGTGGCTGCTGGGATTGAAGGTGTGTGTGACTATTGCCTGGCCTCTATGGCTAACTAGTGTGGCTGCTGGGATTGAAGGTGTGTGTGACTATTGCTTGGCCTGTATGGCTGACGGGTGTGGCTGCTTTGCACTGATCTTCAGGCAAGCTTTATTTAATAAAACACAAATAATATGCCACTATATCATAAGCCAGAATTTTTCCTATATTTCTAGAATTTAGTATGTTGTTAATTGTTAAATCATAAGGTGAATGTGTGTGTGCACATGCTCAAATGCTTGCACACACAAGCATGCATCTTATGGGTTGGACAGTGAGGAACATTTTAAGTGTTTTATTTCATTCATTCTCCTCTGGGGTGAATACTGTTTTCCTCATTTTGTGGATAAAGGCACTGACTATAGAGAGATTAATTAGCTTATCCGAGATAGTGTAGCTGGTAAGTCATGGAGCGAGGCAGAATGGTACTAGAACCTAAGCCCAGGAATCAGATCTTGGCTCCATTACCGTGGCAGGTGGTTATCTGAAAAAAATAAAGATTGTAAGTAGTAATTATTTTCTGAGACTAAGAATGTTAAACATTTAGTAAAGTCAATGAATGGTACAAATACTCATCATCACAACTTCAAATTTGTGTAGAACTTCTCCAGTGGTTCATATGGTGTATAGGTTAAGTCTAGAAGGTAAAAACTTAGTGTACTAGTGATTTCTATGTGTGTGTTAACAGAAAAAGTATGTGGGAGTTGTTACTGCAAGGATCAGTCTTTTCTTATCATTATCTATTGTTATGTTTATTAAATAGTAAGACCAAAATACAGCAAAATATTCAAGTAATGTTGCAGGTAGCCAGCATTGTGGACACTCTCACTAAAGAGCTGATATCATGGTAGCAAGTTTCTTTTACTTCTGAAGAAATAAAAAAGTTATGGGAAGACAATGAACCATGGCAAAGAGCTTGTGCTAATTTTTTGGGAGAAATTAATAGCAACTATCCCAAAAGTAGTAGACTTAACCTCATAAAGAGAACTTCTTGGATTCTTCCTAGAATTGTACGTGATGCTCCAACAACTGGAGCTTGTACGTTCTATACTGATGCAAATAAATCAGGAAAAGCAGGTTACAAGTCAGATGAATTGAGTAAAGTGGAACAAAGCCCTTATAATTCTGTCCAGAAGGCAGAATTATATGCCATTCTTATGGTGCTAAGGGATTTTAAAGAACCTCTTAATATAGTTACAGATTCACAATATGCAGAAAGAGTTATCTTGCACATTGAAACTGCTGAATTTATACCAGATGACACAGAGTTGACTTCATTGTTTATCCAGGTACAAGACATAATCAGGAATAGGCTTTGTCCGATGTACATAACACACATCCGGTCCCATACAGGTCTGCCTGGTCCTCTATCACAAGGTAACGCTGAGGTTGATCAATTATTAATTGGAAGCGTGTTGCAGGCCTCAGAATTTCATAAAAAGCATCATGTCAATAGTAAAGGCCTAAAGAAAGAATTTCCTATTACATGGCAACAAGCTAAGGACATTATAAAGAGATGTCCTACTTGTTCTTTCTATAATCAAACACCGTTTGATCAAGAGATCAGTGTGAGATTCCAAGCTAAGCTGGAGCCCTGTTCTAGGAAGCCACTTGTTCATTCCCAGCCTCCCAGACTCCTGAAATAATCACATAGAAACTATATTAACTAAAGCGCTGCTTGGCCTATTAGCTCTAGCTTCTTATGGGCTAGCTGTTACATATTAATTTAACCCATTTCTATTAATCTGTGTATTACCACGTGGTTGTGGCTTACTGGCAAAGTTTCAACATGTCTGACTCTGGCGGCGGCTCCATGTTGTCCCTCTAACTCTGTCTTCCTTCTCCCCTGCTATAGGCCAAGCCAGTTCTTTATTCATTAACCAATAAAAGCAACACATAGACAAAAGGACCTCTGTAGGGGCGTAAACGACCGGCAAATAGGATTAATCAGGCTAGCTTTAATATCAGCTTTATTAAGGGGAAGAAGGGGAGAGCTTACAAAACCGAGGTTCCAACGGAGAGCAGGAAAACAGAAGGGAAGGCGGGGAGCACACCTGCAATATTTATAAGTAAATAATATCCTCAGGGGATCCTGCCCTTCAAGCAAGGTGATTGGCTGGGCTTCCCCTACAGACCTCCCACACCAGACTTTCCACACCATTTCCCCTTTTCTGATTAAATAAAAAGGAAGGTTTTAACTTTAGCATAGTAAAATTACATATAACAAAATAGTTATCAAGCAAGAATTACAGGTACAGTATTTATATCTACTTTATCTTTTATCATAACCAAGGAAAACTATATCTATTCTTCAACTCCATCAAAGACCCAGAAGGATATAATATTACCTAAGTAAACAGAAATTGTATTGTAAGCAACTTTTAAAACTCTAGAAATGACAGAGACATCTCACTGCCTGGACAGTCACCCAAAGTTCTTCTGTACCTTTGGGACATCCATCTTCAGCCTACAGGCCCATAGTGTCCAGCAGACTTTTCCATGAAGCAAGAAATTTCAAAGACAGTTTCACCTATATTGGTAGTTTGTCAGTCACTTTCTTCTGTGTCCTGCAGAATGTCTGGCAGACTCTTTCATGAAGCAGGAACCCTGAAGGACAGTCTCACCTTTAGGCAAGTTCAGCAGTCATTTTTCTGTGGGTCCTGCATGTCCAGTTCATACAGCATAATACATCAAGCAGTTCAGGCAAGAGCAGTTTCTTGCCCAAATGGCTAGCAAACTCCATGAGGAGCCTCTTTGATGTCCATCTTCCTCTTGAAGTAATTGGTACTGCCAGGAGCAGATGTATTTCACGGTCATGAAAAGTCCTAAGTTACTAAAATATTTTAAGTGCCATATTCTTAAGGTCTCTGAAAGATTTGAAGAATACCTGTCTAACTGAAATATCTCTCTCTCTCTCTCTCTCTCTCTCTCTCTATATATATATATATATATATATATATATAATCTAGAAAACTAACTAACATGACTACAAGCTATTATATGACTATTACAGATGACTATTAACCTATATTTTTAAATTATACATTACATTTTTAATTGAGCTGCACAAACACAATACCTTAATCAAGAACAAAAAATATACATATATCAGAATTGACCTTAAATTTGTATCAATAAACCAAGATTCATACCAATGCAAATTATTCATATCTGTAGCATATTTCCCTTTAAATGTAAATAAACATAAACAATCATTTAGGGAATTTGGGTATTGGAATGTATGCCCGGCATAAGGGGAGACTGCTGTACAGACCTCATGGGGGAAATAGTACTTGTCATTGAAACTTTTCACTAACACCTTATCTTGGCATCATAGCTCTATTTTCACACTGTTACATATTTGTAATTCATATTCAGCATATATCTGAGTACCTGTGATAAACAAATATAATTTTATAATTTGGGGGAAATTTTATATATGAATATAGCAGATGACAGACATAAACTTTATCTGATAAGTAGCTAGAACCTTGGAGTAGTAGGGCAGGGAAAGATCAGCTGACAATAGCATTGAACCAGTAAGCAGTGAGTCACCTCAGACACATGAACGAGCATCCACGAGGAGAATCCCTGCTCTGTCAGATGCCCAGGTTGCAGTTGAGTTGCTGGAATTTTTTTATGGTTAAATTTCATGTATCTTAGCAGCTTTGACTGCTACCAAAGCCTTGTTTCAAGGAAAACACACATTGTTCCTACAGTTGAGGACTACACACACTTAAGGAAAGTTCTACAGATCATAAAATTCGAAGGATATTCAAAGGTGAAATTTTTCAAGTTCAAGATGTAGGGCAGAGGACCTGGGATGGGTAGTGGAGGCCTGGGAGAGTTGTGCAGATTGGTTGGATAGAAAGTAGAACAGGAAATGAACATGTCATAGTCATGTTGTTGGGAAATGTGTTGTAATTGAGGGTAAACACATCCTGAATGCTGATTATAATTTAAAAAAAGGTTTTCATTTCTTTTGGACTGAGCTTACCTTATTTATTTTCTTTGAATAGACAACTGGGGAGGGCAATGTGTCTCACCAAGCAAATGCTGATGTTTAAGGTAGCACAGGAAAAATCACTAAGCTACTTAGTGTAGGTGCATAGTTTGCAGTTTCTGCCTTATGTGGACTTTAGCAATAAGTTTTCTACGGCTTAATGGCTGTTGTTTTTTTTTAAAGTAGGGTTAGTATAGAGGATTTTTACATCAGTGAAAGTACTCAATGATGCGATCCTAAGAATCCATGTTATACATGTCCCGAGCCCACAGATTACCAAGAGTAGAGTTAATTTATGATGTTTGTATCGTGACGTGTGTAGGTGCATCAGTTGCCATAAGTGATTCACTCTAATAACGGGGACATGGATAATGGAAGATGCTTTATATGTACCAGGTAAGGAGACTAGGGGAGATTCCCTAGCTCTACCTTCTGTGATTTTGTTGTGAATTCAAAATCATTCCTAAAAGTGAAGTCTTTTCTTTTAAAAGTAGAGGTAGTATTTTCATAATACAAAAATAAAAGAATTTATATGAAGAAATACTTCCCTTGTTGCAAATTGTCATATATGTGTGTGTATTATTATTTTTAATAACTTTTTTCATTGAGAAGTGAAGCAAGTGTCAACATAATGTGCTCAGACCTGATTTTTTTTTTCTACTTTGAAATTTTGCTTGCTGATTAATGAAACTTTGTTAATGGTTGTGATCTGTTACTATTTTAAATACAAGTTTACCTTCTCTTCCCTCCAGGGAGTATACTACCAGATTGGTGATGTTGTTTCTGTGATTGACGAGCAGGATGGGAAGGAGTACTATGCTCAGATCAGGGGTTTTGTTCAGGACCAGTACTGTGAAAAGAGCGCCGCACTGACGTGGCTCATTCCCACGCTGGCTAGCCCCAGAGACCAGTTTGATCCTGCGTCCTATATAATAGGTAAATGGCACAGCTTCTTAAATTTAGTTAATTCCTCTGTTTTATAAAGGAATGTGTTAGTCTGCGAGCTGTCATAGCAGAATGCTACAAGCTTTTCTGAAGGCTGGAAGTCAGAGCAAGGCCTGTTAAGATGTGTGCCTGTGTGTGTACATTGAAAGAGAGCTCTCCATTACCATTTATTTAAGGACACCAGCCTCCTCCCCCACCCCAAGTACCAAAAAAGAATATTTTATTTTTAAATGTAATCATGGTTTTATAAAAACATCTTGCCACATTTGTTTGTTTTCATTGTAAAATAGTATTCTACTATCTGTTATCATAGAGGGACACATGTATGAGCTTAGTTGTTTGCTGCCTGTCACCCTCTCTTTCTTTTTTTTGCTTTTTTTTAATTTATTAATTACTTCATTTAATTTACATCCTGATCACAGTTTCCCCTCCCTCCTCCTCCCTCTCTCCCTAGACTCCAACCTTGCATACCCCTCATCCATTCCTACTGCATTTCTGTTCAAGAAGAGCAGTCCTCCTGTGGATATCAAAAAGCTTGGCATATCAAGTTGTGGTAGGACTAGCTCCTCCACATGTATTAAGGCTGGGCAAGACAATCCAGTATGAGGAGTAGGGTCCCAAAAGCCAGCAAAAGGTCAGAGACAACCCCTGCTTCCACTGTTAGGAGTCTCACAAGAAGAATAACCTACATAACTGTCACTTATATGTAGAGGGCCTAGGGTCAGTCCCATGCAGGCTCCCTCATTGAAGGGCATTAGTCTTAGGAGATAGGGATCTACTTTATTATTATTATTTATTAATTAATTTTTTTCCAGCCCAATCACAATTTTCCCCTCCCTCCCTCCTCTCCTCTCAATCCCTCCCACCAACCCCAGCCCCCATCCACTCCTCTTCTTTTCTCTTCAGAAAAGGGCAGGCCTCCTATTGTTATCAGTCAGCCATGTCATAACAAGTTGCAATGAGACTAGGCACGTCCTGTCCTATTAAGGCTGGATGCGGCAACATAGTAGGAAAAAGAGTCCCAAAAGCAGATAATAGAGTCAGAGACAATCCTTGCTCCCACTGTTAGGAGTCCTGCAAGAAAACCAAGCTACACGACTGTAACATATGTGCAGAAGGCCTAGGTCTGTCCTATGCAAACTCTAGTTAACAGTTTAGTCTCTGTGAGCCCCTATGAGACCAGGATAGATGATTCTGTGGGTTTACTTGTGATGTCCTTGAGCTCTCTGGCTCCCATAATCCTTCACAATTTTAATTAAAGTACAATTATATTCTTTTTTCCTTTCCTTCCTCTAGATCTCCCATGTACCTCACCCCAGTCTTTCTCAAATTCATGACTCTACTTTTTTATTGTTAATTATTTAATTGCTATGTATATTAATGTATATTCCTAAATACATAAATACAACCTACTCAGTCTGTTTCCTGTTACTTTAGTCCTGTGATCTCAGGACTGACCACTTGGTAGTAGATGACCAAATGTGGGGCGGGATAGGGGTTACTGTTCTGTTGCTGTGAGGAAACACCGTGACCAACTCTCTCACTCTCGGTACTCTTAGTTGCCTGGAGCTCCTTGTCTAAAGTTGAGGGGGCCCACTCTTCTGGCTTTATTTGACCTGTCTGATGGTTGCATCTTCAGCACATAACATATAAAGACAGACCATCAGCATATGAATTTAGAGACTTGAGAACACAGTTTAATCAGAATAGAAAATGTAAATATTAGTAAGTACAACAGAGTAGAGAGCATTGTAGGCATTATGTATAGTTGGTATTTGACTGTCTTGTTAGTGTGGGTTAGAACACAGTGTACTGACTGGAATATATGTGTAAGATTTGTCTGTGTGACCCAGGCCTACATTGTATGAAAGGAATTACACAAGAACCTAAATTATATAGGTTACCTATAAAATTACTCAAAAATGATTTCTAAAAGAAATATCTTACTTATTTCTAAAAACTAAATTCTTAGAATATGTCCCCTCTACACAGCATTTTATTATTTAAGAACAATCATTGATGGTTGAAGTAGCACACTATACTCAGTTGATCATTCAAAAGATAAAATACAAATAATACTCGATAAATGACTAGCTAGCATGATTCTGAGTGTTCAGTTTTCTTTAATTATTCTGTGCTGTTTATTCTTTCTGTAATGGGCATGCATTTCTTTTGCATCCCAAAGGAGAGACATTTCTTTTAGTGAGAACTCCAAGGATAGCTAATATCCCACTGTTATTCTTTTTTTTTTAACTTTCTTTTTTATTGAGAAAAGGAGAAAAAATACAAGTTTCCACCTCCTCCCAGCCTCCCATTTCCCTCCCCCTCCTCCCACTCTTCTCCCCCTCCTCCCACCCTTCTCCCCCTCCCCCCACTCCTCTTCCCCTTCCTCTCCAGTCCAAAGAGCAGTCAGGGTTCCCTGCCCTGTGGTAAGTCCTAGGTCCTCCCCCCTCCGTCCATTTCTAGGAAGGTGAACATCCAAACAGACTAGGTTCCCACAAAGCCAGCACATTGCATAGGTTCAAAACCCCGTGCCATTGTTCTTGGCTTCTCATCAGCCCTCATTGTTCGCCATGCTCAGAGTCCAGTTTTATCCCATGCTTTTTCAGTCACAGTCCAGCTGGCCTTAGTGAGCTCCCATTAGATCAGCTCCCCTCGTGGTCCCGACTTCGTTGCTCATGTTCTCCCTCCTTCTGCTCCTCATTGGGACCTTGGGAGCTCAGTCCAGTGCTCCAGTGTGGGTCTCTGTCTCTATCTCCATCCATCACCAGATGAAGGTTCTATGATGATATGCAAGATATTCGTCAGTATTGCTATAGGATAGGGTCATTTCAGGTTCCCTATCCTCAGCTGCCCAAGGAACTAACTGGGGACCTCGGCTTGGGCACCTGGGAGCCACTCTAGGTTCAAGTCTCTTGCCAACCCTAAGGTGGCTCCCTTAACTAAGAATTGTGCTTCCGTGCTCCCCTATCCTACCTTCCTTTATCCCAATCCTCCTTTTTCCCCAAGTTCCCCCCATTCTCTCCTTCTCCCTTTTCTCTCCCCATCTCCCCTTACCCCCATCCCACCCCACCCCCAAGATCTCAATTTTCTCCCCGGCAATTTTGTCTACTTCCCATAGCCAAGAGGACAACTATATGTTTTTCCTTTGGTTCACCTTCTTACTTAGCTTCTTTGGAATCACCAATTGTAGACTCCGTGACCCTTATTTATGGCTAGAAACCAATTATGAGTGAGTACATCCCATATTCATCTTTTTGTGTCTGGGTTACCTCACTCAGGATAGTGTTTTCTATTTCCATCCATTTGCATGCAAGAAGGTGCTGGCATAACTGGATGTCAACCTGTAGAAGAATGAAAATAGACCCATATCTATCACCATGCACAAAACTCAAGTCCAAATGGATTAAAGACCTCACTATCAGTCAGAACACATTGAACCTGATAGAAGAGAAAGTGGGAAGTACCCTACAGGAGATGGGCACAGGAGATCGCTTCCTATGTGTAACCCCAACAGCACAGACTTTAAGGGCAACATTGAATAAATGGGACCTACTAAAACTGAGAAGCTTCTGTAAAGCAAAGGACACTGTCACCAAGACAAAAAGGCAACCTACTGACTGGGAGAAGATCTTCACCAACCCCGCAACAGACAAAGGTCTGATCTCCAAAATATATAGAGAACTCAGGAAACTAGACTTTAAAATGCTAATTAACCCAATTAAAAAATGGGGCACTGAACTGAACAGAGAATTCTCAGCAGAGGAAGTTCAAATGGCCAAAAGACACTTAAGGTCATGCTCAACCTCCTTAGCGATCAGGGAAATGCAAATCAAAACAACATTGAGATATCATCTTACACCTGTCAGAATGGCTAAAATAAAAACCTCCAATGATAGCCTTTGCTGGAGAGGCTGTAGAGGAAGGGGTACACTCATCCATTGCTGGTGGGAATGCAATCTTGTGCAACCACTTTGGAAATCGGTGTTTCGATTTCTCAGGAAATTCGGGATCAACCTACCCCTGGACCCAGCAATACCACTCCTGGGAATATACCCAAGAGATGCCCTATCATATGACAAGAGCATTTGTTCAACTATGTTCATAGCAGTATTATTTGTAATAGCCAGAACCTGGAAACAACCTAGATGCCCCTCAATGGAGGAATGGATGAAGAAAGTGTGGAATATCTACACATTAGAGTACTACGCTGCGGTAAAAAACAATGACCCACTGATATTCTTAATTGTATGCCAAACTGGTTATGTGACAGACATATCTGTGCCCATAAGTATGGAACCAGCAGAAGCCAATATGTTCTGAATCATTCTGGGCTCCTCTCTCACTTGCTTTTCATGGTCCCCAAAGTCTGAGAGTCTTCTGTGCACTACAGTGATGTCACATGGTGGGAAAGTCTAGCACAAGCTCAGAAGTTAGACTGCTGGCCTTTCTAGCCCCTCCACTTCACTGTTCCTTAATCTGTCTTTCCTTATTGTACTTACATGTAAAATAGGAAAAACCAGTGCCCATCAGGACGTTGTGAGGAATTAGTGTGGGTGGATAGAAAGTACCTAGGGCAGCATTGGCTTCATAAACCGGGAATATTCAGTACTGTAGGACGCTGTTTTCCTTAATCATCTGCAGTAAACGGTGGAGTGTGACTTCAAAACCTTCAGAAATAGTTCCAAGGGTTAATGTCAAGGGGTAGCATCCTGAGTGCTTCCTCTTAGTGTCTGAGAATGCTAACATTTCATAAAAATGAAATGTGTTCAAAACTGTGTTTAACTTTTCCATTGGCTGCCTCTTAGGGCCAGAGGAAGATCTTCCAAGGAAGATGGAATACCTGGAATTTGTCTGCCACGCACCTTCTGAGTATTTCAAGTCAAGGTCATCACCATTTCCTACGGTTCCCACCAGACCAGAGAAGGGCTACATATGGACTCATGTTGGACCTACTCCTGCAATAACTATTAAGGAAACAGTTGCCAACCACTTATAGCTACAAAATCAAACCTGGGACATGTTTAGTTAGCATATATGAGGCTTTGGGTTTAATCCTCAGAATATACATACACACCCTGAAATAAAAGCAGATTTCCATTTTTCTTATAAGATATGCCACACATTTTTCTCTTTCATCTTTTCTTCTTTACATTTTTGAGACAGGCATAGTCAAGGCTGGCCTGACCTTGAGATCTCCCTGTCTCACGCTTCTTGAGTGCTGGGATTACAGGCGTGTTGCACCAAGGCTGGTTAATGCCAGATACTTTGATGAAGCTCCTACATAGAAACATGGCTTGAGGAATTTTTTAATCCTACTACCCCTAATTACTAGCTTGTTTAATGCCTGTTGCTTAAAAAATAATAGGGTGGAAAAAGAATAAATTTGAAGTTTAACATTAAATTCCATGCATATTTTCCCAGACAGAAGTGGCAGGTACTAGGGAAACCATTAGAAACATGAAGTGTTTATTTTTCCTCACAGTTTATTCCTAGAAACTCATAAGGCAAATTGTATTTTTGTATAGATGCAAAACATTGAATTTTGTTTTTGTTTTTTCCCTCTCAAGACAGGGTTTCTCTGTGTAGCCCTGGCTGTCCTAGACCTCACTCTAGACCAGGGTGGCCTTGAACTCAGAGATCTGCACGCCTCTGCCTCCCGAGAACTGGGATTAAAGGTGTGCGCCACTACACCTGGCTTACATTTTAGATTTTGATCAAGCACTAAATGAAAATGTGACCAGTATGTTTCCCAAAGCTACACAATCATTTTTCCTTCTCCGGAAGCGGACCTAAGCTGCTTTAGTCATAAAGCAATTGGTAGGTGATTTTATTAGCCCTGGCTCTCTAAAACATTCATCTCATGCTCTCAGACAAACTGCCTTTTCCTGTTAACATCTGCGCTCCTGTGAGGTAGTTTTTCAGTCGTGCCTTTGGTCCGCGGCATAGGCATCCCCTCTTTCCACGCAGGCAGCAGCCCCTGTAATAACTTTCTGACTATTGTTAGGATAGTGACTGGTGACTGACTATCTTGGAAGTAACTAATACTAGGTCATTAGTTTTGATAGTGAAGACTCAGAGTTAAACCATTTGCTGAGGTCTCATGGTGTGCCTCCCCTGCGAACGCCTGTTGTATATGTTTCAAGTGCAGTTTGGTCACATAATGGGGAAGGAGTGGGCAGGCACCCACTTGCTGTCTCTGTCTTGATCTATCCAGATGGATATTTTTAACCACAGGAATTTATGAGAATTTGATTTGATATTAATGATTTTCATCAGGACTCTTTACCCTTTTTTATAGCCCCAAAGTTGGGAAGAAGCATCTGTCTACTTTAAAAGCTTATTCCTACAGTAAATAGCCAAGCAGTGGTGGCACATGCCTTTAATCTCAACTCTCAGGAAGCAGAGGCAGGCAGATCTCTGTGAGTTCGAGGCCAGCCTGGTTGACAGAGCAAGTTCCAGGACAGACTCCAAAGCTACAAAGAAACTCTATCTTGAAAATTTCAGAAAACAAAACAAAACACAAAAGCGTTTTTGGTGAATATTGTTGGAAATGACTTTCTAAATGTTAATATTCCAGTTTGGGATTAAAAAATATTTTTATAATGAGTTTATTTTGGATTTCTTTTTCAGTTAACTACTTAAATAGGAAATAGGATGCCTCTCCCAAGATGGTATTAAATTGAAACATCAGTCTTGTTGTACTTGAAATTCAAAGTAGAAAAGATTCATCATCCATAAGTAACAGAATTTAGAAAAATTAAAGATTGACTTATTGATAAAAATGAACATTTAACATTTATTTAAATTAAGGCATTTAAAAATCCAAATTAGGCTGGACAGTGGTGGCAAACCCCTTTAATCCCAGCACTTTGGAGGCAGAGAGGCAGATCTTTGAGCTCAAGGCCAACCTGGTCTACAGAATGAGTTCCAGGACAGCCAGGCTATACAAAGATTCTGTCTCAAAACAAAACTGAGCAGATACATGTCTTTAATCTCAGCACTCAAGTGGCAGAGGCAAGAAGATTTCTATCATTCAAGGCTAGCCTGGTCTACATAGCAAGTTCCAGACCTAGCCAGCACTGCACAGAGACTCTCTAAGAAAATAAGCAAAATCCAAGACCATTTTTTATTCTGGCCATTTCTTTATAAACTGGTAGAAGTATCTTTTATAGTATATTGAATTTTCATTTTCTTAACAACCAACTTGAGTGATTGTCATTGTTTAGTATTGATGATGTCTAAAGCTTGCCCTGGTAGACCTCGCCAGTGTCCCCCACCTGCCTCCCTCTTCCCAGTTACCATCACACTATCTGACGCCTACCCTTCTTGTTTTCCTGGTGGCATGCCCTTGTTTGTACTGCTCAGTTCTACTCTACTGAAGATTTTCCCAAGGTTCTTGTTAAATTTTTGTGGTTCAACAGACCAAACCCGGGGTTTCATACAGTCTAGGCAGGTGCTCTGCTATTGTGCTACATCCCCACCCCAAAGCCCTTAAATTCTGTCTTCATGCAACTTTCCAGAGCCCCTGGCCTCTAGAAATCGGTCTAACCTTTTTTTGTGATTGCATTTTACTTTGGATTTCTTTGATCCCATTCCTACCCTAAAGGAGTGTTTCTCTGTGTGCAGAGGATGTGTGTGTGTGTGTGTGTGTGTGTGTGTGTGTGTGTGTTTATTCATCTGGGGTTTCCATGATACCCAATTTAGGTCCTGTTAAAGTAACAGTAGACATCTTACTTGATTGATGCTAGGCCATGACAACAGGATTAACTTTGTATTCTCCTGTGAATAATCAAATGAAGCAAAATTTCACATTGTCATGTTTCTAGTTAGTAGTAGATTATTTTAACTTATTTAAAAAGATGAACCTTACACATGAATATTTGAGAAAACTATCTCAGCCTATCCTAGTTCTTGGTTATGAATTTTTACAGAATTTATGTAAGTTCTCCTTCAAGCAGTATGAATCAGGGGAGAGATGGTAGCTCAGTTGGTAAAATCCTTTCATTGTAAACAAGGACCCAAGTTTGAGCCTCATAACCCATGTGCCAAAGCTAAGCATGGTGGCACATGTATTCTCATTGCTGGGAAGGTGGAGAGAGGTAGAGCCCTAAGGCCCAGTGGCTTCCAGCCTAGCAAGAAAGCCTGACTTAAAAACAGATGAACAGGTCCTAGAAATGACATTTGAAGTTGTTCTTTGACCTTTACACACATGCAGACATACACATTCATGCACACATACATACATTGCATATGCATGAATCAAGCTGAGTGTGATGCATGTACCTGTAGTCCTACTTGGGAGGCCAAGGTTCAAGAGTTTAAGGCTCATCTTGGCTACAAAGCAAGGCACCATCTCATTAAAGAAAAGCGGGCAGCAGTAAGGTGGATCTGCTGTTAAAGGTACATGCAGTTGTAAGCCCGCAACATGAGTTCTAACACCAGAAAGAAAAGATGAAAAGTACCAGTTACACAGAACTGACCATTGACTTCCACATATGCCCTGTGGCGTACAGTCCCTCCATTTATATACATACATCATGTGTGCACAATAATAAGCTTTAAGAGAAAGGGTTTAAGTCATTGGTGGTTTGAATAAAAATGGCCTCTATAAACTCAAGTTCATTAGTCACCTGGGAGTGACATCTGAGAAGTATTAGGAGGTGTGGCTTGATTGAAGAGGGTGTGAACTTGTTAGAGGAAGTGTGATACTGGGGATGGGTTTTGAGGTTTCAAAGACCCGGGCTCAGTGTCTTTCTCTGCTTAAGGATTGGAATGTAGATCTCAGCTACTCCAGTGTCATCCTCCCCGCCATGATGGACTAAGCCTCTGAAACTGTATGCAAGTCCCCAATTAAATTTTGCTTTCTTTTATTTATAAGAGTTTTCTTGGTCATGATGTCTCTTCAAAGGAGAGTGACTAAGATAATCAATCACAATTCCATTTTGGCAATAAGCAGGTAAAATCATGTGCACAATGGATAGAAAATTGTTTATTTGATGATTTGCGTTGCCTGTGCCTACATGAATACATTGCACACTTTCAGAATTAAGTTTTATTGTGGACCAGAAAAAAAGAGAGGCTTTATCGTAATTTTCCTGGGCATGCTTGGGTGTTTTGTTTTTTCAAATGGTCTTGTTTGGTTGGTTAGCTGTTTTGAGACAAGGTCTTATGTAGCCCAGGCTGGCTCGAGCTTGCTATGTAATTGTGTATGTCTTTGCATCACTGACTCTCCAGCTTCCCCCAGGAGGTTAAGAGAAGAAATCTTGTTAGCAAGTTTATAAAACAAGTTCTAGAATCATATAATATTTGGTTCATTAAGTAATCTACTAATGATGCTATGCTTTCTATCCTGATTTCAGTGGGATTGCTGGGATTTTCTCTATATTTAGTTTGATGTTGGCTGTTGACTAGCTGTATATTTCCTTTGTTATGTTTAGGTATGTTCCTGTATCCCTGGTCTCTCCAAGACTTTTATCATGAAGGGATGTTGTATTTTGTCAAAGGGTATTTTCAGCATCTAATGAGATGACCATATGGTTTTTTTGTTTTTTTTGTTTTTTATGGTTTTTCAAGACAGGGTTTCTCTGTGGCTTTGGAGCCTGTCCTGGAACTAGCTCTGTAGACCAGGCTGGTCTTGAACTCACAGAGATCGCCTGCCTCTGTCTCCCGAGTGCTGGGATTAAAGGCGTGTGCCACCATCGCCCGGCTGACCATATGGTTTTTATTTTTCAGTTTGTTTATATAGTGGATTACATTGACAGATTTTTATATGTTGAACCATCCCTACATTTCTGGGATGAAGCCAACTTGATCATGGTGGATGATCATTTTTATGTGTTCTTGGATTCGATTTCCCTGTATTTTATTTAATATTTTCCATATTATATTGAATATTACGAGTGAGATTGGGCTATAATTCTCTTTCTTAGTAATGTCTTTGTGTCATTTGGGTATCAGGGTAATTGTAGCCTCATAAAACGAGTTTGGCAATGTTCCTTCTGTTTCTATCGTGTGGAATAATTTGAGGAGTATTGGTATTAGTTCTTCTTTGAAAATCTTGTAGAATTCTGAGCTGAAACCATCTGGTCATTGTTGTCTGAGGTTTCTGTCCTGCCCAGTTTCCACAGTCATTGAATCTCAAAGAAATCACACAGAAGTCTACATTAGTTATAAACTGATTGGCCTAGTAGCTCAGACTTATTAACTCTTATAACTCATATTAGTCCATTATTCTTGCCTATTTTTTGTCGAGAATTACTTCCCAAACTTTCTCAGGCTTTATGTGGATGCAGATGTCCATGTGGGTGCTTTTCTGTTCTCTGAGGTTTCTGTCCTGTCCAGTTCCCACAGTCATTAAGTCCCAAAGAAATCACACAGAAGTCTACATTAATTATAAATTGATTGGCCTAGTAACTCAGACTTCTTATTAACTCTTATAACTTATACTAGCCCATCATTCTTACCTATGTTAGCCATGTGTCTCAGTACCTTATTTGGCAAGGCAGTCACATCTTGCTTCTTCTGTGGCTGGGTCACGACTATGGACTAGGACTCCCTTCTTCCCAGAATTCTCCTGTTCTCATTGACCTGCCTATACTTCCTGCCTGGCTACTGGCCAATCAGTATTTTATTAAAAGAGAATTGACAAACAATTGTCCCATAGCACGTCACCAAGTTGGTTTGTAAAGGAGAAAAAAAATTGGATTATTTTTTGGCTTGAATTTACCCATTCATTGCAGGATAGGCAATCTCAAATGGTAGCATTTCTCCTGGTCTTTTGGCTCCTTCAGTCTTCTGATGGTAGCTTGACTGTGACAGCAGGTGTGGTGTTGTAGGTCCAGGTTCCACCAGCTACTTTTCATGTAAGAACCACAGTGCCAGATGCTAACAACTTGTCTCTTTATCTTGGTCTTACCACAAAAGGAGCAAGAGAGATGATATCAATTTTCACCATTTTCTGGAGGGATGTACTACAGCAGGTCCCATATTTTCCCATGATCCTGACCTTCTTGGTGTCAGGATCACCCGAACCAAAGCCCAAGGCTGGATAGGGGGAGCCCTTTGGATCTTTTCTTGTTTGATTTAAAAATTAATCTTCTTTTCTTTCTTTCTTTCTTTTTGATTTTTTGAGACAGGGGACAGGGTTTCTCCGTAGCTTTTTGGTTCCTGTCCTGGAACTAGCTCTTGTAGATCAGGCTGGCCTCGAACTCACAGAGATTCACCTGCCTCTGCCTCCTGAGTGCTGGGATTAAAGGTGTGCGCAACCACCGCCCGGCCAAATTAATCTTTTTTTAAGGCAGAGCTCTTATGCTTCCCTCTAGTCAGTAGGTTTAACAGTTTTACTCTTTCAAGCCAACACCATTATAAACTTTTGGCTCCACATTTCTCTCTTTGGAGATCATTTCTGGGAAGCTGGGATGACTTTTGATGATGTGCTTAGCCTTGGGGCACATCTAAATTTTGGCTTCCAAGTTTTGTTTTTTTCTCCTTCCTTCAAGATTACCTCAATTTCAGTTGAGAAATAATGATTCATCAACATTTCTATTACTTATTCATTTGCTTATTCCCACTGTCAGGTAGTATATTAGGTTACTGTACAGTGAGCAAAGAAGAGAAGAACCTGACCCTGTGGAGTTGCAATGTAGCACAGAAACAACTGGATGAGATACAGAAAGAAGAGAAAAAAGTTAAACCAGCCAGTTGTGAGCCTGTGTTCCCGTTGGAGGTCTTCCCATCAGCTGGTCCACAAAGGCTGGATGTCAGGTTAGACACCAAGGAACTCCTGCAGAAACTACAAACCTGGTTTATTACTAACTGCCAGGAAGGGTAAGCTGTGGCTGCTGAGGAAGAGGAGACTGTTGCTTTACATGGGATTTGACAAAGGTGGGGGATTAGCAACTATGGGAGCTATGTGTCACTGTAGGTAGGAAGTTAGTGCTAAGTAGGAGCCCCTAAGAGACACAAATGTGGGGACCCACAGGTGGGTGCTTGTTCCACCTTGACTGTAGGTCAGAAAATTTGAGCTTATTTTTGTTGTCAAAGTTGTTGACGACAGGTATGGCTACAAACCCTGACCTAGGGTGTGGTTACTTGTGTTTTGGACATTAAGATGGTTCATAGAGGTGGATCTGCTCCACCCTGACCAAAGGTCAGAGAATTCAAGCCTATTCCTGCTCCTTCGTTTTAAAATAGGAGGTTTGACATAGGGAGTGGCTGCGTACAGGATACTTGGTCTAGAGTGTATTCACTGTATATCCTGCCCAAAGCATGAAATGTCAGGAAATAATGGCTTGATGTCTCATGTTTTGAAGCAAGCACCTGTTCTGGTTGTCCTCTGTGTCATGTTAAGGCAGTCTTTTGCCTCCTTCCCCCCTGTTGTATTGGGTATAAAAGTGTATGGAAAACAAACACAGGCAAACACAGTATTCACTCTTCACTGAGTCGCCCTTCAGTACTATCCTATGTCTCTGTGGTTTTTCTTATCTCTGTTCCTACTACCTGACATTTCTAATGCACACACCCCTACCCTGGAATGTAGGCACCCATTGTGGCTGGACTGTGACAGAAATCACCCCAACTGTGGCTTACAACACAAACAAGGGCTCACTGTCGGACAGCAGAGCTGCTGTGCTCTGTCAGCTCAGTGGCCAGGAAACCAACACGTTTTGTTTTCTTGATTTGCCATCATTGGTCTCAATTTTTTCACCTTCTTGGTTTCAAGATGAGCTCCAAACATTGTAACTTTATGCTATAAAGTAAGGCTGCCCTGGGGACTTCTAAGTATACTACCACATGGTCACATGTGGCTGCAGTGGAGATCAGGTGACTCAGAAACTCACTTTCCAGAGCTCAGGAAGCAGAGAGGTTCTTTGAAAGGATGTTGAGTCAATCTGAGTAACCGACATCAGGAAGTCACAAGATGTGTTGCAGGAGAGAAATGGGTAGCTTCAGAGGAGATGAGAGGACCATAAAACAGTAGCGGTTAGGTAATTGCAAAAGACCAGGTGGATGTGACAAGTGGAGGAAGGTCAGCCTGCTGATGCCCACAGGCTGACCTACAGGGAGTGCTGGCACTAAATGGTGTCTTTAAGACCAAGGTGCACAGGCACTGATCCATATAAAAATTTTGGAGATAGAGACAGAGACCCACACTGGAGCACTGGACTGAGCGCCCAAAGTCCCAATGAGGAACAGAAGGAGGGAGAAGATGAGCAAGGAAGTCAGGACCACAAGGGGCGCACCCACCCACGGAGACAGTGGGGCTGATCTATTGGGAGCTCACCAAGGCCAGCTGGACTGTGACTGAAAAACCATGGGATAAAACCGGACTCTCTGAACATAGCGGAAAATGAGGGCTGATGAGATGCCAAGGTCAATGGCACGGGGTTTTGATCCTACTTAATGTGCTGGCTTTGTGGGAGCCTAGCCAGTTTGGATGTTCACCTTCCTAGATATGGACGGAGGGAGGAGGACCTAGGACTTACCACAGGGCAGGGAACCCAGACTGCTCTGTGGACTGGAGAGGAAGTGGGAGAGGAGTGGGGGGAGGGGGAGAAGGGTGGGAGGAGGGGGAGAAGGGTGGGAGGAGGGGGAGGGAAATGGGAGGCTGGGAGGAGGTGGAAACTTGTTTTTTGTTTATGTTTTTTTTTCTTCTTTTCTCAATAAAAAATAAATAAATAAATAAAAAATTTAAAAACCTATTAGTAAATGAAGGCCTATTACTTTATCGTGATGGCCTTTCACCAAATTCTCAGACCTTGGTCAGATCAAGAATGAACAAGTCAGGCCCACTGGGAAAGGGTTCTGCAATAACATCATCAGTACTTGCTACGAATCTTGTAGACTCTATCCCAGGCGCACTGGGAAGATGCCTGAAGATATGAGATAGAACACCACTGTGGCTTACCAAATCAATGGAACATATTGCTAAGTTGAGGAGAGGCTCTGACAACAGTGGAGAAATTCCCCAAAGGTGTAGGTTTTCTTAAAAAAAAAAAAATTTAAAATCTCATTCTGTAGGTTAGGTTGGTTTTGAACAAGAGGTTTTCCTGCCTTAGCCTCCCAAAGGATGTGGTTATAAATTTATGCTGTAAACCCATCCAAAATTTTTTCACTTGAAAAAAATTAACAAGTAGAAATATAAGTTATCCATAATAGTGAGGCTAACATGTTTTGATACATATCTACTGTCATATTTAAATCATAGCAATTGTATCTACCCCTTTAATTTTTACAGCCTAAATGTTCAAATTTGTTTCTCTAGATTTCTGAAATAATATTTGTATTACATCGTATTGTATCTTTTCTCATTTTACATGCCAAATCCAGTTCCCACTGCCCCCCTTCTGCTCCCTCTACCTTCCTCCCATTATATCATATATAATTACCTATAGTTGCTATTGTGCTCTTATGGAAGAATTTTTGAGCAATCTATCCCCTTAATTTTGTTAGAAGTGAGAGATATCTGCAATCAGAAGCTATCCTGACTCATAGATAGCAGCTAATAACTAGATAACAAGGTTTAATTACAGAGTACAATTGGCGATGAGGTTTAGGGGAAAGAGCAGGCTAAGAATATTTGTGTTCTGTGTGAACGAATGCTCAGGTAAAAGCCTTCAGTGCCCTTTTGCTTTTAATACATTTTTATTTCATTCATTTTCATTGCATGTATTTTCTGTGTGCATAGTTTTATGTATCACAGTGTGTGCAGAGGTCAGAGGACAACTATGTTGAATCAGTTCTCTCCTTCCATCTTTACGTGGGTTCCAGGATAGAACTTGGGTCGTCAGGGTGCCATCTCAATGGCCATGCGGTCAGCACGTCTATGGATGCTAGCCTTTTCCATGCAGTCAGCACGTCTATGGATGCTAGCCTTTCCCATGCGGTCAGCACGTCTATGGATGCTAGCCTTTCCCATGCGGTCAGCATGTCTATGGATGCTAGCCTTTCCCATCCCATGCGGTCAGCACGTCTATGGATGCTAGCCTTTCCCATGCGGTCAGCACGTCTATGGATGCTAGCCTTTCCCATGCGGTCAGCACGTCTATGGATGCTAGCCTTTCCCATGCGGTCAGCACGTCTATGGATGCTAGCCTTTCCCATGCGGTCAGCACGTCTATGGATGCTAGCCTTTCCCATGCGGTCAGCACGTCTATGGATGCTAGCCTTTCCCATGTGGTCAGCACGTCTATGGATGCTAGCCTTTTCCAGTCAGCACGTCTATGGATGCTAGCCTTTCCCATGCGGTCAGCATGTCTATGGATGCTAGCCTTTCCCATGCGGTCAGCACGTCTATGGATGCTAGCCTTTCCCATGCGGTCAGCACGTCTATGGATGCTAGCCTTTCCCATGTGGTCAGCACGTCTATGGATGCTAGCCTTTTCCAGTCAGCATGTCTATGGATGCTAGCCTTTCCCATGCGGTCAGCATGTCTATGGATGCTAGCCTTTCCCATGCGGTCAGCACGTCTATGGATGCTAGCCTTTCCCATGCGGTCAGCATGTCTGTGGATGCTAGCCTTTCCCATGCAGTCAGCATGTCTATGGATGCTAGCCTTTTCCAGACTTTGCAGCTCTCGACAGATTCATGTATAAGTGGTCGAGCGGGCAAGAATTGAAAGTGCCTGTGTGTTCTCCATACATGGGCTGCCTCTTTATCCTGGTAGCCTTCTAGTCAGCAGCAGCGAGCATCCCAAATCTAAATAAAGGGAATCCAGCCTGAGCCCTGATGACTTCTGCAACCCATTCTGCCATACAGGAGGCATGCGTTTGCCTTCTCTTGAGGTGGCACATCCTGGACCTAGATTCGCTTTGTCTGTACTCTAAGCATCTGCCAACAGCACCTTTCAAAGACTGGCCAATGCTTTCACTGTTATTCATGTGACACAACTTGATTACGTCACTTCACCTAAGTGAAGAGTATTACACCCAGGGGATTCACAGGGTTTAAATTGTTACCCTGAAAGAGCTGATCTTTGGGGGAGAGCACTCTGGGGGAATTGTGCTGTCCACAACCCTTAATACTAAGAACTGGAGACTGTGAGGAAGGACTGCACTGCTCAGATTTTTGTTTTAAGCTAGAGGACAATTTTATTAGCGTTGAAAAGAAAAACTGCAGGGCAGGCGAGCTGTATATGGCAGCCGCTGCCCAGGAAGCTGTGGATGGCAGCCGCTGCCCAGAGAGCTGTGGATGGCAATGGCTGCCCAGGAAGCTGTGGACGGCAGCCGCTGCCAAGGGGAGTTGGATGGGGAACAGAGAAAGCCACACCTTTACAGTTAGGTAAGGAGGTTTGGCAAGCAGCCACCTGGCAGGGAGTGTAGTAGTTTGAATGTAATTGGCCCTCATAATCTCACAGGTAGTGGCACTAGGAGGTGTGGCTTTGCTGGAGTGAGTAGTATGGCCTTGTGGGAGGAAGTGTGTCACTGTGGGGGTGGGCTTTGACATTTCCTATGCTCAGGATACCACCCAGTATCTCAGTCCACTTTGTGGATATTCTTCCAGCACCACGTCTGCCTGCATGCCACCATGCTGCCCACCATGAAGATAATGGACTGAACCTCTGAAACTGTAGGCCGTCACCTCAATTAAATGTTCTCCTTGTAAGAGTTGCCATGGTCATGGTGTCTCCTCATAGCAAGAGAAACCCTAACTAAGACAAGGAGCTTTAGAAAAAAAGTGAAAAAGTCCAAAGTATCAAAAAAGCTTTCTAAGGCTATGGCCAGAATCTGGAAGAGACAGAAAGGAAAAGCCAGGCTCTCGTGAGTCCTAACTGCCTCATGGTAGCTGTCAACAGGCTGCTGTGCCCTCACCCACACTGCTATTTCACAGCTGGTCTCTATATTTTAATTAACTCTCTCTTCCTTTTCATACGAATTACTAGATATTAGAAATACTCTTTGTGTTGATAGTGGCTGACTTTACTAATTAGTTCACATACTAAGAAAATATCAAGATATCATGCTACAATCAGGGAAAAAAAGAACATTTAAAAATTCTGGACTGGGGGCTGGATCAAAAGTCTACCAGGCAATTTATTTGAACTGTCATGTTTGGATTAAAACATCAGAAGATAACAGAATATATAGTTTTCCAAAACAGTCAAGAAGCTGCGAGGCTGCAGGCTGCCTAGTGCTAAGAAATCTCTCCTCTAGAGGACAAGTCAGCGCCAACACTGATCGCACTTCATTTCATTAAGGATTTAATATAGACTTATGGAAATAAAATACACAATCTGTTATAAATACTTTCATTTAGCTTCCCTATTAATCTCAGATAGTCCTGAGCATTATATAATAATCATAACATTTACCATTCTGTGTTTTCATAGGTTAACCAAATTTATTAAATTAAAAAAAATTTACAGACTTCATTTTTATAATTTTCACTGAGGGACAGACCATCAGAACAAACAAACAATCACATCCTAGAAAATATCAGGTCTCTTCTATGCTAAAGTTACTTTTTGTCCAGGCCGAAACAGTGTTCCACTTTGACTTTTTCTCTTCTTTGGATTCTGAAAGTTTTCATACCTTAAAAAGTAAGAGAGATGATATACAGTGGATAATACTTAATAATTACAAAACAAAGATAATGGATTCTTTTAAAAACAGCCTTATGTTTTAAGAATGAAAGGAAAATAACTGAAAAAATTGTAGAGAACATTAAAAAACTATTTAAAATAATTCTTCAAAGTTGTAGTCTAATAGAAAAAAGAAGAAAATAAACAGTAGATTGGACAGGATAAAATAAAAATTGCAATGAACAATATGAAAATTATAACTTCTATAGTTTTATTCAAAGGCAGGCAAATTACTAGGTAAGACATAATTTTTCTGCAATCAAATCAGCCCTGATTTGAGCAGTGGGACACTGAGGTGGGAGGGTTTGAGATCTGGTGTCCTGTTTCTGCCACTGAAAGACACTGAACACTAGCTATTGCACCCTGTCACAGGTACCATTATCATGCAATGATTCTACCTTTATCCCAGTGAACTAATGAAAGAAGAGCAAACATTTGGCTTCACAATGCTTCCAGAATAGCAGTGAGAACCAGGAGACAACATAAATGTCAAGTCCTGGATACTGTGGCAGAGACACACTAGACACTGGCATTAAACACCACAAAGTGGCCCTGCATAGCCTGTCAAACTGTTGAAGATGGCCGGATGCCTTAAAGGGATGGGGGCCTAGCAGCACAGGTAGGGCATTCTCATTGTAGTGAGAAAAACGTTAACTACATAAAGTCATGTAATATAGTTATATTATTTGTGTTTTAATAAATAAAGCTCGCCCGAAGATCAGAGAGCAAAGCAGCCATACTGGCCATGGAGTGGTAGGACCCATCTTTAATCCCAGGACTCGGAGATTACTCAATCTCTGTGAGTTCAAGGCCACCCTGGGCTACACAAGATTGAATCAATCTAAAAGAGAAACAGGAGATCCCTGCACTAGGGAGGTGGAGACAGGAGTGCTAGGGCTGGGTAGAAGAGACAGGAACTTGGTAGAGAGCAGAGTGTGGGGTGTGGAGTCTTTCAGGATTCATGGAGACAGAATCTCACCCACTTTTGGTCTGAGGTAGAGGTAACAGCCAGGGGCTGGCTGCTTTGTTCTTCTGATGTTCAGGTTGAACCCCAATACCTATCTCTGGGTTTTTAGTATTTGTGCTACAGTGTGAGATTAAGGAAGTTTTCCTTTCTCATTCTTTCTTCTCTTTGTTTTGGATATTTGTGCAGTAAGTACACACTGTGGACATATACACATCTCACCTCAGAACTGCAAAACTGAAGTATTTATTCTCAAACAAACCAGGAATAAATATTTTTAAATTATGCTGAATCATTGACAGGATATTAGCCAGTCCACCATTCAAAGTAGCCACAGTGTAAACTGTGCGAAGACTATAAATTCTAGTGTTTAGTAAACTTTCCATAAGTGAAGAAAATTCTGTGTAAATGTGGACACTAATAAAATATAAATCATCTTATAAGCAAAACCAGTATATGTATGTTTATATGTGTACATACACATATAGTTGTTGTTGTTGTTTTGTTTTTTGAGTAGCCATGACTGTCCTGGAATTCACTATGTAAACCAGGCTGGCCTTGAACTCAGAAACTGAGTGCCTCTGCCTCCTGAGTGCTGGGATTAAAGGCATGCGCCACCACTTGCTGGCTTTATTTCTTCATTTTCTAAAATCAGTTATAATGTAACTCAAATATAATATAACAAGTTATATTAAACAAAATCTAATTGAGTGCATAGCTATAACAATTTCTTTTCTGGTTACAGGAATGGGATAAACAGGGCCTTGCACATCCTCGGCAGATGCTGTGTGACTTACAACCCCAGTTTAACCATGTATATTTCTAAATTAGCTTCCAAATGTTTAACAAATATTTAAACACAAAAGAGCTTTGGTGAATAACATGTTTCTTATGGTTACTTACAGCTCAGCAAAATCCTTCCCTTCATCTTCACTTATGGACGGTCTCATGTGAGCAAGCGCAGTCATTAAATGTGCCTGGCTAATAGCAAAACTGGTTTTGGTTGGTCCTGGCTGATTAAGGGATTCATCCTCCTTAAATAAAAAGCAGATTAAACAAATGTTAACTCAGCAATTCAAGGAATAAAGTGTCATTTTTTCTTGTCAGTTTTTTCCTAAAAAGCATACACTCTTTCTCCAAGGACAATTCCAGAGCAAGGGCCCTGACAGCCTCTGACTGAGCCACTGCGCTTCAGCGCTCTGCTTGGAGATGTGGCTCAGCGAAAATGCAAAGAAATACGCGTCAAAAAGGGAAGAGCAACTTTGAAGTTTTTAAGTTTTTTGTTTTTTTTTTTTTTAAGGTTTTAACAGTTTTGAGGGGAAAAGGCCATACTCCACTTTGGCTCCGGTATCTGCCTTTGATGATGCTGATTTCTGCCCTCAGCTGGTCTTTCTGCTCCTGAGTAAGGTCTTGGTGGCCTTCTTGGGAAGATGTCCTAAACACAGGATGTTGTATAAACACTGGCTCTTTTCCAGGAGGTGCAGGTAAATCCTGAGTCCCGGAGCTTGGTGCAGAGAGACAGTGTGAACTCTGCAGGATGGGCAAGAAGATGAAAATGGAAACTTTGCTTCCTTTTTAACATCTACCGAGAATTTCACAGATGCACTTGAGTGTTGATCAAATCCATCCCCTCACCACTTTCCCCTCCCAACTGTATGTCTGTCTGGTGCTTTTAGGATGAGGCCATCCTTGAGCACAGGCAGACTACCAGGACCATACCCCTCAAGCAACAACCTGAACTTAGGTTAAGCTTAAATCTATTAACTGATGGCCAAAGAGAGGTTCGACATGAGCCTTATTCGTAGCTTTCCGTGTAAGTGAATGCGGGAGGGGTTGGAGGCCAGAGGTCAGTGTTTCTCTGCACCTTATTTTCTGAGACAGACTCTGACCCGGCTAGCAAACCTCAGAGATCATCCGGGGAGTGTGCCCCCCAGCTGGAATCACAAATATGTATCCCGTGTCGGGCCCGGGAGTCAGAATTCTTCATGAGCAGCCGTCTCCCAAGCCCTTTTGCTAAGTGCCTAGGAGATAGTTATGCTAAGGGTCCCCAGTATTCTAGAGACGCTGAAAAATAGGAAACAATTAAATTATATGTGTGTGTATTATTAAAAAAACCTACTTCTTAGGAATAAAAGTAGTATTTTTATATTTTTAGAAATCTGAATTATTAAAGAAAATGTATAAAATGTAACCATGCATGTAAAAATATTATATATTAAAAAATAGTGAGCCAATATTAATTTCAGTGGGTATATATTTTAAATAAAGAGAAAAAATAATGATGTTGCCTACATTTAACCTAAATAGTTTCCTTGTTGATACATACAATTGCATCTTTTCATATTTTCCATAAAAAGAATCACAGATAGGTAACACTTTTGTTAAGAATTTTAGACATTAGTACTTCGTGACAATAAAGTTTATATTTACTATTAAATAGATCTCAGAGTAAAAAGGGTTTAAGATTGCCGACGAGGAGAGAAATACCCAGAAGACCACAAAGGCACCCACATCTGGGCCCTGAAGAACCAACTTCCTTGCTCCTGCTTAAATGCTTAACAAGGACTGAAAATAACTAATTGGCATAATTTAAAAAAAGCAAGACTATTTTTATTGCAGACCAACCACCAGAAAGACTATGTGGGGCTGGTTAGGAGATAAATCCTAGTTCAGTGTCACATCAACATGTATCTTTATGTATCAGAGTCACACAATGACGAATACACAACATACCAAGTCAGAAGAGGTTCCATTTCCAAGTTCTGATTCATATGAGCTTCCAAAGTAGAGCCGGTACATGTTGAAGTTTGATTCCTCTGGAAGGATCTCAGACATCTCAAGAGAAACCAGGGACTGATCCAAGCCGCGTTCTCCATCTCCAGCTGAGTCATCAGAGCCACTGCTGTGGTTGAGGAAGACCATGGAGGACAGACTTAGGTCGCTGTCAGAGCTGGAGCCTCCGTCCTAGAGGACAGAGAGCCAGTGTAAGACTCCATTCAGTACTCCATAGCTAGAGATAACAGCAGATGACACTACTCCACAGAACACGCTTCTCAGCAAGCTCTCAATCCTTTATGGATGCCAGGTACACAATAATGATGTTTTTATGAGACAAGGTTTTATGTAGCCCATGCTGGCCTTATATTTGTGTATAACTTAGGATGGACCAGCATGCCTGGTTTACCTGGTGTTGGGGGTGAGTCCAGAGCTTGGTACATTCTAGACATGCTACCAACTGAGCTACAGGTCCAGCCCTACACAACACAACTATTACAGTAAGGGAAGACTAAAATGAAGTATGTAGAAAATCCATCAACTTTCCCAATGAAAACAAAAGTAGAACCCGGAATCCAGGTTTTATTTCTCCATCTCTGCCTTTCACTCATTTTTGTTTTTATTATGTTTATAATATAATTTATATCAATCATAGAGTGTGTACGTCTGTGTACACATATATACTTATAAAGTACTCGTATGAAAAGGGGGTTGGGAAAGAAGAAACCTTCAGGCAGGGATAGGGATGTAGTTGAATGGTCCAGAGTCTGCCTAGTATGTGTTGGCTCCTAGCTCAATCCCTAGTACCATAAAGAAATAAAATAACAACAACAATAACAACAAAAAACCCACTCACTATAATGGCTTGCTAAAATAAACAGCAAAAACTTGACCCGAGAACTGTGGAGGTAGTTCGGTAGGTAAAGTGACGTGCATGCATGCGCCTTGAGCTTAGCCTCAGAACACACATAAACAGTCTGGACACAGGTGGAATTGTCATCAGAGTGCTGGGGGCGGGGACAGTGTGGCATAGAGGCTTCCTGGTCGGCCAGCCTATCCACAGTTTCAGGTCAGTGAGAGACCCTGTCTCAAAAGGGGGAGGATACTTGAGGAATGCCACCCACGGTTGCTCACTGACTTCCACACGTCATACACATGAGCATCCCTGGCTCCCCCCACATACACTTGACTTGTAACTATTTAAAAAATTTAGGACCTACAGATGTTTCTAACAAAAATTGGTGGAGGGAAATATACTGAAAAGCTTCCTAGAAAATATAGGCAAAGTCTATAATGTAGATTATCTTCTGCAATAATTGAAAATGAAATGCCATTATTAGAGAAAACACTGGTTCTGTGGCTGGGATATTTAGCATCAGGAAGTAAGGAAGTCACTGAAGAATGAAGAGGACGTGAGATGAGGTCCCATGTTTCATCACAGGAGACTGCCACTTCTTCAAAATAAACAGTAACCGGTCAGAAGCGTAAAATAGCTGAAAACTTTAGTTATTTTTCTATTTATGTGAATTCACACTACCCCATTCCATTAATACTTTCCTAATAACAGTTTGTTAATATTATGGCAATGTTAGGGAAAGAGATACCAAATCTTCATGATTAAAATTCTCTGCAAATCCTGTATCCAATTTTGGAACATTTACAATGGCAAATTAAAGTCCCCATAGAGTCTGACCCTGACCTGCTCTCTCTCTCCCTTCCCAGGGAACTCACATGGAGCCCACCAGGTAGCAGCCTTCCTTGCAAGGCCTCCAGCTGCGCATTGTACAGTAGAGCTTTCAGATCAGCCCCAGTGAAGGATTCGGTCACCAATGCCACGTGCTGAAGGTCCACGTCATCGGCCAGAGGTAGAGAGTCACTGAGGACCTTTAAAATCTCAAGACGCGATCCCTGGAGGAAGAGAAACTAGTTGACCAAACACATTAAACAACTGTCATTTTGAATTGTGACTCTTCAAACTTCCTTTATAAATTAACTGGACATTTTTAACAAGCTTTCCAAGCAGTTTGGAGAATGTACTAGAAGTATATTATCTGTCTTTAGTACTGTGTCCCTAAAAGGAGACACAGGCAGGAAAATGAATGAAAACCAGTATAACTGTTCGGCATGAACAAGTTCACATTCACACTGAGGTTATTTCCTAGATCTGGCCAAGTATGCCGACAAAGGAGAATTATTAAGAAACAAGCGCATGGATCATATGCTTTGACCTTTTGGGCCCATTCATTCATTCATTCATTACTTTCTACATTTGGGAGCAAGGGTTGGCAGAACACGACAAGAACAGTTGAAACACCTTTCTCCACGGGACCTGGCCACAGGCTCACTGCCCCACTTGCATGGCCCTGAATCAGAGGTTTCTGACAGGAAATGGGTGTTAGTCCTTTTTGTTTCCTGATTTTCTCCTGTTGGCTGATACAGCCATTCCCCACACCTAACTAGGGCCTTTTTCACTTTGAGTAACCAGTTAACAAAGCCTTTGCCTGCAAAGAGATCTCCTAAGGACAATTGCTACTGCACAGCAGAAGGAAAGCTCAGAAGCAAGGAGTGTGGCGCTTGCATCTGCCGGGTTGATGTTATCACCTGATCTGGAGGAGGGCAGAATACACATTTATCCAGTCGGCCAGGCCGCAACAGGGCAGGGTCAATCAAGTCAGGGCGACTAGTAGCAGCCAACACATAAACACCTGAGGGGAAAGAACACTTTAGAGTGATGTTTAGTAACTTCTTCTTCCACTGTGTTTTGTATTAACAGTGGCTCACCCTGCAAGCCTTCTACTCCATCTAACTGTGTCAGCAGCTGGTTAACTACTCGGTCAGTTACCCCCGTGTTGTCGTGGCCTCTTCGAGGAGCAATGGATTCAAACTCATCAAAGAAAAGAATGCAAGGCTTTGCAGCCTGTGCTCTGGGGGAAAAAAACACAAACATTCTACATTTTACCAGGGCTCCAGAGTTCACAAACTCTTTACACACATACGCACGCACGCACACACGCACATGCAGCATAGACTAAAATATACACATACATATTTATCTTAATCTTCACAACTAACCCTTAAAGAAAGCATGTTTGATGCAATTATCCTTATTTTCAGGATCATAAAATTTAAACTGGAATTTGCTGCTCACAGTAGTGTTACATATTTTTATTACATATTAATTCTCAGTTTCATCTATGCACACAAGGTACTTTGATCATATCTGCTTCTTGTCTTCTCTCTAAGTTTACTCTTGAGATGCTTAAGATACTTGTTTAGAGATTCATGCCTCTGGATAAGTAAAAGACTAAAACCCAAATTTTAGTCAATAGGTTCTGATCATGGCTAGTCATTTAAAAAGATTTGTATTTTTTAAGTTGTGTGTGTGTGTGTGTATGAAATGTGTGTGCATGCATCCTCAGATACCAGAAGAGGATGTTAGACCCCTTAGAGCTGGAATTAAAGGCATTTGCAAGCCACCCGATGTGGGTGCTGGGAACCAAACTCAGGTTCTCTGGAAGAGCTGCATGCTCTCTGAACCACTGAACAACTCTCCAGCCTCACGGTGGCCATTTTTATGTGTGCTCACTGGCTTCTGCATCTGGGAAATGCCTGTTTAATTCTTCAACCTTTTCAAAGATGATAAGCTCATTATTTTTCATTGTTTCTTAGAAACACTGAAAAATCTTGCATTATTAGATATAAAATATTTAGAATTATATATTCTTTGTAAATTTAACCCCTTGTCAATATGGGGGACTTTAATAATTCCCCCCTTACAAGGCTCTATTTCTTAAACTTCATGATAGATACATAAACCTTTAATTAGAAGACTACAACAAAATAAAATTTTACTTTAAAAACTTCCCATGATTCTGTTACACTTGAATAATTATCTTTAAATTTAAGTATTATCTTCTGTGTTAATATGAGATCTTATGTATATTCAGTAACACAAGCATTAATAAAACTGGATATATCACATGCTGACTTGTAAGAGATACATTAGGAACTAGAAGAAAAAAGAACTCAGAACTTAAAAACATAAGGAATATATAAGGAATAATTATTTGCTTCATATAAGAATCTAATCTGAAAGAAAAGTGTGGTGGTGCATACTTCTAATTCCAGCAATTAGGGAGCTGAGGCAGAAGGACCATGGATTCAAGACTAGTCTGTCTTGTATAGTAAGATTTTACCTAGGAAGGAAGGAAGGAAGACAGAATAGTCTGATCTTTGAACAAGCACTTATGATTCTACTTTCAAGAATATTACTATTATAAATAAAAATAATCTCCAAAATTTAATATTGGAAATTTATTTTAAATAGTATTTGCTGAGATAAAACCCTTGTCATTTGCTTTGTCAGTAAATAGACCACAGGTTTCAAGTATCAGTTCTTCAAAAAATAAGACCAAAACCAAGATTAATAAATGTTAACAGCTATCTATTACTTCAAACGGTCATAAAACCCACCTGATGAAAACATCTCGAACAGCTTGTTCACTTGCTCCAATATATTTGCTGAGTAACTCTGGTCCCTAGAAGGTAAAAGAAAATCAGGCTGAAATGAAGTTAATTAAAAACAAACATGGCTTACGGTTTGATTATGCATAACGAATTAGAGAACATTTAAGAGACCGTCTCTTACTTGTATCTTACAATGATAGGGTCGAATGGCTGTTTCTTACTTGTATCTTACAGTGTTAGGGTCGAATGGCTGTCTCTTGTATCTTACAATGATAGGGTCGAATGGCTGTCTCTTATAATGATAGGGTCGAATGGCTGTCTCTTACAATGATAGGGTCGAATGGCTGTCTCTTACAATGATAGGGTCGAATGGCTGTCTCTTACAATGACAGGGTCGAATGGCTGTTTCTTACTTGTACCTTACAATGATAGGGTCGAATGGCTGTCTCTTACTTGTATCTTACAATGTTAGGGTCGAATGGCTGTTTCTTACAATGTTAGGGTCGAATGGCTGTCTCTTACTTGTATCTTACAATGATAGGGTCGAATGGCTGTCTCTTACAATGTTAGGGTCAAATGGCTGTCTCTTACAATGATAGGGTCGAATGGCTGTCTCTTACTTGTATCTTACAATGATAGGGTCGAATGGCTGTCTCTTACTTGTATCTTACAATGATAGGGTCGAATGGCTGTCTCTTACTTGTATCTTACAATGAACTGTGCTGGGGTGTCCCAATCACTCCCTGCCCTTGGCTTCCTCTTCCTAGAACACTGTCCTAGACGTTCTCATGGCTTGTGGCTTTTATTGCCTTTAGATCTTTGTCAACATGTCCCTATTCTTGAGCTTCACCTGACAACACTTTGTGTGACCCCCTCCGGCTACTTCGTGCCTCCTTACCACATGTTTCCTGCTGTGCTTAGCACCACCCAGCAGCAGCTTCTATGCAGATGTCTACTTAGTGTCTCTCTCCACTATTAGAATGTAGGCTTCAAGCACAAAGTTCTACTGAGTCTCTACTGCCAAGACAGTGATGCCAATGAAGCACTAGGTTTGTTTAGTGAAGTACTGCATGGTTCAAAAAAGACAAACTCTATTGCTGTCAAACCTTTGGGAGCCTTATAAATTGTATAGAGATATAATTCACTCTGTTTAGCATCTTCAATTACTGAAATCAATTTGTTTATAGAGGAGGTGAAAAATAAAATTCCTTTCCTGAAATTCAACTGCAAAAACCTTTGAAAACAAATGTTATTACATGTAACAGGAGGAGTGGGCTGCTTGTTGGGGTTTCTGTCCTGCCCAGTTCCCACAGCCAGTAACCCCCAAAGAAAATCACACAGAGGTCTATATTAATTATAAACTGATTGGCCCATTAGCTCAGGCTTTTTATTAGCTCTTGTAACGTATATTAACCCATTATTCTTATCAATGTTGGCCACATGGCTCAGTACCTTTTTCAGCAGAGCAGGTCATATCCTGCTTCTTCGGTGTCTGGACAGGACTGGGGAAAGAGCTTCCTCCTTCCCAGAATACTCCTGTTCTCATTGCCCCGCCTCTACTTCTTGTCTGGCTACTGGCCAATCAGCGTTTATTTAAAACATAATTGACAGAATACAGAATTGTCCTGCACCAATTACATATAGCAAAATTGATAATGAACAATTTTTCCTTAAATTAGGAACACTTTTAAAGCTGTGTGGGTTTAAAAAATAAAAACAAAACAGTACCTGCCAAAGATCTTCCTAATGGAAAAATATATATGGATAAGCATTAGTCTAAAAAACATTTAGGAAGGCAGTAGGGGCTGGAAGAAATCTAGAAAAAAAGGAAGATGGATGACTGAAGTTTCTACTTTCTCCATCACTGCCACTATTACGAACATCACTTCCTGTTTACCTAGTTCAAACAGAATCAGGACAAAGGAGGGCAGGCAAAACCCAATTACAAATTATTTACCTGGATCTCAGGTTCTGAGTAAGTTCTGAGTATGACTACCATACAATTCTTTTGCTTCAGAATCAGTCATTCTCTGGTGAATGGCTAATGCTGAGGTCTTGAGACTAAGGACATGAAGCTATCCAGCATATGACTGTGAGCATCACCCAATCATCTGCCAGTGTGACTTCGTTAGCACACCTGCTTTATATCTAAAAACATTGTAGACCTCGTGTGAACTAGAAAGGGTAAAAGGCAGTCAGCAAGCGAAAGACCCAGGAGACTGCCTCTACTCTTGTAAGTCTCTTCTCCTTGAAGTACAATATGCTTTTCCTTTTAATATTTACATAAATTCTATTCACAATGATGGCAATATGCCTTAAACAAGAACTTAAAAGCCACTCAGAAAGAGGGGGATTGGCACTCAGTTCTTTCCATCCTATAAACTAATAAATGCATCACTCTTCCTCCTGGCTCTCCAAATAGGAGATTGATCCACAATCAGGAAACCTAATCGGAATTGGCAAGGACAGCTGTGGTGGGAGGAATTAAGCAGACTCAGTATCTACCAAAAGAAATGAGAACGTACGTTTATAGACAGCTTGTACATGGATTTTAGAACAGCATTATTCATGAAAGCCTGGCAGACGGAATACTGCAGAGGTAGCTCAGAAGGTACAAGCCACCAAGCCTGGCAACTTGAGTTTTGTCCACAGAACCACATGGTGCGAGGAGAGAACCTACTCCCAGTCTGTTCCTTCACATGTGAGCCCACACACATACACACAAAATAAACAATTTAGTGTTAAAATATATGCATTAAAGCCTGATGAAAAGAACAACCCATGATAATGAATGTCGAAACAAAGTGTGCCAATGTGTGGAATGGAATGTGCTAATGCACGTGACAACTTGAAGCGTACAAGGTCACCTATCACCTGATTTTATACATACAAAATATTAAGAAAAGGCAAATACAAAGACACAGAAATAAAACCAATAGCTGCTGAAGAATTAGAGGAAGCGGGAACAGAATGAAACAGCTTTGAAAACAGGAGGTTATAGGTTCACAGTCCTGTGAGTATAAAAACAATGCCAATGAATTCTACACTTCAAACAGCAGCTAACTGAATGTTATATGTTTATCTCAATTAAAAAAAAAAAAGACAAAGACTGGCCAGGCAGTGTGCATGCCTTTAATCTCAGCACTCAGGAGGCAAATCTCTGAGAGTTCGAGGTCAGCCTGGTCTACAGAGAGAGCTCCAGGACAGCTAGGGCTTGTAGAGAAACCTTGTTTTGAAATATAAAAACAAAACCAACCAAACAAAAAAGACAAAGAAGGCAAGTGCATACATACCTTGATACTAATAAAATTCATTCCACTCTCTCTTGCAACTACCCCAGCAAGTAAAGTTTTTCCTGTCCCTGGGGGACCATAAAGCAATATTCCAGTCCTCTGTCGTATGGGCAAGTTTGCAAATAATTCTGGGTACTGAAAAATATTAAAAGTATGACAAAGAGCAGAAATCTAAACGACTGAATACAGAAAATATTTGGATGTTAGTAACTGCTACCTCTTTTATTAATAATAACACACCAGCAGGAAACTCCTACTGGAAACAGTCAATGAAGTCCATGGAATGCATCTATATAAAGCACTGTCAGGGCATTAGCAATTCCTTCCACTTTGTTCATCCTTCTTTCATTTTGGTGGTACAAAAGAGTGTCACCAGGGCCTTGACTAAGCCAGGCAAGGCCCAGCCACTGAGCTACAGGAGTAAAGCAATCTTCCTTTCTAAAGTGTAGTAAAAGTGCTGTGTTAGAAACCAAAGACCGAATGCGTAGTCTTATACCACTTGTATGGCTACCTTGTGATAGCTGTTTGTATTCAAGTACTGAGTCAAAGTGATAACAAAGAAGCACATGTCACGGTTACAGACATCTTTCAAGAGTCTCCTTGCTAAATAAGTGATTAACTCTTTTTTCAATTACCTTCTAACTAACCAGCTACCCAAGGAGCAAAATCCTACCTGACATTAAGTACATATTAGCCAAAATCAGCAGTATGCCTGCCTCAGCTCCTAGGCAAGCCTCTGTGGGTTCATTTATTGACAAAATTCCAACCTGACTTCTACTAACCAGAAGGTCTCAAAATCAGCATTCAAGCACATGGTCTCCATATTGGATTATAATGCCTAGTGCAAAAACTCAGCATTTGAGGCCATGATATTGCTGGCTAGTAAGTCCATACCAACTTCTTCTCCCATAGGCTTAAATCTGATTCTGTGCTATACTCAACACACCTCAGGCCCTGACAACAACCCTTCCCAAGCCACATGTAACCCAAAGTCCTGACTTATTTCTTTGCTTGAGTCCTCGATCTCACACAACCACCCATTTCTCAGGTCTCTGATTTAACATACTACACCTAGACTCTACTTCCTCCTCTATCTTTGCATCCACCGAGTTTATGCTGCCAGTCAGCTCTGCCTTTCTAGGACTGATACCCGGAGTCCAAAAGTCTGCTCAGTCCACCTGCGTGTCTGGTAAGCTTCATTTCTATCTACTCCGCTGAAATCCCAGCAAATGGGTCACTATGCTCTAGCAAACCCGAGTGACCTAAGCAAAACAGAATTAAGACACCCACATCAAAATGGATTTGCATTTACAGGCGGTAAAAATACCAAGGAGTTAAAAAATACCACTTCTTTGGTAACTCAGTGAATCCTTGTCAGTCAAATGGGAATTGTATAAGCTAACAAATAAAGCCACAGACCGTGGATTAGGTTTCTTCTGGCCATTAGTACTTGGTGTGTGTGTGTGTGTGTGTGTGTGTGTGTGCGCTTTGCCTTACCTTGGCTGGTAACTGGATAGTATCCATGAGTATCTGCCGAACTTCATGTAATCCACCAACCTTGTCCCAGCCCAGGTCTCTAGGTTTATGCAGGTTGACATTTCTCAGAGAAACAGGAAGAAATCCATGGAGAGCCTTTTGGAAGTCTGATGTTGTTAAAGTCAATTCTGTTTAAAAATAAACAAAAGCTTTTAAAAAATTTTTTTAGTTAATATCTCACTAGGCAGCCCTAGCTAGCCTCAAACTCACAGATATCAGCCTGCCTCTGCTCCTACAGGATAGATTAAAGACATGCACCTCCAAGCCCAATTCATTTTTAAAATGTTCTGTGATACTGGCTGGAAATGCCAGACTTCTACTTAAATACGATATGAAGCAGAATATATGTGATTCTTGCTCGGCTACGACAACATTTCCACAACAGAAGGAAGCTCAGGGTTTGACGTAAGATACCTTCCCTGGTGGAGACATGCTGACAGGAGAGGTGGGAATGTATGGCTCGGTCCACGAGAAGAGTGAAATCTCTAGCCACAAACCCTTCAGTTTCTTTAGCTATGTGCTGCAGGTTAAAGTCAGGAGACTTGTTTATATTGAATCCCAGTTTATTTTTCACGACATTATGCAGAATCTCACATCTTTGTTCCTTAAGAAAAAAACCCAGAAAATTCAGATTATTAATTTTTCAGTGGTACAGTTCACTAGTTATATGTCACTTAGCAATGGGAATATGATCAGAGAAATGCCTCACCAGGTAGCTTCATCATTATCAAATCATCACAGAGTGCATTTACACAAACTGAGATGGCACAGACTTCTAACCCTCACACAACACGGTCCAGTCTTCTGTTGTACCACAGGCACCCTGGCAGGTAGCTCTGTCCACTCAGCATATGCAGTTCTTGGCTCCTTCACACAACGTGAGGAGGTGCTCTCGCACCCACAGTTGTGATAGACAGTTCTTTAATTGCTGAAGCCAACAGTGAATTAGATATCAGGGTTGGGTCCAGGCCTTTCTTTCAAAATCATAAATAAACCTTTTGCTTCTGCCATAATCCTATCAGAGGGTTATATTTCTGTGTCTGGTCTAAAATTATACTTCAAGCATTTCTTTAGTAAATTAACTAAAAACAAAACTGATACAAGACTGCCATTTCTTTCTCCAATAAGGAGTATTTTAGCTAACATCTATTTCTTAGGAGGTTTTTTTTTGTTTGGATTTTGCAATAACATTTTAGAAATATTTTAGGCCCATCAAAATCCCAGCAGAATTCTTCAAAGACCTCAAAAGAATAGTACTCAACTTCATATGAAAAAGCAAAAAATCCAGGACAGCCAAAGCAATCCTGTGCAATAAAAGAACTTCTGGAGGCATCACAATCCCTGACTTCAAACTATTACAGAGCTACAGTACTGAAAACAGCCTGGTACTGGCATAAGAACAGACAGGAAGACCAATGGAACCGAATAGAAGACCCGGATATCAATCCACACGTCTTTGAACACCTGATCTTTGATAAAGAAGCAAAAAATATCAAAAGGAAAAAAAGAAAAAATATTTAACAAGTGGTGCTGGCATAACTGGACATCAACATGTAGAAAAATGAAAATAGACCCATATATCACCATGCACAAAACTCAAGTCCAAATAGATCAAAGACCTCAACGTAAAGCCAACCACACTGAACCTCATAGAAGATAAAGTGGGAAGTACACCTGAACGCATTGGCACAGGAGACCACTTTCTAAATATAACCCCAGCAGCACAGACACTGAGAGGAACAATTAATAAATGGGACCTCCTGAAACTGAAAAGCTTCTATAAAGCAAAGGACACGGTCAGGAAGACAAAACAGCAGCCTACAGAATGGGAAAAGATCTTCACTAACCCCACATCAGACAAAGGTCTGATCTCCAAAATATACAAAGAACTCAAGAAATTGGACACAAAAAGATCAATGGAGTACAGACCTAAAAAGAGAACTCTCAACAGAGGAATCTAAAATGGCTGAAAGACACTTAAGGACATGTTCAACATCCTTAGTCATTAGAGAAATGCAAATCAAAACAACTCTGAGATTCCATCTTACACCTGTGAGAATGGCCAAGATCAAAAACACTGATGACAACTTATGCTGAAGAGGTTGTTGAGAAAAGGGAACACTCCTGCATTGCTGATGGGAATGCAAGCTGGTACAACCCCTTTGGATGTCAGTGTGGCGATTTTTCAGAAAATTAGGAAACAACCTTCCTCAAGACCCAGTAAAACCACTTTTGGGTATATATCCAAAGGATGCTCAATTGTGCCACAAGGACATGTGCTCAACTATGTTCATAGCAGCTTTGTTTGTCATAGACAAAACCTGGAAACAACTTAAATCCCCTTGACCGAAGAATGGATAAGAAAAATGTGGTACATTTACACAATGGAGTACTACACAGCAGAAAAAAATAACGACATCTTGAATTTTGCAGGAAAATGGATGGAGCTAGAAAACATTATTTTGAGTGAGGTAACCCAGACACAGAAAGACAATTATCACATGTTCTCACTTATAGGTGGTTTTTAAACACAAAGCAAAGAAAGCCAGCCTACAAACCACAATCCCAGAGAACTTAGACAACAATGAGAACACAAAGAGAGACATACATAGATCTAATCTACATGGGAAGTAGAAAGTAGAAAAAGACAAGATCTCCTGAGTAAACTGGGAGCATGGGGACCTTGGGGGAGGGCTGAAGTGGGGAGGGAGAGGAGCAGAGAAAAATGTAGAGCTCAATAAATACCAATAAAATAAAATAATAAAAAAGAAAACAAAAAAGAAATGGGTTAGAAACTCTATAACATTTCTAAAAACATATTCAAAAACCAATGTGCAGGATAGTTTTATGTCCAATTGACACAAGCTAGAGTCAGATAAGGAGCTTCGAAAAACCAGTTTACAAACCCAGAGAACTACACAACAAAGAGGACCCTAAGAGAGACATAAATGGATCTAATCTATATGGGAAGTAGAAAAAGACAAGATCTTCTGAGTAAACTGGGAGTGTGGGTATCATGGGAAAGGGCAGAAGGAGAGGGGATAGGAAGGAAAGGGAGGGGAGAAAACATATAGCTCAATAAAAACAGTAAAAAAGAGATGTCTATTAAGGTGGATAACATCTTATTAAAAATGATTTCGAAGTATCTGTTTAAAATGATGACACATTCAAAATAAAATACTAGAACACTTACAAAAAAAGGAGCCTGGGTTAAGAAAATGCTCCCTGCCGGGCGGTGGTGGCGCACGCCTTTAATCCCAGCACTTGGGAGGCAGAGGCAGGTGGATCTCTGTGAGTTCGAGACCAGCCTGGTCTACAAGAGCTAGTTCCAGGACAGGCTCCAAAACCACAGAGAAACCCTGTCTTGAAAAAGCAAAAAAAAAAAAAAAAAAAAAAGAAAATGCTCCCTAGCTGTAGGAAGTCTGCTGGGCATTTTCTTTTTTTTTTTTTTTTTTTGGTTTTTTTGAGACAAGGTTTCTCTGTGGTTTTGGAGCCTGTCCTGGAACTAGCTCTTGTAGACCAGGCTGGTCTCGAACTCACAGAGATCCGCCTGCCTCTGCCTCCCGAGTGCTGGGATTACAGGCGTGCGCCACCACCGCCCGGCTGCTGGGCATTTCTTAACCAGCAATCAATGAGGGAGAGTCCAGCCCACAGTGAATGGTGCTGGTGCTGGGCTGGTGGTCCTGGGTTCTATACGAAAGCAGGAGAATGCCATGGAGAGCGAGCCACCAGCAGCATCCTCCATGTTCTCTGCATCAGCTCTTCCTCCAGGTTCGTGCCCTGCTTGAGTTCCTGCCCTCACTGCTTTTGAAGATGAACTGTCATAAGAACTGTGAGTGAAAAAACCCTTTCCTCCCCAAGTTGCTTTTTGGTCACAGCGTTTCCTCACAGCAATGGCAACACTGACTAAGACACCAATAGCACTATCCTTTCTTTTCGTTTTTGGTGTTAAGTACTGAACCCAGGGCTCTTGCACATACTAGGCAAGCTCTTTACCACTGGGCTCAGCCCTCTGTGACACAGAATAACAGGTAAATGGCAAAGAGTCTAAGCACTTAAGACAGACACTGTGTGAGAATCTTAAATAAGATTCCTAAGTGTCTCCATCCTGAGCACACGTCCTTCTTTATATGGTCACTACATGCTTGTAAGCTTAAGGATCCAAAGGGGGTAGAGATGGTTTATCAAATTAAAAGATGCTTACATCTCATTTCACCCTCATTCAGAAGAAATACTGACTTCAAGAAAGCCATTTCCTTAGCAAGTCCCTAGCATCTCCAATGAGTATAAATTCTAATCTGTGCTCACTGCACATGTTGCTTAAATATCTACACAATCTCCTAGAAGCAGTAACTTCTAAAATAAAAGCAACTTTGAAGAAAATAACACAGCTCAAAGGCTGGAGAGATGGCTCAGTGGTTAAGAGCACTGGCTTCTCTTTCAGAGGACCCAGGTTCAATTCCCAGCGCCCACATGGCAGTTCATAACTGTCTGTAACTTCAGTTCCAGAGGGTCTGCTACCCTCATGCAGACACACACGTAGTCAAGACACCAATGTACATTGATGGAGGAAGGTCATTGGCTAATAAAGGAACTGCCTTGGCCCATTTTATTGGTTAGGACACAGGTAGGTGGAGTAAACAGAACAGAATGCCGGGTGGAAGAGGAAGTGAGGTCACTCTCGACAGCTCTCCTCTCGGGAGCAGATGCCTGAGAGAGACGCCATGCCCTGCTCCCGGGATGAAGCTCCGACTCAGGATGGACATAGGCTAGAATCTTCCCAGTAAGCGCACCTTGGGGTGCTACACACAGATGATTAGAAATGCGCTAAATTAATATGTGAGAATTAGCCTAGAAGAGAATGGGCCAAGCAGTGTTTAAATGAATACAGTTTGTGTGTTGTTATTTCGGGCATAAGCTAGCCGTGCGGGCGGCTGGGGTGCTGGGGACGCAGCCCCGCCGCCCATATTACTACAGTACATAAAATAAAAATAAATCAAAAAAAAACAAAAACCAAGGACACAGCTGAAAACCATTTCCAGGTCTCAGGTTACCTGATTAGGCGGCTGGATGTGCTGGATACACTGAAATGTGTGCACTCCTTGAGCAGAAACAAGTGAGGAATGAAGGGAGTGCTGGAACTGGCTCGTGGCGATGAGCGCAACCAAACTTCCCATAGAAACAAACTCTTTGATAATATCGTTCAAAGCTAGATTGAAGTAACACGGCAAAGGGGAAAATGTGAACATTTAAAGCTGTATACTGATTAAAATACTAATAACCTAATGTTGAGACCGAACACCTCCTTCATGGCTTTTACAAACTTCATTTATTTTTGATTTTTCGAGACAGGGTTTCTCTGCAGGTTTGGGACCTGTCCTAGAACTAGCTCCTGGAGAGACGGCTTAGTTGTTAAAGGCTAGGCTCATAACCAAAAATAAAACCTTTATTCTATCCATGCAGTGATCTGTTGTATCAAATGGAAGTATAGGAGGTTCTGTAAACTCAGGACATGTCTACTGAGGCTCTGTATGCCTCCATCTTATAAAGCAAGTTAACCAAAATAGGCATCTCAGTGAATATTCTAGAAGGGTGATTAGTGTCCATACTAGTAACCAATCCTGGTTACTTAGAATAGGCATGATGCTTCTAGTATTTCCCGGATTTCTTTCTATTCAAGGCTTGGCTAAGTTTGAGGAGCTGAGAACTGAAGCAAGCATTAGTAACATAAACACCTCTGAGTCCTGATCCAGAGATTCACAGCCTTCCTGTATAGAGACTAGCAACAGAGTGGTGTCTAGGAGTTTACCAATAGGAGGTTCTACAGGAGATACAGAACTCAAACTTTGGGATAAACACCAGTTAATCTAATGCAAGACACTCTTATTTATATCTTGTGTTTGCTTCAGCTCTTCAGGAGCTTGAGGCAGTGCCGTCACACTCTAAGCTACACTCAGTGACGGACTTTTCAGTGTTCTGTAATCTCTTGAACCGCGGCACCTCACCCTGTGAACGATACTCCATGGCTGCCTATTAATTCTCACCTTCCCATTAAAACTCGACTCAGTTACCAATGTCCCTGGAACCGTTCCATGCAATGCTGCAGCTCACCTCACTCTCGGTCTGGGTTGGGTGCTTACAGCACACACTGCACATTCTTCCAGGACAATCATCTCGCCACCTCCAGTCGACTGACCTGGCTCCAGTTACCTATCTGTCAGGAGATTCCCACTGTTCACCTACGGAAGCCCTCTTCCAGAAACGGCACTCTATACAGCATCCACCATTCTGCACTGAAATTGCTTCCTTTCCTCCCCTTGACTTTGAGAATGGTGAGTAAAGTAAGTGTTCAACGTGTATCTGTTAATGAAAGTGAGTCTGCAACTGAACGCCTTCCAGCAAGTGAAGTGGGGTGGAGACAGCCAGTCATGAAGTCACAGGATTTTCACTACTCTTACTCTGCCGTTTCCTAACAGAGCTGGAGAACACTACCAGGCAGCCAAAGAAACACACAGTGAGCATACACCTTATTTCCTCAGAATGGCAGATTTACGGCCGGTGACATGGCTTAGCAGGTAGTCATAGTCATGTGCCACTACTCCTGACAACCTTACTTCAGTCTCCAGGATGCACACGGGCCACCCCAACAAATACATGAGTACTAAATAAATAAAACTAATTAAAAATGTAAGAAAATAGATTTACCATTAAAACGAAAAATGTCGACTGACGAGAGAAAAAGCTCCCAAATCAGTAGGAGACGCATTACCGTGTGCAAGTCGCTGGTTCTGCACTGCTTCGGGGCTGTGCTCCTGTTCTGGGACACTGGGCAGTCCAGCAATGACATCTAGGTCGTCCAGCAGAACGACAGATGGCTGCCTCCAGGCCGCCTCTGAGAAAGCCACCTCCAGGACTTTCTGTATGCTTTCAAGCCTTTTTCCTACACACAGAAGATGTATCAATGTTATTTCAGGGATCAAAAGTTCATGTTCGTCTTGAAAGTAATAGAAGAACTCAATTATCTATAAAAATTAAATCCATGTTTTATTAATATACCAATCAAAAACTTGTTAATTATCAGCACATTCAACTCCTAAGTCTCCAAGGGCTCAAAGTGCCAAACTGTACCACAAAGGAAAGAAATACACTGCTCTGACTTTGGTCTGTATGCACTCGGTCTCATTCCAGAGTTTCAGGTGGCTTATAATTGTGGAATACATAAGATGTAGAAAAACATAAACCAGAGTAGAAGTCAAGATCTGAGTCAAACCCTAGCAGTTGCCTGGAGACCCCGAAAGTGCTACAATTGAAGGACACATTTGGCTCCAGGTTTGTTAAAGGTGTGGTACACAGTTTTAATTTCCAGAAGACAGAAAGTTTATAGGTCTATAAGCTAATGCAAAGGTTCCCTGATACTCAGCCCTAAGTTACTTTTTATTCATGGGGCTTCAACCAGGATTAAAACTTTCTTTATAGCAAGTGAAGAGTTGAGTTTTCAAAGCTATCTTTATCTTGCTTTAAAATACTTATTTTTATTTATCTTCTGAGAATTTTCTATGTCCATACAATGGGATTTCTTATTTTCTTATTATGCATGGTAAAAACATGAGCTACAAAGATGAGCTGGGAGCCAGGTGTTAGTGGAAACCCAGAAGGAAGCTAATCGTTCAAAGAGAAACTGCTCTAACCTCTTGTTCTAACTGAACAGTTAATAATGTAAACGTTAGAAATGTTTAAAAAACACACAAGTGGTACAAGATCAATGGTAATTCTTCTCACTGTCACCCAAAGCCACCTACTTACCCTCCCAGGCATGAACCACACCAGTTTTCCATAGCAATTAAAGACCAAGAGCAAATACAGATTGAATAAAGTATACTCTCAACACCTGGAGTGACATTTGTTGGTATTTCCAAGAACAGTCTATAGTGCTTTTCACTTTAAAAAAAATCCCTTCCATCAAATTGTCAAATAGAGTTTTAGGGATGTTATCACAAACATCAGAAAGCTGAAGACTTCAACTTTCTAAGGACTTCTTGGTTTTCCAAAATAGGGTTTCTGTGTGTAGTCCTGGCTGTCTTGGAACTGCCTCTGTAGACCAGGCTGGTCTCAAACTCACAGAGATCTGCCTGCCTCTGCCTCCTGGGTGCTAGGGTTAAAGGTGTGCACCACCATGCCCAGCTTCCAAATTTCTAAGGATTTTCAATAACCAAATGACACAAATATGAGTTTAAAAGTACATAGCATTAACAATACATTCCTGTCTATAGAAGGGGGATGATGTGGAATGCTCACTCCTACCTCGTAACGCTTTGCAGTCAACTATCTCCACATGGGCGTCCAGTACGTCGCAGGCTTCCTTACAGATCGCTTTGGCTAGTGTTGATTTTCCACTCCCCTGGAAAACAATTGCTTCATCAGACTCTCAGTAAATTTAATTACAGAAGTAGCTCCTGTCATTGCAATAGTCACCAAGATTCAGCCTCATCTACTGGAAAGTAAACACCAACCCAACTGCAGTGTGCGACTGATTCTGTGCTACTGAGATCTGGCTCTTCTTTACTCTGTTAATGAGCAGAGACAGAAACACACCCATTCTACACTCGCTGGTGAATACAACTGCTCACATTTAATTGAATCCAATTGAAAATAATACTTTATTGTTCTAGGATATGACTAATACATAAATGAAATAAATTTGAAATAGATATTTTCATTTAATCACTATGATTTCAATGAGAAAAGCAGATCACTAATAATATAGATACTATTATATTAGTAGATACTAACAAATATCTTGTACTATGTAATTTTAATAGATTTACAGCCGTTACTGTGACTACCAATTAACATGGAGAAGAACCTTCAGACACTCTGTGCCCGTGATGGGCACGTTGTACAAGATGAGGTCCTATTATGTTGGCCAATATAGCCTTGAATATAAGAGCCTCCTGCCCCAGACTTTGGAGTGGCTGAGATTACTGGATACAGCACAGTCCTTGAGAGACAAGTCAGCTGCCAGGATTGGATACTTTGATACAAGAACAAAGAACTCGACACTGGCTTACAGTCAATGAGCATTTTATGTTCAAATACAAGCTTTTGTCTTATTAGAAAATAATATGTAAAAATAAAACAGAAATTATACAAATTATGCTCAGTAAAGAAAGGCGAAAAGAGCAGGGGCAATCGCTCCACCGTAACGTGATTGTCTTAACGCCCTTCCGTCTTCTCAGCACTCTGTGTTTTCACAAACTTATAAAAACAGAACTAAAATGTTAATCAAGTTTTACAGTTTTACTTAAGCTGTTTAACAAGTTACTTCTCACCCATATCTTTAGTCTCAGCACTGCGGAGGCAGAGGCAGTGGATCTGTGGGAGTTCGAAGCCAGTCTGGTCCACAGAGCAAATTTCAGGACAGCCAGGGCCACACAGAGAAACCCTGCCTTGAAAAAATAAAAAATTAACAAACAAAAAACAAAAACGCAAACAAAAGTTACTTCTTTAAGCTTTATATTTACGGTCCTCCCTATGTGACACCATCAAGTCGAATGTTTAGTGATCTGTGCGTATGTCTCAGGAGAGGCAGAATCACGACATCAGAGGGGAGCACATGTCTACAGTGTCCTCGAGCACAGCCCAACCTGAGGGCTTTTATAGTTCTGTCACTACCAGTTTCTTCTTTCAATCTGTTATCACTTCTTCTTGCTGTTGTTGCTCTGAAGTCCAACAACATTGTATCAATTCAAGTACTTTGTTCTGATTACTAGCAAAACCCAGCAAAATTTGATGTAAAAAATCTAAAATTTGGAGGTACTCAACAAATATGTACTATCATCATCATCTTTCATAGAATTAAACCACATTTAAATGTTTTGGTTCTTTGAAACAGGTTTCCGTGTAGCTTTGTCTGTCTCAGAACTCACTCTGTAGGCCAGGCTGTCCTCAGACTGTCTCCTGAGTGCTGGGATGAAAGGTGTGCACCCCCACTGCATGGAGCACACCTCAACATTAGCGGTGCTGGACTGCGGAGCAGACACAGCACCACTCACCCACTCCAGAGTAACTCACACTCATACAGCACTTCTCCTGTATGTCTCCTCTCCCTTAAGGGAGGCTGACCCAATGTACACAGATGAGAAACGAAATTTAAAATTTAAAATTTAGCTGGGTGGTGGTGGTGGTGCACATCTTTAATATCAGCACTCGGGGCAGAGGCAGGCAGATCTCTGTGAGTTCAAGGCCAACCTGGTTGACAAGAGCTAGTTCCAGGACAGCTAGGACTTTTATACAGAGAAATCCTGCCTTAAAAAAATAAATAAATAAATAAATAAATAAAAACTTAAACAATAAGTACATTACAAGATGACACATAAACCCAGGACCTCTTACTGACTGTCCTATTCTAGGAAGAACTTCAAAAGACTGCTTTCAGAGATGGCGGGATAAAACTTTCTAAAAATAAATATTCTACCATGGTGATGTTGGCATTTAAAAATGACAAAGACGGGCTGGAGAGATGGTTCAGTGCTTAAGAGCTGCTCTTCCCCAAGTCCCGAGTTCAATTTCCAGCATCCCCAAGGTGACTCACAACCATCTACAGTGGGCTCTCGCGTCCTCTTCTGGCATGCATGCATACATAGAAATAGAGCACTCACATACATAAAATAAATAAAAGTTTTCATAAAATGACAAGGAATGGTTCCTATGTTTAAGTAAGATAGGAGAAAGAAACTGGACTAGTAATAGGAGACAGTTATTAAAATGTAGTGAAGGGAAAGTCTCTTAACTTCAAAATTCTATAATTATAAAAGCAATGTGGTCTGGGTGTGACGGCACACGCCTTTAATCCCAGCACTCAGGAGGGAGAGGTAAGCGGATCTCTGTGAGTTCGAGGCCAGCAGAGTCTACAGAGTGAGTTCCAGGACAGTCAAAGATACAGAGAGAAACACTGTCTCAAAAAACTTAAAAACAAATATACAAAAAAACAAAACATGCAACACTGTGTGATTTTTAGATTGTTTTTTTAAGATTATGTGTAAGACTGATTTTTTTAAGTGTGTGTGTGTGTGTGTGTGTGTGTGTGTGTGGTGTACATGAGTGCAGGAGCTTGTGGAGATGAAAAGAGGGTGCTGGAGTCACAGGTGATTGTGAGCCACCTAGCCTGGGTGCTGGGAACCCAACTCCAGCCCTCTACAAAAGCAGTAAACACTTTTTCCAATGAAACATCTCTCCAATGCACAGTCTGTGGGTCTTTGAGCACGGACAGTAACCACAGCACTGGCAGAGAAGAAGACAATTGATGGAGGAAGGTCATTGGTTAAAAAATAAAGAAACCGCTTGGCCTCATAGGTTAGAACATAGGTGGGTGGAGTAAACAGAACAGAATGCTGGGAGGAAGAGGAAGTGAGCTCAGATGCCAGGCCGCTCTTCTCCAGGGCAGATGCGATGAAGCTCCGACCCAGGATGGATGTAGGCTAGAATCTTCCCGGTAAGCACCCAAGCACACCTTGGGGTGCTACACACATTATTAGAAATGGGCTAGTACAGGTGCGAGAGTTAGCCCAGAAGAGGCTAGATACAATGGGCCAAGCAGTGTATAAAAGAATACAATTTGTGTGTTGTTATTTCGGGGTATAAGCTAGGCAGGCGGCCAGGAGCCGGGCAGCAGGAACGCTGCCCGCAGCTCCCTACAACAGACAATAAGCCTCTTTAAGAGGTCAGAGATCTCAAGATACATGACCCATGGCAGGAAACAGGGCAGCACACCAGAGCCTGCAGAAACCTAGACCTAAAGGGGAAGAAGAGCAAATAACTTGCTCACAAACTGGACATCAAAAAAGAACTGAATCAGATCTCCAAAAACCACCAGCTGCTTGTCAATCAAGGTGCTGCAGACCACCTAAGCAGTTCTATAGTCATTAAGAATATGCCTGGCTGTTTTCTTTTTTTTTTTAATTTAACTTTATTTTATGTGCATTGGTGCAAAGGTGTTAGATCCCCTGCAGCTGGATCTTCAGACAGTTGTGAGTTGCCATGTGGGTGCTGGGAATTGAACCCGGGTCCTCTGGAAGAGCAGTCAGTACTCTTAACCACTGAGCCATCTCTTCAGCCCCTGGTCATTAAGAATATGGTATTTGTCATTTAGAAGTTTTGCAGTAAAGACTTGGATGGGTTTGCTGCAGATCTTACCAAGCATTTAAAGAAGGAATGAAAGCCAACTTTACATTTTCCTCACAAAAAGGAGGGAAACACCTGACAGCTCATCATGAGCCTGAATACACCAACAGTAAAACCAGACAAACGCTGCGACCAATGTGTCCCAGAAACACAGATAAAAAAATCAAACAGAATGGTAGGAAGCACACATCACCACAGCCCAATGATATTTCATCAAAAAATACCAATACTTTCAACAGCCTCATTAAAAACCTACACACCAAGCCACAGAATGTTATCGATCGACACAGAAGAGGGTGCAGGGGGTACGTGAACTCAGGACGACATCCCTAATACCTAACAAGGTACCCACCCTTTCATGTATTAAAAGTTCTTCAAAATACATAAGCAAAATCCAAAGAGGTAGAGTGAAATACTTCTAGTTTGTGAAGAGGAGCACGTCTGAGCCAAATACCTTTCCTCCAGTGATTAGAACAGCACCGTTCCTAAGTCCTGCGACGAGGGAGATCAGCTGCCGAGACAAAGGGCGTCCCAAGAGGCTGTGGGTGATGTGCTCCATTGTGGATATACCTAACGAGTTCACTCCACTGTAAAACACAAAAGTTCCTAAGTGACAAAAGCCCACAGCAAGGTAGAGCCTTAGCTAGAAAAGGCTGAAGCTTTCCTTCCTGGGCAAGTTAGCCATACTAAGGGCATAAAGTCTTAGAAGGGCTAATACTGTGTCTGATGTGTAGCTTTTAAATATTAGTCTAATGTCTGCAGCATGTGCAGTAACCACAGCTTTGTTCTAAAGGTCATTTATTGGCTCTCCTAACACACCTAAGCACTCCCCATTCCCAAATAACCTTTAGTCTGGTCACTAATATTACCATGAACAGGCGCTGCAGAAGGGCTTATCGGGATAGTCAAAGCTCTGGCTCCTCTGACACCTCCGCCTTCATGTGTCACATACAAACATTGAACCCACACTATTTCTTGATTTCTACCATGATTTTATTCATAAAAACAAAAGCAGAGCAAAAACACCAGAAAGTGGAATCCAAAGAGATTTTACTTCATAGTAATGCATACTGTTGCACCCAATCCTCTTTAAGGTTTCATTTTTTCACATCTCGTGTAAGCTAACACATCTAAGGCTGTTAGTCTGAGCATATAAATAAAGAAACCAATCTTTTTCAGATTTGATCTTCTGAAAAGATGAGAAAATATACAAAAAATCCTAATTATTACAACAAAAAGTGAAGGAATAACTTAATTTGAAATATTTCTCACCACTCAACACTTTAGATTTAGCTATTAAAATACTTTTATTTGTTTTGATAACTACTGTTTTGGTCAAGTACAATGGTCAGATAGGTGATATTTGGTTAACTTTTTTTTTTCTCACGAGTCAATTCTCAAAGCAGAACCTCTAATAAAACTAGCTACCTAAACAAGGTACATTTTTAACCCATGTATGAGGACAGATATAATCCTTGAAAATTATCTCCTAATGTATTAGAAAGATTTCTCATTGGCATTCCTGGTCGCTGTAACATGTGCACACAGAAGCCTGCCAGAGCGAGAATCCAAAGCAGTCTGTAAAGATACTGATTCGGCCGTAACCTCTTACCCCAGAGAGTTCAGCTTTAAAAAGGGAAGAAGAAAGTCAATTTCCTCACTGATTTCTTCTCTTATCATAGGCTCTAGAAGGACCTACAGCAGCAAGGAAAAGTCAGTTTTACACTTCAAAGTTATGCCTTTTGCTTGTTTCCTGAGTCCCAGAGAAAAAAAATCACCGACTCTGTTCCATCAGAGAAAGTAGGTGCTGTGCCCCAAAATACAGCCTAACAACCTCTGACGAGGTGCTCCGTATGGAGCACAGACATTACAGACAGCAGCGGAGAGACAGGAGCTGTCTGGTGACACTTCACACATGTGTGTTCTTTCAATTGTGGCATAATTAATATCTCCACAATTCTTACATTCACATTCCAAAGACTGAAATTCTGAGCAGCTCGCCCAGGTTCAGTCACAGCAGCAAACAGAAGTAGAGCACAACACTCTGAAAACACAAGAACTAAGGCGCCGCTGCAGTGGGACGATGTCTGTGCAGCATAGAGAATGCTAACAACTGTCAAAATAACATAAGCAGTAGGTTAAAGTATTAATTTACAAACATTTAAACTATTATTTGTGTGCACATCTCAACAAGGAGGTGGCTCATGTACACACGTGGAGGTCAGAAGACAACTGTGGTGCGTACGTGCACACTACAAAGAGGAGGTGTTGCCTCTCTCCTCCACCAAATGGTAAACACATGGTTCCCTGGGACTGAACTCAGGTCACCAGGCTTGTATGCAAACACCCATTGAGCCATCTCACTGGCCCCAAAATAAGAACTTTTAAAATCAATCCTCTAAAACTAAATCTTTGTTTAAGACACAGAACCATGATCTGTTTACCAGTTTACACAATCAACAGTAATTCAGAAACATAAGTGTGTTTAACTGATGCTTACATTTAGGATAAATCAATAATTTATAGAGTAAAATATTTAAAATCAAGTTATTCCTTATTCTTCTCATGTGGTTTCTAAAGCAGTTCTGGATGTACGCTTCCGGACAGAAGCTCCTACTTAATTAGTCACAGAAACAACATTGCTTTATTACACATCAACAGGATGTCATTACTTGTATTGAGATCTTCTGCAGCAGAATGGCACTCAACACAAACACAGCCTCTCCTTTTTCCTGAGAATGAACTATACTCAGATTGAACTCTTTCAACCCTATTAAGAAGAAAGGAATAAATGGAGAGTTAGAACTGAAACTGAGAGGAAATAATTTGATTTGAAATATCGAGCATATTTAAAGACATTCTTTAACACATATAATACTGCTATGTTTCACTGTCCACATGTGACATAAGTTGAAAAAACAAAAAATTTTTCTAGCTAGCCACGTGCGGCGGCACGCGCCTTTAATCCCAGCACTTGGGAAGCAGTGGCAGGCAGATTTCTGTGAGTTCGAGGCCAGCCTGGTCTTCAGAGTAAGTTCCAGGACAACCATGACTACATAGAGAAACCCTGTCTTGAAAAACCAAAACAAAACGAAAAACTTAGATGTTATAGTCATTTCAATAGGAAAAAAGTAACACTTTTACGCACCATTTTTAATTCTCAGCTTAATACATTCTTCCCTTGATACTATCAAAGGGAGCATGGTGGTCGCTGACTGCTGTACCCACGACGAGAACACAGCTTTGACATCGTCTTCACTCACATCTTTAGGCTGCCAGAGAAAAGGACAGAGGGGTGACCAAGGACTTAACACGTCTTCCTAACAGAATGCAAAATCTTACCAAATCTGCATGCAGATGTGTGAGCTGCTGTGAGGGTGAGTGTGAGCTGATGTGAGTGTGATCTGCTGTGAGGGTGAGTGTGAGCTGCTGTGAGGGTGAGTGTGAGCTGCTGTGAGGGTGAGTGTGACCTGATGTGAGTGTGAGCTGATGTGAGTGTGAGTGTGAGCTGATGTGAGTGTGATCTGCTGTGAGGGTGAGTGTGAGCTGCTGTGAGGGTGAGTGTGAGCTGAACTGAGGGTGAGTGTGAGCTGATGTGAGTGTGAGCTGCTGTGAGGGTGAGTGTGAGCTGCTGTGAGTGTGAGTGTGAGCTGCTGTGAGTGTGAGCTGCTGTGAGTGTGAGCTGCTGTGAGGGTGAGTGTGAGCTGCTGTGAGTGTGAGCTGATGTGAGTGTGAGCTGATGTGAGTGTGAGCTGATGTGAGGGTGAGTGTGAGCTGCTGTGAGGGTGAGTGTGAGCTGATGTGAGTGTGAGCTGATGTGAGTGTGAGCTGATGTGAGTGTGAGCTGATGTGAGGGTGAGTGTGAGCTGATGTGAGGGTGAGTGTGAGCTGATGTGAGTGTGAGCTGATGTGAGGGTGAGTGTGAGCTGATGTGAGGGTGAGTGTGAGCTGATGTGAGTGTGAGCTGATGTGAGGGTGAGTGTGAGCTGATGTGAGTGTGAGCTGATGTGAGTGTGAGCTGCTGTGAGGGTGAGTGTGAGCTGATGTGAGTGTGAGCTGCTGTGAGGGTGAGTGTGAGCTGATGTGAGGGTGAGTGTGAGCTGATGTGAGTGTGAGCTGCTGTGAGGGTGAGTGTGAGCTGATGTGAGGGTGATCTGATGTGAGTGTGAGCTGATGTGAGGGTGAGCTGATGTGAGGGTGATCTGATGTGAGTGTGAGCTGCTGTGAGTGTGAGCTGCTGTGAGTGTGAGCTGATGTGAGTGTGAGCTGATGTGAGTGTGAGCTGATGTGAGTGTGAGCTGCTGTGAGGGTGTGAGCTGATGTGAGGGTGAGTGTGAGCTTCTGTGAGGGTGAGTGTGAGCTGCTGTGAGGGTGAGCTGATGTGAATGTGAGCTGATGTGAGGGTGAGCTGATGTGAGGGTGATCTGATGTGAGTGTGATCTGATGTGAGTGTGAGCTGATGTGAGTGTGAGCTGATGTGAGTGTGACCTGATGTGAGTGTGACCTGATGTGAGGGTGTGTGTGTGTATGTGTGTGTGTGATGAAATATTATCCACTAGATTACAGAATGAAGTTCTGATGCATGCTACAATATGGAAGGACCTTGAAAACATTATGTGAATGAAATAAGTCAATACATAGGACAAACTCCACCTCTCCACAGTATCAAGAAGTAACTATCTCACAGACAGAACATGGACTGCAGCTGCTTGCAGGGCAGGAGTCACTGTCTAACGGTACAAAGTTTCTGTCGGTGGTAATAGAAACACTTTGGAAATGGTAGTGGAAGCATCATTATGAATATAGTTAATGCTGCAGAACTGTTCCCTGGAAAATGGTTAAAATGCCATGTTATGTGACTTTTAACAATAAAACAGAAGTACATTATTATTTATGAACAATGAGAAACCTCATCCACAAAGGAATTTCGATACAACATATATTTGAACTCACTAAATTCTCTCTAGGTTGTAATTTCAGAGATCTTGGGATTTTAGGGGTGGTTTCCAGTGGAGTTATCCTGACTACTGCATGTACTTCTATATTTAGTCTCTTCCTCAGGTCATCTGGGATCTGCAATTTAAAAATAAATAGTAAGAACATAAATGTTCAAAGACCGATTCAAGTATTTCACAGCCTAAATATTGATAGTACTATCTCCAAGGAGAAGTTATCACACAATCATAACACAGTAATATGGTAGTTGTTTTGGCCTTTCGGCTGCTTTAATGGAAATACTATGTACTGGGCGCTTACAAACAACAGAGGCGCATTACTGTTTTATGAACCAGCAGAGCTGGTGCTGGTGAGGCTCTCCTCACGGTCAAGTGTGTGAGGACATCTCTCATAAGGACACCAGTTACACTCAAGGCTTCCCGAAGACCTCATCTCCTGACACTGTAACCTGTGGGAAGAACTCTGACATATTGGTTCTGGGGAGACATAAGCATCAAGACTGTAGGAACAGTATGCAATCATTTCACAAGTCTTTGTGTGTGTGTAAAACTTGAAAGCCACTGGAAAAGCTGGAGTAGTTAAAGCTAATCACAGACAATCTGCCAAGGTACAATTCAATCCAAAATGTAAATGGTAGAATTTATCACCCCCATTAATAAAATATCTAAACTTAGATTATAGGAATGATCACACATTACACTAATGACAACTTTTACATATATTAAATCGTACACTTTAAATTTCATCTCGAAAGTTCTTTAACAAATCTTTCAGGATTTTTTTTTATGTGTGTGTTCTGCCTGTATGTATGTCTATAGTTTACATGCAAAGCTGGTATATGGAACCAGAGGGTATGGGATGCCCTGGAACTGGAGTCACAGATGCTTGTGAGCCACCACATGGGAGCTGGGAATCAAACCTGGGTCCTCTGCAAAAGCAACAGTAGTCTTAAGCAACTCTCCAGCACCCCCAAAATTCTTATCTCAAAAGATATTAATAAGCACTAAAAGATAAAAAGAGGGGTCTCCTAGGAAAGCTGAAGGGGCGCTCTTCACAGCTGCTGGCTCACTGGAAGTTTGACCATGCTCCAGTGAGCATATGGGTAACACAAATTGGACTTGATATTTTTTCTTTTCTTCTTTTTTTTTTTTCTGTTTTGGGGAGGTCACATGGGTTGGGGGTGAACCTGGGAGGACTGGGAAGTGAATGTGATTGGGGTGCATTACATGAAATTTTTAAATAATCAACAAAAATGCTATGTTAAAAAAAATGGGGGGGGGGTTGGAGACATTGCTCCTCCACAGACTTATAGAGACTCTCTCATTATGTTGGTTGTAATTTACATGTATTATTCTAATCAAATCTTGAGGAAGATTAAGTGACGAGTTTCTCCCCAGATTATAAGGCTCATACTAACCCAGACTTTCCCAAGGTGAAGAGGCTCTACACTTTTGGTGAACTTTCTAGCGTTCTTCAGCTCCTCAAGTCCATTCCAGACTACCTTCAACACACGGGCCTCGCCAGCTTCCTCGGTGTGCTCGGAGCCGGAGCCGATCTGTTTACGATCTGGTGACTCTGACCGGTGCTTCTCTTTCTCAGGCAACAGGACACTCGGCTTTGTTTTGCCTTGCTGTTGTTTTGGAGAGCACAGCTTAACTAGTTTCCCATAGGTCACAGTAAAGCTTGGCTCCGTATCAAAATATTCCTGGTCCCATGGAAACACATGAATGGTGCAATGGTTGTGAAACACAGAGGTAGCTGGTGTGGCATGCGCACTAGGAGGCTGAACTTGGCACACTCTGAAAACATTGTCTACAGGAATAACCTGTGACTGCATGGTTTGGAAAGCACTCATTTCCAGTGAACCCCAGGATGCCACTTGCTTGCTGCCCGGCCCAAAAGAAAACATGCTTCCTAGCGTAGTCCACCAGTGTGGTTTCCACGATGAGCCACTGGGAACTTCTGGGTCTATTTCATTGGACACAGTGATGCCCTCCGTGTTCATATGAAGTTGCTTGGTTTGCAATTCTTTTGACATTCCTTTTTGTTCCTGTCCATAACTATGAAATTGTCCGTGTACATCCCCTATTTTTGGAAATGGGTTCTCTTTGGCTTGGCGTGTCTTTGGCCGAATGAGGAGTTCGGTGTTAGTTTCTAGCCTTCCATAAGGGGCAGCTGGCATAAGAGCAACTGCACAGAAAACAGAGCCATTAGTACTTGCTGACTTCTGCTTCGGACTCGGTACTCTAATGTGGAAAATGACAGCAGATATCACAATAGCACCTACCAATTTGGATAAATATGTAAGTCTGCTGGTCAACCCAGATGGGAACAATGGCATTAGGAAAAACTATTCGAATCTGATCTAGAAGATGTTGTTCAAGAGAAATGGCATGCAGCTCCTAGGACCAACAGAGAAAAAGGTCAAATCAGGCTGCGTCTGGACCATTCCACACCTGGTATGGAAGTCCCCACTCATTTCATTTTAAAGTTTATTGTTATATTTAAAGTATACACGGCTGGGTGGTGGTGGCGCACGCCTTTAATCCCAGCACTTGGGAGGCAGAGGCAGGCGGATCTCTGTGAGTTCGAGACCAGCCTGGTCTACGAGAGCTAGTTCCAGGACAGGCTCCAAAACCACAGAGAAACCCTGTCTCGAAAAAAAACAAAACAAACAAACAAACAAAAAAAAACAAAATAAATAAATAAAGTATACATAACACTATGGGAGACTTTCGGAAGATCCAACATCTCAGCTATCATTTTGTTGTTTGGTTTCTGTGTCAAAAGAAGCTAAAGCCTACTTATTTAGAATTAACCCCAAATACTCCACGGGGGTCTCACCTGTGGTTCTCATATTACACACTAGCTTTCTACTGAGTCATGGCCACAGTTCAGACTAACCCGGAATATCTACTGGTGCTGAGAAGGTAGCAGAGGTTTTCTTTACCAGTATCTCCCAGTCATCCTCTGCAAGTGGCTCCACCTCTACTTGTTGGCAAGACATCACATGGGAGCATGGCCTGAGAAACACCTGGGGAAACCAGAATCGCAAGATTACTATTGTGAGACTTATCTGTATCGCTAGAAAATAAGTTCTCTCTGGTGAGACCCTGTCTCGTTGTCTCTGTATGTCTCTCTCTGTCTGTCTTCTCCCTCTCCCGTGGTTCACATAACACATATTAAATACCTAAGATTCTTAGATAAGCCTTGATATACTCAATATTTTAGGAAAAACTTTCACCATGAACAACAGAACAAAGGAACACCCAGCACAACATGTTTGCAAAAATAATGGTAATTCCAAGAAAGAAGTGTAACGGTCAGGTGAGATACCCTGTGCCTGTAATTCTGGCTACTCTGGACGCTGAGGCAGGAGAATCTTCCATTCAAGGCCAGCTTTGGCAATATAGTCAGATCTACCGAAAAAGGAATAAGAGGACCTGAAGTAATGGCTCAGGGGTTAAGAATACCAGTTGCTTTTCTAGAGGACCCAGATTCAATTCCCAACACCCATATGGTACCTCCCAACTATCTGAAGAAGATCTGATGCCCTCTTCTGGCCTCTATGGCCCTGCACACAGGTAAAGACATACATGCAAACAAATCACCCAGAAACACTAAAGGGGGCTGTATAGATGGATCAGTAGCTAAGATTACTTATTGTTCCTCAAAAAACCCAGGTTTGAGTCCCAAAATCCACATGGTGGTCAAAAACATCTGTAACTCCAGTTCCAAGGGATCCAATGTCCTCTTTTGACCTTTGCAGGCCTCAAGCATCCAAATGGTGCACAGTCATATAAGCAGACAAACCCATACAAAAACAAACATTCAAATGATTTTTAATTGAAAAAAAAAAAAGAGGAGGGCTGGTACGGTGTCTCAGCAAGTAAAGGCACTTGACACATGGGATGAATCTGAGAATACGCAAGGTACCCCCTGTAGCCAGGAGGCAGCTACTACTCTACCTAGCAAGGTAGCTCTTGGCTCCTATTCTGTGGGAATCTTCGTAGTACTACTACAAAACAGAGTGTGTAGAAAAGCACACACACACCATGTAGAAGCAATGAAAATGAAAAACAATCAGGGTAATTTATAGCTCTAACGAAGGTACCAGAATCCACCGTAGGAAGCTGATGCTGTCCACAGAGCTGTCCTACTGAGTGTGCTATGAAATCCTGGGCAAAGACAAGCTGACATACAGGTCACCAGTCACATCTAAGGGCATTTCCGGTGACAAATGTAAGATTCTAAGGGTTGGGGAGACAGCTTGGTCTGTAAAGTGCTTGAGGGCCTGAGTTCGAACTCACAGCACTCACATAAAAGCAGTCATGAGAAATGGTTCCTACAGTCCCAACACGGAGGAGGTAGAGAGGTGGCTCCTTGAGACTTGCTGGCCGGCCAGCCTAGAATTATCAAGCTCAGTGCAGTGAAAGAGCCTGTTTCAACAGATAAGGCAGGAAGGCTGGAGAGACCTCAGCATTCAGGAGCAGGTACTGCTCTCCCACACAATCACGGCAGGTGGCCCACAGTCAATTGCAACTCTAGTTCCCGGGGAACTGACTTTTTTCTTCTGGCCTCTGTGGGTACTTACACTCACACGCATATACCATCACTTGGACATATAATTTTAAAAAATCCTTAAAATTTAAAAAAGACACTAAGGTAGAGAGCAATTAAGAAAAAGAGCTGACGTCACCTTCTTACCTCCCCACGCATGTGCGCCCCTCAGCCTCCCCCCACTACACCAAGGAAAATTCTAGCACAAGTTTAAGGCACACAAAAGCCTACTGCAGGCTTATGGGCCTCTCATGAGTGACCATTTTAATTATCAGCAGCAAGTATAAATAAAATGCTCATGAATGAGTTCAGAGTCAGTTTTTTAAAAAGGTGTAGCATTCTCATATTGTGTTGTGAGAAACTGGTAACAGAGGGCAAACTGGCCCCACTCACTGAGACCTTAAATGTAACGACACCTCCAGACACAGTGCGCCCATCTTTGACACCCAAGCTACTGAGGATTTCAAGAAAGTACAAAAGCAGCTCCAGAAGAGCAAGACACTGGAGCCTTAGGGGCTAGCCAGGCTCTAACTGTTCCTGCCCATGATATACAGATAAATGATGGGGAAAAAAAACCTGCATCTATATTAAACCCTCTTTCTTGGCAGTGTCCCTAAACAAGACAAGTATTTACACAGCGCTGACACTGAATTAGGTATTCTAAGTCTCTAAAGCTGACTTAGATCATACAGGACGGCATGCAGATGGGACATGCAAATACCACGCCATAAGGATGTGAACATCTAAAGACCTTGGCATTATTCATGTGTGCTCACAGAAGCAACCCCAGCTTACATCCAGAGAAGACTGGACATAGGAAAGTATATAAGATAAGATTACAGGAAATACATGTCAGCTTTTTCTTTTAATCCTAAAGGCAGTTGGATGTCAACAAAGAGTAACATACATTCTGAGGTTGGGTTGAGAGAAGGGGGAATAATGAAATTTTTACTTTCAATCAAATTTTAAGTGAATATTTAAATTGAATATTTAAAATTCTTAGAATAAGCTGATGAACATACTATAACAAAAATAGACACAAATCACTATGTTTTGGGGTCTACAGTAAGCACATACATTCAGGGGCAAGACAGAAATGGAAAAGACTTTTCTCTGTTGAACTGGTATTTTTAACCAAGTAAGATCATGAAAGGTTAAAAGTCAGGGATCTTGGTACAAACTTACAATCTCAGGAGGATCAACAAGTTCAGAGGTCATTCCCAGCTACACGGTGTCATGCTTCAGCACTTGAGTCCCATCACTGGGAGAATGGACTCCTACAAGCTTTACTCTGACCTCCGCAAGCATGCCTCTTGACCTCCTCCCCGGCCTACCACCCTTAACCCCCATCCCACCACACACATGTACACACAAAATAAATAATAAAATCGTGACAGAAACAAAAATGAAGTTCTAAAACAGGAAGAAAAAAACCAATAACTCAAAAAAGGAAAATAATTTTACAAAAAGAGACTGGGAAATGAGCAGGTAGAATACAGGGCCAAGCAGGAGACGCGTTCAAGGTAAGATGAACAAAATACAGTTAGTTAGCCTGAGCATCCCAGCCTGCTTATCACAGCATGTGAATCCGAGCGTTAGGGCGCCACATTACAGGGAGGCCACAGCTGCCAGCTGTGCTCACCTGATCCCCACTGCAGAGTCCAAGTTTCTGACCGACTTGTCTACTGATTTCAGCCACATTGTCGCTGTGATCGCTGAAATGTCTGCCTTCCACCCAGCTCAGGTAGGTGGGCTGGTGATCCCAGGTTACTTCTATAGCTTGATTCTATTTATCCAAACAATAGGAAAGAAAAAGGGGTTAGTTCTTATGATACTCTCCCCAGATTCTGACAAGCAACCAAAAACAGTGCTGTAGACAGTCAACTACTCTTTATTCACATTTATCATGGAAAAAAAAAAAAACTATGACCATCTGGAACATCCACTAGCGGTGATGCTGGGCTCAAAGACGAGAGTCCCATAGTCTCAATGGCCTAATTTAAGCAATTCAAAATACCATAGGGAGCTGATAACTTACACAGATTTTCAGTATGTATGTGTTTAAATTAATAATTTAAAAAGAAAATAACATACATTCAGGCAAAATGATCATACACAAAATAAAATAAAAATGTTAAAATATATAACAACAAGCCAGACGGTGGTGGTACACGCCTTTAATCCCAGCACTCGGGAGGCAGAGGCAGGAGGATCTCTGTGAGTTCGAGGCCAGCCTGGTCTAGAAGAGCTAGTTCCAGGACAGGCTCTAAAGCTACAGAGAAATCCTGTCTCGGGAAAAAAGGCAAACATCAAACTCTCATTTACACTAAATTTCAGTACTTTATCTTTCTTTTAACAATACCAATTGCAAAGAATACTAGAGTACCTTCTGAGGCAAGATGACACTCAAATGCTCTTTAATAAACTTGTATACACAAGAAAGTCACCGCTAGCCAGTCCTCAGGGTGCACTCTGGAGGCGGGCAGATCTCTGAGTTCAAGGCCTGGCTAGCCTGGTCTACGTACAGAACAAGCTCCAGGACAGTCAGAAAGACACAGAGAAACCCTGTCTCGGAGAAAGTCACTGTGGAACCTTTAGTAGCGTAATTTTCTCACAATTTCCAAACAATGATCCAACTGTTTTTGCTGACAGAGATCATTCAACTAAGTACAATTTGATAAAGGAAAATAAAGCCCCAGTTTGGAGTCATTATGTAGGTTATAAGAGCAGAGGTCAAGGACTGTTGTTATGGGGTTTCATAAGCTCAGCAACTCAGTCCCCTTATTTCATAGGAAACCTTTAAAACCAGTGACACTGCAGGAGGAAATATGAATTCTGAAATATCTAAAACATCGACGAGGCCCCTGCCCTCCAAGGGAGAAAAAAAGAAAAAAAATCAATCTGAGCAAACAAGAAAGACATCTTAATCATTTTATTTGGCCAAAATGTAGTTACTAGTCAGGTGGTGGTGGCTCATGTCTTTAATCCCAGCACTAGGGAGGCAGAGGCAGGTGGATCTCTATGAGTTTGAGGGCAACCTGGTCTACAGAGTGAGTTCCAGGACAGCCAAGGGCTGTTACACAGAGAAACTCTGTCTCAAAAAAAAAAAAAAAATTAAAAAAAAAGACAAAGGGGTAATGAGACAAGCTGGAACTTGTGTGATTGATTTCCTTCTCCCACAAAGAAAACAAATCAGACAGTTAAAAACTGTCTATTTGGGGCTGTAGAGATGGCTCAGAGGTTAAGAGCACTGACTGCTCTTCCAGAGGTCCTGAGTTCAATTCCCAGCAACCACATGGTGGCTCACAACCATCTGTAATGAGACCTGGCGCCCCCTTCTGGCTTGCAGGCACACGTGGAAGGAATGCTATACACATAATATAATAAATAAACAGATATTAAAAAAAAACAAAAAAAACCTGTCTATTTGGTGAAGACAAACTAATTAACAAGAATGATTCTGATGAAATTGGTATGTTTTCATAGGTGGGTTTTAAAAGCAAGATAGAAGTAGCTAAGGAGGAAAGAAAGGTGGGCTAATTGAAGTCATTTCAAACTCTTGGATATTTCTTTTATGATCTAGTAGTCAGGTATCATGCATCTAGGATTTTAAGAGATTACAAATATTCTAATTTTCGTCCCCATGAACACACTCAAACCAGAGAACATATCTGCACTCACTCTTTGTTAAGAAAACCTGGATGCTGTATTTCCGCAGATGGTTATAACGTTGAAACACCATAATGACAGCGTCCAGACAGTGATAGTTGGGGGAGATCCACTTGGATCCTGGTTACCACGTGAAGGTGTGAGATGGGAACAATTCCATCGCCTTCTCTTCCCTTCCCTGCACACCCTTGCAGTGTTCGAAGCCCTCCTACGGAGGGAGAGCTGTCACCTTATTAACCTTCTGCATAAATTGACAACCTCGTAATCTACAAATCAAATCTGCCACTCGAGGCCTCTATGGCAGCACTGGCAACTCGAGGGCAGGACAATACTCTAATAACCATGGAAGAGCGCTCTAGAGCTTTTCAACCTAGAGTTAGAACTGCTTCCGAACGCCAAGGCAGAACCCGAGCATATTCAGTTTGGTTTGACCCAGCTAAAGAGGCGGACTAGGAAATCCTAGCCGCGGTCACGCCGTGCCCGCAGGGGGCTCGAGAGGCGGGGAAGGTGTCAGCCGACCCCACACGAGCGCGTTACCTGCAGCAGGTACAGCTGGGCCACGAGGCGCCGCGGCAGATGGAGGAAGCAGTCCCGAGCGTTCGTGAAGGCCACCGTCACTACCGCCCCGCCAGACCCCGCACCCGCCAAACGCTCGCTGCTCCACATCGTCCCGGCGCAACTCGCCCAGCTCACCCCAGGCAGAGTCCGCCCCCTTCCCCGGAAGGCCAGGGCGGCGGAGCCCGAGAACATCGATCGGCCCCTCCCTCCTCCGAGCCTCTAGGGGGCGGCACACTGCAGACCGAATTCTCGCTCTCAGGAGACGACGGTCCAGACAATCTAAGCACGCTCGGCCCATTCTGCTCTCTTATTGGACACAGAGGAGCGCATCCGGCGGATGTTGTTCTGGCGCCCAGGACTGCAGCCGGCGAGATGGCGTTCAGTGACGGCAAGCCGGGTTGCGTGTTCGACCACCACGTCCAGACGGCCGTGTGCGATTCGCGGGCCAAATACCGGGAGAGCAGACGCCCTCGTGCGGTCAAGGTAGAGTCACTTCGGTTTCCTAGCTTTCCTGGGCATGGCCAGCCTCCAGAAAGCGTAACAGGGATGCTGTCTGAGCCTCCTCGCTGAGTCGAGGCGGCACGAGGACCCAAACATTATCACTACTCTCGGTCAGCTACTTACTAGACCGTTGCTCCACGAAAACACGATTTTTAGTTTTGTATTCTACGTGTTGACAATAGCGCTTCTCACAGGACGAGCACGGAGTGAGTTCAGTGACTGTTTTCCATTATCTTTTCTGGAGTCAGCTTCTGGAAAAAAGTCTGTTAAATAGTATACTCAGATACCCTAATATGGTGTGTGTTATGCTTTAGTCCAGAAGAGTGACAGTTTTGTGTATATGTTTTACAGACTGGATTGGGCAGAAAAAGTTCCATTCAAAAAAAAAGAAAAAAGAAAGAAAGTCGGTGACAGATTTGCCAAAGGTTTGTCTGTGGGGTGCATTTAACGAGACTTTTTTTTTAAAGGTATATACAATCAACTTGGAATCTCAGTACTTATTAATACAAGGCGTGCCTGCAGTGGGGGCCATGAAGGAATTAGTTGAACGATTTGCTCTGTATGGTGCGATTGAACAGTATAACGCTCTAGATGAATACCCAGCGGAAGATTTTACAGAAGTTTATCTCATTAAATTTGTGAAATTACAAAGTGCAAGGTATGTACAAGTTAAGCAGTGCCCATGCCTTGTGTTACTGTTGCTGTCTTTTTGGCCCCAGGGTTTTCCGAAAGGTATCCAAATCACACACAAACACTTATCACCCTCCATCTTCCTGTTTGTTTGTTTTAGGGGTAGTTCAAGACAGGGTCTCTCTGTGTGGCCCTGGCTGTCCAGAAACTAATTCTGTAGACCAGGCTGGCCTCTGCCTCACCGGTGCTGGGATTAAAGGTGTGTGCCACCACCTGCTGGCTTCCTGTATGTGTTTTACCTTTCCAGACTTCACTTGCGCTAGTCAAGCAGCCCAACAGTCACTTATAGCCCTGGCTCTTCCTCCAAATTTTTAAAAGGCTAACTTTAAAAAGATACTATCTTTTTCCTCTTACAATTGTGCTTTCCATCCTCTCATATCTGTGCATAACTGTTTTTGAACCTGTAGTATGGTAGATTCAGAATTATCTGCAGTGAATTTCCAGTCCTATGTCTTCATTACTTTGGAAGTTTTTGTTATTGTTGTTTTCGGTTTTTTGTTTGTTTGTTTGTTTTTGTTTTTAATACTGCTAAGCACATTTTTCCTTTTCTTAAAATCAACATGGCAAAAAGGTCTGCTTTTTGAGGGTCCCTGAGGGTGAAGGAAATGAAATAACTTATGTAAAGGCATTAGACTGGTACCTCCTATTAAGAGTAATTATTAGCAATGCCAATTCTTATTGTTATGGTTCTATATCAATCAACTTCTTTTTAATACTTACAAATGACATAAACCTTTTATTCCAAAAAGATTGAAGTCAACAATGCTTTATTTCAGTGTTCACCCTTTTGTGCGGGAAGAGTGTGTGTGTGTGTGTAGACTAGAAGCCAATGCCAAGTGCCCTCTTCAGTTGTTCCCCACCTTTATTTATTTATTTGTTGAGACAAGTTTTTTGTATGTAGCCCTGGCTAGCCTAGAACTGGCTATGTAGACCAGGCTGACCTAGAACTCAAAGCTTCCTCCTGACTCCAGCTACCCTTCTACCAGATTTAAAGTCATAGGCTCTATCATATTTTTTTGAGACAGGGTCTCTTACTGAATCGGAAGCTCATCAACTAGATTTGTTGATATCTTCTCTCTCTCCCTCACCAGCACCAGGATTGTAGGTATGCAGCAGTGCCCTGCTTTATGTGGCTGTCAGGGATCTGAACCTAGACACCCAAGCTTAAGCAAGTGTTGTACCCACGGTGCACTCTCTCTAGTTCACCTTAGCCATTTTTTTTCTTTTTAATCACTAACCTGATTCAAAAACATATCTTTCCCTGACTTTTGCCGTTCATGTATTTTTATAGTAGAGAAAGGCTTCACATTTCCTGGATCTGGAGTTATTAGTGGTTGTGAGTCACCCAGTATGGGTCCTGGGATTTTAATCTGCTCTTCTACAAGACCAGCGAGTGCTCTTGGCATCAAAGCATCTCTCCAGCCCCTCCTGTTTCTTTGTGTGCTACTCATAGCCCACCACAAAAACACTTGACTTCAAAGACTGTGTATCTTTTGCACCAGTTGGCCAGCTCCTCATGGTTAGGAAACCATATGGAGTAGTGCGTTTTTTGTATCTCCACAGAACTGATAGAGTTGACTCTGGAGTTAGCCATCCCAATTGAACCCTGGTTTTGTAAATGAATGTATAAACATGATCCAGTTACCAATTTCCTGGTGCCTTGGTTTCATCATAAGATGGTTAAGATAACAATTTAAGTGAAGCATTTATAGTATAAGCATTAATAATTATCTGTAGATTCAGAAGTACTGAGTTAACTTATTATAGTGCTTGGTTCAGCATAGTTGTTTAGTATTTCTTGAGTGAATAAAATCCTTTTTAAATTAGTTATTTCTCTTTTGTTTTTATGTGTATGTGGTGTGGTAGTGTGAGCTTATACACCCATATCCATGCAGGACCCTGTGGAGCAGAAGAGGGCATCAGATCCCTGGAACTCGAGTTATTGTGAGTTGCCACGCTGGGAATTGAACCTGAGTCCTCTGGACTAGCAGCCAGTGTTCTTAACCCCTTAGCTATCTCTCCCACCCCAGAAGGAACACAGTTCTTAATTTTGCATTGAGTAGTTGTTAATATGGTGTAGGAGGTCCTTCTGTATTTGTGTTGATTTCATTGGTTGAATAAAGAAGCTGCCTTGGCCTTTTGATAGGGGAATCCTTAGGTGGGCAGAGTAGACAGATCTGAATGCTGGGAGAAAGAAGGCAGAGTGAGAGAGCTGCCCACCATGAAGCTGCCAGGTCAGACATGCTGAATCTTTCCCGGTAAGCCACAACCTCGTGGTGAACACAGATTATTAGAAATGGTTTGAATCAAGATGTGAGAGTTAGCCAAGAAGAGGCTAGATATAATGGGCTAGGCAGTGATTTAATTAATACAATTTCCGTGTGGTTATTTCAGGGGCTAAGCTAGCCGGGTGGTGGGACGCAGCCCGCACCTCATACTACAGTTAATATATTCAGTATTTTCACTCATTCATAGAAGTATTTGTCTAGGAGCACACGCCATGGTGTGTGTACAAAGACAGCTTTTTCTTGCCATGTGGGTTCCAGAGATTAAGCTCAGGACATCAGTCTTGGTGGCAAGTACCTTTACATGCTAAATCATTTGCCAGTTTACTAAGTTTTATTTTGCTTACAAGTTCTATAACTCAGGCTAACCAATGGATCCTGAGTTAGTTTTTTAAAAGTGTAAGTAAGTGTGTCCTGCTTAGCTGAAAATCCATTGAGATGATTATTAGAAGGAAAGGAAGAATAATTTGGGGCTGGAGAGATTACTCAGTAGTTAAGATAGCTTGCTGCTCTTTCAGATACCTGGGGTTTAATTCCCAAGCACCCTTGTCAGGTTGCTCACGGTGACTTGTATCTCAAGCCCCAAATGATCCAATGGCCTCTTTTGGTCTCTTTCTGTGTGTGTCTGCCCACACATGTACAGAACACATACTTACAAGTAAATAAATAATAAGATAAATCTTTTTTTGGGGGGGGGGGGGGTTGAGACAGGGTTTCTCTGTAGCTTTGGAGCCTGTCCTGGAACTAGCTATTGTAGACCAGGCTAACCTCAAACTCAGAGAGATCCACCTGCCTCTGCCTCCCGAGTGCTGGGATTAAAGGCATGCACCACCACAGCCCGGCTGATAAATCTTTTTATTAGGAGTACTTGCCAGGTCAGTGTGGTCATCCAGAAACAAAGCATTTTATCCCCCCCCCAATACACACACACACACACACACACACACACACACACACACTTAAATCTATGGAATTCCTGTTAAACTTTTGTCTTAGGTAAATTTAGATTAAAAAGCCATGACTGGGTGAATGACTCAGCAATTAAGAGCATGTACTGCTCCTCTATAGGACCTGAGTTCGATTCTTAGCAACCAGGTCATGTCTGTAAACTCTAGCTCCAAGCCAGAGCCTCTGCACACACTTACACATTAAAAATAGTAAAATAAATAAATAATAATAATAATAATAACAACAACTTTCTGGGTATGGTAGTGCACACCTTTAATCCCAGTACTTGGTAGACAGAGGCAGGCAGATCTCTGTAAGTTCAAGGTCAGCCTGATTTACACAGTAAATTCAGGACAGCCAAACCTACATAGTGAAACCCAGTCTCAAAAAAAAAAAAAATGCATCTAGGGACTGGAGAAGACACAGAAACTAAGAGCACTTATTGCTGTTACAGAGCACGCAGGTTTGGAGTTCGGTTGACAACCCGTGTCAGGTGGTTCACAACTATCTGTTAACTCCAGTTCCAGGGGTTTTATCACCTCTGGTGTTCTTGGGCAACTGTGCTCGGGTGCACATACCCACATGCAGAGACATATACCTACGAATAGGGCATAAATAAAAATAGTAAAAGCAATGTTTTTTTAAGCTATGTGATTTATGTATTTTCCTTTCGAATACTCTTTAAATTATGTATTTCTTTTTAGGATAGCTAAGAAAAAGATGGATGAACAGAGTTTCTTTGGTGGGTTACTTCATGTGTGCTATGCTCCCGAATTTGAGACAGTTGAAGAAACTAGACAAAAGTTAGAAGAAAGAAAGGCTTATATTGCAAGAGCTACTAAAAGCAAAGGTACAGAAAGTCTGTTTTTTTTTTTTTTTAACAGCTTCTGTATATCAGGCATTGCTAGGGATGTGTGTCATTGTGGAGTTTCTGCTCAGTCATGGTCTTTGGTGTCTTTAACCACAGGGTTCTGTACAGTCTTGACTAGGAATGGAGAGAAGTTGGTTCATGAACTACTTATTTCTTACAGGATGTGAGAGGTGTTTGAATTTTATAAGTGCTATCCAGAAGGGGAGTGAAAAGGATGGCAGGGCAAGCCAGGCTGTATGTTTAAACACCTAGAGAATGAAATTGTCATTCATTGTGTTTAAGGAGCTATAAGTCCTAGAGGGTAACCAATGTGCCAAGGTTTCAGTGAGAGGGACCAGGACAGTGCTGTGTCCCGTGCCAGTGCACCCAGTGTCTGACATGAAGGCAGCGTGAAGCAGTTTTGATTTGTCAGCTGCTCAGAAGTACTCATCACGGGAAAGTTCAGATGGCTTCGTGCCCAGCTCAGTTGTTCCTGTCACAAGTAGGAACTAAACATGGTTTATCTATATAGTAGAATATTCTGAAACTATACAAGCTTTCTATGCAATGGCATGGGAAACTCTCTAAGATTACAGGTAGTGGAAAATGTAAAAGAACAGATTTTATTATCTTTTAAGTAGGGAGACAAGGAGACTCCAGAGGAACAGTGAGACAGTCTAGATAGATGAATGAGAAAATGTAGTAGATGAGTAGGGAAAGCAAGGACAAGGGAAGCTTGGCATGCTACCCCCTTTGTATCCTTTCAAAGGCCTTTAAATCTTGTCATGTATTCCCTGTTCTAGAAGTGTAATAGTGGGAGCAGAGCTTGTTAACATCAAGTTGTTTATAGAATTACAAGATTCTGAATGACTAAAATAATTAATGAACCATTTGTTTACTGTTCTGTCAACTTTTAAAAATATAACTTTGAAGATTATTACTTGACAAAGAAGAAACTGGTTCCAGAACAAAAAGGAACAAAAGATTCTAGACAAGATTTTCATTCACGTATACCCGGACTTTCTACAGCTGCTTTGAACACTTCTCCTGAGAATTCAAGTCCTTGTCTTCCTTATTCTTGTGAATTGCCTTTGTGCTATTTTACCTCCCAAACCACTTGTTTACCTGGGGACCATGTGGACGGAGCGTCAAACTCCTGTAGTGGCAGCAGGAACCTTGGTGAACTATCAGAGCACTGTAAGTACAGTGCCTTTTCCCCAGAACTACAGACGAGTACTTACAGAAATGCACTACCTTGCTCTAGTGTGCAAGAGGCTGTTACTACCTCAGAGTCCGTCTGCAGATTTATGCCTAGGACAACACAGCTGCAGGAAAGGAAAAGAAGGAGAGACTGTGATCGTGAACTCGGAACTTTTTCTGAAACAAACACAAGCAGTAACGAGGTTGTGATTGGACCTAAGTTACCAGGTCTTCCCACAGTGGATCTGCAGGATGACTCCTTGAATACCACGGCAAACTTAATTCGGAGTAAACTTAAAGAGGTGAGTTTTTTTTTTTTCTTATACATTTTTTATATTTTTATATTTCCTTATATTTTCTCGTATATTGAGATAACTTAGTTGAGGACAAACAACTGTATAGGAAATTATTTGGAGGAACTAAAATTATTTGTCTTTTTTATTTTGATGTATTTTCCCACCTTTATTTTCCAAAATGACATGATTAATATTTATTTTATTTGGCAGTAATTCTTGACTTAACAACAAACAGATATATTTTATGTCGGTGTAGGCACAAAACCCTAAATGTTCCAGTCAATCGGACTGTGATGGTAGATCCCAGATGTTGTCTCTCCTTCCCTTTTAAAGTTCCCTAGGTAGTACAGCAGAAGCTGAAATTAACAGTTATCATCAGTTAGTTCTCTTAAATTCAAAGTTACTGCAGATAACATCAAAGTCAAAATGTTTTTATGGTAGATATCCATAAAAAAAGGAATCATTTTGATTAATTAATTAGTTAATTTTTTTGGGAACAGAACGTGTGTTAGGCAGGTGCCCCATCCCTACCACATCCACAGCCCACAAGTTGAGATTTCTAAAAATCGAGTCGTCAGTTGCCCTACACTTGACACTTTATGTATGAACCTCAAAGAGTTGAACTCGTTGGAAATCAGATTGTCTTTTCCCGTTATTTACATAGAAAGTGAACATATGAAGTAGCTCATGAAAGCTTTCCTTTTGTGGAGTGGAGCTAGTCCTTGTAGAAACCGTCCATGGAGAGATGTGGCGTGTTCTCACGGCTAACTCCCGGATACACAGTCCTGTTCGCACAGTTGCTCTCCCGTTTGGCAATGTGACTAAGAGAGGCTAAGGTGACCTCATTTCTTTTACAGAGTTTTGTTTTCCACCTAATGGTTATTATTTGGTAAAGGATGAGGACTTGCTTCAGATAGTAAGTGTATGAACATGGATTTTATGTTTAACTACCAAATTGTGTCGGTGTGTGTCAGCACAGTATATCCCCGGGTGCACTGAACTGCAGCGTAGACACAGGTGACAGCTGTCTCAGTCAGGGCTGACCGCTTTTTAAAGTGCAAAGTCTACATCTCATACATGGAAATAAAAGAACAACAAAAAGAAATACTTTACCACAGCTTCTAGTATTCTTCCATTTCAAATCAAGATGTTCTTAATAGTGCTTTTGACCTAATATTAATAGTAACTTTGGGTAATGGAATAATAACAATGTATTTAGTGTTCATCCCTCCCCCGGCCCTCCTGGGAGTTGAAGATTGTACCATTTTTATGATAGTTTTTCCAATTTTTTTTTCGTCTCTCACACTGAACAGTCCTGTCTTTAAATTTATCAGTTATTACAAATGCTTCAAAATTTGATGGTGCAGACTCAGCAGGCAGAAGTAGACAGACCTCTAGTCTACATAGTGCGTGCCAGACCAGGCCAGCCCAAGAAGTTACACCCAGTAAAACCAGAGTGTCTGTCTGTGTCCTGTTTGTTTTCTTCATTGTAGCTGTTCTGTCTGGCGAAATCCCAACGTAGTTTTCATTTGCATTTGTTTAGAGATATGTGATTTGTTCATTTGCATTTCACGGATGGCTAATGATGTTGAACACTTTCAAATATTTATTGGCCATATGTATTTCTTTTGAAATCTGTTCTACTCATTAGCCTATTTATTGACTGGATGACTTGGGTTTTTTTACTT